>NC_086449.1:274966146-275603646 GCF_028390025.1 Pseudophryne corroboree
AGCTGCAATTAAGATCTACAGTACTTTAGAAATAAAGGCTTTTTAGCAGGTACAGTAGTTGGAAACTGAATAATGTTTCAGGTGGCATAATAAACTCCCTCTTCATGTCAATCTCCTTGCGATCGGCTGTGCGAATAGATTCTTCGTTAAATCCATCATACAGCAACAATCCGCTTTGTACCTGTACGACGTGCCTGCGCATTGTGGTGCATACGCATGCGCAGTAGTGACCTGATCGCTGCGCTGCGAAAAATGGCAGCATGCGATTAGGTGGAATGACCCCCTATGTGCACTGTAGGGGGGGCAGATATAACACGTGCAGAGAGAGTTAGATTTGGGTGTGGTGTGTTCAATCTAAATTGCAGTGTAAAAATAAAGCAGCCAGTATTTACCCTGCACAAAAACAAAATGACCCACCCAAATCTAACTCTCTCTGCACATGTTATATCTGCTCCCCCTGCACTGCACATGGGGGGTCATTCCGAGTTGTTCGCTCGTTATTTTTTTTCTCGCAACGGAGCGATTAGTCGCGAATGCGCATGCGCAATGTCCGCAGTGCGACTGCGCCAAGTAAATTTGCTATGCAGTTAGGAATTTTACTCACGGTTTTTTCTTCGTTCTGGTGATCATAATGTGATTGACAGGAAGTGGGTGTTTCTGGGCGGAAACTGGCCGTTTTATGGGTGTGTGCGAAAAAACGCTACCGTTTCTGGGAAAAACGCGGGAGTGGCTGAAGAAACGGAGGAGTGTCTGGGCGAACGCTGGGTGTGTTTGTGACGTCAAACCAGGAACGACAAGCACTGAACTGATCGCAGATGCCGAGTAAGTTTGAAGCTACTCAGAAACTGCTAAGAGGTGTGTAATCGCAATTTTGAGAATCTTTCGTTCGCAATTTTACTATGCTTAGATTCACTCCCAGTAGGCGGCGGCTTAGCATGTGCAAAGCTGCTAAAAGCAGCTTGCGAGCGAACAACTCGGAATGACCCCCATGGGGCCTAATTCTGAGTTGATCGCAGCAGCAAGTTTGTTAGCAATTGGGCAAAACCATGGCCCTCATTCCGAGTTGGTCGCTCGGTAAAAATCTTCGCATCGCAGCGATTTTCCGCTTAATGCGCATGCGCAATGTCCGCACTGCGACTGCGCCAAGTAAATTTGCTATGTAGTTAGGAATTTTACTCACGGCTTTTTCATCGTTCTGGCGATCGTAATGTGATTGACAGGAAATGGGTGTTACTGGGCGGAAACAGGCCGTTTTATGGGCGTGTGGGAAAAAACGCTACCGTTTCCGGAAAAAACGCAGGAGTGGCCGGAGAAGCGGAGGAGTGTCTGGGCGAACGCTGGGTGTGTTTATGACGTCAAACCAGGGACGACAAGCACTGAACTGATCGCAGATGCCGAGTAAGTCTGGAGCTACTCAGAAACTGCTACGAGGTGTGTAATCGCAATATTGCGAATACATCGTTCGCAATTTTAAGATGCTAAGATTCACTCCCAGTAGGCGGAGGCTTAGCATGAGCAAATCTGCTAAAATCCGCTTGCGAGCGAACAACTCGGAATGAGGGCCCATGTGCACTGCAGGGGAGCAGATATAACATGTGCAGAAAGAGTTAGATTTGGGTGGGTTATTTTATTTCTGTGCAGGGTAAATACTGGCTGCTTTATTTTTACACTGCAAATTAGATTGCAGATTCAACACACCCCACCCAAATCTAACTCTCTCTGCACATGTTATATCTGCCTCCCCTGCAGTGCACATGGTTTTGCCCAATTGCTATCAAAAATCCTGCGATCAACTTGGAATTACCCCCCATGTGCACTGCAGGGGAGGCAGATATAACATGTGCAGAGAGAGTTAGATTTGGGTGGGGTGTGTTCAAACTGAAATCTAAATTGCAGTGTAAAAATAAAGCAGGCAGTATTTACCCTGCACAGAAACAAAATAACCCACCCAAATCTAACTCTTTCTGCAAATGTTATATCTGCCCCCCCCCCCCCCCCCATGCAGTGCACATGGGCCCTCATTCCGAGTTGTTCGCCGCCTACTGGGAGTGAATCTTAGCATCTTAAAATTGCGAACGATGTATTCGCAATATTGCGATTACACACCTCGTAGCAGTTTCTGAGTAGCTCCAGACTTACTCGGCATCTGCGATCATTTCAGTGCTTGTCGTTCCTGGTTTGACGTCACAAACACACCCAGCGTTCGCCCAGACACTCCTCCGTTTCTCCGGCCACTCCTGCGTTTTTTCCGGAAACGGTAGCGTTTTTTCCCACACGCCCATAAAACGGCCTGTTTCCGCCCAGTAACACCCATTTCCTATCAATCACATCACGATCGCCAGAACGATGAAAAAGCCGTGAGTAAAATTCCTAACTGCATAGCAAATTTACTTGTCGCAGTGCGGACATTGCGCATGCGCATTAAGCGGAAAATCGCTGCGATGCGAAGATTTTTACCGAGCGAACAACTC
This sequence comes from Pseudophryne corroboree, assembly GCF_028390025.1. Classification (NCBI taxonomy): domain Eukaryota; kingdom Metazoa; phylum Chordata; class Amphibia; order Anura; family Myobatrachidae; genus Pseudophryne; species Pseudophryne corroboree. The sequence goes on from NC_086449.1 coordinate 274,968,618, forward strand.
GGAATGAGGGCCATGGTTTTGCCCAATTGCTAACAAACTTGATGCTGCGATCAACTCAGAATTACCCCCATGGTTTTGCCCAACTGTTAACAAATTTGCTGCTGCGATCAACTCTGAATTACCCCCAATGTTGCTTATTAACTTACAAGTGCATGATATGGCCATCATTATATGAAATGCTGACTTTGAATGGGTTCACAAGTCGTCTTCATTAAAGACATCGACTGAATATTTGTCTGTGTTTAAATGTTACTTCAATTATTATATTTCGATAGAGGTGCTCCCCTGCCTGATCCTGAAAAGGGAGTTTCCTGCTTTTGTAAGAAGTGGGGCCTATATACTGTATTGATGCATTAGCTGTCCCCACTCAAAAATGCACGTATTAAAACTATGGGGGTGAGTCACACCTGATCGCTAGGCTGCATTTTCGCACAGCGGGCGATTAGGTCCAAACTGCACATGCATATGCACCGCAATGCGCAGGCGCGTCACACAGGTACAAAGCAGATCGCCGCTCAGTGATGGTTTGTGTGACAGATCCGTTCGCACGGGCAATCGCAAGGAGATTGACAGGAAGAAGGCGTTTGTGGGTGTCAACTGACCATTTACAGGGAGTATTTGGAAAAACGCAGGCATTTCCATGCGTTTGCAGAGAGGGTCCCTGACGTCAATTCTGGTCCCGGACAGGCTGATGTGATCGCAGCGGCTGAGTAAGTCCTGGGCTGCGCAGAGACTGCACAAAATCAGTTTGTACAGCACTGCTACACATGCGTTCGCACACTTGCACAACTAAAATACACTCCCCCTGTAGGCGGCGACTATCTGATCGCAACAGTGCAAAAATTGCTAGCAATCAGGTCTGAATTACACCTTATGTGAATCAACTGAATGGTTCCTGTATTGTCAGCGTCAGCAATGCTGGTGGGCGAGTACGGGTGGGTATGGCGTACCCTTACACGCAGACGGGCCGCCGCTACTCGCCGTTTGCTCCCCTCCCTCCCTCCGCCGATCACCGCTGATCACTGCCACTGCATGATGGGAGGAGAGCACAGCATTCGCTCTCCTGCCCCTCAGTGTCTTTCGTCAATTCAGCGCCCAGCCTGTGAGCCAATCAGAGCCAATGCTGCTGGACCGCGAGCCTTGATTGGCTCACAGATTGGCGCTGAATTGAAGAAAGACACCCGCACCGACTGAGGGGCAGGAGAGGCGCACGCTGCGCTCTCCTCCCCTCACACACACAGGACAGCAGCAGCTGTGAGCATGGGGGGGATCGGGGCGGAGAGGCATGTATACCTGGCATTGGGGGCATATCTGGCACTGGGGAGAAATGTGTATCTTTCACTGGGGGCATATCTGGCACTGGGGAACATGTGTACCTGGCACTGGGGGCATATCTGGCACTGGGGAACATGTGTACCTGGCACTGGGGGCATATCTGGCACTGGGGGCATATCTGGTACTGCGGAGGACATGTGTATCTGGCACTGGGGGCATATCTGGCACTGGGGGGACATGTGTATCTGGCGAGGCATATCTGGCACTGCGTGGAACATGTGTATCTGGCACTGGGGGCATATCTGGCACTTCGGGGGACATGTGTATCTGGCACTGGGGGCATTCTGTATCTGGCACTGGGGGAATATCTGGCACTGGGGGCATTTCTGTATCTGGCACTGTGGAGGCATTTCTGTATCTGGCACTGGGGTCAATGTATATCTGACACAGTGGGGGCATTTATGTATCTGGCACTGTGGGGCAATGTGTATCTGGCACTGTGAGGCAATGTATATCTGGCACTGTGAGGCAATGTATATCTGGCACTCTGGGGGCATTTTTGTATCTGGCACTATAGGGCAATGTGTATCTGGCACTCTGGGGGCATTTGTGTACCTGGCACTGTGAGGCAATGTATATCTGGCACTCTGGGGGCATTTGTGAACCTTCACAGTGAGGCAATGTGTATCTGGCACTGTGGGGCAATGTATATCTGTCACTGTGGGGCAATGTATATTTGGCACTGTGGGGCAACGTGTAACTGGCACTATTGGGGTCATATTTGTATCTGCCCCTCCCCCATATGTGTATCACGCCCCCATTTTCATTGGCCATGCCCCATGTGGCATTTGGCCACACCCATTTTTTGTGCACGCGCCTTAGGCGCGCGTACACAGTACCTATAAGACATTTTTTCTACTTGCACCACAGGTCAGCATGGACAATCCTCATGACTGTGTTACGCTAGCAGGCTGCAACACATTCTGCTAAATTATTTTGTCTCGGTTGTGCTCTAAAGGAGCTTTGTATGCTGCTGTATTTTGACTGCTGCTACTGCCAATTGCAACACCTGTATCACTACTTTAATTTAAATGTTTTGCCTATCCCCTCCCTATTGTCTCGTCTTTTGTCTTACTTTTTTCTGTTATTCCTCCTCTTTTTTTCCTTTCTTGTATTATTGATCATTAATACCCTACCTGCTAGAATCCAGATTTTATCCTATAATTTATGTTTAGTCTCATGTTAAAGCGTCATGTAGGAATTAGCCATAGCCTTATGTCTATTCTCTGGATTGTGGAAGCCATTTTATACTTTTGTGCTGTATGTCACAACTGAGGGCCTGAGCTGACGGAAGGCAGCCTCAGTTGTAGGGGCTGAGATGTACCGGAACCTGGGAGGTTGTATCAGACCCCTGGACATGTAAGTAACATGAAGAGAAACCGCCCGAAGGCGTGACCACGACAACTTGAGTAAAAGTCAATGATATTTATTTATGACAAACTCCATGCATCACAGTAGCAGTAAAAAGAAACATAAAAATCAGCAGAGAAATAATAATACAGTTCCTGGGTACTACAGGGTGGCAGGGGCCACAGAGCTCTGGTGGTATGAGACAGTTCTTATTATCTGCAAGTTGGAAAGTCCTTACCAGGCTCAACTGTAGCAATGAGGAAAGCCCAGGGTCGTACCAGCTGGTGTTCCAGGGAAAGCTGGACTGCTGTAGATAAAATGCTGCTGTGGGTACTGGTTAGAACCAGACAGGTGTTGGCACGGAGTGGATACTGGCTGGAACCAGTTAAATAATAAATAAAGCTTGAGAGCGATGCAATATAGATGAAATGTAGAATTTGAGAGCGGAGAAATAATAATACCGGTGGAGAGTGGTAAACTGCAGAAAGGACACCGGCCCTTTAAGAGAAGCTGTACACTGCTGGAAGCTGAGCTGGAAGCAGGTGATGTTGTAGCTGGAAACAGGTGAGTCCAGAATGGATCGGAGAGTCAGGCTACACCGCAGATGGAATGCTGGTGCGGGTCTCTATAGCAGAAGTTTGGAGACAGGAGCTGGAAGACATTCACAGGAGAGAGACAAACTGGAACTAGGTTTGACAACCAAAGCACTGACGCCTTCCTTGCTCAGGCACAACCTATTTATACCTGCAGCAAGGAAGGCATTGGCTAGGCAATTATGCAAATTAATAATACAGACAGCAGATTGGTGAATATGATCAGATGACAGAATCCAAGATGGCTGCGCCCATGCAGACACTTGGAGGGAAGTTTGGTTTGTAATCCATGTGGTCTGGAAAACAGTAATGGCGGCGCCGGCCACCGGAGACAGGAGACGCCAGGCTGACAGGTGCACATCCAACCACGCGGACACAGCGGAGGTCGCAGCTGACGTAATCGCCACTCTGAATGCAGAAGCTCAGGAACGGCGGCGGAGGCCGCGGGAGACGCCATGCCAGATGTATAAGGCGTTACTGTGACAGCGTCCAGAGAGACAGGAGAAGATGCGGGAATATGCACATCAGGATAACAGATGGGATCCGGTCCTGGAGCACTGAGCCAGCCTTAGGAGGCATCTGATGGGTAAGAAATGGCGTCCAGATACCCGGATCGTGACAGCACCCCCCCCTTTAGGAGTGGCCCCAGGACACTTCTTTGGCTTTTGAGGAAACTTGGAATGGAATCTCCGGACCAAGGCAGGAGCATGGACATCAGAAGCATTGGTCCATGAACGTTCCTCAGGGCCATAACCCTTCCAGTCAATAAGATACTGAAGTTGACCGTAACGGTGACGTGAGTCCAGGATCTTGGCCACTTCATACTCAACGCCTCGTTGAGTTTGGACTTTCGGAGTTGGAGGAAGTGAGGAATGAAACCGATTCAAGATTAACGGTTTCAACAGGGAAACATGGAATGTCCTGGGTATTTTTAAGAAAGGAGGTAACTGGAGTCTGTAAGCAACAGGATTGATGACTTGATCAATTTTAAAAGGACCGATGAAGCGAGGTGCAAACTTCATACTGGGAACTCTCAACCTCAAATTCTTCGTGGATAACCATACCCGATCACCCACCTTGAGAGCAGGAACTGCTCGACGCTTCTTATCAGCAAACTTCTTGTACCTGAACGATGCCTTGAGCAGAGCTGATCGTACGCTCTTCCAGATATTGGCAAACTGATGCAAGGTGATATCCACTGCGGGAACAGAAGTTGCTGGAAGCGGTTGGAACTCAGGGACTTTAGGGTGGAATCCAAAGTTGGTGAAGAATAGTGTTGAAGAAGATGAAGAATGATACTGGTTGTTATGACAGAACTCGGCCCAGGGAAGTAATTGAACCCAGTCATCTTGAGAGGAGGACACATAGATGCGGAGGAAGGACTCCAAGTCCTGATTCACCCTCTCAGTTTGACCATTGGTCTGAGGATGGTAAGCCGTGGAAAACTTTAGCTTGACTTGGAGGACTTGACATAAACTTCGCCAGAATTTGGCTGTGAATTGAACTCCTCGATCTGAGATAATTTCTTCTGGAAGACTGTGGAGTCGGAAGATCTCTTGTATGAATACTTGAGCCAACTTGGAAGCTGACGGAAGACCGGTGAGAGGAATGAAGTGTGCCATCTTGGTGAACCGGTCAACTACCACCCAGATGGTATTGAACTTGTTGCACATGGGCAAATCTGTAATAAAATCCATCGACAAATGGGTCCATGGTCGACGGGGAACAGATAATGGAACCAGTTGCCCCGCAGGCGACTGGCGGGATACTTTATGTTGAGCACACTTTGGGCAAGATGCAATAAGCTCCAAAACGTCCTTTTTCAGAGTTGGCCACCAATAGGACCTAGAGATAAACTCCAGGGTTTTTTGGATACCTGTATGTCCGGCAAAGCGGGAAGCATGGGCCCAATGCATGAGCTTCTTCCTTAGTGTCGGCTTCACAAAACTTTTCCCTGATGGGGGCGTAGAGTCCATCCCTACCGTGGAGAATGCCAACGGATTTATAATAGGATGCTTGTCTGAAGACTCTGACTCATTTTCTTGCTCCCATGAGCGGGAAAGGGCATCGGCCTTGCGATTCTGAGAGCCCGGACAGAACTGGAGTTTAAAGTCGAACCTGGAAAAGAAAAGTGCCCATCTGGCCTGACGAGGGTTGAGACATTGTGCGCCTTTCAGATATAGAAGGTTCTTGTGGTCTGTAAGGATGGTGATTGAATGAGAAGCTCCCTCCAACAGATATCTCCACTCCTCTAGAGCGAGCTTGATGGCTAGCAACTCCTGGTCGCCAATGGCATAGTTGCGTTCCGCTGGGGAGAACTTCCGTGAGAAGAAACTGCAAGGATGTAAATGGCCATCTTTAGCCCTCTGAGATAACACCGCTCCTACTCCAACGGAGGAGGCATCCACCTCTAAGATGAAAGGAGAGTCGATGTCAGGCTGTTTCAGGACAGGCGCAGAGATGAACCTCTGTTTTAACAGATGAAAAGCTTGCATGGCTTCTTCAGACCACTTGGACGGGTTAGCACCCTTCTTGGTGAAAGCAGTAATAGGCGCCACAATGGTGGAAAAGTCTCGTATAAACTTTCGGTAATAATTGGCGAACCCTAAGAACCTCTGGACCCCTTTGAGGGTTAAGGGTACCGGCCAATTCTGGATTGCTTGTAGTTTCTCAGGATCCATCTCTAGTCCGGAACCGGACACAATGTACCCTAGAAACGGAATGGACTTGACTTCAAAGACGCATTTCTCTAATTTGCAATAGAGATGATTGACACGGAGACGGGACAGAACCTCCTTTACCCAAAAACGATGTTCCTCTAAATTGTTGGCAAAAATGAGGATATCATCTAGATAGACCACGACATGACGGTATAGAATGTCTCTGAAGATCTCATTGACGAAATGCTGGAAGACAGCTGGAGCATTGCTCAATCCGAAGGGCATGACGAGGTACTCATAATGTCCGTCACGGGTGTTAAATGCGGTCTTCCACTCGTCACCCTCACGGATCCGGATGAGATTGTATGCACCTCTCAAGTCCAGCTTTGTAAAGATGGTAGCTCCGCTAACTCTGTCAAAGAGCTCAGTAATCAGGGGTAAAGGATAGCGGTTCTTGATGGTAATGTCGTTCAAACCTCTGTAGTCGATGCACGGCCGCAGACCACCATCTTTCTTTTTTACAAAAAAGAAGCCTGCGCCGGCTGGAGAAGAAGAAGGTCGAATGAACCCCTTTGCTAGGTTCTCTTTAATGTATTCCTCCATAGAATGCGTCTCGGGCAGAGACAACGGATAAGTTCGGCCTCGAGGTGGAACCTTCCCTGGAACGAGATCAATCGGGCAGTCCCATTCTCTATGAGGAGGAAGGATATCAGCAGAAGCCTTACTGAACACATCCGTGAAATCTTGATATGGAGGAGGTGGAACATCAGACGACCTGGGGGAGGAAGAACAGACAGGCAACACTTTAAACAAACATGTCTCAGCACAGGAGGGACCCCATGCCAGGATTTGCGTAGTCGTCCAATCAATTGTAGGATTGTGAAGACAGAGCCATGGAAGGCCCAGGACCACAGGATGTGTGGCTCTTGGAATCACTAAAAGTGAAATAAGTTCGGAATGAAGAACTCCCACTCTCAGACGAACTGGTAGAGTCCTTAGAGCAATAACTGTATCAAAAATTTTACTGCCATCCACGGCAGTTAAGGAAAAGGAGGAAGGAAGTCTCTCGGTGGGTAGGGACCACCGTTTAACATAGGCTTCGGTAATAAAGTTCCCAGCTGCTCCGGAATCAAGGAGGGCAATGACATTCTGATAACGTTGAGCAACTTGAAGCGAGACTGGGAGATTACAATCTTGAGGGGATGGAGAGGAGATCATTACTCCTAGCCGGCCCTCTCCTTGGCGAGCTAGGGTCTGGAGTCCCGGACGTTTGGGACAAGCATTAATGGTGTGAGACGGAGCTGCACAATAAAGACAGAGAGACTCGGAGAGACGTCTTCGGCGCTCAGCAGGAGTTAAACGGGAACGGCCAATTTGCATGGGCTCATCTTTAGTTGGTGACAGTTGGCGAGGAGGAGGAGCAGAAGAAGATTTTGGAGCAGATGATCTTCCACGCTCAGTTGCTCTCTCTCTGAAACGTAAGTCAACTTTTGTACAAAGTGAGATTAGCTCATCTAACTTGGAGGGTAAGTCTCTGGTAGCTAACTCGTCTTTAATACACTCAGATAAACCATGCCAGAATGCAGCATACAGGGCCTCGTCGTTCCATGCCAGTTCGGATGCCAGGATCTGGAACTGTATAAGATATTGTCCTACAGTACGTGATCCCTGGCGTAAACGGAGAATCTCAGACGAAGCTGAAGTTACCCGGCCTGGCTTGTCGAAGATGCGCCTGAATGTTGACACGAATGCAGTGTAAGAAGATAGCAGGGTGTCGGACCTCTCCCATAACGGTGATGCCCAATCAAGGGCTGAGCCACTGAGAAGAGAGATGATGTAGGCAATTTTTGTACGGTCACTGGGAAAATTGCCAGGTTGTAGCTCAAACTGAATCTCACACTGGTTGAGAAATCCCCTGCAGAATCTTGGAGAACCGTCAAATTTTGCTGGCGTTGGAAGATGAAGACGTGGAGCAGAAACGGGTAAGGTGGGTGGGGTTATAGCTGGAGTCACTGTGGTTGACGCACCGGACGCGTCTGATCCACGGAGAGTTGTCTGAATCCCATCCAGCCGAGTAGAGAGATCCTGGAGACAGCGGATGATGTGGCCCTGTGCAGCCTCCTGATGTTCAAGTCGGGCTGCCAGTTCTTGCATCGGCCTGGCCGCTTGATCCTGGTCTCCGGCTGGATTCATTTGGTCAGTGCTTACTGTCACAACTGAGGGCCTGAGCTGACGGAAGGCAGCCTCAGTTGTAGGGGCTGAGATGTACCGGAACCTGGGAGGTTGTATCAGACCCCTGGACATGTAAGTAACATGAAGAGAAACCGCCCGAAGGCGTGACCACGACAACTTGAGTAAAAGTCAATGATATTTATTTATGACAAACTCCATGCATCACAGTAGCAGTAAAAAGAAACATAAAAATCAGCAGAGAAATAATAATACAGTTCCTGGGTACTACAGGGTGGCAGGGGCCACAGAGCTCTGGTGGTATGAGACAGTTCTTATTATCTGCAAGTTGGAAAGTCCTTACCAGGCTCAACTGTAGCAATGAGGAAAGCCCAGGGTCGTACCAGCTGGTGTTCCAGGGAAAGCTGGACTGCTGTAGATAAAATGCTGCTGTGGGTACTGGTTAGAACCAGACAGGTGTTGGCACGGAGTGGATACTGGCTGGAACCAGTTAAATAATAAATAAAGCTTGAGAGCGATGCAATATAGATGAAATGTAGAATTTGAGAGCGGAGAAATAATAATACCGGTGGAGAGTGGTAAACTGCAGAAAGGACACCGGCCCTTTAAGAGAAGCTGTACACTGCTGGAAGCTGAGCTGGAAGCAGGTGATGTTGTAGCTGGAAACAGGTGAGTCCAGAATGGATCGGAGAGTCAGGCTACACCGCAGATGGAATGCTGGTGCGGGTCTCTATAGCAGAAGTTTGGAGACAGGAGCTGGAAGACATTCACAGGAGAGAGACAAACTGGAACTAGGTTTGACAACCAAAGCACTGACGCCTTCCTTGCTCAGGCACAACCTATTTATACCTGCAGCAAGGAAGGCATTGGCTAGGCAATTATGCAAATTAATAACACAGACAGCAGATTGGTGAATATGATCAGATGACAGAATCCAAGATGGCTGCGCCCATGCAGACACTTGGAGGGAAGTTTGGTTTGTAATCCATGTGGTCTGGAAAACAGTAATGGCGGCGCCGGCCACCGGAGACAGGAGACGCCAGGCTGACAGGTGCACATCCAACCACGCGGACACAGCGGAGGTCGCGGCTGACGTAATCGCCACTCTGAATGCAGAAGCTCAGGAACGGCGGCGGAGGCCGCGGGAGACGCCATGCCAGATGTATAAGGCGTTACTGTGACAGCGTCCAGAGAGACAGGAGAAGATGCGGGAATATGCACATCAGGATAACAAATGGGATCCGGTCCTGGAGCACTGAGCCAGCCTTAGGAGGCATCTGATGGGTAAGAAATGGCGTCCAGATACCCGGATCGTGACACTGTAAGCCTGTTTTTTATGGGTATGCTTTTATATGGCCTTTTGGCTAAGATCAAGTGTAGTATCTACTCAAGGGAAACACTTGGTGGAGTACCTGTTCTTACAGTGGGAGCGTGAGAGGTTCCTAATGTGGAATGGAGAAACACCTTGTGGAGTACCATGCTGGGGTGTGGCAATGCCTCTGGTCGAGAGTGGAGAAAAACTGGGTTTAGTATCCGTTGCCTTCTTAGGGGTTGAAATAGGACCCCTTATGTGGAGCAGGAACGGCCTGGTCTAGTATCCACTCTCGCACTGGGGGTTGACCCTGGCACAGAGTGGGCATGAAGCTTGGTCTGGCTGAGAGGTCAGGAGCAGCCTGAAGCCTGAGGTGGTATGTGCCCCTGGTGCAGGAAGAGCCAGGGGTGCCCGAATATGCACCGGTGATGTCTGCCCACCTCTGCACTAGTACGGCACTTTGCACTTTCAGTTCCCCAACTTCTGCTGCACTTTTCTTCTTTGCACTGGCCATTCGGCTAGGGCAGGGATAATTTTTTATACCCCCCCTCGGCCTTCTGGCTGGGGCTTATTTATTTATTCACGTGTCTTGCACTATTTTGCACTACACAGCACTTATTTATGTTTTTTTGTAAGTCACGTCACGGTTTTTTGTTGGGGTTTAGGTGAGAACCTTATGGGCCACCCTCTCCCCTAGTTGCCGAGGCCCTCTCCTTTTGGGGAGGGCCAGAGGCTGTTTCGATCCCCGGTGGAAGCTTCGGCCAACCTTGGGGATACCCGAGGGTCCCTCTGCGCTTCGGCAAGGGGTGACCCACAGTCCCTTTTTCCCCTCAGTAGGCATATTGGCTCTGAGTGGTAGGGGGGTAACGGGGCCCTTCTCCTTTTGGAGAGGGTCCAAGAACCTATGCCCCCAGCACGTTTGGCACAGACACTGGGGGATGAAGCCACGCACCTCGGGCTTCAAGAAGAAAAAAAAAATCTGTTTGTAAAAATGTAATGAATTATTTAAAATAGAAAAGAAAAAAAAGGCATGGACTGCACATTAGTATAATATGACTGCACAAATGCCGTACTGTGTTTATGTCGTTCTGAGTCTGGGGGGTGACCCCAGTGCAGGTGAAAGGCTACACTGCTGCAGTAATATGCTGCTGCTGTGAGACACTAGCTTATACAGTATGCTTCTCATTAGTGACTGATAACTTTTCCCATCATTTACTTTTATTGCAGACCCCAGAGATCCCACTGTTGATGGTCGGTCGCACTACACTGGCATAATGCATGTCAGAGCTCTGTGTGAAGCTACTACAGTAGGACATTCCTGCCTGCCAACTAAAGAAAGAGAGGAAAGATAAAGGGAACATGCCTCCCCCATAGGTGCCTCAGCTGAAGAGCAAGCAAATGCAGGGGCTACACCTGGGGGAAGAAGCAACAGAAGAGGTTTTAGTGAAAAGCAGATGGTTACCCTCTTCCTAACCTGTTTCACTTTCTACATGTCCTGATATCTTCTTGGAACCACGATAGGCCAATGAGGACACTCAGCAGGAAGGACAAGTATTCCCACCCCAGCAGAATCAATCTGGAGATCTGTGTATTCCTAGTGCTGCTGGTGAGTGCTCTACCTGTACCAGTAACAATTGATTCCTAACCCCCTGATCTACAGTAACGCCCCTTATTTTAAAATCTTAACCCCATCCCAGACTTTTGTCATCTAATATCCTTTCAAACAATTCTGTTTCCGAATTAGCTTATTTAATTTACAGTACATACAGGTCCAGCATCCAATTACTCGTGTTCCAAATTGTGAAAGTAGGTTAAACTGTGCAGAAACTTAATCTAATCTATAACAAGTAGGGAAAACCACTGAGATTAAGTATTGCTGAACTAATGTATGTCTACAGTATAGTAAAAGAAATAATGAATATGGACAGGGTAATGTAACCTGATTTAGAAGTCCTGACCAGTGAGGACTGGAGTTTTGTGTGGTTTTAATACATTTGGAACTAAAACTACAGCATTCAGTAACCTTTGTATATTTTCTCATTTGACCTTTCATATTAGTGCATTGTATTTTCGTTCCATTCCATTAAGAGTTATTGATCTTCTAAATCCATAATCAATGTCTAAAGTGACGGGTGTGTTAGTACTGTAGTCATAGTGTTCTTAGAAAAAGCAGATGAATCTAAAGGATGTGTTATATTTTAATGGGTCTTCATATAAATCCTGTTTCCCATAGCCTTTCACTGCTGCCTTTTTATCACACTGAACTGGGAAGATGATGTAATACAAAGTAACTCTTTGCAGATGAAAAGGTCAGGACAATGGGGTAATATGTTGTATGACCTCCTGATACTGTATATAATGAGTAAATCAGAGAAAACACTAAAGAGAATGACAAACTATTACTAAACCGTGTTTAAAGTATAGTGAAATATATAAATAACATCCCAGGGCAAAGAGCTGCGACCTTCTTCCTTACTACTACTGACCACTGAGAGTTAGAATGAATTTCTTGTTCGTCTTTGTATGTAGGGATTTCGCTTGGTGCCTTTGTTTTATTGACTGAGAAGTGTTTAGCAGCAGCTGTAGAAATGGGAAGACAGACCTTTGAAGGAATTAGCTTCATGAAAAATCTGGGTCATTACCATATATCGATCCTGGGTCATGTCATTGGGTGGGGTTGCTACATAAATATCAATGCGTCAATTTATTATTTTTTTAAATCATATGAAGAATTTTTTTTTCCCCCCGTACAGGCCCCAGGAGTGTATTAAGTCTCTCACCCAGCTAGCAATATATGGTACAGCTATATGATGCACAGGGAAATAGAAAAATAGATTGAAAATGTAAATTGTTGATACATGCAGCTGGAAATCTGTTTGAAAACAGCAAAGGAAATGCCATTTGAATCTGTTCAATTTGATAAACTACATTATTTGCCTTGAAAGGGTCACTTTGGGGCAATATGCTGCTATATGAAGAACTGGTGGTAACTTCATATTGTCTGAAAATAAATGAAAAAAGGTCCATTGAACATCTGTTATTATAGTTGCTCAATAATGAATGTTTCATATGAGCAGCCATATGCTGGGAGCTTTCAGAGTGGTCTACTGTGTATCTTATTTTATTACACTTTTTCCTCATACTGTATGTACTAAGGTCAGAAAGGTGCTGTTTTCTTCAGCACAAGTACAGTTCTTTTGTAACTTAGCTATTGTACCTGCATTTTTCTAAAGCATATTGGGGGTATTTCAGACCTGATCGCTAGGCTGCGTTTTCGTACAGAGAGCGATAATGTCTAAACTGTGCATGCGTATGCACCGCAATGTGCAGGCGCATCGCACGGCTACTAAGAGGATCACCGCTCAGTGATGGGTTTGTGCGAAGGATCCATTCGCACGGGCATTCACAAGGAGATTGACAGGAAGAAGCCGCGTTTGTGCTCTCTCCGGGAGAGAGCAGCCGGGTCGGATCGCCAGGGGGGGGCGGGGGGGGGGGGGGGGGGCTGCGATGTGAGTGCAGAGGGGGGCGGACCGGAGGCGTGGCGTAGGCGGGCCGGGGGCGTGTCGGAGGTGGGCCGGGGGTGTAACTACAGGATCGTCCCGTGTAAGCCCCGCCCCCGCTGTGTAATGCCGCTATTACTGGCATTATACAGCAGGGGGCGTGGCTATGATGACGCGATTCAACAAGAATCGCGTCATCGCCTGCACGGACCGCCCACTTTATTCGCGAAGTGGGCGGCCGGGCAGGGGGGGACCCCTGTAATCGGGAGACTTGCCTGCTCTTCCGGGGGGCCGGGAGGGTCACCCGATTTTCGAGAGCCTCCCGGCCATTCCGGGAGAGTAGGCAAGTCTGGTGCACCAACTGCGCAGGCCCTGAGACGCCCACTTTCAACACCTGTGAACAGTGCAACTCCGCTGGTGGTTCTGAACACCACTACCACTATTGGCACACCATTACACACCAGCAAGTCACAGTATCTCCTTCTGATATTCTTCTAAACATGGCCTCTGTGACTGTGAATCTGCATTTGGGAAAACACTCGCTTTCACTGACAGTCATAGAACATCCCCGTGTTTCATTTCTGGCCACCTTCCAGTCACCACCCAGTTCTATTGCCAGTGACTCCGTGTGTAACAGTGCTCTCTTCGTACACTCAGGGGAACGCATGAGCCATAGGGGCTTTCAGGACTTTTTGGGTATTCACAGGAGCAAATAATGGGGCAGATGTATTAACCTGGAGCAGGCATAAGGAAGTTATAAACCAGTGATATGTGCAAGGTGATAAAGGCACCAGCCAAACTGTTCATTTACATATTGGAGCTGATTGGCTGGTGCGTTATCACCTTGCACATATCACTGGTTTATCACTTCCTTATGCCTTCTCCAGGTTAATACATCTGCCCCAATCAGTGGCGGAACAAGCAAGCGGTGGGCCCAGGTGCGACAAAATGCTTTGGGCCCCCCTTCCCCCCCAACTCCACCCCATGGGCAGTGCGCGCCGTAGGCGCGCGCAAAAATACATAGTGGCGTGGCTTCGTGGGGAAGGGGTGTGTCCACAAAATAATACCAATTCATAAAACGGTGCACAGTAGTCTCCATTCTTCAAATTACGCCGCACAGTAGCACCACTACACCAGGTAGAGACCCCTTTACACCTTACAGCGAACAGATTCCCCTTTTTACACATAACGGCAGACAGCGTGCACTTTTTACACATAACGGCAGACAGCGTGCCCTCGTTACACATAGCGGCAGACAGCGTGCACTTTTTACACATTGCGGCAGACAGCGTCCCCATTTTACACATTACGGCAGACAGCATACACTTTTTACACATAATGGCAGACAGCGTGCCCTCGTTACACATAGCGGCAGACAGCAGCCCCTTTTTACACATTACGGCAGACAGCATACACTTTTTACACATAATGGCAGACAGCGTGCCCTCGTTACACATAGCGGCAGACAGCATCCCTTTTTACACATTACGGCAGACAGCATACACTTTTTACACATAATGGCAGACAGCGTGCCCTCGTTACACATAGCGGCAGACAGCGTGCCCTCGTTACACATAGCGGCAGACAGCGTGCACTTTTTACACATTACGGCAGACAGCGTCCCCATTTTACACATTACGGCAGACAGCATACACTTTTTACACATAACGGCAGACAGCATCCCCATTTTACACATTACGGCAGACAGCATACACTTTTTACACATAACGGCAGGCAGATTCTACCTTTTTACACATAGCGGCAGGCAGATTCCCCATTTTTATACATAGCGGCAGGCAGATTCCCCATTTTTACACATTGCGGCAGGCTTATTCCCCCTTTTTACACATTGCGGCAGGCAGATTCCCCATTTTTACATTGCGGCAGGCAGATTCCCCCTTTTTACACATTGCGGCAGGCAGATTCCCCATTTTTATACATAGCGGCAGGCAGATTCCCCATTATTATACATAGCGGCAGGCAGTCCCCCCTTTTTACACATTGCGGCAGGCTGATTCCCCCTTTTTACACATTGCGGCAGGCAGTCCCAACAAATAAAAAAAGAAAGAGACAGACAGAAAGAAAGAAAGAAAGAGAAAGAAAGAAAGAAAGAAAGAAAGAAAGAAAGAAAGAAAGAAAGAAAGAAAGAAAGAAAGAAAGAAAAATTATACTTACCCTCTCTGTTGGCTCAGGCTCCTTGTGCAGCTTCCCGGGCAGTAGAGAAGAAGGAGGAGGGAGGTGGAGGAGGGAGCCGCAGCAGCGCTGTGTTATTGGTGGAGGTGCTGCTGCTGCTGCCCCTCTGCTTCACTATAGGCTGTTCTCAGAGACAGCCTATAGTGAAGCAGAGGAGCAGCAGCAGCAGCGCCTCCACCAGTAACAAAGCGCTGCTGCGGCTCCCTCCTTCACCTCCGTCCTCCTCCTTACCCCGTACCGCTGCAGTGCGCGCCGCTCCTCTCCTCTCTCTCTGGGCGGCTGTGCGCTGCGGGCAGCGGTTGCCCGCAGCGCACAGTGGCATGTAAGGAGTCAGTTTGACTCATTACATGCTTGGGCCCCTGAACAGAGGCGGGCCCCAGTGCAACGCACTGCTTGCACTGCCGGTAGTTCCGCCTCTGGCCCCAATGAACTGTTTAAAAATTAGCATTGCATCCACCTATGACTCAGGCCCAGTGCCTTCTTTTCTTCCTCTGTCTTACGGGTTCTCAGAGAGGACCAGTACAGTATCCTGTTTTGGAATTCCCGTACCTTTTGTATTCTCCTTTACCTTATATACTGCTTGCAACATTTAGGGGCTGATTCAGAGTTGGGAGCAGCTTCTCACCTGGGCAGGCCACGTTGCACTGCTGGCTGCCTACTTTTGCATGTAGCCCACAAATATTTAACACATTATTTTAACAATGCAGTTTAGAGTTCAACTAGGACTTCCTCTCCGTACTCTAAATAGCTCTGCCCCACCTGCAGTGCAATATGGTTTGCCCCTTTCTTGGTTTGCTCCCATTTCTGAATCAGCCATTTAATGTAAGGGAACATGTGCTTCTTACTTTGTCCTGAACCACTTGACAGATCCAGTAATGTGCGATGCTATCTTGAAGATAAAAGGGCCTTGTGAAGTAGTGAGCATGGATCAACTACCGCACTGAACTGTTATATCACATGCTCCCTGTGCTGTGCAGCACAGATCTGCTGACACTCAATATCAGAGCAAGAAGGAGACAGAGAGCTGCTGAGATGATTCTGCGGGTTCACTACGGCTGGCCGGCGGTCGGGCTCCCGGCGACCAGCATCCCGGCGCCGGGAGCCCGACCGCCGGCTTATTGACAGCTTGGCGAGCGCAAATGAGCCCCTTGCAGGCTCGCTGCGCTCGCCACGCTACGGGCACGGTGGCGCGCTACGCGCGCCACACTATTTTATTCTCCCTCTATGGGGGTCGTGGACCCCCACGAGGGAAAATAATTGTCGGTATTCCGGCTGTCGGGCTCCCGGCGCCGGTATACTGAGCGCCGGGATCCCGACCGCCGGCAAACAGAAGACCACCCGATTCTGCCGCTGTCATGCTGCCGTATCAGCAGTGTTATTGAGCAACTGGCCTGATATTGCACAGTATTTGTCCACAAATGGCCTAGAATCAATCACCTTAGTGGTAAATCCATTCAGAAGATGACATTGGGGGTAATTCAGATCTGATCGTAGATGTGTTAAATTTAGCACATCTACAATCAGTTTCTCAGTTTCTCAGACATGCGGGAGGACGCCCAGCACAGGGCTAGTCTGCCCCGCATGTCTGACCCTACCCTTCCCCTGCATGAGTGCCAAAGCATCGCACAGCAGCAATGCTTTTGCACCCGCTGAGTAGCTCCCTGCCAGTGCAGCTCCTGTACACTAGCAGTCTGTTACTTGCCATGTCCTGGGTCGCAGTGGCTGCATGTGAAGTCATGCAGCCGCCGCGGCCCGTCCCCGCAACGGTCCAGACACGCCTGCATTGTCTGGGCTGTGCCTCGCCATTGGCACGCCCCCTCCTGCCCCGCGACCACCTCTGCCTGAGGTGATCGCAGCCCTTAGATGCTTTTAGCATCTCACAGGATTCCCGGGGGTGCGCACGTGCGAGTCTGATTTAGGTCAATAATGTGTACAGCCATCTTTCAGCTGCACTAACAGGCCCCAGTGAGGTCAGATGGTATACCAGCAACATAAACACAAAGCAACACATACATGGCCAAATTATACATTGATTCTGTCACTTGCTGCTTGGGCCAAATGGGCAGCAGAATTGGCCGTGCATGTCCAGCTTAGGAGCAGAAAGTTATAATTTTTCTAAAAATGTGCAAATATATTATATGTAAATAAAAAAGAGTCAGGTCTTCTAACATATGGTTGGGATTCAAGAGATTGGTCACCGTGCCATTTACATTGTGTGACTCATGACACCCCAATATTGTGTACGATTGTGCCATAATGTCAACCAGCTCCATAGGCAAATGCGCTTGGGGAGTCCGGTTGCCTGGAAACCACCTAACCCACCCCACACCATGCCCACCATAGCAATATTACTGTATATTTACCATTTCTGCTGCGGGGTACACTGGGCTCCACAGGGAATGACATTGGGGTGTAGAGTAGTATCTTGATCCGTGGCACCAATAGGCTCAAAGCTTTGACCTTCTTCCCACAATGCCTAGCGCCGCCCCCTCTATTACCCCACCTCCGTGCACAGGAACTCAGTTTTGTAGTTGGTGCCATGCAGTAAGCAGGCATACAACAGGGGGGCTGCTCCAGCAGCCCTGATAAGAAGCTTTTAATGAAAAATGAACACTTCAAAGGCTGCAGCAGAGACACTGTCTGTGTTAGATGTCAGTCATACATCTGCTGCTGCAGCTCTATCACCTCCCCCAGCGGCGCTGTATACTCCCCCGCCCTGGTTGCCGGGTACTTACAGAGGAGGCTCCGGTTTCTTCCAGTTAGTCACACACACACTACCGCTGTTCTCCTGGATCGTGTGGCCGCACTCAGGGAGGAGGTAAGTGGGTCCCCTTGGTGGGACCCACTGTAAATCGTGATCCTGCGCGGCTGGTGTGGACACTGTGGCAGTACAGGGACCCCACTAGACCACCAGGGGAAGGGCACAGGTCGGTTTCCTCTCATAAACCATTTTTATAAGCCCACAGTACCTGGTGGTGAAGTCCAGCAGGGGGATAAGGCTTTGATCTGTAGCCCCTCCCCCAGCCCCAGGGTGCCATTTAGAGTAAATGTTCCCACCCTGGAGCTGCATCTCTCTCTCTCCCTTACTCCCTGTCAGCGTTTGGGCGCCATTATAGCAAGCAGAGCTGATCCTGGGACTGTTTGGGCAAATACTCCTCTGTAAAGCCACCTGCATGTCAGCGCTGTGCATTTTACAGGACACTTAAGTATTCTACATGTCTGCTGACAGTGTTACTTAAGAAAGAGTGCATTTAGTCAGGGTTATGTAGTACAGTGCATTGTTATATCTATTGTTATATCTATTGAGTGTATAGCTATACTTAGTACTACTTTGTGTTGCTAGTCCAGTGCAGTTTTATTGCATGTCATAATGTCTGCATTGTATAATGTGACTATGTGTGTGTGCATATAGCTGCTGTGTGACCTCCATTTCGTGTATCTCACTCAGATTGCTATCCCTATATTCTGTAACCTGAGGGGGCTAGGTGCGTCAGGTTTATCATTTAGTATAGGTGTTTCACAAGATATACTCAGTGTGTATTTTTCTCTGTGATTTTTAGTCACCATATACCTCTTGAATTCCCTGTTTGTGCTGTTACACTGCACAGGGGATTCTTGTCAGGTATTGTGCTGCCGATATTGTACTGGGTTGCCCTGCATTGAGCTTTTGGTTATGTCAACTACAAAGGGCAACGGAGCTGGGGCTGATCCCACATTGTGTGTTGGTGATGCTGCAGGCGCATTTGAGGAAAATGTAGCAGCGGAGGTTTCAGGTACTGACCCCACAGATTCTGATCCTGATGCTTCTGATGGGGAATGTTTCACAGGTGGATGTTCCTGACTTGTTGGAGGCTATCAGGCTCATTCTTCAGATTACTGATGACCCGGAGCCTGATGCTGCCCCTAAGAAACTGGACAGATTTAAATGTCAGAAAGTGGTTAAACAAGTTTTACCTCATTCTGACCATTTAGTTGACATACGTCAGGAGTCCTGGGAAAATCCAGGAAAGTAATTCACACCTCATAAGAAGATGCTGGCTCGCTATCCCCTCGCTGCAGAGCTAAGTAAAAATAGGGAAACAACCCCGCCAGTGGATTCGCAGGTGGAGCGGCTAGTGGCATCCTCAGCTCTGCCAGTAACTACCATCACGTCTTTGAAAGAACCGACGGATAAGCGTGTGGAGGGTTGTTTAAAGGTGATTTACACCTTAGCAGGTGCTGCGCACCGGCCCACCATTGCAGCGACATGGGCTGCAGAGGCTATTGAAGCGTGGGCTCAGGAGTTGGAAGCTGAGATGTCTTCCAACGCTTCTGATCATGCTAGACAATGCTTATCGTATATTGTCACAGCTTATCATTACATTAAAGAAGTGGTTTCTGATGCCTGTATCCTGGCGGCCAAGGCTTCCACTATGTCCATACTGGCTCACTGGATTCTATGGTTGCGGTCCTGGTCCATGGATCTGGACTCTAAGAAAACCCTGGAGGTACTCCCTTTTAAGCGAGACATCCTTTTTGGAGAAGACCTCAACAAGATTGTGGCTGACTTAGCTTCTGCTAAAACAGCTTGTCTACCTAGTACTTCTCCTTCAGTACCGAAGGCTAAGAGTTCTTCCTTTCGCTCCTTTCATCCTTCAGGGAAAGCAAAGGGTCAGGCGTACCAAAAACAGGCTCACACTTCCAAACCTAATAAGCCCAAACCCAAATGGGCCTGGGCTGCCCGTCAGCCTGCTTCCAAGACTGATAAGCCTGCTGCATGACAAGGTGGGCCTCTCTCTGGGGGATCCCAGGGTGGGGGGCCGACTTCGAGGGTATACCCAGGAATGGTTGAAGACCACTTCCGATGCCTGGGTACGGGAAGTCGTCACTTGAGCTTACGCCGTTTCCTTCAAAAATCGTCCCCCTCATCGATTTTGCCTGACAGATGTCCCTTCGGATCAGGTGAAGGCAAAAACTCTTCATTCGGTGTTACAATCCCTCTTGGATACAGGAGTGGTAGTACAGGTGCCTCTGGCTCAGAGAGGCAAGGGGTACTATTCACCGCTGTTCCTAGTCCTGAAACCGAATGGGTCATCCCGACCCATTCTCAACCTCAAGTCCTTGAACAAATTTGTGAAGGTCTCCAAGTTTCGTATGGAAACTCTTCGCTCTATTATTGTCTCCCTGGACATACATGATGCTTACCTGCATATTCCCATTGCAATGTCACATCAGCAGTACCTGAGGTTTGCGGTTGGCAACCTCCATTACCAATTTCAGGTGTTACCTTTTAGTTTGACCACCGCTCCGCAAGCTTTCACCAAGGTCATGGCGGTAATGACGGCTGTACTCTGCCATCAAGGGGTCAGGATCCTACTGTACTTGGACGACTTGTTGATCCTGGCAAATTCCCCAGATTCTCCTATGCCATCTTGATTTGAGTATCCAGTTTCTACGAGCCCACGGGTGGCTCATCAACTGGAAGAAATCTTCCATGGTCCCTACTCAGAACATGGTGCACCTGGGGGCGTTGTTGGACACTGACAACCAGAGGTTGTTCTTGTCTCAGGAGAAAGTCTTGAAGCTTCAGGACAGGACTCGATGCTTACTATCTCGTCCGCAAATGTCGATACATTCTGCGATGCAAGTGCTAGGTCTCATGGTGTCAGCTTTTGACATGGTGGAGTACGCTTAAGTACATTCACGCCCTCTGCAGAAGCTAATTCTTGCCAAATGGGATGGCTTGCCTCACCGGATAAGGTCTCAAATGATGTCCTTGTCTCCGGAGGTCCGTCTGTCACTGAGCTGGTGGCTTCAGGACCAACGATTGAGCAGGGGTCGTCTCTTCTGGATCTCCAATTGGGTCTTTCCGATGACGGATGCCAGTCTGAGAGGTTGGGGTGCGGTGTTGGAGTAACACTCCCTTCAGGGTCGGTGGACCAAGGAGGAGTCTCTCCTCCCGTTAAACATTCTGGAATTGCGGGCGATGTTCAACTCATTGAACTTGGCCCAGCATTTAATACAGAACAGACCTGTTCAAGTACAGTCGGACAACGCCACCACGTGGCATACATCAATCATCAAGGCGGCACTCGAAGTCGCATGGCAATGAGGGAAGTATCACGGATTCTTCAGTGGGTGGAACGCCATCTGCCAGCCACATCAGCAGTATTCATTTGGGGGTCCTAAACTGGGAAGTGGACTTTCTCAGTCATCAGGACGTACACGACGGAAAGTGGAGCCTCCATCCAGAAGTGTTTCAACTCCTCGTGGACAGGTGGGGCCTTCCATACGTGGACCTGATGGCATCTCGACACAATCACAAGGTTCCGGTCTTCGGAGCAAGGACAAGGGATCCTCAAGCAGCGTTCGTAGATGCACTGGCAATTCCATGGAGCTTTCAGCTGCCATACATGTTCCCTCAGGTGTCACTCCTGCCCAGAGTAATAAGGAAGTTCAAGCAAGAAGGAGGAATTCTACTTCTGATCGCTCCAGCGTGGCCCAGACGGCACTGGTTCTCAGACCTTCAGAGTCTCCCGATAGAGCGTCCCCTTCTACTTCCCCAACACCCAGATCGCCTCGTTCAGGGCCCCTGTGTATATCAGGATTTAGCCCGGTTGGCCTTGACGGCGTTGCTCTTGAAGCTTTCGTCTTGAGGGCTAAATGATTTTCTGAGGCGGTCATTCAAACGATGTTGAAGGCCCGGAAACCGGCTTCGGCTCGGATTTACCATAGGGTCTGGATTTCTTACTTTGCTTGGTGCGCATCTAACAATCATGATGCTTACAAGTTTAGTACGGCCAAACTTTGGCTTTTCTACAACAAGGCCTGGACTTGGGCCTTCGTCTGGCCTCCATCAAGGTTCATATTTCTGCCTTGTCGGTTTGGTTCCAGAGAAAAATTGCGACTTTACCTGATTTACATACGTTTACTCAGGGTGTGTTGCAGATTCAACTACCCTACGTCCCGCCTGTGGCCCCTTGGGACTTGTGGTTTTGGAGGCATTGCAAGGGTCTCCGTTTGAGCCTCTTGAATCTGCAAACCTTAAGTGGCTTTATCTTAAGGTGTTGTTTCTGCTGGCTATTGCCTCTGCTAGACAGGTGTCGGATTTGGGTGCCTTATCTTGTAGGTCACCATATCTGATTTTTCACCGTGATTGGGCGGTTCTTAGAACACGTCCCGGGTATTTACCTAAGGTGGTGTCTTCTTTCCACCTTAATCAGGCAATTGTGGTTCCGGCCTTTGCCTCTCCTGAATTGTCTTCCAAAGAGCGGTCTTTGGATGTGGTACGGGCTTTCCGTATCTACATGAAGAGAACTACCTCCATCAGGAAGTCGGATTCTCTCTTTGTACTGTTTGGTTTTCACAAACGTGGCTGGCCTGCTCACAAGCAGACCCTGGCCAGATGGATTAGAATGGTGATTGCACATGCTTATGTACAGACTGGCCTTCCAGCTCCTGCTACCATAAAGGCCCATTCTACTCGGTCAGTTGGACCTTCTTGGGTGGCCCACCGTGGTGCGACCCTTGAACAATTGTGCAAGGCGGCTACATGGTCCTCAGTGTACACGTTCATAAGGTTCTATGCCTTCGATACTTCCACCTCCCAGGATGCTTCCTTTGGACGCCGGGTTCTTGTGCCCGCTACAGTGTGTCCTCTCCCATAAGTAACTGCTTTAGGACATCCCCAATGTCATTCCCTGTGGAGCCCAGTGTACCCCGCAGCAGAAAACGAGATTTATGGTAAGAACTTACCGTTGTTAAATCTCTTTCTGCGAGGTACACTGGGCTCCACAGGGCACCCACCCTGACGCTCTTAGCTTCTTTGGGTTGGTATGGCATTAGCCGCTGACACTTTCTCCAGTCGTGAGAGTGTGGTGTATGTGGCTACTAACAGTTGTCGTCTCTTTTGCCTGCTACTTCATTGGACTGGTTAACAAAAAACTGAGTTCCTGTGCACGGAGGCGGGGTTATAGAAGAGGCGGCGCTAGGCATTCTGGGAAGAAGGTCAAAGCTTTGAGCCTGTTGGTGCCTCGGATCAAGATCCTACTCTACACCCCAATGTCATTCCCTGTGGAGCCCAGTGTACCTCGCAGAAAGAGATTTAACAACGGTAATTTCTTACCATAAATCTAGTTTTTGCTAGAGCTGTATGTTTTCAGGCTCTCCTCAGTATCACAAATGATATAATTTATCGCCACCTGTAAATTGTGCACCAACTAGGAAATCTGGAATACATGCACTGTTATGGGTACACTGCTGTATAGACTATCAATATTGTTAATTACTAATACTGTATAACACACACTAGCCAGTGTATAAGGAGACCAGTGTGTACATATATGTGCAGGTTCTTTGGCCACTACAATGTCCTGCAAAGCAGGGGACTTGAATTCTGGAATGGTGCCCACATCCAGAAATAAACATTTAGCTCAGACCGTCTGGTCCTATTGCTTAGTCTAATGGCTTACTGTGATTGTTGGTCCTGTAAATATCTGAAATATTACATACACTGTAATTTGTATGAGGCAGACAATAGTAGGTTAAGTGCTAATTATGCCCTCTTCATGGGATGGCAAAACTTGATCTAAAATCAAGCATTTGGAAACTCCTTCAAGAATCCTGCATTTGCACCTGAGCTCTAACTTGGTTAGCCCAGGGCTGGAATCCTTAGGGAAGTGTGGACCACCAAAAATGAGGTATGGAGGTATTTATTGTTTAATATTAATAATATTTACAGGTGTACTAATGGTCCCGGTAAGGCTGTTAGGCGGACTAAAAGGTGCCAGCTGGCCCTTGATGGCTTGTTATGCTAGCACTTACAGTGCTCCAAGTTCTATAATTCCCTGACAACCTTGCTAGGATCAGTAGTCCACCAGTAAAGAACAATATTATTTATACGATTAATTACCTCCTTACCGAAAGCCCTGGAGAATATAATTGGGCTTACAGTCTAGGACTGGTTGTCCTCGAGGAGGGGGAAGGGGGGGGGGACACACCCAACTTTTGAAGGGGTTCCCACTTCTCTAGGGAGTCCAGCCCTGGGCTCATTGCGATTATGGATATAACTCCTAACTATTGTATTTTACATTAGTCTACTTTGTAGAATACAGTACTGTATGTGTTTGTTTGTATCTCTTATGTGGGCTGCTTAATACTTTCTTGTAATGTGCACTAAATTATGACATTGTAATATGGCAGACCACATCAAAGATTGAGATGAAAGTTTCATACTTTACCTATGATTTGCAAGATAGTTGCAGCACTTATGTCTGCTTTTGACTCTAAAAAAGCATAAATCAAAGCTCTGAATCTTTATAAGTTTTGCTGAACTACATTTGTGCAGGTAATCCGTTCTTCTGTATCACCAGCATTAGTTACAGTTGACTCTTAGACCTTGTCGAGCATTATACATTTTGAGATATAGTTGTGATTTTTTTCTTTTCAGTGTAAACGAAAAAACAACTGAATTCAAAAAACTGTCATGTAAACATTATATATCTATAAAAACTACTTTTATTAGATATATTAAATGCAATATGCATTGTGAGCATGCAGACAATTCCTCAGCTGAAAGAAGCAATTCCCTAAGTTGATAGCTAGATCTGTCTGCAATAGAAGATATTCAATATCGCTTCCACAAAGACCCATTTGTTGCATTCAGAATATTGGTTATGACATTTTAAGTTGCCCAAGAAGAATGAAGCCAAGGTGAGGAAGAAATTACATTTCGATGTACTATAACCTTTGACCAACTAGATAAATCACAGAACTTGGAACCCTGACAGATGCTGCTGAAACTACTCTTAACAATTTCTTAGCAAAACGTGTACTTCTGTTTTGACACTCATCATATTACTACATTGACTAAAGAACAGTTGCCAGAATTGTATGGATATTGGCAAGTTGTGCTATTATATCTTAATTATGATTTTTTTATTAAGATCCATTTTACTTTATCTGGTAATATAAGACGTTATCAAATAAAAAATTAAATAAAAAATTGTATGTAATTGAGCAGCCATATATACAAAGTAGTGATATGTCATACAAAATACGGGTCCCACCAAAGCAAACGGCAAAATAAAAATTTCATAAAAGAAACATGGCACCTGTATCTACAGTATTATGCTACTGTATAAATAAAAGTGCTAGTGAGCACAATAGCTAAAGAGCATGTTAGAGAAAGACACATACTGTAATGGCAATAATCAATGCTCAGCTATTAAAGTGGACTAAAAACTAGGAGCCAGAATCATATTAGAAATAGTCCCTCAGGAAAAGTGAATATATGTTTTCAATTAGGATTTCTGTTTAGCTAAAGCTGAATAACCCCCCCCCCCCCCCCCCCCAAAAAAAAAGAAGCAAAAAAAAAAGCAGCATAAAAAGATAAGGCAACTTTGAAAACACTGTAGCACAACTTTATCAATGTAATTTGTAACAGAGAAGATAATGCTGGCCATGTTTACTAATGTGCTATACCCTATAATGATATACATTATACAGTCAGACACCACAGAAAGTCTCGCTGTCCCCTCAGAGATTTGTATTGACACTGTATTCCCCACATTGCTGTGACAGCGCAGGGAGTAGGAAGTTGTTACTTAACCACATGTCTGGGGACATGTTTATTCAATACACAAGGCCTGCATGGCTGCTTTGCACTAAGCTGAAATACTTCCTTTATCGCCATAAAGAGGTCTAGTTAATTTACCTCTCAGTTTTATAGAGCACAAGCAGATACTGTTGGGGCAGACTTTATTGCACTTGTTGGCATGACATAATAGACTAAGCTCAAAGTATTGGTGATGTTCTCTATGTGCTGACTGGAGATGGTGTTATGTATTGGGGCCAAACTGTGGGAAGCAAAACTTGATAAATTTGACAGCTTAGCTTCCCCCATAGAAACTTATAGGCTGTGGCTGCTGCTGGAAATGGAGGGACCGCTGCAAATAGCAGAGAAATTCTGCCGCAGTCCTTCCATGGAACATTTGGGGAATACATCATATTTGCGGATAGCCCTCGTAAACATCTATTCGGGGAATATGTCGCAAATGCTATTTTATAAATAGGCCCTTAAGTGGCTATTGCTATCATTAGTTTGGTCTGCTCTGGATGTGTTAGGTTTATATATGTATTCATGTAGATCTCATTTAAAGAATTGAGCTATATTTATCTAAGATGAGTTTCAGGAGACTTGGAACAACCACATTTTTCATACTAACGTTGGTTTTTGGTGATAACACCAGGATGAGGATGGAATCCTGCTTAGGTAAACAATTATTTCTAATCAGTATCTATTTTTATAGTTCAAGATTTATTATATTACCATATGAATACCACTTCTCGCTCTATCTTCTCATTCTTAAAGTTAAATGATTTCATATCTTTCATTGATTTAAAGAGGAGAATCGCCATCAATCCTCGCTACTTTCTCTAAAGCTTGTTGTAATAACTCATAGGATAACTTCTTTCTTGAAAGTTCTCCCGGCATTTCTTTAGCTTGTATAGGAAATATATATATTTCAATCTCATCAGCTGTCTGTTTTGTTTCCATGGTTTTAAAATGAGTACTGTCAAAGTGTAAAGAGTTATTTGTATCAACATTTTTTTGTATTAAGTGCAAGTTATAATTTTTCAGCACTGTGCCTACAGGATAAGGCCCTGTCAATAAATGTCTTATTACATGTTTGAGTAAATTCACAATGCTAATCCCGGTGAGAAGGAAAATAAAACAGCGCAGTTACATTGCATTATAAAGAATAGAACTCTAAGCTAAGGGGTAGATTTAGTCAAATGAAAGGTGGCGGTGTTGCCCATAGCAACTAATCGTATTCTGTCTATCATTTTTAGTGTTGCCCATAGCAACCAATCAGAGTCTGTCTTCAGGCAAGGCGGCTCGCTCCATTCTGCTTCGCTCGTCACAAGGTTACTAAAGGTAATAGATGGTGACATGGATAGAAAATTAAGCAAAAGTAAAAAAAAACATGAAACCCCCCCAAAATGTATTGACCATATGTGTGTCGAACATTAGCATGTCGACCTTTTCAACCTGTCGATCTTTTGTACTGTTTACCCTTTACATGTCGGCCTTTTGACCTTGTTCGCCTTTTGACTGTCGACCATATGGTGTCAACATATTAACTGTCGATCTGTCATTCACCCCCCTTTACAAACTAGAACAGTGTAGTGCGGGTGGTGCACACAGTAGCAGATCTTACCACGGGCAAGCAAGACTTTTGCCCGGGGCGCCGCCTTCTGGAGGGCGCCGCACCGTGGCAAGATCAGCTACTGTGCCCCCCGCCGCTGTGCCCCCCGCTGTGCCCCCCGCCGCTGTGTCCCCCACTGGTCCCCCGCTGTGAAGGGAACCAGACGCTACGCGTCTAGTTTCCCTTCGAGGAGGGGACCTTTGCTGTGCGGTGCGCGATGACGTCATCGCGCACCGCCCAGCATTGTGGCACAGATGCTTGGGGTCATAATTGACCTCTAGTGTCTATGCTGATCCGAGGAGAGGAGCGGCACCGGCGGCTGTCTGCAGCGGTCTGGATTCAGGAACGGGGATAGTAAGTATACTTTTTTTTTTAAATTCTTTTCCAGCGACGCTACAGGGGGCACAAATGGGGGCGTAACTGACCACGCCTCCTTGTGAAGCCACGCCCCTATAGTTTTGCTCGGGGCGCAGCAAGAGCAAGAACCGGCCCTGGGGGCACAGCCCTGTGATATGGCAAGCACAGGCAGAGCTCATATACAGGAGACACAGGTTTGTCTGCTTGCCTCACCAGAACTTATCATTAGTCTTAAGCATTGATATAAAGAGATGGTATGCTATGTATCACATCGGAGGGGAGATGCATCAAATTTTCCAAAGAGATAAAATGAAGACGTAACCCATAGAAACCAATCCGCTTATAGCTATCATTTAACTAGCACAGTGTATTAATTAGTGATGTGCACCGGAAATTTTTAGCGTTTTGTGTTTTGGTTTTGGGTTCGGTTCCGCGGCCGTGTTTTGGATTCGGACGCGTTTTGGCAAAACCTCACCGAACATTTTTTGTCGGATTCGGGTGTTTTTTTTCAAAAAACCCTAAAAAACAGCTTAAATCATAGAATTTGGGGGTCATTTTGATCCCATAGTATTATTAACCCCAATAACCATAATTTCCACTCATTTCCAGTCTATTCTGAACACCTCACACCTCACAATATTATTTTTAGTCATAAAATTTGCACCGAGGTCGCTGGATGGCTAAGCTAAGCGACACAAGTGGCCGACACAAACACCTGGCCCATCTAGGAGTGGCACTGCAGTGTCAGGCAGGATGGCCCTTCAAAAAAATAGTCCCCAAACAGCACATGATGCAAAGAAAAAAAGAAGCGCACCAAGGTCGCTGTGTGACTAAGCTAAGCGACACAAGTGGCCGACACAAACACCTGGCCCATCTAGGAGTGGCACTGCAGTGTCAATCAAGACAGGATGGCACTTCCAAAATATTGTCCCCAAACAGCACATGATGCAAAGAAAAAAAGAGGTGCACCAAGGTGGCTGTGTGACTAAGCTAAGCGACACAAGTGGCCGACACAAACACCTGGCCCATCTAGGAGTGGCACTGCAGTGTCAATCAAGACAGGATGGCACTTCCAAAAAATTGTCCCCAAACAGCACATGATGCAAAGAAAAAAAGAGGCGCACCAAGGTGGCTGTGTGACTAAGCTAAGCGACACAAGTGGCCGACACAAACACCTGACCCATCTAGGAGTGGCACTGCAGTGTCAGGCAGGATGGCCCTTCCAAGAAATTGTTCCCAAACAGCACATGATGCAAAGAAAAAAAGAGGCGCACCAAGGTGGCTGTGTGACTAAGCTAAGCGACACGAGTGGCCGACACAAACACCTGGCCCATCTAGGAGTGGCACTGCAGTGTCAGGCAGGATGGCACTTCCAAAAAATTGTCCCCAAACAGCACATGATGCAAAGAAAAAAAGAGGCGCACCAAGGTGGCTGTGTGACTAAGCTAAGCGACACAAGTGGCTGACACAAACACCTGGCCCATCTAGGAGTGGCACTGCAGTGTCAATCAAGACAGGATGGCACTTCCAAAAAATTGTCCCCAAACAGCACATGATGCAAAGAAAAAAAGAGGCGCACCAAGGTGGCTGTGTGACTAAGCTAAGCGACACAAGTGGCCGACACAAACACCTGGCCCATCTAGGAGTGGCACTGCAGTGTCAGGCAGGATGGCCCTTCAAAAAAATTATCCACAAACAGCACATGATGCAAAGAAAAAAAGAGGCGCACCAAGGTGGCTGTGTGACTAAGCTAAGCGACACAAGTGGCCGACACAAACACCTGGCCCATCTAGGAGTGGCACTGCAGTGTCAATCAAGACAGGATGGCACTTCCAAAAAATTGTCCCCAAACAGCACATGATGCAAAGAAAAAAAGAGGCGCACCAAGGTGGCTGTGTGACTAAGCTAAGCGACACAAGTGGCTGACACAAACACCTGGCCCATCTAGGAGTGGCACTGCAGTGTCAATCAAGACAGGATGGCACTTCCAAAAAATTGTCCCCAAACAGCACATGATGCAAAGAAAAAAAGAAGCGCACCAAGGTCGCTGTGTGACTAAGCTAAACGACACAAGTGGCCGACACAAACACCTGGCCCATCTAGGAGTGGCACTGCAGTGTCAATCAAGACAGGATGGCACTTCCAAAAAATTGTCCCCAAACAGCACATGATGCAAAGAAAAAAAGAGGTGCACCAAGGTGGCTGTGTGACTAAGCTAAGCGACACAAGTGGCCGACACAAACACCTGGCCCATCTAGGAGTGGCACTGCAGTGTCAGGCAGGATGGCCCTTCCAAAAAATTGTCCCCAAACAGCACATGATGCAAAGAAAAAAAGAGGCGCACCAAGGTGGCTGTGTGACTAAGCTAAGCGACACAAGTGGCCGACACAAACACCTGGCCCATCTAGGAGTGGCACTGCAGTGTCAGGCAGGATGGCACTTCCAAAAAATTGTCCCCAAACAGCACATGATGCAAAGAAAAAAAGAGGCGCACCAAGGTGGCTGTGTGACTAAGCTAAGCGACACAAGTGGCTGACACAAACACCTGGCCCATCTAGGAGTGGCACTGCAGTGTCAATCAAGACAGGATGGCACTTCCAAAATATTGTCCCCAAACAGCACATGATGCAAAGAAAAAAAGAGGCGCACCAAGGTGGCTGTGTGACTAAGCTAAGCGACACAAGTGGCCGACACAAACACCTGGCCCATCTAGGAGTGGCACTGCAGTGTCAATCAAGACAGGATGGCACTTCCAAAAAATTGTCCCCAAACAGCACATGATGCAAAGAAAAAAAGAGGCGCACCAAGGTGGCTGTGTGACTAAGCTAAGCGACACAAGTGGCCGACACAAACACCTGACCCATCTAGGAGTGGCACTGCAGTGTCAGGCAGGATGGCTCTTCCAAGAAATTGTTCCCAAACAGCACATGATGCAAAGAAAAAAAGAGGCGCACCAAGGTCGCTGTGTGACTAAGCTAAGCGACACGAGTGGCCGACACAAACACCTGGCCCATCTAGGAGTGGCACTGCAGTGTCAGGCAGGATGGCACTTCCAAAAAATTGTCCCCAAACAGCACATGATGCAAAGAAAAAAAGAGGCGCACCAAGGTGGCTGTGTGACTAAGCTAAGCGACACAAGTGGCCGACACAAACACCTGGCCCATCTAGGAGTGGCACTGCAGTGTCAATCAAGACAGGATGGCACTTCCAAAAAATTGTCCCCAAACAGCACATGATGCAAAGAAAAAAAGAGGCGCACCAAGGTGGCTGTGTGACTAAGCTAAGCGACACAAGTGGCTGACACAAACACCTGGCCCATCTAGGAGTGGCACTGCAGTGTCAATCAAGACAGGATGGCACTTCCAAAAAATTGTCCCCAAACAGCACATGATGCAAAGAAAAAAAGGCGCACCAAGGTGGCTGTGTGACTAAGCTAAGCGACACAAGTGGCCGACACAAACACCTGGCCCATCTAGGAGTGGCACTGCAGTGTCAGGCAGGATGGCCCTTCCAAAAAATTGTCCCCAAACAGCACATGATGCAAAGAAAAAAAGAGGCGCACCAAGGTGGCTGTGTGACTAAGCTAAGCGACACAAGTGGCCGACACAAACACCTGGCCCATCTAGGAGTGGCACTGCAGTGTCAGGCAGGATGGCCCTTCAAAAAAATTATCCACAAACAGCACATGATGCAAAGAAAAAAAGAGGTGCACCAAGGTGGCTGTGTGACTAAGCTAAGCGACACAAGTGGCCGACACAAACACCTGGCCCATCTAGGAGTGGCACTGCAGTGTCAATCAAGACAGGATGGCACTTCCAAAAAATTGTCCCCAAACAGCACATGATGCAAAGAAAAAAAGAGGTGCACCAAGGTGGCAGTGTGACTAAGCTAAGCGACACAAGTGGCCGACACAAACACCTGGCCCATCTAGGAGTGGCACTGCAGTGTCAGGCAGGATGGCCCTTCCAAAAAATTGTCCCCAAACAGCACATGATGCAAAGAAAAAAAGAGGCGCACCAAGGTGGCTGTGTGACTAAGCTAAGCGACACAAGTGGCCGACACAAACACCTGGCACATCTAGGAGTGGCACTGCAGTGTCAGGCAGGATGGCCCTTCAAAAAAATTATCCACAAACAGCACATGATGCAAAGAAAAAAAGAGGCGCACCAAGGTGGCTGTGTGACTAAGCTAAGCGACACAAGTGGCTGACACAAACACCTGGCCCATCTAGGAGTGGCACTGCAGTGTCAATCAAGACAGGATGGCACTTCCAAAAAATTGTCCCCAAACAGCACATGATGCAAAGAAAAAAAGGCGCACCAAGGTCGCTGTGTGACTAAGCTAAGCGACACAAGTGGCCGACACAAACACCTGGCCCATCTAGGAGTGGCACTGCAGTGTCAGGCAGGATGGCCCTTCAAAAAAATTATCCACAAACAGCACATGATGCAAAGAAAAAAAGAGGTGCACCAAGGTGGCTGTGTGACTAAGCTAAGCGACACAAGTGGCCGACACAAACACCTGGCCCATCTAGGAGTGGCACTGCAGTGTCAATCAAGACAGGATGGCACTTCCAAAAAATTGTCCCCAAACAGCACATGATGCAAAGAAAAAAAGAAGCGCACCAAGGTCGCTGTGTGACTAAGCTAAACGACACAAGTGGCCGACACAAACACCTGGCCCATCTAGGAGTGGCACTGCAGTGTCAATCAAGACAGGATGGCACTTCCAAAAAATTGTCCCCAAACAGCACATGATGCAAAGAAAAAAAGAAGCGCACCAAGGTCGCTGTGTGACTAAGCTAAACGACACAAGTGGCCGACACAAACACCTGGCCCATCTAGGAGTGGCACTGCAGTGTCAATCAAGACAGGATGGCACTTCCAAAAAATTGTCCCCAAACAGCACATGATGCAAAGAAAAAAAGAGGTGCACCAAGGTGGCTGTGTGACTAAGCTAAGCGACACAAGTGGCCGACACAAACACCTGGCCCATCTAGGAGTGGCACTGCAGTGTCAGGCAGGATGGCCCTTCCAAAAAATTGTCCCCAAACAGCACATGATGCAAAGAAAAAAAGAGGCGCACCAAGGTGGCTGTGTGACTAAGCTAAGCGACACAAGTGGCCGACACAAACACCTGGCCCATCTAGGAGTGGCACTGCAGTGTCAGGCAGGATTGCACTTCCAAAAAATTGTCCCCAAACAGCACATGATGCAAAGAAAAAAAGAGGCGCACCAAGGTGGCTGTGTGACTAAGCTAAGCGACACAAGTGGCTGACACAAACACCTGGCCCATCTAGGAGTGGCACTGCAGTGTCAATCAAGACAGGATGGCACTTCCAAAATATTGTCCCCAAACAGCACATGATGCAAAGAAAAAAAGAGGCGCACCAAGGTGGCTGTGTGACTAAGCTAAGCGACACAAGTGGCCGACACAAACACCTGGCCCATCTAGGAGTGGCACTGCAGTGTCAATCAAGACAGGATGGCACTTCCAAAAAATTGTCCCCAAACAGCACATGATGTAAAGAAAAAAAGAGGCGCACCAAGGTGGCTGTGTGACTAAGCTAAGCGACACAAGTGGCCGACACAAACACCTGACCCATCTAGGAGTGGCACTGCAGTGTCAGGCAGGATGGCCCTTCCAAGAAATTGTTCCCAAACAGCACATGATGCAAAGAAAAAAAGAGGCGCACCAAGGTGGCTGTGTGACTAAGCTAAGCGACACGAGTGGCCGACACAAACACCTGGCCCATCTAGGAGTGGCACTGCAGTGTCAGGCAGGATGGCACTTCCAAAAAATTGTCCCCAAACAGCACATGATGCAAAGAAAAAAAGAGGCGCACCAAGGTGGCTGTGTGACTAAGCTAAGCGACACAAGTGGCCGACACAAACACCTGGCCCATCTAGGAGTGGCACTGCAGTGTCAATCAAGACAGGATGGCACTTCCAAAAAATTGTCCCCAAACAGCACATGATGCAAAGAAAAAAAGAGGCGCACCAAGGTGGCTGTGTGACTAAGCTAAGCGACACAAGTGGCTGACACAAACACCTGGCCCATCTAGGAGTGGCACTGCAGTGTCAATCAAGACAGGATGGCACTTCCAAAAAATTGTCCCCAAACAGCACATGATGCAAAGAAAAAAAGGCGCACCAAGGTGGCTGTGTGACTAAGCTAAGCGACACAAGTGGCCGACACAAACACCTGGCCCATCTAGGAGTGGCACTGCAGTGTCAGGCAGGATGGCCCTTCCAAAAAATTGTCCCCAAACAGCACATGATGCAAAGAAAAAAAGAGGCGCACCAAGGTGGCTGTGTGACTAAGCTAAGCGACACAAGTGGCCGACATAAACACCTGGCCCATCTAGGAGTGGCACTGCAGTGTCAATCAAGACAGGATGGCACTTCCAAAAAATTGTCCCCAAACAGCACATGATGCAAAGAAAAAAAGAGGTGCACCAAGGTGGGTGTGTGACTAAGCTAAGCGACACAAGTGGCCGACACAAACACCTGGCCCATCTAGGAGTGGCACTGCAGTGTCAATCAAGACAGGATGGCACTTCCAAAAAATTGTCCCCAAACAGCACATGATGCAAAGAAAAAAAGGCGCACCAAGGTGGCTGTGTGACTAAGCTAAGCGACACAAGTGGCCGACACAAACACCTGGCCCATCTAGGAGTGGCACTGCAGTGTCAGGCAGGATGGCCCTTCCAAAAAATTGTCCCCAAACAGCACATGATGCAAAGAAAAAAAGAGGCGCACCAAGGTGTCTGTGTGACTAAGCTAAGCGACACAAGTGGCCGACACAAACACCTGGCCCATCTAGGAGTGGCACTGAAGTGTCAATCAAGACAGGATGGCACTTCCAAAAAATTGTCCCCAAACAGCACATGATGCAAAGAAAAAAAGAAGCGCACCAAGGTCGCTGTGTGACTAAGCTAAGCGACACAAGTGGCCGACACAAACACCTGGCCCATCTAGGAGTGGCACTGCAGTGTCAATCAAGACAGGATGGCACTTCCAAAAAATTGTCCCCAAACAGCACATGATGCAAAGAAAAAAAGAGGTGCACCAAGGTGGGTGTGTGACTAAGCTAAGCGACACAAGTGGCCGACACAAACACCTGGCCCATCTAGGAGTGGCACTGCAGTGTCAATCAAGACAGGATGGCACTTCCAAAAAATTGTCCCCAAACAGCACATGATGCAAAGAAAAAAAGAGGCGCACCAAGGTGGCTGTGTGACTAAGCTAAGCGACACAAGTGGCCGACACAAACACCTGGCCCATCTAGGAGTGGCACTGCAGTGTCAGGCAGGATGGCCCTTCCAAAAAATTGTCCCCAAACAGCACATGATGCAAAGAAAAAAAGAGGCGCACCAAGGTGGCTGTGTGACTAAGCTAAGCGACACAAGTGGCCGACACAAACACCTGGCCCATCTAGGAGTGGCACTGCAGTGTCAGGCAGGATGGCACTTCCAAAAAATTGTCCCCAAACAGCACATGATGCAAAGAAAAAAAGAGGCGCACCAAGGTGGCTGTGTGACTAAGCTAAGCGACACAAGTGGCCGACACAAACACCTGGCCCATCTAGGAGTGGCACTGCAGTATCAATCAAGACAGGATGGCACTTCCAAAAAATTGTCCCCAAACAGCACATGATGCAAAGAAAAAAAGAGGCGCACCAAGGTGGCCGTGTGACTAAGCTAAGCGACACAAGTGGCCGACACAAACACCTGGCCCATCTAGGAGTGGCACTGCAGTGTCAATCAAGACAGGATGGCACTTCCAAAAAATTGTCCCCAAACAGCACATGATGCAAAGAAAAAAAGAGGCGCACCAAGGTGGCTGTGTGACTAAGCTAAGCGACACAAGTGGCCGACACAAACACCTGGCCCATCTAGGAGTGGCACTGCAGTGTCAGGCAGGATGGCCCTTCTAAAAAATTGTCCCCAAACAGCACATGATGCAAAGAAAAAAAGAGGCGCACCAAGTTGGCTGTGTGACTAAGCTAAGCGACACAAGTGGCCGACACAAACACCTGGCCCATCTAGGAGTGGCACTGCAGTGTCAATCAAGACAGGATGGCACTTCCAAAAAATTGTCCCCAAACAGCACATGATGCAAAGAAAAAAAGAGGCGCACCAAGGTGGCTGTGTGACTAAGCTAAGCGACACAAGTGGCCGACACAAACACCTGGCCCATCTAGGAGTGGCACTGCAGTGTCAGGCAGGATGGCCCTTCAAAAAAATTGTCCCCAAACAGCACATGATGCAAAGAAAATTGAAAGAAAAAAGAGGTGCAAGATGGAATTGTCCTTTGGCCCTCCCACCCACCCTTATGTTGTATAAACAGGACATGCACACTTTAACGAACCCATCATTTCAGCGACAGGGTCAGCCACGCGACTGTGACTTTCTGGAGGCAATTGCTGCTGGTGAATGTCTCCACGGAGGAATTGATTATAATTCATTTTGATGAACATCATCTTCTCCACATTTTCTGGTAGTAACCTCGTACGCCGATTGCTGACAAGGTGAGCGGCTGCACTAAACACTCTTTCGGAGTACACACTGGAGGGAGGGCAACTTAGGTAGAATAAAGCCAGTTTGTGCAAGGGCCTCCAAATTGTCTTTTTTTCCTGCCAGTATACGTACGGACTGTATGACGTGCATACTTGGATGCGGTCACTCATATAATCCTCCACCATTCTTTCCATGGTGAGAGAATCCTATGCAGTGACAGTAGACGACATGTCAGTAATCATTGGCAGGTCCTTCAGTCCGGACCAGATGTCAGCACTCGCTCCAGACTGCCCTGCATCACCGCCAGCGGGTGGGCTAGGAATTCTTAGCCTTTTCCTCGCACCCCCAGTTGCGGGAGAATGTGAAGGAGGAGATGTTGACGGGTCACGTTCCGCTTGACTTGACAATTTTCTCACCAGCAGGTCTTTGAACCTCTGCAGACTTGTGTCTGCCGGAAAGAGAGATACAACGTAGGTTTTAAATCTAGGATCGAGCACGGTGGCCAAAATGTAGTGCTCTGATTTCAACAGATTGACCACCCGTGAATCCTTGTTAAGCGAATTAAGGGCTCCATCCACAAGTCCCACATGCCTAGCGGAATCGCTCTGTTTTAGCTCCTCCTTCAATGTCTCCAGCTTCTTCTGCAAAAGCCTGATGAGGGGAATGACCTGACTCAGGCTGGCAGTGTCTGAACTGACTTCACGTGTGGCAAGTTCAAAGGGTTGCAGAGCCTTGCACAATGTTGAAATCATTCTCCACTGCGCTTGAGTCAGGTGCATCCCCCCTCGTTTGCCTATATCGTGGGCAGATGTATAGGCTTGAATGGCCTTTTGCTGCTCCTCCATCCTCTGAAGCATATAGAGGGTTGAATTCCACCTCGTTACCACCTCTTGCTTCAGATGATGGCAGGGCAGGTTCAGGAATGTTTGGTGGTGCTCCAGTCTTCTGTACGCAGTGTCTGAATGCCGAAAGTGGCCCGCAATTCTTCGGGCCACCGACAGCATCTCTTGCACGCCCCTGTCGTTTTTTAAATAATTCTGCACCACCAAATTCAATGTATGTGCAAAACATGGGACGTGCTGGAATTTGCCCAGATGTAATGCACGCACAATATTGCTGGCGTTGTCCGATGTCACAAATCCCCAGGAGAGTCCAATTGGGGTAAGCCATTCTGCGATGATCTTCCTCAGTTGCCGTAAGAGGTTGTCAGCTGTGTGCCTCTTCTGGAAAGCGGTGATACAAAGCGTAGCCTGCCTAGGAACGAGTTGGCGTTTGCGAGATGCTGCTACTGGTGCCGCCGCCGCTGCTGTTCTTGCTGCGGGAGGCAATACATCTACCCAGTGGGCTGTCACAGTCATATAGTCCTGAGTCTGCCCCGCTCCACTTGTCCACATGTCCGTGGTTAAGTGGACATTGGGTACAACTGCATTTTTTAGGACACTGGTGAGTCTTTTTCTGAGGTCTGTGTACATTTTCGGTATCGCCTGCCTAGAGAAGTGGAACCTAGATGGTATTTGGTACCGGGGACACAGTACCTCAATCAAGTCTATAGTTGCCTCTGAATTGACGATGGATACCGGAACCACGTTTCTCACCGCCCAGGCTGCCAAGGCCTGAGTTATCTGCTTTGCAGCAGGATGACTGCTGTGATATTTCATCTTCCTCGCAAAGGACTGTTGGACAGTCAATTGCTTACTGGAAGTAGTACAAGTGGTCTTCCGACTTCCCCTCTTGGATGACGATCGACTCCCAGCAGCAACAACAGCAGCACCAGCAGCAGTAGGCGTTACACTCAAGGATGCATCGGAGGAATCCCAGGCAGGAGAGGACTCGTCAGACTTGACAGTGACATTGCCTGCAGGACTATTGGCTTGCTAGGGAGGGGCCTTAGACTGCACACCTATAGCTGCTAGTAATGTGAGGTGCTACCTACTGAAACTTGTAGTTCTACAGAAGAAAAGGGGGGTGTTGTAGGTGCACTGTCTCTAGCATTACTGATATCATATAGCTTAGCATATAATAAATAGTGGAGTTTAGTTATGAATTGATCAATGCATGAAGCTGCAGCCCCGCGGCAAGGGACTCCACTCTGCTGCAGTACCTAACACTATAGGGGTTCAAACCTAGGGCACGGGACCCCCAAAAAAACCACAGCCAAGCAACCCCAGGGCATCGCAGGGAATAATTAAGTGTAGTGAGAAGGATTAAGGGATAGGTGAGAAAAAAAGGGTGTTATGGGGTGAATTAATATAAGTGAAAAAAATGTGTAACATGTATAATAAACAAACAGTGAAAGTGCCAAATTAAATGTAATGCTGCGATGCCCTGTTGTCGCCCAGCCACGGCAGTCCAGGAGGCCCCGTACCCCAGGAGCCACCCCATTTCTAACCTATTGTTCTGAATAATTGAACTTACCTAGAATTGTGCCATATTCACAAGTGCAGTCATGCTAGGTACCCTAGTTAAAATAAATGAGGGTCAGGTGCGGGTGGGTGCAAGTCTAAGAATGAAGGTGTCTCACTCCTTCAGGTGTGTCTATACAAAACACTTTTAGTTTGCTAGGGAGGGGCCTTAGACTGCACACCTATAGCTGCCAGTAATGTGAGGTGCTACCTACTGAGACTTGTAGTTCTACAGAAGAAAAGGGGGGTGTTGTAGGTGCACTGTCTCTAGCATTACTGATATCATATAGCTTAGCATATAATAAATAGTGGAGTTTAGTTATGAATTGATCAATGCATGAAGCTGCAGCCCCGCGGCAAGGGACTCCACTCTGCTGCAGACTATTGGCTTTCCTGGGTAAGGAGGAAATTGACACTGAGGGAGTTGGTGGTGTGGTTTGCAGGAGCTTGGTTACAAGAGGAAGGGATTTAGTGGTCAGTGGACTGCTTCCGCTGTCACCCAAAGTTTTTGAACTTGTCACTGACTTATGATGAATGCGCTGCAGGTGACGTATAAGGGAGGATGTTCCGAGGTGGTTAACGTCCTTACCCCTACTTATTACAGCTTGACAAAGGCAACACACGGCTTGACACCTGTTGTCCGCATTTGTGTTGAAATAATTCCACACCGAAGAGCTGATTTTTTTTGTATTTTGACCAGGCATGTCAATGGCCATATTCCTCCCACGGACAACAGGTGTCTCCCCGGGTGCCTGACTTAAACAAACCACCTCACCATCAGAATCCTCCTTGTCAATTTCCTCCCCAGCTCCAGCAACACCCATATCCTCATCCTGGTGTACTTCAACAGTGACATCTTCAATTTGACTATCAGGAACTGGACTGCGGGTGCTCCTTCCAGCACTTGCAGGGGGCGTGCAAATGGTGGAAGGCGCAAGCTCTTCCCGTTCAGTGTTGGGAAGGTCAGGCATCGCAACCGACACAATTGGACTCTCCTTGGGGATTTGTGATTTCGAAGAACGCACAGTTCTTTGCTGTGCTTTTGCCAGCTTAAGTCTTTTCTTTTTTCTAGCGAGAGGATGAGTGCTTCCATCCTCATGTGAAGCTGAACCACTAGCCATGAACATAGGCCAGGGCCTCAGCCGTTCCTTACCACTCCGTGTCGTAAATGGCATATTGGCAAGTTTACGCTTCTCCTCAGACGCTTTTAATTTTGATTTTTGGGTCATTTTACTGATCTTTTGTGTTTTGGATTTTGCATGCTCTGTACTATGACATTGGGCATCGGCCTTGGCAGACGACGTTGATGGCATTTCATCGTCTCGGCCATGACTAGTGGCAGCAGCTTCAGCACGAGGTGGAAGTGGATCTTGATCTTTCCCTATTTTAACCTCCACATTTTTGTTCTCCATTTTTTAATGTGTGGAATTATATGCCAGTATCAATAGCAATGGCCTACTACTAGTGCGCCGCCAAAAAGGGTGTGTGGCTTCGTTGAAATGGGCGTGGCTTCATGTAAAGGGGCGTGGCATTGCAGGAAAAGACTACCTTATACCCCAGTTTTGCAACCTGCACGCCCAGACGTTAGCCACCACAGGAAAGAAAAATAATCCTGATTCATGCCCCTTACATTATTTGTCATTTTTTCTCCTTATAGTAATGCCCAGTATACATTATTCCACATACTGCAATGGCCTTAGCCATTATGCCACACACAATAATGCACATGACACAATATGCACACACTGTAATGCCCCCGACACATTATGCCACACACCGTAATGCCTGCGACACATTATGACAGGAATCGCAATGCCCGTTATACATTATGCTACACACTGCAATGCCCCTGATACATTATAGCACATACAATGTCTGTGACACAGTATGACACACACCACAATGATCCTGAGACATTATACCACATACTACAATGCCAGTGATATAGTATACAACACACCGTAATGCCTGACACATTATGACACACACCGCAATGTCCGTGATACATTATGCCACACACCGTAATGCCCATTACACATTAAGTTCTACAGTAAGGCTTCTAATTACTTTTAAATTACCTGCTCATTGCCAGGGGTTTCATGCTCTTGGTTCCATGCACGGTGCCAGGGGTTTTCATGCTCAGGGTGTCATGCTCGTTGCCAGGGGTTTCATGCACTGGGTGTCATGCTCGTTGCCAGCGGTTTCATGCTCTTGGTTCCATGCACGGTGCCAGGGGTTTTCATGCTCAGGGTGTCATGCTTGTTGCCAGGGGTTTCATGCACTAGGTGTCATGCTCGTTGCCAGGGGTTTCATGCACTGGGTGTCATGCTTGTTGCCAGGGGTTTCATGCACTGGGTGTCATGCTCATTGCTAGGGGGTAGTGCTTGTTGCTAGGGCCATGCTCCCAGTGCCACATATGCCCCCAGTGCCAGATATTCCCCCACAGTGCCAGGTATATGCCCCCAGTGCCAGATATTCCCCCACAGTGCCAGGTACATGCCTCCAGTGCCACATATACCCCCCCCAGTGCCACATATGCCCCCTCAGTGCCTGCTCCCCCCAGTGCCAAATATTCCCCCACAGTGCCCCATATGCTCCCTCAGTGCCTGCTCCCCCCAGTGCCAGATATTCCCCCACAGTGCCAGGTATATGCCCCCAGTGCCAGATATTCCCCCACATTGCCACATATGCCCCCTCAGTGCCTGCTCCCCCCAGTGCCAAATATTCCCCCACAGTGCCAGGTATATGCCCCCAGTGCCAGATCTTCCCCCACAGTGCCAGGTATATGCCCCCAGTGCCAGATCTTCCCCCACAGTGCCAGGTATATGCCCCCAGTGCCAGATCTTCCCCCACAGTGCCAGGTATATGCCCCCAGTGCCAGATATTCCCCCACAGTGCCTGCTCCCCCCCCCACCCCCCGCTCCTTTGTGTTGGAGGGACACGGAGCGCATAGCGCGCCTCTCCTGTGTCCCTCCTGGCTCTCCTGCCGGTCTAATAAAGGAAGTGCCGGTTCATGAGCCAATCAGAGCTCACGAACGGCACTTCCTTTATTAGACCGGCTGGGGAGAGCCAGGGAGGGACACAGGAGAGGCGCGCGATCTGCGCTCTGTGTCCCTCCTTACAGCAGCGGAGGGAAGGAGACCGCAGATTGACATGCGGACACTCGTCCGCATGTCAATCTGTGCAAAGTCAGTGGCGCCCCCGCAGCCCC
Organism: Pseudophryne corroboree; assembly: GCF_028390025.1. NCBI lineage: Eukaryota > Metazoa > Chordata > Amphibia > Anura > Myobatrachidae > Pseudophryne > Pseudophryne corroboree. The sequence continues at coordinate 275,010,430 of NC_086449.1, forward strand.
TCGCCCCCAAGCCACCACGAGGACTGCGGGGGCAGTAGTTACGCCACTGCTGGTGGACACTGTCAGCAAACTGCAAAACTGTCTAAAATGCACCACAGGTATAGAATGTAGATGGATAGTATACTTAATGGATGACGAGTGACGACACAGAGGTAGGTACAGCAGTGGCCTACCGTACTGCTATATATAGTATACTGGTGGACACTGTCAGCAAACTGCAAAACTAAAATGCACCACAGGTATAGAATGTAGATGGATAGTATACTTAATGGATGACGACACAGAGGTAGGTACAGCAGTGCACTCTGCACTGTACTCCTCCTATATAATATTAATTATACTGGTGGTCCCCACTCCCAGTCCCCACAATAAAGCAGCACACTTAGCACAGATATGGAGTGTTTTTCAGGCAGACAACGTATACTGGTGGTCACTGTCAGCAAAACTCTGCACTGTACTCCTGCTATAGCTGCTCCCCAGTCCCCACAATTAAGCAGTGTGGGCACTCAGCACAGATATATTATGCAGCACACTGAGCACAGATATGGTATGGAGCGTTTTTTTCAGGCAGAGAACGGATAAAAACTGGTGGTCACTTATCAGCAAAACTCTGCACTGTACTCCTAACAGCTGCTCCCCAATCCTCCCCACAATTAAACAATAATTAACCAATGAATCAAGTTCTGTCTTCTACAATAAACGGAGAGGACGCCAGCCACGTCCTCTCCCTATCATCTCCAATGCACGAGTGAAAATGGCGGCGACGCGCGGCTGCTTATATAGAATCCGAATCTCGCGAGAATCCGACAGCGGGATGATGACGTTCAGGCGCGCTCGGGTTAGCCGAGCAAGGCGGGAAGGTTCGAACCTGCCTCGGACCCGTGTAAACAAGGTGAAGTTCGGGGGGGTTCGGTTTCCGAGAAACCGAACCCGCTCATCACTAGTATTAATGACTTAGGCCCTCATTCCGAGTTGTTCGCTCGCTAGCTGCTTTTAGCAGCATTGCACACGCTAGGCCGGCGCCCTCTGGGAGTGTATCATAGCATAGCAGAATAGCGATCGAAAAATTAGCAAAACTGCTACTAAATAATTCTTAGCAGTTTCTGAGTAGCTCCGGACCTACTCACAGCTTGCGATCAGCTCAGTCCGTTTAGTTCCTGGTTTGACGTCACAAACACGTCCTGCGTTCGGCCAGCCACTCCCCCGTTTCTCCAGACACTCCCGCGTTTTTCCCTGACACGCCTGCGTTTTTTAACCAACGCCGGGAAAATTCTGAGTTGCCACCCAGAAACGCCCCTTTCCTGTCAATCATTTACCGAACAGCAGTGCGACTGAAAAACGCAGCAGAATCCACAGCAAATCTGCTAAGTTTTTAGTTAAATAACTAAGCGCATGCGCCCTGCGTGCCTTGCACATGCACAGTTTGCAACAAATCGCAGCATAGCGAAAATCGGCAACGAGCGAACAACTCGGAATGACCCCCGGTATCCGGTCTATAGATCTACACTATAAAGGTCTACAGTCAATAGGTCGACCACTAATGGTAGACATGTATTAGGTCGACAGAGTCAAAAGGTCGACATGTAAAATGTATACAGTTCAAAAGGTTGACAGGGTGAAAAGGTCGACATGACAATGGTCGACACTAGGGATGTGCACCAGGCCAAATCTTGGGTTTTGGGTTCTTGTTTTGGATCTGTTTTTTTTTAAATCATAAAAACAGCTATAATCACAGAATTGGGGGGGGTTATTCCTACAGTATTATTAACCTCAATAACATTCATTTCCACTCATTTCCAGTCAACTTTGACCACCTCACAGCTCACAATATTGATTTCATCCAGTTTAAGCCAAAAGATTGCACCAAGATAGCTGAATGACTAAAGGCCCATACACACTGGGCGATTTTGAGCTGACAGCAGTTCCCTTTTGGTGTGTTGAGCTGCTTTCAGCTCAAAACCACCCAGTGTGTATGCACAATCAATAAGCGGTGAGCGCTAATGCGCGCTCTCGCTTCAGCACCAGCGGCCGCCGTTCATCTACTGGTATTAGATGAATACCAGCTGCGTGACGTCACACGCAACTGCTGCGGCCCGAGCAGCGACCAGTAGCTCCCTGCCAGCGTGCAGAAGCTGCGCTGGTGGGGAGCTACTCTACCAGTACAAAAGCATCGCTACTGTGTGATGCTTTTGTACTTGTGCAACGGGGCAGGGCCTGACATACGGGGCGGACTAGCCCTGTGCGGGGCGTCCCTCTGCATGTCAGGGAAGCTGATCATAGATGTGCTAAATTTAGCACATCTACGATCAGGTCTGATCAGGTCATGGTTTTGCCCAACTGCTAACAAATTTGCTGATGCGATCAACTCTGAATTACCCCCTATGCACGCTCATGTGCAATAATCCATGTTAGAAGCTGGTGGTGTAAAAGGGGTATAACAGTACGTAGATATTTTCTCACTGAAAAGATTTGACCTATTATCACTTAATATGTTTAAGCCTTTAGGAGGACTTTGAGATGTGGTAATATTTTACTATATAACATAACTTTGTTTTCCTTCCAAGCAATATTCATTCTGTGAAACACAAGATGAAACAAAAGCCTGACATCCTGCTGAGGGCACAAAGAGATAATGTGTCCTAGTTTTATGTCACTTTGTGGCTGAGGGCTTGGCCGTGCAAGAACCGTCAGATGTATACGTGGTGCTGTCCTGGATGTCAGTGCTGCAGGCTTAGGTATTATTACATGCTGGGAGTTGTACGTTCAGCAGTAGCTGCCGAGTCTTGGATTAGCTATGGCCATTTGTACTGTTAATGTTTATTTTCACATATATCTTTCCATTGAGTAAATATGCCCTGTGTTGTTTATGCAGGTGTGTTGTCTTAGTGCACCTTTGAGTGCTCTGTGTATGCTCAGACGCACACTGTAAAAGCCAGTCACATCACACCAGTTGCAGCTTAATGCAATCACATGACAAGCTGTGGAGACTTTGTCCCCAGTGACAGTCACGTTTTCAAGACAAGTTCATAATCCAGAAATACTGTGTTATTAAGTGTTTTTTCTTCACACATTTCCTCCTGATATCTTCTCTCCATAGCTTTATATTCTCATTTATATATGCATGGAAATGCTGCAGAGAAAGTGCTCCATAAGTGCTCTATATTGATCTATGGTTGCTTTCCACCATTTATTGTATTGAACAAAAAATTAAAGCCCAGGAGGTGTCTTTCTGATAGCATTTGCTCTATAATACTCTATAATTTCTATGCTTCACCTTTACATTGTTACTTTCAGATGAAGCATATTGGTCTTTTATTTGTTACACATTGAGGGGTCATTTTGGAGTTGAGTGCATGTCTGCCTTGACCATACATAGGAGAAGAAAAGCTGGGGATGCATCTAAGTCTATTAGTCTAGAGCATCCCCATTCCACCTCTCCTTGTGCAGTGGTGGAAGTCGATAATACACAAAAATCTATATATTGACATATTCTTGGTGCTCATGCAACTTTATGGCAACTCTAAATGTGCCCTGGAGTGATAGAGAATGATGACCTCTATTTTATTGCTCTCTTCTTGGTAATGCGGTCTGCGCCTGGGGAACCTAGCCACGCAGATAAGAAGGCCCCCATTTCATACACTTCATAACCTTTTGTGCTGTAGTGCCATCAAAGGAAAACTAAACATGTAATGACATGGGGGTAAATACAGAGCCGTAACTAGACCTTTTGGTGCCCAGTGCCAAAGAGAGAATTGGTGCGCCACCACTCCCCATTTTTCCAATAGGGACATAAGGTGCATGCCTCGTGGGGAGAGGCATGACAAGATTGATTCCAGAGAAAGCCTATGCTATTATGCCTATATATATATATATATATATATATTGATAAAGCTAAATATTTATCGTGTATATAACCCTTTATGAGGTCTAAGAACACTGTACGCTAGCTACGTAAGAAGTACCGTAAGGGTACGCTAGTTGCGTATCGATCGCTTAGCCGTGATCTAGACGCTCAAGCGTCACGTTCACTCACGGCCAAGAGATCACAGGCAGACACGTTATTGGCTGTTGACTATCGTAATGATTCGCTATAGCGTAGCGGCGCTCGGGACCACGAGGAGATCACCAGCGATGCAGACGCTCACAACGTTAAACCTTTATATCTATACCTCTAACAATGAAATACACAGTAAACCTTAGTGTAGAGACAAAGTGTAAGTGCAACCTTGTGTAACCTGATTACCTACAAAGCTGCTTGAGCTTCACCGACGCTCAGAGAATACTTAACACTATAAAGAATACACAGATACCTGGCTTAGGGTCCGAAACCTATTATGTGTATTATGACTATTACTTGCAAAAAGAATCACAGTACAAAGCATACACTACAGTATAACATAAACCAACTAACCAGATAACTACACAGGAAATACAATACAATACAATTACTATTTAAGGGAAAATAAGAGAGAAAGAGAAGGAGAGAGAGAGAGAGAGATTGCTCACAGTAAGACAATATGATTACGGAGAAAACTTACGCACAAGGGGAACGATCGCATGCGCCTCGATATCCAGCTCCCGATTATCAGCAATGAGAACCGTTGAAGAGAGTGAAGTTGGATATGGTCGGCCTGCTATTTATGCTCCACACACAATACAATTCAATGGTCCCTACAATCTCATTGTTCATTGGACACAGGAATTCGGCTTCGCATTATAACAAAAGGTCATAGGTTGATTCATACAGGTGGGCTGTGACTATTTCCAACTGCTCAGGTGGGAGGGAAACTGAGTTTCCCGCCGCATGGGTAATAAAGTGCAAATAAAGTAAATGTTCATAAACTTCTTATGTCCATAACTATTCGCACGAGCGATTGATCTGCTCCAAACCAACACCGGAATATTTCTAATTAAATATTCTTCCGATGGATACTAAACACCACTGTATTACTCCTATCTGACCCTTCGTATTAAACAAAGAGGGATTCCTCTGTTCATGAACATTCTATATTAACCAAACTTTCAGAATCTATCAAAGGGACCATGATCTACAAAATACATTATTAGTGAAAATATGTAATGATTGAGTCGCACGCTATGATCGCATAAACTCTACCGTAAATACGCATACCATGCGCCTGCGGGTGCCCGCGACTGTGAGTATGCGCACGTACGGGAGAGCGTACGCATGCGCAGCACGGACCTGTGTGCGGTGCAAATATGGTAGTGTGCATAGAGATATTTTTCTGACTTTGACAGTCCACCCTTTGGCAGTCAATAATAACTGCCACTTCCTGAAAACATTTCAAAAGGAGAAAAATATATGTCAGGGGTTAATTCATTTCCATGGTTGGGTAAGGGAGGAGAGAGGAGTAGGTGGGAAGAGGGTATGACCTAGTGAGATAGCAGAAGCATGTGTGTATGGGTCCATGTTTGGGGGGTCATGTATCATCGTGCCGTACGTGTTGTAAATCAAGCTTCGAGGTATTGCGAAGTATACATTTGAATTCCTTCTTATCCCGTGGTACAGGTCTGTGGATGGGCTGTCAAACTTTACCGAGCTCTTTTCGGATTTTGAACAAAATGGGGAGCACATTTTAGTTGATGATATATGAATGGGGGAATATGTGATTGCTGATATCTGTGCCTGTATTCCCTATACTATGTGTGTCATTACCTGAGGGTTGTAGAAATGAAGAAAAGACATAATTACGGTAAATGCGGTGGTATTCTATGTCAGGTTAATGTACATCTGTTGGTTGAAGTTTTGTTCGGTATCAGTTGAAAGTCGTCTTCTTTGCGCTGTTTTGCTCATTAAGCGTGAGCAATAAGCTTTGTCAATGCCATTAGATTTACAAAAAATGTTGGGCTAGCGTAATTTTAAGAATTCTAGGGAAACTGGGGATCCATGGCAAAGTTCATCAAGTGTCCATATCTCAAGTGGTCAAAACTTCTTCTTTGGTCTATCCGTTGTCTGTATAGCGTCTCATCAACTTCCGCGTCCAAGGGGGTCTTGTTATCTTGGAGAAAAACCAGAAAAACAGGTGAAAGAAACGGACCGTAGAAATCGCATTTTCATCACATCATTGTTTCTATCGTTGGGTCGTAAATCAAAACCAGGTTAATTACAGTTTCCTCACTCCTCAAACTCATCACTCTGTTACTTTGTTTGCACCTCATTAAAGCCTGCCCGCATCTAAATATCAATCCAATCGATATAACGACACCTAAGATACATAGTAGAAACTTCCCAACATCCATTATGACTCCTTGAGCCCAGTCTCCCAAACCGGAGAACCAATTTCGCGGGTTCAACCATGACACCCAACCAGTCAGCTCATTACCTACAGCAGCAAGAGTGAGATTGTGTTTTCGACGAAATTCCCACTTTAATTGGAGAATATCGTCCATCTTTTGGTCTATGACCTCTACCGGATCCTCGGTGCTATTCGTGATATACGTGCAACACTTCACGCCGTACTGTGTTGCTAATGTAACACAATATCCGCCTGTCACTGCTGTGAGGTAATTAAGAACCATTCTATGCTGTACCAGTTCTGTTTTATAAGCTTGAAGTTCTCTTCCAGTATATCTAAACGTGTCATCATACATTTCAGTGATATTATCTAACAAATTGGCGAGTGCGGAAATGTATCTATAATTCATCACTCCTCGAGCGGTGCGAGTGAAATCTAACGCCACCAGAACCTGAATCCCGGTGGATTCATGGATCAGATCAGAGGCCGGATGCTCTAACCTTTCTGACAGTTGTCTTTTAACGAGGTGCTCGTAATGAGTGTGAGTATAAGGAGCTTGGGCACCACGGTGTATGTCTTTCATTTTGTCATGTGTTACAGTCATTACTTCAGGCAATACTCTTCCAATATAACACAATCCTTCAGAGTTTGGGGCAAGCCACTTGTACGCCTTTCTCCCGCATATGAAATATGCATCATCGGGGAGAACATATGGGACGGAGAAAGACATTACCATATTACACACCTTCCAGGTGAAATCTCCTAGCCCTAATTCTTCCATCTGCTTAATGCACGTATCAGGTTGTACGATATGTGCACAGTATCCTGGTGATACTTCTCCAACTCTAGTAATCCTATTTCCTAGGGTGTATCTATACCGGAAAGATTTTCCTCTACTGGCTATGTGGCGTACAAGCTCTGTATCTGTAGGCATTCTATCTGCTCTGTGTGAAAAGGTCATGGTGTGGTCGCTCCATGATACTTCCCAATTTCCCGGCTTTCTGGAATTGGAGATGTTAAAACATAATAGGGACCTATCCACGTGGTATTGGTGGAGCTTCAAACTAGGAGGGCTGGAGATATTAAACCTCCGGTCCACCGGTCTCCCACCATTTAACTCAAGTACCTCCCCTATCGTTAAAGGAAATGGTACTAGCCCTGATTTGCTATGACCCTGAGGTACTTGAGAGCATACCCAACAATCTGTTTTGTTTAATACATTACCCACTATCCATATGGATATTAAAACTGGATTGGCATTTCTTAATGCACCCATCTTCAATGACATTGTTACAGAGCCTACAGATTTTCTTCAGCTAACAATCCGTCACAATTTCTTCTATGATCAATGCTATCGGATCGTTTTCTGATACTCGCCTTTGCTTGTTGGTTAGGTTGATCTTGGAAAACTACGCCTCCATCTTTATCATCAGAACCCATTCCAGAACCTCTATCGACCTCCATGGTACTCTCGCCGGAACAGACTGCTCTGGTCAACATCATGGTCAACAGGAAAATCCGGATCACAGTCTCTTGGGGCAAGTCCATCTTTGAGGAGGAGACGAAGAAGAATGAGAAGGAGGAAAAATACATTTGAGGGAGAGGGGATGGGAAGTGGAGAAAAACAATAAAAGGGAGTGGGGAGTCGACAACAGCTCTCGGTCTTCAAGGCTCAGGTGCCGCCTCAGTCCTCCTGGAACAGACACTCCAGTGATACAACCTCTACCGTCTGTTCCTTATCACGGGACTTCTCTGGGTCAGCAACCTTCTTGCAGTGGGATGAATGGACCCAAGTCTCTCTCTCAGCAACCTTCAATGCTGTCGTGCTAGTCAATAAGACCTGGTATGGTCCTTCCCATCTGTCAATAAGGCAACCTGAGCGTAGAAAATTTCGTATCATTACATAATCCCCAGGTTCAATGTCATGACAACTACTATCAGGTAGATCAGGAATCACCAACTTTAGATTATCATTTTGATTCCTTAACTGTTTACTCATGTTAATCAAGTACTTTACAGTTACTTCGTTGTTACGTTTCAAATCATCCTGAGGGTTAATCATGACATGCGGTTGTCGACCAAACAAGATTTCAAAGGGAGACAGATTAAGAGGGGACCTGGGAGTGGTTCTGATACTGTACAATACAATGGGTAAAGCTTCTGGCCATGTCAATCCTGTCTCTGCCATCACTTTACTCAATTTATTTTTAATAGTGCTGTTCACTCTTTCGACCTTCGCACTCGCCTGTGGACGGTACGGAGTGTGCAGCTTGCTATCAATTCCCATCAACTTACACATTCCTTGAAAGACATCACCTGTAAAATGGGTACCCCTATCACTTTCGATTATTCTAGGGATACCATATCTACATACAAATTCCTGCACAATTTTCTTAGCTGTAAACATAGCGGTATTTGTAGCTGCAGGAAATGCTTCGACCCAATTCGAGAAAACATCTATACAAACAAGTACATATTTCAAATTCCGACAAGGGGGTAATTGAATGAAGTCAATTTGTATTACCTGGAAAGGGCCGCCGGCAGGTGGGATATGGGATGGTTCTGTTGGTATTGCCTTTCCAATATTCTTTCTCAGACAGGTAAGGCATGACATTGCTCTTTTACTCGCATGAGAGGAGAATCCTGGGGCGCACCAATAGGCTCTTACCAATTTGCACATTCCCTCCTTGCCTAGATGAGTCAGCCCGTGAGCTGCTTCAGCCAGACATGGAAGATATGCTCTGGGGGCCACTGGTTTACCATGTCCATCCGTCCAGAGTCCTGAGGACTCTTGGCCACATCCCTTTGCCTTCCAGACTGCCTTTTCCTGTGTGGAACACAAATTTTGCATTTTACACAACTTCTGTGTGTTGATGGTATTGAATACCATCAGTTGTGTGGTGTCTGTCTGTATGGGGGTAGCAGCTGCTAACTTAGCAGCTTCGTCTGCTCGGCTGTTACCAAGTGATACCGGGTCTTGGCTATATGTGTGTGCTTTACATTTGATAACAGCCACTCTGTCGGGTTCCTGTATCGCTGTTAGAAGCCTTTTTATGTGAGCTGCATGCGCTACCGGTGTACCAGCTGCCGTCATGAAATTTCTGAGGCGCCATAGGGCTCCGAAATCATGGACTACCCCGAATGCGTATCTAGAATCGGTGTAGATATTGGCTGACTTACCCTTAGCCAATTCACATGCTCTGGTTAGGGCGACCAGTTCAGCAACCTGGGCTGAGTGAGGTGGGCCTAGCGGTTCCGCTTCTATGGTGTCTTGGTCATCTACGACTGCGTATCCAGTACACAAGTCTCCCGAGTCTGACTGTCTGTGACAACTACCGTCCGTGTAGAACGTGAGTTCTGCATCTTCCAGTGGGTTGTCACTGATGTCAGGCCTTGCGGTAAAATTTTGGGTCAAATATTCCATACAATCATGTGTATCTTCCTTTGTATTAAATCCTCCTTCCCCAGCACTCTCACCTTCCACCCTTTGTGCCTGACCAGGCACACCTGGGAGATATGTTGCAGGATTTAATGCACTGCATCTCCTTATGGTGATGTTTACGGGGGCCATTAGTGCCAATTCCCATCTTGTAAACCTCGCTGATGAGACGTGTCTGGTTTGGGCAGAATTCAATAAGGCTGATACCGCATGTGGCGTATGGATTGTGAGGTTGTGGCCTAGCACGACATCTTCGCTTTTTGTCACTAGCAATGCTATCGCAGCGACGCTTCGCAAGCATGTGGGGAGGGATCGCGCTACCGTATCTAGCTGAGCGCTGTAGTATGCAACTGGCCTGCTGGCATCACCGTGTTTTTGGGTTAGTACGCCTGCCGCGCAACCAGCACTTTCTGTTCCGTATAGTTCAAAGGGTTTCCCATAGTCTGGCATACCTAGTGCTGGTGCCTGCGTTAGGCACTGTTTGAGTCTCTCAAATGCTGTTTCGGACTCGTCTGTATGCGAGATCCTATCAGGTTTGTTTGAGGAGACCATTTCCTGCAAAGGTAACGCTAAAATGGAAAACCCTGGGATCCAATTACGGCAATACCCACACATTCCTAAAAACGTTCTGATCTGTTGCTGGGTTTGTGGCAGGGTCATGTCTCTAATTGCTTGGATTCTATCAGCGGTCAGGTGTCTCAGTCCTTGTGTTAGACAGTGTCCCAAATATTTTACCTTAGTTTGGCATAATTGCAACTTGTCTTTGGACACCTTGTGTCCAGTGTCTGAAAGATGAAACAGGAGCTGTTTCGTATCCTTCAGAGATGCTTCCAGTGAATCTGAACACAGTAATAAATCGTCCACATACTGTATCAATACTGATCCACTGTCTGGTTGGAAAGACTGTAAACAATCATGCAAAGCCTGAGAAAATATACTTGGACTATCTATGAAACCTTGGGGTAATCGAGTCCACGTGTATTGGACTCCTCTGTATGTGAATGCAAACAAATATTGGCTGTCAGGGTGCAGAGGTACCGAAAAGAAAGCGGAGCAGAGGTCAATAACAGTGAAAAATTTGTCAGTGGGAGGGATTTGCATTAGGATGACAGCTGGATTTGGCACTACGGGGAACTGACTCTCAACTATTTTGTTAATCCCCCTTAGATCCTGCACTAGCCTGTAACCCCTCCCCCCACTCTTCTTAACAGGGAAGATGGGACTATTGGCAGTGCTGGACGTTCTTACCAGAATGCCCTGTTGTAGCAAGCGCTCTATTACTGGGTAAACTCCTAACTCCACCTCTGGCTTCAGAGGATATTGTGGGATTTTTGGAGCTATCCTACCATCTTTTACTTGTACAACTACCGGAGCTACGTTTGCCATTAATCCAGTGTCCTGTCCGTCTTTTGTCCAAAGTGACTCTGGTATCTGAGATGTCATCTCTTCTACTTGGGATGGATTTCTATTTGTCATAATGGTATGTGACATTAATTTTGATGGGGAGTCTAACATGTCTCGCACTTCCTGAGCGTGTTTCTCAGGTATGTCCAAGAATACACCTTCAGGAGTACAATAAATGACGCACCCCATTTTACACAGTAAATCTCTTCCCAGGAGATTGGTTGGTGCCGATGCAGCCAGCAAAAAGGAATGCTTGGTATGCAAAGGCCCTATTGTAATCTCGGCTGGTTTGCTAACAGGGTAGTGCTGGACTACTCCTGTTACTCCCATGGCTGGAATTGTCCTACCAGTGGTCCTCATGCCCACTGTCGAATTTATCACTGACTTGGCCGCCCCTGTGTCTACAAGAAAGTTTAAAGTTTTACCAGCTACATTAATTGCGACCTCGGGTTCACTTTCAAGGTTGGCAATCAATTTCACTGGCTGCAGATTACAGGTATGGCCACACCCCTATTGGGTATGGTGACCTCCCTGAATCCCGCTGGCAGCAACTATTTGTGAGGGAGATAGTTGGGAACTACCAGAGGCATGCCAGTCTCTGTTTGGGGGATATCTTTTTGTTTCCCCTGTATGTGGCTCATAACTCCGTTTCTGCGGACCTTGCTCCCAATGTCATGTGTCGTGTCGTTGTCTAGGGGGTTGGTATGATCTTTGCGAATTTTTCGCTCTACAGTCTCGTGCATAGTGCCCCTGTCTTTGACAAGAATAACATGTTATCATAGTTGACTTACCCACAGGGTTGGATGGTACATACGCAGGCTGCTTTGTGGTCAGAGCCTGTATACTTACTGACATTAGCTTATCACTCTGCGACTCCCTGTGTCTGGTGATGTTTCGGTCATGATCAATAGCAGCCTCTCTCAAAGTGGACACTGACAGACCTCGCCAACATGGTTGCGTGGTCTGTACCCTTGCCTTTAATGTTTCCTTCAAACCATCCATTAGTACAGACACTGCTATTTCTCGATGGTTTGGATTTGTCCTAATGTCCTCTATACCAGTGTACTTTGCCATTTCTAATAGTGCCCGGTGAAAATATTCTGCAGCTGTTTCTGACTCTTTTTGTTTAATGGAAAATATTTTGTTCCATTTAACAACTGCTGGGAATTGCTCCTTTAACTGTAAGTTTATCCTTCTTACGTTATCTTTGTTGTACACATCTGTAAGAGGTACATCCAGATCTAGTCCACAATCAGCTAAAAATTGAGCTGAGTCGACATTGGAGGGTAAACAAGCTTTTAGCAATATCTGCCAATCTTTATTATTGGGCTCTAAAGTGTTTCCTAAGTCTGTGATGTATTTTTGGCTGGCAACTAAATCTTTTCTAGGGTCAGGGAATTCAGACACTATGGTCCGTAATTCCATTCGGGAAAATGGGCTGTACATGGCAATGTTCCTTATGGGAGTGGCTCCTGATACATCTGTTTTCCCATTGGGAACTGCTATTACCCTAACAGGAGTAATTCTAACAACCTCATTCTGTGTAGATTCTACAGCTTGTGGTGAAATAGTCTCAGCATAATGTATGGTGCCGTACTTACCAGTTGATACGACCTCACCTATCCCTCCGCTAGGGGCCTTTACTAATCTCGTGGGTGTTGCTGTGCCTACTGTGGTCTCTGCTATGGTGGCTGCTAGAGAGAGCGCTGAAATCGTTGTCGCTTCGTCCTCTTGATCACACTCCTGAGGAAAGTTCAAAACAGGGTACAACTTGCACGGGTTAATACTTGCATGGGTTAATGGGTTAACATTATCATTAACATTTACACAGTTACTAAGTGATTTTGTGTTACACCTTAGTGCGTCTTTCTCCGTAATCAACTTCTCTCCTGATATATATGGTGGCGGCGGGGCCGTGGCAATTAGTTTTCTGTTAGAGCCAGATCCCGCCGCCTGAGCCAAACCTCTCTGTATCTCACCTTCCTGTTGCCACAACTGTAAATAATCATAATGCTGAACTCGTCTCTTTGTTGATTTTATGAGACATATCCTCCTCCTTAAATTTTGTAACACCTCTGGGCTGAAGCTACCTATTCTTGGGAATTTCTCCCGGTCTTGTACCGTCATTCTCTCCCATTCATCACATAAAACCTCTGTGTGACTTCCATATTTCTCACACATGATATACCTGGCCGACCCAATTGGTCGGACCACTGAATCAACCCGAACCGAGGTTGATCGCCCCCTACCTGAACAACTGGCCCCCATAACTCTGCAGGCGTTGCTTGCTCTACCTCTGATCTCTATATCAAGGTCTTCAGCGAACCCTTACAGAAAACCAGATTGTTCACAATAGGCCGACGGTGGCGGTTTACCGAGTACCCCACTCACTCGCCCACGCCGACCAATACGACCTGATCACACCGATATGGTGCTGGCGTACTCGACCCAGGGCACCTATAAAAACCGTTGTTTACTGGAACATGTGAGGGTTATCCGCAGAACACTTACTCTTTCCAGTAAAGGTGAGGTTTGTCAGATAGTTCCTGAGTGACCAGCGAACTTCCCTTCTTGAAAAATAAAAAATTACACAAATCACGTCAGAATGTACAAATAGCGTTTGTGACCCCTTTACTCTAAAGGTACTAGGTCAGATTACTAACTACTGTACACAATTACGTGCGGTCCAGTCGTTCAGTACACAAACAACTAAGCTTGTGTACAGAAAGACCAATGGAATCGAAACTTACGACTGCGAATTCCTTCAGCCAGAGCTTGTACGGCCTATATGGGTCTTGCACCAACCCTTCTCGGTGTTGTGCCTCTGAACTGTATAGCGGACTTCCCTGTTTACTGTACCTGGACCTCCTGGTCTGTTATGACCTCCAGTCTCTTGTTCTATACTGGTCCGCTATACTCTAATGCTCAAATATTATGTTTAACCAAGGATGCCTCCCTAGCCACCGTGCACGTCACTTACACGCGTGTACCTCACGAGTACTCGACTTTTCTTGTGGTTCAACCTTTAAGTTATATAAACTTATGTAATACAAAAACACTCACTCATCACATGTACACTTTTGCTTCTATTTCTATTTCTGCGCAGAAATTTTTCTTTAGCCCAGCTGTGTTACCAATTAGGAGCAGGATCTGTTAATTTAAATTTTGGATTTCCAAAAATAGACTTGCGTTATTTATCGCCTGTGGCGCTATTTACCGCTTTGCGTTACTTATCGCGTTGCGTTAAAAATCAACTTATCGTGACTTGAGCTACGTGGGCGTAACCGGACGCTCCGTTGCGTAATGTACGCTGCGTGCATCCGCCTTTGGATTGCGTACACAAGTCTTTTGTTAGGGACACGTGTACGCAAAGCAAAGATCCACCGTAACACAATTTATATTTTTATCAATGTAGATGATCCCTGGTCATCTACCACACAACACACTGACTTCGCCTTATCTCCCAGGCAAAACTGTGTGTTTGTCTATCTTTTAACTATATTACCTTTACTCTTAAACTATGAAATAACGGCAAATCTTTTTTTAGCACTTCTATCGACTATAAAACTGGCAGACAGGAGAGTGATATACGAAAATGAAAAAAGAAAAGAAATGCAGATATATGTGTGCGTGCGTGTGTACGCAAGACAGAAAAATACAGTTTTAAAAGACACTAGCGTTTTGTTCTTACCTCCGGTTCCCGGATTCCTTCAGCACTCTTTTGTCTAAGCGAAGCAGACGCTTATCCCGTCAGCACTACGAGACAACCTCCCGCCCTTTGCTGAGGGATAATGTCTGCTGATCTACCTAGTGCAGATATGTGAAGGACAGGATGAGCCGCCAATTGATAAAGCTAAATATTTATCGTGTATATAACCCTTTATGAGGTCTAAGAACACTGTACGCTAGCTACGTAAGAAGTACCGTAAGGGTACGCTAGTTGCGTATCGATCGCTTAGCCGTGATCTAGACGCTCAAGCGTCACGTTCACTCACGGCCAAGAGATCACAGGCAGACACGTTATTGGCTGTTGACTATCGTAATGATTCGCTATAGCGTAGCGGCGCTCGGAACCACAAGGAGATCACCAGCGATGCAGACGCTCACAACGATAAACCTTTATATCTATACCTCTAACAATGAAATACACAGTAAACCTTAGTGTAGAGACAAAGTGTAAGTGCAACCTTGTGTAACCTGATTACCTACAAAGCTGCTTGAGCTTCACCGACGCTCAGAGAATACTTAACACTATAAAGAATACACAGATACCTGGCTTAGGGTCCGAAACCTATTATGTGTATTATGACTATTACTTGCAAAAAGAATCACAGTACAAAGCATACACTACAGTATAACATAAACCAACTAACCAGATAACTACACAGGAAATACAATACAATACAATTACTATTTAAGGGAAAATAAGAGAGAAAGAGAAGGAGAGAGAGAGAGAGAGATTGCTCACAGTAAGACAATATGATTACGGAGAAAACTTACGCACAAGGGGAACGATCGCATGCGCCTCGATATCCAGCTCCCGATTATCAGCAATGAGAACCGTTGAAGAGAGTGAAGTTGGATATGGTCGGCCTGCTATTTATGCTCCACACACAATACAATTCAATGGTCCCTACAATCTCATTGTTCATTGGACACAGGAATTCGGCTTCGCATTATAACAAAAGGTCATAGGTTGATTCATACAGGTGGGCTGTGACTATTTCCAACTGCTCAGGTGGGAGGGAAACTGAGTTTCCCGCCGCATGGGTAATAAAGTGCAAATAAAGTAAATGTTCATAAACTTCTTATGTCCATAACTATTCGCACGAGCGATTGATCTGCTCCAAACCAACACCGGAATATTTCTAATTAAATATTCTTCCGATGGATACTAAACACCACTGTATTACTCCTATCTGACCCTTCGTATTAAACAAAGAGGGATTCCTCTGTTCATGAACATTCTATATTAACCAAACTTTCAGAATCTATCAAAGGGACCATGATCTACAAAATACATTATTAGTGAAAATATGTAATGATTGAGTCGCACGCTATGATCGCATAAACTCTACCGTAAATACGCATACCATGCGCCTGCGGGTGCCCGCGACTGTGAGTATGCGCACGTACGGGAGAGCGTACGCATGCGCAGCACGGACCTGTGTGCGGTGCAAATATGGTAGTGTGCATAGAGATATTTTTCTGACTTTGACAATATATATATATATATATATATATATAGCATACATTTATAGTACACTGCAAGAGAATGGATTTGGACACAAATCCTCTCTATACCACATTCTTCATGCACTTAACTTGAGAGCTTGCTGTTATTCAGTTACAATATCCTTTATTAAATAACACATTTCAATATTCTGCGATGCACAGGACTCAAACCTATAACCTGTTGAATTCTAATCAAACACCCTACTCATTGAGCTACTTGATCCTGTATAAAACTATGAACACTATATGAAGCTATTGGTATAGTAGCCAACCACTACATAGATCTGTTCAGCTGCAATGCTGTTTCAAATAGTTAGAATTCTCTATCTTAGAATTATCTACCTTTCTATGCAAGGGCAGATAGCTCAATTAATAGATTGTCTAACTGCAATGCCACAGGCAATGGGTTCAAATCTGGGGAATGTCAGCATCTTGAAATGTAATAAAGCACAGTGTGACTGAATAACAAAGAAATCTCAAGCTGAGTTCATGAATGTTGTTTAGGTATTAGTGACAGAAGGGGTCAGGGTAGGAGACAGGGGCGGTCAGGAGATGCTGGGATTCAAAAAGGGAGGAAGCTGCAAATGAAAGTAATTAAAACAGATAATTGACAAGTGCCGCTAACAGTGCCCATAACCCTGCAGCACTATGTGCAGTGCCCCCCCCGCACACACCTAGTTACGGTCCTGGGTAAATGCTGTAGGTATAGTGAACAACAGCGCTAGAAATAATCACCAGACTTCCCTTTTCTGGAATCTAGATTCCAGAAAAGGGAAGTCTGGTGATTATTTCTAGCGCTGTTGTTCACAGGGTGCGTCAGGGTGGGTGCCCTGTGGAGCCCAGTGTACCTTGCAGAAAGAGATTTAACAATGGTAAGTTCTTACCATAAATCTCGTTTTCTGCTGCAGGGTACACTGGGCTCCAAAGGGAATGACAATGGGGATGTCCTAAAGCAGTTCCTCGTGGGAGGGGATACGCTGTAGCGGGAACAAGAACCCGGCGTCCAAAGGAAGCATCCTGGGAGGCGGAAGTATCGAAGGCATAGAACCTTATGAACGTGTTCACTGAGGACCACGTAGCCGCCTTGCACAATTGTTCAACGGTCGCACCATGGCGGGCCGCCCAAGAAGGTCTAACTGACCGAGTAGAATGGGCCTGATAGTAGCAAGAGCTGGGCGACCAGCCTGTACATAAGCATGTGCAATCACCATTCTAATCCATCTGGTCAGGGTCTGCTTATGAGCAGGCCAGCCACGTTTGTGAAAACCAAACAGTACAAAGAGAGAATCAGATTTCCAAAGGGATGCAGTTCTCTTCACATAGATATGGAGAGCTTGAACCACATCCAAGGACCGCTCTTTGGAAGACAATTCAGGAGAGGCAAAGGCCGGAACCACGATCTCCTGATTAAGGTGGAAAGAAGACACCACCTTAGGTAAGTACCCGGGACGTGTTCTAAGAACCGCCCGGTCACGGTGAAAAATCAGATATGGGGACCTACAAGACAAGGCACCCAGATCCGACACACGTCTAGCAGAGGCAATAGCCAGCAGAAACAAAACCTTAATAGAAAGTCACTTAAGGTATGCAGATTCAAGGGGCTCAAACGGAGACCCTTGCAATGCCTCCAGAACCACTGACAAGTCCCAAGGAGCCACAGGCGGGACATAAGGAGGTTGAAACCGCAACACACCCTGAGTGAACGTATGTACATCAGGTAGAGTCGCAATTTTTCTCTGAAACCAAACCGACAAGGCAGAAATATGAACCTTGATGGAGGCCAGACGAAGGCCCAAGTCCAGGCCTAGTTGTAGAAAGTCCAAAAGTTTGGCCGTACTAAACTTGAAAGCGTCATGATTATTAGTGGGGCACCAAGCAAAGTAAGAATTCCAGACCCTATGATAAATCCGAGCAGAAGCCGGTTTCCGAGCCTTCAACATGGTTTGAATGACCGCCTCAGAAAATCCTTTGGCCCTCAGGACGGAAGCTTCAAGAGCCACGCCGTCAAAGCCAACCGAACTAAATCCTGATACACACAGGGGCCCTGAACTAGGAGGTCTGGGCGCTGTGGAAGTAGAAGAGGATGCTCTATCGAGAGACCCTGAAGGTCTGAGAACCAATGCCATCTGGGCCACGCTGGAGCGATCAGAAGTAGGATTACTCCTTGCCATAGGTGTGCGCAGGGGGGGTGCCTGGTGCGCACAGGCACCCCCTAATGTCTGGAACTCCGATCTCACATGCCTGATGCAGTGATCGCCAAACAGTCTGATCACTGTCTCCTCTGCGCTGCACCCTGTCAGGACTGCATTACTTTCCGGACGCCTGGGTTAATCAAGGATGCCACTGCCCACCCATCACATGCCCACTTTTCTCCTTCTATGCTATGCCAACGCCAGCCACTG
This sequence comes from Pseudophryne corroboree, assembly GCF_028390025.1. NCBI lineage: Eukaryota > Metazoa > Chordata > Amphibia > Anura > Myobatrachidae > Pseudophryne > Pseudophryne corroboree. Next base: position 275,029,167 of record NC_086449.1, read on the forward strand.
ATGAGGCTCAGCATGCAGCCAGCGTTCCTCTTAGGAAGACAAATTCAATACTGGCAGGCGGTCTGCAGCAACATTGACACGTCACTCGTTTTTTCAGCAGCAGGAGTACTAGTCTGCGACTGTCAGTGTCAGTGAGTGACTGACTTGTAAGTAAGCTGCTGCAGCTTGCAGGGGAAAGAGAGGGGGAGCCAGACCAGGAGGAGGAGCGGTGTAAATGCAGTGAGTGCCATCAGGGGTGTTTTGTTTGGTGCACACCACAACATCTGACAATGTATCTGCTTTATTAGGATTGGCACAAGGGTGGATATTTTATATTGCGTTGACGTCAATGGATGGTGCTAGACATGCCCAAAAGGCGGTGCTAGACACACCCCTCCGGCGGTGCACCCCCATATAAAATGTGCTGCGCATGCCTATGCTCCTTGCTTGAACTTCCTTATTACTCTGGGCAGGAGTGACACCGGAGGGAACACGTATGGCGGCTGAAAGTTCCATGGAATTGCCAGTGCGTCCACAAATGCTGCTTGAGGATCCCTTGTCCTTGCTCCGAAGACCGTAACCTTGTGATTGTGTCGAGACGCCATCAGGTCCACATCTGGAAGGCCCCACCTGTCCACGAGTAGTTTAAACACTTCTGGATGGAGGCTCCACTCTCCGGCGTGTACGTCCTGACTACTGAGAAAGTCCGCTTCCCAGTTTAGGACGCCCGGAATGAATACTGCCGGTATGGCTGGCAGATGACGTTACGCCCACTGAAGAATCCTTGATACTTCCCTCATTGCCATGCGGCTTCGAGTGCCGCCTTGATGATTGATGTAACCACCGAGGTGGCGTTGTCCGACTGTACTTGAACAGGTCTGTTCTGTATTAAATGCTGGGCCAAGTTCAATGAGTTGAACATCGCCCGCAATTCCAGAATGTTTAACGGGAGGATTGACTCCTCCTTGGTCCACCGACCCTGAAGGGAGTGTTGCTCCAATACCGCACCCCAACCTCTCAGACTGGCATCCGTCGTCAGAAGGACCAAGTTGGAGATCCGGAAGGGACGACCCCTGCTCAATCGATGGTCCTGCAGCCACCATCTTAGTGACAGATGGAGCTGCGGTGGGGTGTGTGACTGACAGATGAAATCCGGACCCTCTGCTGTAAGTACCCGGCAACGAGGGTGCAGGAGTATACAGCGCCGCTGGGGGAGGTGATGGAGGTGCAGCAGGAGATGTCTGACTGACATCTAACACTCACAGTGTCTCTGCTGCAGCCCTTGAAGTCTTCATTTTTCACTTAAAAAAGCTCTTCTGAGGGCCGCAGGAGCTACAGAACTGAGCTCCTGTGCACGGAGGAGAGGTTATAGAGGAGGCGGCGCTATGCATTCTGGGAACAGTCAAAGCTTTTAGCCTGTTGGTGCCTCGGATCAAGATCCTACTCTACACCCTAATGTCATTCCCTGTGGAGCCCATTGTACCCCACAGCAGAAATTATCTCAGCAGCTGGTTGCACCTAAAGGTGATTAACTGTTCAGTTTACACATCAGAAATTTAATAGGGTCAGAGTTATTGAAGGTCTGAGATTTCTGCCTGAGGGCCCACCCCCTCCTCTAGGTAACAGGTTGAATTACACATACGTATGTTTCATTATACCATACCTCCCAACATTTCAGTGCCGAGATTTGAGACCCTTATGCAGCATAGCCATGCATGACATGGGGAAAGGGGCGTGGCCTCAGATAGGAGGGGTGTGGCCTCACACAACGGACACATTTTTCTACATTTTGGGGGTGTGCTCGGCGATCCGCCCAACTGCCTCCCTCATCTGATGGACACTGCGGCCCACGTGTGGGACAGCGGGACAGTGTGCAGATAGCAGGACTGTCCAGCTGGAATCTGGTCAGTTGGGAGGTATGGCATACTGCATTTTCTACAGTGTATTAATCTGGTAAATTATCATGCATGGATGGAATATATTTATAAAGGGCCCCAGACACTCTTGGATGGTTAGCCAAGCCTCTGTGTTGGCTAGTCACACCCCTTCTGGAGACTGGCAACACCCCTAAGCATGGGGCCCTACCACTATGAGCCCTTTATGACCCAGTCCGACACTGAAAACACTTTTCCATTATCTGGCTGTTCTGTGTTGAGCCTAGTGTCTCCAAGCTCAAGCCCTCTGCCACTTACTAAGGACAGACTATTCCGTAATGAGGGCCAGTGGGAATTATCAAACACCAACTAGTAAGTGTTGCAGCAGTGTGACCACCCATACCAGGAAATAAGTGGTTTCATGTACCAGTGGTAGGAGCCTGGAAGAATCAGTTCCAGGTGCCTGACCGTGAGTAGGAATCCCTAAGAGTAATGAAGTGCCCACTTAAGTTGCTCAAGGTTGAGTACCTAGGTTTCATACAGCAAACCTGTGTTCACCTGGCAAGTGAGGTCACACATTCTATAGCATAATTAATTTCTTGAGTGACAACTAATTTAGAGGTATAGTGGCATGGAACATCTTCCTCTGGAATGCTCAACATAAATTATATAAAAGAGAATATCATATTAGTTGCTGGAGCTACATATTTGCCCATCCATCTGAGGTTGCAGTCAATTATCGTTCTTCATATTGGTATTATATTTTTTTCTAATTTGTCTAAAATACAGATATCTGCATACATTTTCCACCAGGGTAGGACAATTTATGTGGCCGCTTTGCTGTTAGCTATTGTCTATAAATTGGCCGTGAGCATCAGACAATATAACACTGCGCTGTGGAATATTAAATGTTCCCTAGACATGGGAGTGCATTGTGCACCCTAATTACCCCATCAGGTCTGAATAAGGCCCAATATCCTTTTCCACAGATGGGTGTGATGTTATGCCTGTATGGGATCAGCAGCAGTCAGAGGAGGGAATGGGGCCTGACAGCAGGCGAACGGGTCCCTGTACTAGTATGAATACAGACTATCTATCTATCTATCTATCTATCTATCTATCTATCTATCTATCTATCTATCTATCTATCTATCTTTTTATTTTTTTTTATTTTTTTGCTTTATTTTAAATTTGGAATTTGGCACAACACTGCTTATTTACATATTTTGTTGAAAGTACATAAATAGTTGTACATACATATAAATAAAATAAATACTGTATTATTGCTGAAATCTCAGTCTTTCAATCAGGGCCTGATCTAGACCTTGTGGCGCACAGGATGAAAGTTTCCTTTGGCGTCCCCCCTTCCACCCCCAAAAATGCAAAACAGGGTTAGTGTGTGCCAATGGCACGTAACAAAACAATAGGAGCATGGCTATATGGGCGTGGCCACAGTATAGTACCAATTCACATTACACCGCTCAGTAGTACCTTATACACATTATCCCTGGTAGAGCCCCTTATACAACACAGGAAAAACAAAAACACAGGGAAAAAACCTAATTCATTCCCTTTACATTATTTGTAATTTTTCCTCCTTATAGGGGGTCATTCCGAGTTGATCGCTCGCTGCCGATTTTCGCAGCACAGCGATCAGGTGAAAAAATGGCATTTCTGCGCATGCGTATGCCCCGCAATGTGCACGCGCGATGTACGGGTACAAATCTCTTTGTGGTTGTGCTCAGGTTCTAGCAAAGTTTTCCTTCGCACTGTCGGCCGCAAGAAGGTTGACAGGAAGGGGGCGTTACTGGGTGTCAACTGACCGTTTTCAGGGAGTGTTTGCAAAAATGCAGGCGTGTCTGAAAAAACGCAGGCGTGGCTGGGCGTTCACTGGGCGGGTGTATGACATCAAAGGCGGACAGGAATAGGCTGAAGTAATCGCAAGCGCTGAGTAGGTTCAGAGCTACTTTGAAACTGCACAAACTGTTTTTGCAGAGCTCAGCTGTACAAGCATTCGCACTTCTGCTCAGCTAAAATACACTCCCCAGTGGGCGGCGGCATAGCGTTTTCACGGCTGCTAAAACTAGCTAGCGAGCGATCAACTCGGAATGACCCCCATAGTAATGACCCTTACACTTTATGCCACACACCATAATGCCCATTACATATTATTCCACACACCATAATGCCCATTATGCATTATGCCACATCGTAATGTCCATTACGCATTATGCCCCACACTGTATTGCCCATTCCACATTATGCCACACACCGTAATGTCCATTATACATTATGCCACAGAGCATAATGCCCATTACACCTTATGCCACATACTATAATTCCCATTACACATTATGCCACACACCGTAATGTTTATTACAACTTATGCCACACACCGTAGTGCCCATTACATGTTATTCCACACACCATAACGCTTATTACAACTTATGCAACACATCGTAATGCCCATTTCATATTATGCCACACATCGTAATGCCTATTCCACATTATACCACACACCATTAGGCCCATTCCACATTATGCCACACACCGTAATGCCCATTACATGTTATGTAACACACCGTTAAGTCCATTTCATATTATGCCACACATCATAATGCCCATTACACGTTATGACACATATTATGCCATACACTGTTATGCCCATTACACATTATGCCACATACAGTTATGCCCCTGACACCATTTTATGCTCATTGCCAGAGGTTTCCTGCTCGTTGCCACAGATTTCATGCTCATTGCCAAAGGGTTTACATGCCGCCCACACTCTGGCTGCAGCAGGTGCCATAGGCTGTGTGGGTGCCCGCTGCAGCCATCACCATTGAGGGAGACAGTCAGACGCCAGAGGTCCCACTTGACCTCTAACATCTGTCTCCCTGCTCTTCTCCAGACACTAGAGGTCAAGTGGGACTGTCTCCATCAATGGTGTCAGTTGCAGCAGACGCCCATGCAGCACACTGCGCCTGCTCAGGGCCGGTTCTAAGGCTTCCAGTGCCCCGGGCGGGCAAAAGGGGCGATGACGTCATCACGCACCGCACAGTAAGGGTCCTCTCCACGAAGGGAAACTAGACGCTATGTGTCTAGTTCCCTTCACAGCGGGGGGCAGCGGCAGCGGGGGGGCACAGCAGCAGCGGGCAAAAGTCCTGCTTGCCCGTGGCAAGATCCGTACTGCGCCTGCTGCAGCCAGGGTGTGGGGCACGCCCTCAGGCTGCAGCACCCCGAGAGCCCACCCTGCTTGCCCACACCTAAAACCACTCCTGCTTTCAGTGGCCATACAAAATAGAGATGTAGCAATATATGAGAAATATGCAGTGATCAGGAACAGAGGCGTAATTAGGGTTTTTGTGGCCCAGGGCAAAATGTAAAATGGCGCCCGCCCCCCCAAAAAAAACATAGCAAAAGAAGCATGTGCGCGCGCCTTCGGCGCGCGTGTGGGAAAAAATGGGCGTGGTCACACCCCAGAAGGGGTGTGGTCACGCTCCAGAAGGGGTGTGGCCACTGAAAATGGCCCACAGTGCCAGTTACATTGCCCCACAGTGCCAGATACAATGCCCCACAGTGCCAGATACAATGCCCCACAGTGCCAGATACATTGCCCCACAGTGCCAGATACATTGCCCCACAGTGCCAGATACATTCCCCCACAGTGCCAGATACATTCCCCCACAGTGCCAGATACAATGCCCCACAGTGCCAGTTACATTGCCCCACAGTGCCAGATACAATGCCCCACAGTGCCAGTTACATTGCCTCACAGTGCCAGATACAATGCCCCACAGTGCCAGATACAATGCCCCACAGTGCCAGATACATTGCCCCACAGTGCCAGATACATTGCCCCACAGTGCCAGATACATTCCCCCACAGTGCCAGATACATTCCCCCACAGTGCCAGATACAATGCCCCACAGTGCCAGTTACATTGCCCCACAGTGCCAGATACAATGCCCCACAGTGCCAGTTACATTGCCCCCCAGTGCCAGATACAATGCCCCACAGTGCCGGATACATGCCCCACAGTGCCAGTTACATTGCCCCACAGTGCCAGATACAATGCCCCACAGTGCCAGTTACATTGCCCCCCAGTGCCAGATACAATGCCCCACAGTGCCGGATACATGCCCCACAGTGCCAGTTACATTGCCCCACAGTGCCAGATACAATGCCCCACAGTGCCGGATACATTGCCCCACAGTGCCAGATACATTGCCCCACAGTGCCAGATACAATGCCCCACAGTGCCAGATACAATGCCCCACAGTGCCAGTTACATTGCCCCACAGTGCCAGATACAATGCCCCACAGTGCCAGTTACATTGCCCCCCTGTGCCAGATACAATGCCCCACAGTGCCGGATACAATGCCCCACAGTGCCAGTTACATTGCCCCACAGTGCCAGATACAATGCCCCACAGTGCCAGTTACATTGCCCCCCCAGTGCCAGATCCAATGCCCCACAGTGCCGGATACAATGCCCCACAGTGCCAGTTACATTGCCCCACAGTGCCAGATACAATGCCCCACAGTGCCAGATACATGCCCCACAGTGCCAGTTACATTGCCCCATAGTGCCAGTTACATTGCCCCACAGTGCCGGATACATGCCGCACAGTGCCAATTGCATTGCCCCACAGTGCCGTATACATGCCCCACAGTGCCAGTTACATTGCCCCACAGTGCCAGATACAATGCCCCACAGTGCCAGATATATGCCCCACAGTGCCAGATACATGCCCCACAGTGCCAGTTACATTGTCCCACAGTGCCAGATACAATGCCCCACAGTGCCAGTTACATTGCCCCACAGTGCCAGATACAATGCCCCACTATGCCAGTTACATACCTCACTGTGCCAGATACATGCCCCACACTGTGCCTGATACATGCCCCACTGTGCCAGTTACATGCCCCACTGTGCCAGTTACATGCCCCACTGTGCCAGTTACATGCCCACTGTGCTCTCTCTCCCCCCCCCCCCCCCTCCTCCCCCCCGGTCACTTACCGAGTCACCGGCGCCGCTTGTTCTATGTGAGGGGAGGAGAGCGCCTCTCCTTCCCCTCACCGCTCCAGGGCAGGTCTCCGGCGGCTGTGTGGCGCCGGTTAACTAGCCAATCAGAGCTGGCGGAACGGCAGCCTATCAGGAGCCGGTCCGCAAGCTCTGATTGGCTAACGCCGCCGGAGGCCGGACACAGCAGCGCTGCTGGCAGCGCTGCTAGGGCTTTCAGCGGCGGTGAGGGGAGGGAGAGACGGTGCGCTCTCCTCCCCTCACATTTCGGCTTTCGGCATGACGGGGGCGAGTGGGGCATGATGCGCTGGCCGCCACCGGCGCCCCCCTCTACTGGGCCTGCCAAGGTGCCCAGGGCACGTGCCCCACTCTCCCTACCCTAGATAAGCCTCTGATCAGGAAATATACATCATACATGTAGAATAAGAAGTCCTTTCGTAGTTGTGACATGTGTGACACGGGCTGCACTCTACAGTCACAAGCGTGTGACCATAAGATATATACACACGTTTGTTCTGGGGTGATTTTAGGTTTTACTGTAAATATTACACTGTGTTCTCTGTATTTTTGTATAAGTCTCACTCAGCCTCAGCATGTTTCATGTTGATCGTTACCAAAATAATATACAGGCAGGTGGTTCCTGTATATGGATTGTTATTGCTATCTCAGAGTAGGAGCTGTTTGTTGTTGGGTTTTTTCTTATCTCATTTGTATTCTGTGGCTGCCAGTGAATTTTGTCTCTATCAAAGGAAAAGTATTTGTTAATTAGTATCACCTTGGCAAATACATCTCATTCTTTGTTATTCGGCCAGAAACGAATGAGTGAATTGGTGCCTGTCATTAGAATTCTGCGACGTGTCGGAGTAGCGTGGAAGAAGTGACTGGCAAAAGATTAGTTCATTGCCATCCTGCAGCAAGCAATACACAACCCCACAGAATGTCATCTTGCTGACGGCAGAAGGAGAGCAGCGTACAGAAGTTGCAATTCAGGCACAAAATAAATTTGTTCGGGGAAATGTTTTTTAATCAGTCAGAGTAGTTTGGAATTGCGGCATTTCCACTGTAATAAATGTCACTTCTGGTTTCTTCCAATATGAAAAAGCACCATAGAGAAATGGATCTATTTTTTTCATTCTAACTTACACAGCATATGTTTCCTTTCACTCAGCTATGGTAAGATATGCTGATTCCTGTAGCACTCACTCAATTTTACTAACAATGATTAGTGTGTGTAACCAGGTATTGACTAACTGAAAAGCATTAGCCATGCAAAAACATCAGACGTATTGGCACTTTCGCAATGAACCCACTGGTGAAGGATTGATGACCCACTAAGAAGACAGCTAAAGCTTTCTGTTATCCTTTGTCACAGTTGTCAGTAAAGGCTTTTGTTTTCCTGAAAAATAACATAAACTGTAAAATTGAAATATCTGATAAAATTGTGTTTTAGTGGCTGTTGAGATACTCCGAGCTTTTAACTATTTCCATAAACATTATGCAAAATAAATAGTGATGTGCACCGGAAATTTTTCGGGTTTTGTGTTTTGCTTTTGGATTCGGTTCCGCGGCCGTGTTTTGGATTCGAACGCGTTTTGGCAAAACCTCCCTGAAATTTTTTTGTCGGATTCGGGTGTGTTTTGGATTCGGGTGTTTTTTTTACAAAAACCCCTCAAAAACAGCTTAAATCATAGAATTTGGGGGTCATTTTGATCTCATAGTATTATTAACCTCAATAACCATAATTTCCACTCATTTCCAGTCTATTCTGAACACCTCACACCTCACAATATTATTTTTAGTCCTAAAATTTGCATTGAGGTTGCTGGATGGCAGATTTAAAAAATAGTCCCCAAACAGCACATGATGCAAAGAAAAAAAGAGGTGCAATGAGGTAGCTGTGTGACTAAGCTAAGCGACCCAAGTGGCCGACACAAACACCTCGCCCATCTAGGAGTGGCACTACAGTGTCAGACAGGATGGCAGATTTAAAAAATAGTCCCCAAATAGCACATGATGCAAAGAAAAAAAGAGGTGCAATGAGGTAGCTGTGTGACTAAGCTAAGCGACCCAAGTGGCCGACACAAACACCTGGCCCATCTAGGAGTGGCACTGCAGTCTCAGACAGGATGGCAGATTTAAAAAATAGTCCCCAAACAGCACATGACGCAAAAAAAAAAAGAGGTGCACCAAGGTCGCTGGATGGCTAAGCTAAGCGACCCAAGTGGCCGACACAAACACCTGGCCCATCTAGGAGTGGCACTGCAGTTTTCTAGAGAGAGGATGAGTGCTTCCATCCTCATGTGAATCTGAACCACTAACCATGAACATAGGCCAGGAACTCAGCCGTTCCTTGCCACTCCGTGTCGTAAATGACATATTGGAGAGTTTACGCTTCTCATCAGATGCTTTTAATTTTGATTTTTTTGGGTCATTTTACTGAACTTTTGTAGTATACTTGACGACACAGAGGTAGAGCAGTGGACTACTGTACCGTACTGCTATATATATACTGGTGGTCAGCAAAATTCTGCACTGTCCTCCTACTATATACTGCGCACAACTAAAATGCAGTACAGGTATGGATGCATAGTATACTTGACGACACAGAGGTAGAGCAGTGGACTACTGTACCGTACTGCTATATATATATACTGGTGGTCAGCAAAATTCTGCACTGTCCTCCTATATACTGCGCACAACTAAAATGCAGCACAGGTATGGATGGATAGTATACTTGACGACACAGAGGTAGAGCAGTGGACTACTGTACCGTACTGCTATATATATATACTGGTGGTCAGCAAAATTCTGCACTGTCCTACTATATACTGCGCACAACTAAAATGCAGCACAGGTATGGATGCATAGTATACTTGACGACACAGAGGTAGAGCAGTGGACTAGTGTACCGTACTGCTATATATATACTGGTGGTCACAGCAAAATTCTGCACTGTCCTCCTACTATATACTACAATGCAGCACAGATATGGAGCATTTTTCAGGCAGAGAACGTAGAAATTTTCAGCACACTGAGCACAGATATTTGCAGCACACTGAGCACAGATATTTGCAGCACACTGAGCACAGATATTTGCAGCACACTGAACACAGAAACTGAGAGAACGCAGCCACGTCCTCTCGCTATCATCTCCAAAGCACGAGTGAAAATGGCGGCGACGCGCGGCTCCTTATATAGAATACGAATCTCACGAGAATACGACAGCGGGATGATGACGTTCGGGCACGCTCGGGTTAACCGAGCAAGGCGGGAAGATCCGAGACTGCCTCGGAACCGTGTAAAATGGGTGAAGTTCGGGGGGGTTTGGATCCCGAGGAACCAAACCCGCTCATCACTAAAAATAAAGCTTATACAGGTATAGGATCTCTAATCTAGAAGCCCATGATGTGAGTATTGTGAGTCGAAATATAATTCTACCATACATGGAGGTTGCAGCAGAGCCCATTATCAGAGGGTATGGGGGTGTATTCAATCAGACGCCGTAATTTTCAGCGGCTAATTGGTTCAGCAGGCGCTATCCCATTAGCACCGATAGCCGGCACTTATCCCCCGATGCTGGCACTTGTCAGGGATTGGTTGCCTGTGGAAGGCGAAGCCAAATCCCCAATAAATGCAATTAAAATATATAGGTCTGCGGCTTTTTGTGTATTTTCCCAAGAAAAGTTTTTTTCTTACAATGTAATTGTATACCAGTGATAAAATAAAAAATATTGCGAGGACCCCCCATTTTTTGCAGTCACGACATTATCGCAGCTAATTGGATTCCACCCTATGTTGGATAAATTTGCAATATGCATGCTATGAAAATGTGTGTATGCAAGTATGGGCGACAATTTTACAGTTAAGGCAGAGGAGGAGGAACTGGCGATAGCTTTGAGGTGTTCTTGTGTAGACAAAAGTTCAATGAATGTAGACCTGGACATAAGTGAAAATATGCCTCTTTGGAGGTGTATTATTTGCACCTAGTATAGTCTGGTGAAAGTACTCGATGATGATGATGATGATGAGGATGAGTAGAAGCAATACAGGAGCAAGATATGCATATGCAGATGTGTCCCAGTCTGTATATGGGTGAATATGCAAACATGAGCAATGTACACCCATTTATTTCCAACTCTGCATCAGGCCCAGTGTGTACAAGTGCTTCTTCCTTCAGTCAGCTTGGAGAGCATCGATAAAGAATTTAATGAAGAAAATTGTCACTTTTAAGAAACGCAGAAGTCATTTTTAAAGGTACTCTATAAGATTTTATACACACACACACACACACACACACACACACACACACACACACACCTGTAATCAATAAAGGCAGCTGATTCCGGTGCCGATTAAATAATGTCCGATATTGAAACCGCAAGTGTGGCCAGCACTCAGGGATAACAAATAGGATGACGTTACAGAGGACACTTATGTAATCCTTTTTCATCAGGACAGCAAAGAATACAAGATGTAAGACATACATCCCTCTTAAAGATTTTAAACCACCCATTGCCTATCATGCTGACACATGTCCCAGCTGGGTTGCGATGACATCATGAGCAGTACAGGTCTGCAATGTCTGTCACACTATGGTTGCAGACTGCCATTGACTGCCAGTGATTGACAGTCTGCTGCTGTTTGGGGTCGGAGAGGGGGCAGCGACGGATGCATTTTCCTAAAACAGAAGAAGATAGAGATTTTTCTAGCCTCTTGGTAAAAGCTGCAGCAGCCGGCTTGCATAGCCCTATGGGTCTCTCAGCTGGTTGATGGTGTCGCAGATGATCCGATGCAAGCATGAAGCATCTACTTATACCAGATGCCTCCTGCTGCATTACCTTGCTAATGCATCACTGCTGCTTCCATGTTAGCAGCAGTGACAGCACCTCCAACCACATCTGAATCAGGCCCAAGGTGTCTTGATTGGAACCAGGTATGGTGGAAAGCATCATGCAATACTTCAATATGTTTCATCTCAGAGGGACTTCATCAGGAGGTTGGTAACCTCAAAGCGTATTTACCTACAGATATAAAGCAATAATTACATAATCTAGAAGACAGGTTTATTTCAGTCAGATGCATCTATGTGACCTCACTGTCCTAGAGTAGAGTTGCGGTCATTACTATTCACAGCATTTGCACCAGCACTGTTCTTGGCGCAGGTAGTCCAGATAAAACCGGATGCATCTCTACAAATGCTTAGCTGAGTAGGATGCACCTATGTGTATACACCCATGGTAACTTTATTTTATGTGCGAGAGTCATGCTACCCATTGTTGCCTTTCATAATGCCTTCCTGCCGCATAAGAGAAGGCCAATAGTGGAAAATAATACTGAGATGCATAGGAATGGCTACTAGAAAATTAAAATAATTTTCCAGTGTATTCATTGTATGGAATATGCCATACGACCCCCTGTAGGTTTCACTGGTAACCTCTATGCCCCTGTTCAAGCATGTTCTGTTCCTTATTTTCGCAGCTTATTTACTGAATGCTTGTAGTCCGTTAGGAGAGAACTATGCTTCAGGAAAGTCTGTCAATTAAAACTAAGATAAAGGAGTATAGTTACTAAGTGTCGGGTTATAAAGCTGATTATTTCTGTGGTTTTGCCGGCAGGATTTAAAATGGCAATAATATTAAATGCAATGGTTTTGCACTCTGTTTCATTGCAGTTTTAAATCCCATGTGCAAAACTATCACATTTCCCCTCACCCATAGTACTAGGTGTATGTATTATAGTACTGTAATTCTACAAAAAAAACCTAGTTATTATAATTATTATGCAACATACAGTATATTGCAACACATTCAAATGACAGTTGAATCTTCTTTTCTTAGTAAACTTTACATACCGTATGTTATTATTAGTATGTGGATTAATCATACGTTTCCTATATATTCCCATATACATAAAATATACATAACATAATATACATAACATGTCTGTAATATGATGCTTGGCATAATGTTTCATCAGATAATAAAGATTAAGCACAGCAGTAAATAGTAAGATAAATATGAAGTTGATGGCAGAAGGCTGTGGCCAGTGTTTGACACATGAAGCATTAGAGTTAGATGAGCACTTAGCAATGAAAGGATGCACTTGGAAAGTCCAGTTCAGTTCCTCAGTGCAGCAGTAGCTCACCAGGCTGCAAATAAACACTGAGGGTGCCGATCCCTGCCACGTCTGACAGTCACAGTTTATTCAGTAATTACAACAGTCACCTTTGTGGCACTTTGCTAATTACAATCAACTAAATGTTTGGAGAATTTTTCCACTTGACTTAAATTAGCATAACATTAAATACTTATCCAATCAAATGTTTTATTTGAAGTGTGTTTGTAATGTTTTCATTTTTCATTTAGATGAGTAGAATACATTCTATTTTGATATAACATTCACCTGTTTACAAACTTTTGGTTGTTTTGATTTTAAATGTTGACTTATCTCTTTACAGAAAAGTACTATAATGGTTTTGTACAGGCCTGGACTGGGACTGAAAACAGGCCCTGACATATAAAGCACATAGGCCCACAGTGCCGTAACTAGGCATTTTAGCGCTATGTGCAAGAAACGACATTGGCGCCCCCCCCCCATGTAAGATAGGGGCAGTGCGCGCCGTAGGCGCGCAAAAAATATATAGGGGCATGGCTTCATGGGGAAGGGGCGTGGCCACAAAATAATAGCAATTCATACTACGGTGCACAGTAGTCTCCATTATTCAAATTACGCTGCACAGTAGCGCCACTACACCAGGTAGAGCCCCTTTTATACATTACAGCAGACAGCGTCCCCCTTTTTACACATTACAGCAGCCAGTCCCCCTTTTTACACATTGCAGCAGCCAGGCCCCCTTTTTACACATTGCAGCAGCCTGTCCCCCTTTTTACACATTGCGGCAGCCAGTCCCCCTTTTTACACATTGCGGCAGCCAGGCCCCCTTTTTACACATTGCAGCAGCCAGGCCCCCTTTTTACACATTGCGGCAGCCAGTCCCCCTTTTTACACATTGCGGCAGACAGTGTCCCCCAGAGAGAGAGAGAGAGAGAGAGAGAGAGGGATATACTTACCTTCTCCCCGCTGACAGGCTCCTCGTGCTGGCAGCTCCCTCTGTGCAGGCATCGGACAAGGAGGAGGGGGGACGGGGACTGGAGCCGCAGCAGCGCTATTTCATTGGTAGTAAGCGCCGCTGCAGCATCCCCCTCTCCTTCCATATTGGCTGCCCGGCGCTGCTGTGGATGCTGGGATGGAGGAACCGCATCCCAGCATCCACAGCAGTGCCGGGCAGCCTATACGGAAGGAGAGGGGGATGCTGCAGCGGCGCTAACTACCAATGAAATAGCGCTGCTGCGGCTCCAGCCCCCCTCCCTCCTCCTCACCTGCCCGGCGCTGCTCTCTCCTCCACAGCGCGGCGGCGCACGGCGCAGACTTCAGAGGCAGCATGTAATGAGTCAATTTGACTCATTACATACCGCTGGCCGTGCGCCCTCAGGGCAACTGCGCTGTGTGCCAAGCCCACTTGGCACACACGTAGTTACGGCCCTGTAGGCCCACCTCGGTGTCAGCATCTGGCTCCTGGAATAGAGTCCCCCCATTAATATTCCTGACTCCTCCTACTTCTTAATCTGTGCTCTTACAAATAAAATTAATATTAGAATAACATACAAGTTTACACCATTCTCTATATCAAAATACACACAACGGAGCTCATCCTGCAGGGGATCCACACATGTGCCATAGTCAGACATTTGGTATTTGGTTGGTTCTGTTTACACTTTGGGGTCAATCCAATTAGCTGTGAAGGGTGTCCCACCCTTCGCAGTCTGGATTCTGCCAGAATTCGCACAAAGTTGCCCTATGGGGTGGCAAGCACTTTTAAGCGAGTTTGGGCAACCGTATAGTGCGATCGCTGCTGTTATGATTCACTCCCACGATATCATCGCGGCTAATTGGTTTGACCACTTTAAGTACTTAGAGCACGCACACACAAAGTAATCTCCCAAAACACCACATTACACCCCACACAGTAATGTCCATTGCACTACATTATGCCCTACACAGAAATGCCCATTGAACCACACACAGTAATGCCTATTGCACTTTATGCACCCCCACACAGTAATCCCCCTTACACCAACATATGTCGTAAAGAAGCAAATTAGACAATACTTACAATTGGAGACAGAATATCGGACGTAAAAGTGGGTAAAAACCTGGGATCCAGTAAATCATCAAGCAGTATGGTTCAGCATAAAGACAGAGGCTGACTCATCCCATTCAAAAACAAAGGTGTTAGAGTTTAAAAAGGCTGATTTTGTAGAGATAGGAAAATGTGTGAGTGGAGGAACTTGGAAGGAGTGCAGGAAATATTAAAAAGTGCAATATTAAAGGCAACAGACCTTTTTATCAAAAGTGGAAAAACACAAGAAAAAGGAAGCCAGTGTGGTTTGTGAAAGAAGTAGCAAGTATTGGGAAAGCTAAAAAGATAGCTTTTAGGAAATATAAGCAGACACAAAATAATAAAGATAAACAGATACAGTATATCTTGTTAGACAGAAGGAGACTAAGAAGGTAATCAGACGTGCAAAGGCACAAGCTGAGGAGAAAATGGCCCAGTCAGTGGGTAAAGGAAGCAAAACTTTTTTTTAGGTATATAAGCGAAAGGAGAAAAACAAAAGGCGGAATAATAAGACTAAAGACAGAGACTGGGAGTCATATTGTGGGAGACAACGTAATAGCAGATCATCTTAGTAATTATTTTTGCTCAGTATTCACTACAGAAAGAGAGGGTAAGGGGCCACAGTTAAGTTGCAGGGATATTCAGAAAAATGAAACAAGTTCATTTACAGAGGAGAAGGTCCGAACAGAACTCTCAAAGCTGAAAGTGGATAAATCAATAGGGCTAGATGGGATACATCCACGGATACTAAAAGAGCTTAAAGGGGTGCTGATAGCACCATTAACAGAATTGTTCAACCAGGCACTAGCTACAGGAGTAATTCCAGAGAACTGAAAAACAGTGAACGTAGTCCCACTGCACAAAAGTGGAAGCAACCACTGACCAGTAAGCTTTACATCAGTGGTAGGGAAATTGATGGAAATACCATTAAAAGTAAGAGTTGTAGATTATCTAAAATCCAGCAATTTACAGGATCCCAAACAGCATGGATTCACTGGGGGGAGATCATGTCATGTCAAACAAGCCTTATAATTTTTTTTGACTGTGTGACTAAAGTATTCAATAAAGGAGGGGCCGTAGATACAGCTTGTCTAGACTTTAGTAAGGCTTTTGACACTGTCCCACATCACAGACTGCTAAATAAACTCGAAAGCATAGGATTGGAGACTAAGGGGGTAATTCAGACCTGATCGCTAGGGTGCGTTTTTTGCATCCCTGCGATCAGGTAGTTACCGCCTACAGGGGGAGAGTATGGTGTTTGTGCAGGTGAGCAATTGCATTTGCAGCAGAGCTGCACAAACATGAGTTTGTGCAGTCTCTGCTCAGCCCAGGACTTCTGCTGCGATGATCGGGGCCGGAGCTGACGTCAGAAACCCTCCCTCCAAACGCCAGTTCTCGCCTGCATTTTCCCGGACACTCCTACAAAATGGTCAGTTGCTACCCACAAATGGCCTCTTCCTGTCAATCTCCTTGCGATCGCCCGTGCATTCTGAATTTTCGCACCATCCCGTCGCTGACCGGCGATCATTGCTGCGGTCCATCGCGGCTATGCATTGCAGTGCATATGCATGCGCAGTTCATACCTGATCGTCCGCTGTGCGGACACGCACAGCAGCGATCAGGTCTGAATTACCCCCTAAGATGGTTGAAAAGATAAGATCTTGGTTACAGGATAAAAAACAGACAGTTGTAGTAAATGGAGTGCATTCACTGGACGGAAAGGTTACCAGTGGAGTACCCCAGGAATGCAAAATCATGCACTTGGATTTCAAAAATCCAAAGGCTAAATATAGTATTAATGGCACTATACTGGAAACTACTGAGGAAGAAAGGGATCTAGAAGTCACTATGTCAGGTGACTTAAAGGCAGGTAAGCAATGTAACAAAGCAATGAGGAATGCAAGTCAGATGCTTCATTGCATAGGGAGAGGAATCCACAACAAAAAGAAAGAAGTAATAATACCACTGTATAGGTCACTGGTACAGCCTCATCTAGAATACGGTGTTCAATTCTGGAGGTTATATCTTCAGAAGGATATTAATACATTAGAGAATGTACAAAGAAGGGCAACTAAAATGGTGCATGGCTTACATAACAAAACATACCCAGAAAGACTAAAAAAAATCTCAATATGTATAGTTTGGAGAAGGGAAGGGAAAGGGGAGACATGATAGAAACTTTCAAATATTTTAAGAGTTTTAACAAAGTCCAGGAGAGGAACATACTTCAAATGAAGAGAAATATTAAAACACAAGGACATGCACTGAAACTGGAGGGAGGTAGGTACAGGGGAAATTTGAGAAATAATTATTTAACAGAATAGGTAATGGACAAATAGAATAGCCTCCCATCAGAGGTGTTAGAGGCTAAGACAGTAGAGCAATTTAAACATGCATGGGGTAGACATAAGGATATCTTTACAAAGAAATACAGATCAAATATGGTTTGAGGTAAAAATATGATAAAAAAGGGGCAGACTAGATGGGCCAAGTGGTTCTTATGTGCTGTCAAATTCTATGTTACCATAGACCTAGAAAGATGCAGCAGGAGTCGAACTGCTGTCCGAATCAGGACTACTTCAGCCAAAGACCAGAGGCATACCAATAGTCCCCACAGACCCCGCAATGGCTTGGAGGCACTGGGTGGCTTGTAGGCACTGGGGGTCTCCGGGGGGTATTGTTATACAACTGCCTGGACCTAGAGAAGCTCTCTGTGGTCCCATCGTGCCTGCCTCCATTGAAATGTCCCTCCCAAAATGGGCACCACCACAGGGGAGACCGTTAATAAGAATGCTAGAGGCGACAATGGCCATTTTGTGAGGGACAGTTTTAATGGGGCCAGGTGCGACAGGACCGCAGACCCACGGCAACGATGGCAGCTGGAGTGGTGGGAATCCCCTTGCTGTAGCTAACTCAGGTTGGCCATTGGATTCGGACTCCCAGATCCAGGAGGATTGAGCCCCAGTGATGCAGACCATGTACCCGTCATGCCTTTAAAAAGGGGGTGACATGCCCCCATTTTGAAGAACAGTGCCAGGTGCCAACCACGCTACTCCCCCACCTCCAAATGCTGCAGCATGTCAATCAGCATGCTGAGACTGACAGGGCAATGAGTGATAGCGTAGACCCACAGCCATCATGTTTGTATGTAAACTATCGGGTTTACAGTCAAATATGATTTAGGCTCAGTGTGCAAGGAAATTGAGGTTTTGTAGCCAGGGACGTGGCCTAGGGAGTGCAGTCAATATGTTGACAATAACAATGTATACTGTTATGTTGAAGTTGTTAAAATGTCGACAGGCAACATGTCAGCATTCTCAAAATGTCAACATTAGGCTTAAATTGTGGGACAGAAAGGGTTAGCTACAAGGGGGAGATGACCTCACATGACTGACTGCCATGACCCAGAAGACGCTGCTGTATTCTCATATCGATATTATGAATTTGGACATATCATACAACACCCGTGGCCTAGCCTTTGATAAATTGCCTGGCATATCACTGCCAAGCCCCATGTGCCAGATCTGGGATAGCTAAGGTTGGGAAGTATGCATTTGTAACTCATGAAAACAATACATATTGATTTGTCTGCCAGTTTTCTCTGAATTGAGGGTTATATTGATGCCAGTGGAAACAGCAGATGCTTTCTGGCATCACGGTGCCTGCTGTGATTTCCCTTTGTTGTGAATAGAATGCAATGCAAGAAAATGCTCTCAAAATGCTCGACTGCTTAACCTGCAGCCTGCACCTATATTATATGCCCGTGGGGGCGCTTACTGTCACTACCGTCCGTCAGCAGATTAACAGTATACTTATATGATGGAAACTTGTCCTGAAATATAGCAATAAGTTCAAGCATATTAAACGTATTTATTTATTAAATGCTATTAGCTCTTCGCTCCCCTTGCCTTGCTTAATAAGTAATAGAGGGACAACAGTAAATATAATGATGTTGTCCTAAGGGAAGTGTGAAGAGCTGATTGAAGACTTCTTTGCTGAAATAAAATGCTTCAAAGAAACCAAAACAGCAACATTTTACTGGAAGGGTGACTGCACTTATTTCTGAAACCCGACTGCTTCAAGCTGTTTATCTTCCAGCATATATAACATAATAAGATAACGAGGTCTGTAGCTGTCTGTGGCTAATTAAATAATAACTTTACCCTCAACTAAACAAATGTTTCTATTGGAGTTTAAGGAATCAATATTAGATACAAAAGCTGACTTACATTGGATACATCGTTTGCAGGATCCCTGATTAAAAGTTCACAGAAATAAATGCCGACTTTGTGCAAATAACTCAAGATAGTTATATATATTATACGACAATAAAGAAAAAATCATTAGAACAACAAGGCATATATGGGTAATTTTTGCTGATCGCCTCTGGAAGATCCCAAAGGGAAGGGCAAGGAGGGCTGGCGTGGGATCATCCTCAGATCATCCCGATGTTACATCTGTTCAGGGGTGTTTGCATATATGACATTGCACTCAGGGGGTGATCCATTCCTTATCACTGCTGTGCATTTTCGCACACCGGGTGATCAGGTCCTAACTGCGCATGCGTATCCACCGCAATGCGCACGTGCATCGGACAACAACAAAGGGCATCACCGGTCAGCATCCGAATGGTGCGAAAAATCCGATTGCATGGGCGTTCGCAAGGTGATTGACAGGAGGAAGCCGTTTGTGGGTGTGACCATTTATTGGGTATGTCCAGAAAACTGCAGGCGTGCCCAAGTGTTTTCAGGGAAGGTGTGTGACATCAGCTCCGGACCTGATCAGCCTGTTCTCATCACACTGTAGGAGTAAGTCCTGGGCTGCGCAGAGACTGCACACAGTGGATTTTTGCAGCTTGGCGTACACATGGGGTCGCACACTTGCAAGGCGAATTTACACTCCCCCTTGGGCGGCGACTATCTGATCGCAGGACAGCAAAATTAGCAGCCCAGCGATCAGGTCTGAATCACCGCCTCAGATTGGCGCAAACACGGTTTGCTTTGTAAAACGGGAACAGCATGTAACAACGATGTAACTTTATGTACAGAACACATACATAATACTAACCAGAAAGTAGCAGTAGCAAGTTCCTGCAAACAGCACCCATAATGACGCAATTCATGAATGAGGTCACTATGCCCCCATCCTGGCCACCTCACTGAGAAAATGGGCATGATCTTTAACGTGGGCTACTCTGCCAGAAATTTGGAGGAACTCTCAGAAATTCAAGAGTAGGCAATTACAGGTCATTGTATTACCAGAAGGTCACACAGCAGATTAGATTTAGAATTCTAGAATCCACATTAGATGGAAGAGAAAGATGGCACATTAAATCAAGTTTCTTTGTGATGCTGGTTCACTTCTATCAAGGAGGAGTGTAGGGTCATTAGCAAGTAACATGCAAAGAGCTTTTATTAAAGCAAGAATTAGTTTGAAATTTCCACAATTGAGACAAGATGTCTTTGTAACGATCCCAGAGTATTTCTGCAGAGATATTTGCATTTAATCCATCCTAAAATCAAAGTACAGTTTGTTCTTATACAAAGGTATTCCTGGAGGCTGATCCAGAATCCACATGTGTGTTTGTGACTACTAATGTGAGTTGTGAAGTTGATTACACAAAATACACAAACTGTTGCATTTGCAGTCAATGTCATTCCCATAAACAATATTGAAGAGATGCATCTATTCCATGTTATTTGGGCAAGTACTTTAGTCTGATAATCCGATAAATGAACGTCTCTGCGGTGATAAATAAACCATAAAATCTATTGTAAAGCATTGCTTATGTGTGCTAGCAGTCATCGTAGTCAGGGGATATGATAGAGTTTTAAAAGTCTTATCCAAGGGAATGTGTGGGAAAATGTCCAATTGAAAGGATAATCCTGATCTAAATCTCTGGTGATTCTAAGAGGAGCGTATCATATTATAGTGTGTAGAAATAGCTTTCCTTGCTACCAAGGGATTAGCATGTAGTGTATCCAGAGTGTTAGACTACATTTCCTGGGATAAATGTGTAATCATTGTGCTAATATAGTGTTGTGTCCAGGATATTGATAATCTCTGAGAGTAGGGTCATTCCCATTTCTACAAAACATTTCTCAGCAAAATCGGTTTTGTAGATGAGTGGTCTACGAGAGAGCTAATACTATGGGGGACATGTACAAAGCGGTGATAAAAGTGGAGAAGTGAGCCAGTGGAGAAGTTGCTCATGGCAACCAATCAGCTGCTCTGTATACTTTTAAAGTATGCAAATTATAAATGTTACGTCAATGCTGATTGACTGCCATGGGCAACTTCTCTACTGGTTCACTTGTCGACTTTTATCACTGCTTAGTACATGTCCCCCTATATTCTTAGTTTTGGAAACTAATGGAGAAAAAAGGGGCACTCATATTTAAAATTGAATGTTTATTTTAATTTAGGATAAAATCTTTGGGTGGCAAACCCTTACACATATGTATAAATGGTATACATATGATATCCGGCAGATGGGATGCCGGCTGTCACTATTCCAACAGTGGCATACCCACCGGGCTCACTGCGCTCGCCACACATCGGTCCCGGTGTTTGGCTGCACTCGCCACAAGTTCTATTCACACTCGGTTGGAGGCGTGGACCCACCAACCGAGTGGGAATACCGGGCAAGTGTCGGGTGCCGGTATATTGACTGCATCCCGTATAAACATACGTAACATAAATATAGATAAAAATAGTGTATGCAGATCCCAAGGCCATCATGACAAAATGCAAAATATGTGCATAATGTAAAAACAATATATTGTGAAAAAACAGGTAAAAAAAATAACAAGCTACTCCACAGTGAATATTTAATATATATAATATTGCTCAATAAATGGGTATACCCTTCTACTGAGCAATATTTTGAATACTAATTAGTAGAGATGAGTGGGTTCGGTTCCCTGAGAACCGAACCCGCCTGAACTTCACCACCCGAGCCCGGATCTGAGTCAGGCTCGGGTTTTCCCTCCAGACTCGGAAACCAGAACGAGGCAAAACCAAAACCAATCCAGATCCAAAACACGTGGATGGAACCAGAACCAAAACACAAGACACGAAAAGTGCTCACCGCACATCTACTAATTAGTGTTACAAAGTTTTTAGATTTGTAGAAAGGAAGCAGCAAAAAAATTGCCTTTTCTCCAGCCTAAATGCTTTGCAATGCTTTATGTTCTGATTTGTACTCTGTAGGACCCCAGACACTCCTATATCAGGTATGGGGAACGTAGGTATGAAAATAAATGAAGTTACTATCTTTTTGATATGAATCCTCAAAACTAGAAAAAAGAATCTGTCTAAACTTCTTGCTTACTGTGCAGAGCTTTACAGATCATTTAATGTTTCTGTAGTTCTAGCGACCTTAAATGTCACAAATGACAGGAATACATAGACAGAGGATGACAGGGTTTGAATTAGTAATAGAAGCTGAAGTCAGGAGACTAACACGCAATTGAAAACTTCGACAAAAAGTTTATATGAATTATGAAAGGTTTTTCGAGCTTTAATGGTTTCTTATACTTCATGCTGTCCATTTTATACAATGCTTACTGTATATGGTTACTTAGAGCTTAGAATGTAATTACAGATGCAGAAGAGTGAAGGGTCAGTAAAATGTTGCCCAGAGTTTCATAATGGAACAGGCCATTTTGGAGAGGTGCTGAGTTATGGTGAATCAATCCATGAGCCCTGCTTTAGGTTTGTCATTCAGTGGAATAGCATTCCAAGACATCCCCAATGCTGCTCCCCTCCTCTGGAACTGTCTCCCTCGCCCTTATCATACGGTCTACAAACCTGTATTGTTTTAAACATGGCCTGAAAATGCACCTGTTCATTAAAGCAGCCCTCCTAACGCTCTTTATTCACACACTCAGCCCTCCCATTGCATCTCCACCCATTCTAGCCAGCTCACTTCCCTGTTCTATCCCCCACTCTCCTAGACTGTAAGCTCTCACAAGCAGGGTTCAGCATAGTGGCATAACATCTGACGGCAACATAAGCGCTGGCATCCGACTGCCAGGTTTTGGGGTGTTGTGTGTGCTGGCCTCTGACGCTCAGAGAATGGGTGTTATGTGGCAGAAGCAGAGCTGGTTACTGCATTTTGTACCAGATGTAAGTGGTGCAATTCTTTTGCTGGGAAACCCACGTATAGTGTATTGCAGTAGATCAAGTATGAGGATAGAAATGCATGTACCGTATTAGTGGTAGACATGGGAAAGAAAAGAGACTCTGTTGGGGCACTCCTCACTTTTATGTTTGAATTTAAAAATGATTGACAGTAGTATCCTTAAAAATGGGGGATAACGGAAATCATATTACTGTAGTAAAGGGGAGGATAGGAATGGTTCAAGTTCCCCTCCAAGACTAGATAGATTCACCTTGTGTGATGTGCAGGAAACTGTACTATTACAGGTTCGGTGCTAGCCTAGTCACAGTTAATGTATGGACAGTGGAATGATCTAGATAATTCATATAAATCTATGTATGTATAGTTGTATATATAAAACCTTCTATAGGCACTTGTGAAATATTAATGTAAATGTAAGCAAGTCAATACACTTATTAGTTTACAGATTATAGCAAGGGATATACAACACTGTATTGGTGTTTTCAGATCTTGTGATGGAATTGAGTGCTTGATTGAGGCTATGTACTTCAGATGAAAAAAACACAAAACACCTGTACATTAGTCCTAGTTAGCAACGATAAACCCCAGGAAACCTGCATCCAATAGAGGGACATGCTGAAACTCTCTCGGTTAGTCAATAGAAATAAAAAAGAGA
Organism: Pseudophryne corroboree; assembly: GCF_028390025.1. Lineage (NCBI taxonomy): Eukaryota > Metazoa > Chordata > Amphibia > Anura > Myobatrachidae > Pseudophryne > Pseudophryne corroboree. The sequence goes on from NC_086449.1 coordinate 275,053,026, forward strand.
AAACGTATTTTCTATAGAAGGCGCTGTTTTATGTTTCTATGTACTATTCCTTGGAGAGAGATAAAGTTGATGCAGATAAAATGCCAGCCAATCAGCTCCTAACTGTCATTTTTCAAACACAGCCTGTAATGTGGCAGTCACTTTATCTGTCTCCAAGGCTTAGTACATATACAACTTGATAACAGTCTTTAAAAAACATGCACACCTCAGGTGAAAGAATGAGGATTTGATCATTGCTGATCCTGATGTTTGTCACCTCACAATCCAGGACAACACAAAGATTTTGCATATTGTCAGTGTGTTGCCATTCCGAACCCCCAAGTACAATTCCAGTTGGTTGGCGAAACTGTAGTCTTGTGCTTTGATGGGGACATCATAATGTTAGTACCTCTGTTTCATCAGGATTGAGTCTCAGCAAACTGGCACTCCTCCACTCTTAGAGCTCAGATAGACAGCCATTTATGATTGGTAATGGGTTCTCAGTACTCAGAGTAAACGACAAGTACAGATGTGTATCATCTGCATAGCAGTGGTAGGCCAGGCCATGACGTCTCATTATTTCACCCAGTGGTAGCATGTATCCTGCAAAAAGGATGAAGATAGGATAGAACCTGGTGTAACACCACATGGCAGTGGCACTGGTGATGAGTATACTCCAGAAGACACTCTCACTTACCATCCCATATATAGTTGATAAATCATGTTCAGTCCCTACTGTACAAAAAAAACCACCTGTGTGTGTAGTGCCTACAAATACGTGCTTTTATATAAGAGCAAACTTAATTATCTGCAACATCTCAACACATGGATCAGTAAGAGCTCAGGAACGTTAATGGGAGGGTTTGTGGTGAGAACAAAACAGAGTAGTCACTGTGAGTGTGAGGAACGTGTCTGGGGATTAGTAAAGCAGGGTACCTTAGTAGTGTGAGCACGGGAAATCATCTTCTGAGTGAGATGTGCTGTGTTTGTGAGTGATTAGTGCTGCAAAAGGAGAGGACATTGGGCTGGTGAGAAGTGCTATTTGCACTGAATGGTGCCTCCATGACATGACAGAAGATTGTATCAGTGGCTCTTTACTGCTTGTTCTACCACAGGATTCAATTTATGTAAAATGTCACTGCAATTTCACTCATCCATAGTGTTAGGTATAAAAGCTCCATCTCACTTTATATGTACGTCAATGTAGAGCTGATCTGGATTTTTGTAATTTTTCTTAAGGGTTAAAATAGCTAACTCCATCAGAATACATTTTGATTTGGTGAGAATAAATGATGATATGGGTCATGGTCTCTAGAGAAGGATACAGTGTTGCAAAATATGTAAATCTTAGAAGTATTCCCTGTTGTCACTGTGGGGGATGCAGTCAATATACCAGCTGTCAGGATCCCGAAGTTCAGGAGACCGATGTCAGAATCCCGACAGCCGATTAAATACGGATGCCCAGAATCCCGACAAATGCTCGGTATTTCCACTTAGTTGGTTAGTCCACAGCACCAACCGAGTGGGAATAGAACGTGGGGACTCATGCCGGGATACCACCAGACGGGATGTCACTGTCAGTATAGTGACAACCAGCATCCTGTCAGCTGGGATATCATATGTATTCCCACTGCGGCTGTGGCTATCAGAGTTAGACCTGTTCTTCTAGCTACCAGCCACGTGGCATAGACTCTCACTGCAAGCCATGTAAATTTCTGTTGTCACTCATATTGCCCAGAGAGAGAATTTCCGTCGGCTGGTAGTGCTTCCATAGAAGTGCTGACATAAAAGTGTTATTATAATATTAGCGTTATACCTGCGTCAAGTTATATCCTCAGCTGTTATCGATTGTGAACTGACTTCTCATCACACCTTCTCCTTCTCATTAACAGGTACATTGAACTATCATTACTACCATTGAATGCAAATGAAATAGGATTGTGTGGCATAGCAGTGTTGTATTATATAGGTACATTGAACTATCATTACTACCATCGAATGCAAATGAAATAGGATTATGGGGCATAGCAGTGTTGTATTATATAGGTACATTGAACTATCATTACTACCATCGAATGCAAATGAAATAGGATTGTGTGGCATAGCAGTGTTGTATTATATAGGTACATTGAACTATCATTACTACCATCGAATGCAAATGAAATAGGATTGTGTGGCATAGCAGTGTTGTATTATATAGGTACATTGAACTAGGTTTTGTTTTTTGTTATTTGTAAAGATTTATCTGGCTGCCTTATTGGAATGTAATGCCTGTTTGTCTTAGCTAATTTATGGCCTTAGCTTTAAAGGGGGATAGTATTGGGTGGAGTTAGCAATCATTGCATTCACATGGCAATTTTTTCTATTTAAAGTCTAGTATATGGTAGTGCTTCCATAGAACTGCTGACATAAAAGTGTTATTATAATATTAGCGTTATACCTACGTTAACCGAAGGAAAACAGAGGGGAAACAACAACACACCAAAACTATGACATATGGACTGCCTTAATGCCTCAAAAGTATGTAATTCATCTTATGCATATTATCTGTCTAAAAAACGAAGAAAAGACAGCCCCAATCTGCTCACTACAGTTCTCTCTTATGCAAACTCATGTATGTTTTTGATGTAATGAGTTGCTTGTAATTGGCATTGCATGTGTGGGGAAGTTGTTCAGTGAAACAATTTATTACTGCATGCTGTCTGGTGTTTACCTCCTTTGACCATTTGGCCATTGTGGACAGGTATACTATATCTTTACATTTAGTGAGGTGTAGTCGTGGTGTAAAGGACAGAGTGTGATTCCTGACTAGTGAAAAACAAACAAACAAACACTGAACAACATCACCAAACAGGTAATTACTTTAAACTTGACATTTATTTTGTACTGTCTGGACATGGCTACTAATAACAGATGCACAGACAAAATTCTTAAAGCTATGTGTGCAAATGCTAGGAGCTTAGGAGACAAAATTCCAGAGCTAATTGCAATAATGACAAGGGATAACCTGGATATTGTCGCAATTACTGAGTCATGGTGCAATGAGAATCATGACTGGGACATAGCTATACCAGAATACAATTTATTTAGGAAGGATAGAATGGGAAGAATAGGAGGAGGGGTAGCAATGTATGTGAAAAAAAGCATAAATGCTACTTTAATACAAAATGTTGAGGACAAAACTGAGGCCCTTTGGGTCACCACAGAAACCGGGGAGAAGGACATTATTCGCATTGGGGTGATCTATAGACCACCAGGCCAGGGGCAGGATTTGGACAGGAACCTATTGTTGGACATCTCTAAAATGGCTTTAAAGGGAGAAGTCATAATCATGGGAGACTTTAATTTACCTGATGTAAATTGGGAGGGGTCCTTTGCAAGTTCAGCTACAAGTGGCAAATTTCTAAATTCCTTACAGGGAGCATCTCTCAAGCAATTGGTGAGGGAGCCCACTCGCAAAGACTCAATATTAGATTTAATTCTTACAAATGGTGACAGGATATCAGACATATATGTGGGTGAGCACCTGGGATCCAGTGATCATCAAGCAGTATGGGTTTAGTATAAAGACAGGATCCAACTCCTGTCACACAAAAACAAAGGTGTTGGATTTTAGAAATGCTGACTTTGCAAAAATGGGGAGATGTTTAAGTGATTCATTGGCGCACTAGAGGAACTTGGAAGGGGTGCAGGAGAGGTGGGAAAAACTGAAAAGTGCAATACTAAGGGCAACAGGCCTTTGTATCAAAAGGGTTAGGAAAAGCACCAGGAAAAGGAAGCCAGTGTGGTTCACAAAAGAAGTATCAACTAGTGTGAAAGCAAAAAAGATGGCTTTTAGGAAATACAAACAGACTCAAAATAATAATGACAAAGAGGTGTATCTTGACAGACGGAAGGATGCTAAGAAAGTGATCAGATGTGCAAAGGCAGAAGCCGAGGAGAAAATAGCCCAGTCAGTAGATAAAGGGGGCAAAACCTTTTTTAAGTATATAAATGAAAGGAGAAAATCAAATGGAGGAATAATAAAACTTAAGACAGAGAGTGAGAATTTGGTGGAGGGAGACAAGGCAATAGCAGATCACCTAAATCATTATTTTTGCTCAGTATTTACTACAGAAGGAGAAGGGAAGTGGCCAGAGTTAAGTTGCAAGGACATTCATAAAAATAAGGTAGATGAAAGTACATTTACAGAGGAGAAGGTCCTAACTGAACTTTCAAAACTAAAAGTGGATAAATCAATGGGGCCAGATGGAATACACCCAAGGATACTAAAAGAGCTAAAAGATGTGCTGGTGGCACCATTAACAGAATTATTTAACCAGTCACTAAATACAGGTGCCATTCCAGAGGACTGGAAAAGAGCAAATGTAGTTCCACTGTACAAAAGTGGAAGCAAGGAAGAAGCAAGTAACTACAGACCAGTAAGCCTTACATCAGTAGTAGGGAAAGTAATGGAAAAACTACTAAAAGAAAGAGTTGCGGAATATCTTAAATCAAACAACTTACAGGATCCAAAACAGCATGGATTTACTGGTGGGAGAGCATACCAAACAAATCTTATTGACTTTTTTGACTCTGTGATGAAAATAATAGATCGAGGGGGAGCTGTAGATGTAGAATATCTAGACTTTAGTAAGGCATTTGACACTGTCCCACATCGCAGACTGATAAATAAACTTAAAATTGTGGGGGTGGATTATAAAATAGTTAAATGGATAAGAAACTGGTTGCAGGATAGGAAACAGACAGTTGTAGAAAATGGAGTGCAATCTATGGAGGGAAATGTTACCAGTGGAGTACCCCAGGGATCTGTACTCAGACCAGTTCTCTTTAATATCTTTGTTGGTGACATTGCAAATGGTATTGAAGGGAAAGTATGCCTTTTTGCAGATGATACAAAGATATGCAACAGGGTAGACACACCAGGAGGGGTAAAACAAATGATTGATGACCTAGGTAGGCTTGAGAAATGGTCAAGAACATGGCAACTACAGTTTAATGCTAAAAAATGCAAAATCATGCACTTAGGTTTCAAAAACCCAAAGGCTAAATATAGTATCAAGGGTACTATAATGGAAACTACTGAGGAGGAAAGGGATTTAGGAGTCACTATTTCAAGTGACTTAAAGGCAGGAAAGCAATGCAACAAAGCAATGAGAAAGGCAAGTCAGATGCTTGGTTGCATAGGAAGAGGAATCAGTAGCAGGAAAAGAGAAGTAATAATGCCACTGTATAGGTCATTTGTGCGGCCTCATCTGGAATACTGTGTCCAGTTCTGGAGACCATGGGGTATATGGAATTCCGGGCGAATTGCGGCACTTTGTCGCCCGTTTTTAAATTCGACACAATTCGACCGTCGAATTCCGGCAGGTGGGTGCCGGAATTCGACATATTCAATAAAAAACGAATTCGATAGTCCCGCTGTCGAAAAACGGCCGATTTGATTTTGATTCGATTTTTAAAAATGTTTAAAAAAACGGTAAAAAACGGTCAAAAAACCGAAAAAAATTGCGTGGGGTCCCCCCTCCTAAGCATAACCAGCCTCGGGCTCTTTGAGCCGGTCCTGGTTGCCAAAATACGGGGGAAAAAATGACAGGGGATCCCCCGTATTTTAACAACCAGCACCGGGCTCTGCGCCTGGTCTTGGTGCAAAAAATACGGGGGACAAAAAGAGTAGGGGTCCCCCGTATTTTTTGTACCAGCACCGGGCTCCATTAGCTGGACAGATAATGCCACAGCCGGGGGTCACTTTTACACGTACTTGGCAAAACAAAAAAACGCATTTACCCGAACCAGACGGACTGAAAGGGGTCCCATGTTTACACATGGGACCCCTTTCCCCAAATGCAGAGACCCCCCGTGACTCCTGTCACAGAAGGTCACTTCAGCCAATCAGGAAGCGCCACGTCGTGGCACTCTCCTGATTGGCTGTATGCGCGTCGGAGCTGTCAGGCGCGCATCGCACAGCCCACTCCATTATTTTCAATGGTGGGAACTTTGCGGTCAGCGGTGAGGTCACCCGCGGTCAGCGGCTGTCCACGGGTAACCCCACCGCTGACCGCAAAGTTCCCACCATTGAAACTAATGGAGGGAGCTGTGCGATGCGCTGTCTGCCAGCTCAGACGCGTATAATTTTATTTTCAGGTACCCCGGACGTCGACATTGGAGACGTGGCCAGACTTGGCGTGTCAACATAGGTAAGTATGTGTGTCGGCATGTATGTAATAAAGTTACACTTTCACGGTGTCTGTGTCCTGTTTTTATTTGGGTATTTTTTTTGCAGTAGAACTACAGGTACCAGCGGGCCCGTTTCCCCCCGCATGCTGGTACTTGTGGTTCTCCAAGTACCGGCTTGCGGGGGAGGCTTGCTGGGACTTGTAGTTCTTCTGCAAAAAACAATATTCTTACATTTTCAACAAGGCTATCAGCCCCCCATCCGCAGCCCTTGCATAGGGGGGGACAGCCTCTGGCTTCACCCCTGGCCCTTGGGTGGCTGGGGGGACCCCTTGATTGAAGGGGTCACCACTCCTCCAGGGTACCCCGGCCAGGGGTGACTAATTGGGTATTTAATGCCACGGCCGCAGGACGCTGTATAAAAGTGACCCCCGGCTGTGGCATTATCTGTCCAGCTAGTGGAACCCTGTGCTGGTACAAAAAATACGGGGGACCCCTACTCTTTTTGTCCCCCGTATTTTTTGCACCAGGACCAGGCGCAGAGCCCGGTGCTGGTTGTTAAAATACGGGGGATCTCCTGTCATTTTTTTTTCCCGTATTTTGGCAACCAGGACCGGCTCAAAGAGCCCGAGGCTGGTTATGCTTAGGAGGGGGGACCCCACGCATTTTTTTTTCTGATTTTTACCCCATTCCATAAAAAAAAAATATATATATATAGTATATAAATATATATATATATATATATATATATATATATAAAAATATATATATATATAAGTGTGGTGGATTGAAAATGACGAATTTACTGTCTAAAAGCACTGTTGTCAAATTTACAATCTTCAATTGAATATACTTTTGTTGAAATGCCGCATTTGTACCATTGCAGAAATGTCGAATTTGTCAAATGTCGAATTTCAAAAAGTCGAATTTGCAAAGTCCGTTTTTTTGACAAAAAGTACTGTATTGCATTGTCGAATATTTTTTTTTTTGGCGAATATGTCCTGTTTTTCGACATTTTCGGGAATTCGACCGCAATTGCATATACCCCCATATGTCCAGAAGGATATAAATACATTAGAGAGTGTACAAAGAAGGGCAACTAAAATGGTGCATGGCCTACATCACAAAACTTACCCGGAAAGGCTAAAAGATCTTAACATGTATAGTATGGAGGAGAGAAGGGAAAGGGGAGACATGATAGAAACTTTCAAATATACCAAAGGTTTTAACAAAGTTCAGGAGGGAAACATTCTTCAAAGGAAGAGAATTATTAGAACTCGAGGACATACACTGAAACTGGAGGGAGGCAGGTTCAGGGGAAATTTAAGGAAAAATTACTTCACAGAAAGGGTAGTGGATAAGTGGAATAGCCTCCCATCAGAGGTGGTAGAGGCTAAGACTGTAGAGCAATTTAAACATGCTTGGGATAGGCATATGAATATCCTTACAAAGAATTAAGGTCCTTCCATAGATAAAACACCCAAAGTTATTCTGGTTATAGCAAAACCGTAAGACCTTTATTTATTTGTGTGCACGATACTGCCTTCTATGAGTGGGTTAAGAAACACAACTGGTACCACATATTTGTGTGTAAATAAAAATATATTAGTTTAGCAGTGTATATATATATATATATATATAGATATATTTACACACATATACATATATATATATATATATATATATATATATACACACACACACACACACACACACACACACATATAAAAATAAATTGGGAAGTGTTTCATATCTTGTTCTCTCTCCATAATCAATATTTTAGCACTAGAGGTTCTATTTGTCATTAAGACTGTATTATTCATTCAGTATTGCTGCCAATGAGTTTCGTGCGTTGACATTGTCCTCTTCTGTGTTGCCTGCAGCAAGTGTTGAACTGGGGCATGAAGGCCCACCAGGAAATTCCGTGGTAATGGTTGTAGTCAGCCACTAGAGGGGGTGTGGCCAGCCACCACAGAGGGATTGGGCCAACCATTAATGAGGAATGCAAAGAGCAATGGGTCTTTATAAAGGAGGTGACAGGGAATTTCCCAGGACTACCCACTTTGCTTGGCAGAAGGGTTAATCTTAGTGTAGTTTCCATAGATAAGAACCAAGCACCCAAATTCACCCATGATCCTGCTCCACCAAATTATTGACACCTAGAGGAGGGGATGGGGCCCACAGGCAGTGGGACCCAATGGGTTTTTCCCCTTTACACCTGTGGGCCAGTCAGACCCTGCCTGCAGCCTAATTCTGCTGGTAAAGAGTTAATGAGAAATGTGCATGCACGGCAGCTGTCTGAGTATGCAAATGCTGTTCAACCTGGCAGGGATTCCACACAGCCAGAAATGCATAGCTGGGTCAATATTGCTGCCAATGGTTACCTCATTGTTAGCGCCATGTATAGATATAGTTATAGAATTACCTAGTGCCAGAATGCTAGCATTTTTGTCACTTGATAAATACTGTTAAGCCGCCGTCCCCACAAAGACTATGGGCATGGCAGTAATTGATGGCAAGTAATTTAAGGCTTTGATTAATGCAGTTTTTCCAGAAAATAGTTTTTTCACTGCTTTATAAATATTGCCCTACATTTCTGAAAACAATATTGCCCTTGTGCTATACTTGAAAACAAATCATGTGACCTGTTGAGCCAATCACATTGTTGAATACATTGTACTGTATGTTGGTGATGCTACAAACAGTAGATCAGTAACTTTATGTTCAGGGGACAAAGCTGAGTATCCATAACTGAATGCTGCGACCTCTATGGATTCATCTCTCATTACCACATCAAAACAACTAACACACTATAGTTTAACATCAAAGATCTTTTTATTCCAAAATGACACTTAGCAGCCTGAAAGCTAATTATTTTTGGATTTTCTTCAATCATTCTCCCACAGTCGCACTAGAAAGGCCCCTGCACTTGTATCTAATTTTATAAAACATGAAGGCGCATTGTGCACAATATATCTGCCTCTACTCCTACTCGTCAGTCATTTGAAGAGATCATAATCTGTGTTGGATCATAGTAATATGTAAATATTTAGTAGTTAGTATATATTAAAAATTAAAATGTAGTCCTATAAATGTCTGAAGTGATTCATCCTCCTTGCTCAGATGTCATGTATTCCTAAATAACGCAGACACCATCTGTTGTTTTTAGAGCATTGCAGTTTTGATCCTAGTATCCACAGTTGACTGGGTCACAGCGGTGCCAGGATACTTGAATCTATTTACTTTGCTTTATGTCCTGTGAACACAGCTTGACTTGGCATAGTTTATTTTAAACATGATTTACATTTTAAAAATGAAAAATGAAACTTGGGTCCTATTTATTATTAGTGTAAACTAATTACAATTAGCCACAGATTGCCTGACAGTGTACAAACTTAAACACAAGCTATTTGTGAATCATAACAGGAAAGGACCGTTTAATAAACAAATGTAGTCAAGTATATCCCAAAGAAAGATGTTAAATAGGGGCATTTATAAATCCACACAATAGAACAATATTAATTTTATGTCTTCATTGGGTGGAGGCAGGGGCGGATTGGGAACAAAAAGTGGCCCTGGAAAAATTTGTGATAGTGGCCCCACATGGGCAGCACCAGAGGTGTAAGGTCTAGCCATGGGCCATGGCAGCAGCACCCTCCCCCCAAGACTTTCCAGATAGTGGGGATGTCCAGCATCAAGGGGGAAGTTAAAAAGAAATAAAATTACATATTATGAGCACATTTTATTATACACCTTCACAATTTAGGAAACTATATAATTCTTTAGAAATATATATTTTCTTGCTTATTACACCAACTGTATCCCAATCACTATTCACTCAATCTTATATGATAGCCAAGCAGGCAGACAGAGCATGCACTAGATAATCTGCAATCACAGGCTAAGTGGCAAAGTCATTTTCATATATGCAAATTATTTTGCATCTTATTCATTATGTCTATAAAAAGGACCACATGTCCTCAAACTAAACAGGCCCCACGGGTGCGTCGGCCCACCGGGGATCTTCCCTGTAAACCCTATGGCCAATCCGCCTCTGGGTGGAGGGTAATATTCACACCCATAAACTTCATCTATGCTGTTGGCATGCAGATCATTGTGAAGGTGCATTTTGCATAGGCCAACCTCACTTAGCTTAGTGTCATTTGAGGATCTGACCAAAAAAGGCTTGGAAGTCATGTGTTGATGCAAGTTTCCACATTGCCTTTTATATGCATTGCTGTTGTGATTAGCGCTTTCACTTATATACCGTATGTGCTTTAACCTTTTTTTTGTACAATTATGCTTTTACCTTTGGAATCCTATTATTTTTTTTATGAATATTTGTATTTTTCTTCTTCATTATAGCTTTAGTTTATTTTGACTGCCAGCAAAGGTATACCCATCCATCCTCTTTTGGTCTAAGTCTAACTGACAATGTTCCTTCCAGCAACTAGAGTGTTAAATCCACATATGTATTTCAAAGCAGTTTACATGGATGCAGCTATATATATCAGGGAGCTGATGCATAGTAGAAAGAATGCCTGTCGATCAAGTATATCTTTCATGTTTACACTTTATACGTTCTCTGGAACTGAGCATACGCAAAATGAGATTGATGGAGACTCATACGCATAATGGTGTCATCTACAGTTAGGATTGAAGTGAAGTAACAGGGCTCTATGGGGAACAGCGGGTGAGTGCCCCATGCTCCCTCTCAAGAGCCCCCCCAGCTGGAGCACACTCACTGGTGCACTGTAGTGCCCCCGTAGTGGAGGTGGGTAGCACCACAACTGTCCAGAGCTGCTCCGCCCCAGCTCTGGCACTCCTGTCTGGTGGCTATTCTGCTGCTTGTATCTAGCCTCACCACAAGCCCTTCAGCAGCCCCTTTCCCAGCAGCTGCTGCTGGAGGCTGGAGCCGAGCTGAATCTGTCTCCATGCTGCATGAGAAGAGGCTCCGGTGGCTGATTTGACCTGCAGTAGGACCTGCGCTGCTATTGCTGCTTCATGGAGGCGTGGGCACATAGCAGGCATAGTCAGAGGGCGGTGCTGACAACAGGGAGATGGCAGGAGGAGTGGGGACAGACTCCCTGAACACTTAATCCGGCCGTGCTCTACATAGTACATAGTATAAAGCCAATGGTGCAAGTAGAAAAAATGTTGTATAGGTACTGTGTGTGCGTGCCGATAAAAGGGTGTGGCCAAATGCCACATGGGGCGTGGCCAATGAAAATGGGGATGTGATACACATATGGGAGGGGCAGGTACACTTATGACACCAATAGTGCCAGATACACATATGCCCCCACAGTGCCAGATATGCCCCCACCGTGCCAGATATGCTCCTACAGTGTCAGATGCTCAAATGCCCCATGGTGCCAGATCCACAAATGCTCCACAGTGCCAGATGCACAAATGCCCCATGGTGCCAGATGCACAAATGCCCCATGGTGCTAGATACTCAAATGCCCCCATTACTGCCATATATGCCCCCACAGTGCCAGATACACTTTGCCCCAGAGTGTCAGATACACATTGCTCCAGAGTGTCAGATACACATATGCCCCCACTGTGCCAGATACACATATGCCCCAACAGTGCCAGATACACATAGTTCCAGATATGCCCCTTCAGTGCCAGATATGCCCCCACAGTGCCAGATACACATGCCCCCAGAGTGCCAGATAAGCCCCAGCAGTGCAACTCACTGTTGCTGCTGCCTGGGGCTGGCACTATTTCTGTTGCTGGCCTGCTGCTGGGGAGAGGAGAGCACAGCACGTGCTCCTCCCAGTGGCGTCAGAAGGCGGGTGCGGCCCACTCCCGGGTGTCCCCCTCAAAAAGGGGTGACACCATAGTGCCAACTATTCTGCAGTGACAGGAGCCGAGTGCTGCAGTGAGATAATCTCCTGCAGCACTCGGCTCCTGTCACAGTCCAGTCTCCGGGAGCAGCCAGCATCTTCGTGGAAGATGGACATGCCCCCCGGAGCAAAGGAGAAAAGACCAGCAAGGCCATGCCCCTTTTAAATTAAGCCACACCGCCTTTTTGGGCGCCTGTGTCTCCGGCACCCTGTGACGCCTCTGGCTTCTCCTGCCCTCAGTCCGGTCTCCTGTATATTAAAACTGGCGCCGGTTCGTGAGCCACTCAGGGCTCGCAATCCGGCAGCAGTGGCTCCTGATTGGCTGCCAGTCCGCGAGCTCTGATTGGCTCACAAACTGGCTCAGTGCACGCCGCCGCCGCTGCCGGACTCAGGTGACTCGGGCAGGCAGGAGAGGCGCATGCTGCGCATTCCTCTCTCCAACAACCGGTGTCTGTAAGGTGGCGGCCCGGCGTGCCTGCTGGGATTTTCTTACAGGTATGCCGTACCGCCCCGTACCGCCCCACTTGCAGCACTGTACACAGCTCAGGGGTGTCACTAAGCTATGTGACACCCGGTGCCGTGGATATACCCCATAGGAGTGTGCCGACAAAGAGGGGCATGGCCTCACAAGAGGGGGGCATTACCTAGGGGCCCGACATCATCCCCCTCCCCCCCCTTCCCCGTTTTCATCACTCCATGGGTTCCGGAGTTGCTGGGCTGCCCCTGAGTCTGCCTTTCTGTAGTGCCTGCTCCTACACTGTAACAGGAGCCGAGTGCAGCATGTAAAGTTAAAGTGCAGCACCTGGCTACTATCACTGAAGAAGAGGCGGCATTTAATTGTCACACCTCGGCGGCCCACACCCCCTTGATCTAAGCATTTGACACAGTTATATTACAACATATTTTGTTGTATTTTAAATACTGCCCTTCCAAAATTGTTACCTTACCTAGCGGTAAATTTACTAAGATGGGAGTTCTATTTAAGATGGGATGTTGTTTATAGCAATCAATCAGATTCTACTTCTCATTTATCTAACACCTTCTAGAAGATAATACCTGGAATCGGATTGGTTGCTATGGGCAACATCCCATCTTAAATAGAACTGCCATTTTAGTAAATTTACCCCCTGGTATACAGCAGATTAAAACTGATTCTGAAACTCTCTCTCCCTGCATACACAACATGTGCAGTATTACTATGCAATTGGTCAAGACAGATTGGCAGATATTTCCACATTAGGTAACATGTTTCCAGGGCATGTCTACACTGAGACTATCCATGGAAAACAGGAACTCATGGCAGATATGAAATATTTTTTCATGGAAGGACATGTATACATTAAGTATTTATTAATTCAATTTGCTTCCTAGGCAACAGGTATTTTTAAGCTCCTAGGATTTGTTGTGAAATCTATATTTATTTTCTATGTGCTTATAATTAAATTTTGGTGACTAAATGCTAATGTAATATATGCTTGCAGCCTGGTTTGGGAGTGAAGATAAATTAATGGTTTTGTTTCTGAGCTCTCTCTGCTACAGTAATGTGAAGCAAGTTGGCTGCTGGAATCAGAAGTGTATTGATCAAACAAATAAAGAAGCTCTCCAGAGATACCCATTCAGTATACTGATCTCTCCTTAAAACATTCAAGCAATGATTTCCAACCACTCTACTGCAGTCTTGCTAATGACCACGTAACCTTATAATGCTGTTAGCCAGCATAACCACCTGTGTTCCCATCTAATAACTAATGATTAATGATTGTGTGGAGCATAGTATATCAGCAAGCTTGCATTACAGAGTTTATGCTGTCCTAGGCCATGTTAAATGAAGGCACAGTTCCTTAAATTAACATTTGTGCACCCAACATACTCCTGATGGACTTACTCTGTCTCACTGGCTATATTACTAGCTGCTACAGATGAGACTGGGAAATGAAAAACATTAATACAAAATTAAAGAACTAAGATAATGTAAACTGTTCAGGCATACTGCTAACTTACATTGACCCAAGTCTTTATGCCACACCAAAGGTGCATCTATTTGCTGGCTCCTTAATATAGACTTATATCATATCTTGGATTTCTAAACAATAATTTAAATGTGCCAACTTGTTCCATAGGGGCATATTTATCATTTAGTCTTTGTGGGATACGTGGGTGTACCTGCAAATTAGGGTGGCCAATTCCGGGCCATTTTTTCAATCCCGGGTATCTGGATTGAAAAATGATCAATGCTGGGATTCCCGAGTTACCCGGGTTTGGCTTGTTTCCTGTGTGAATGCCCCCGTCCCGCACACATAACTCACCATACGACATGGGAGGGAGGCTGGGTCACTTCCTCCGGGTACGGCGGGTGACGGGTGGTTGGCTGTGCACACTTCCTCCGGGTTCGGCAGCAGATGACGGATGGCTGGCTGCGCAGCATGACCTCTGACTTCACATCATGACCCGGGAGGAGGGAGCTGGGCAGCGTCAGAGCCTCCCGAGGATGCTCAACGCTGCAGACACTGAAAAAAAACAAGGAGCTTTCTAATCCCAAAATCCCTGGGATTGGAAGCTCCGGGATTGAATTTTAGGCCTAAATCCCAAGATCTTGCCGATCCCGGGATTGGCCACCCTACTGCAAATATTAAGGAACCAACAGATGTACTATAGAGGGATTGTAATAGATACTGTTTCTCTAATATTTGCACAGATTCCACCATTTCTGTCTGCAAATACAGCCCCCATAGGTTTCTATGGAGCTGTACTTCCGGATTTCCAAACTCTGAAATGCGTCACAGTCCCGAGCTTGGCCCAGACAGGTAACACCATCTGCAGATGGCGTTAGCCTATAGTCAGAATGTGGTGACACATGGGTCAGCTGATGGCCACGCAATGGCTGCAGGTGACCCAAACCAGAAAGCAGTGCGATTGCATGATGCGATAACACTGCTTCCAGCTCTTTGCCATGAAGGACTATTATTGGAGCCTAAAACAACAAGAGTGACAGAAAGTGGATCACAATGCGCTAAAAATAGTGTAATAAATATAAAACTGGATACATTCACCAATAATTTTTTCCTCCTCCACGTTAACGTAGGTGGATCTATTCCTCATGTGCATGTAAGGAAATTGAGAAAAATATATACCATATGGTGAAGTACAGTTTAATAAATTAAAAACATAATTTCCAGTATCAATCAAAGAAAGTGCAAGTGCAATAGCATGATAACAGCAATAGTGGGGAATCCTCTGGAGGCTGCAAAAATGAACAATTACCCGCTGGATGCAAGGTTATTCACACAGAACAATCTCGACGGCATAAAAGTCTGTTGGATAGCCCGGGTTCCTTAGACCATGTATGCAAGGTTATTCACACAGAACAATCTCGACGGCATAAAAGTCTGTTGGATAGCCCGGGTTCCTTAGACCATGTATGCAGATGGTTTTCACTGTCGGGTCTTAGTCCAGTCAGCTGCCTCCGTCACCCCACGTCCACCAACGCGTTTCTACCCGCTCAATCGGGTCTTTTTCAAGGTGTGTGTCCAAAAAGGAATATTCCTTTTTGGACACACACCTTGAAAAAGACCCGATTGAGCGGGTAGAAACGCGTTGGTGGACGTGTGGTGACGGAGGCAGCTGACTGGACTAAGACCCGACAGTGAAAACCATCTGCATACATGGTCTAAGGAACCCGGGCTATCCAACAGACTTTTATGCCGTCGAGATTGTTCTGTGTGAATAACCTTGCATCCAGCCGGTAATTGTTCATTTTTGCAGCCTCCAGAGGATTCCCCACTATTGCTGTTATCATGCTATTGCACTTGCACTTTCTTTGATTGATACTGGAAATTATGTTTTTAATTTATTAAACTGTACTTCACCATATGGTATATATTTTTCTCAATTTCCATACATGCACATGAGGAATAGATCCACCTACGTTAACGTGGAGGAGGAAAACATTATTGGTGAATGTATCCAGTTTTATATTTATTACACTATTTTTAGCGCATTGTGATCCACTTTCTGTCACTCTTGTTGTTTTAGTCTTTATGTGGGGAGGTTGAGAGCACCCTCCTAGACAGAATTTTTCACATCTGCTGCTGTTCCTGAGCGCACTCTGACACTTTTTTCTCCACCTTTTTGTTTTATATTATTGGAGCCTGTTTCCCGGCAAGAGACAAATGGTAAATTTATGTGAAAATATTCATTTCACATTGCAATTTACGTGAAAAATATTTATCACTTCCGCATTAAAAATGTGGATTGTGATAAATATACCCCATAGATTGGTTTTCCAGAGTCTGAAGCGCAGGCTTCCACAGTATGATCACACGATCCCAGACGTAGGAATGCCCATGACAAGTGGGCAACACCTTCCAAGCATTTATCTGCCTTTACAACCATTCTTATGGAGAAGATGCCACCATATCCTGCCTGCTCTGCAATTTAGTATTATGTCCAAGTGTCCATGAGCCAGAGGCGGAACTACCGGCAGTTCAAGCAGTGCGTTGCACTGGGGCCCGCCTCTGTCCAGGGGCCCAAGCATGTAATGAGTCAAACTGACTCATTACATGCCGCTGTGCGCTGCGGGCAACCACTGCCCGCAGCGCACAGCCGCCCGGAGAGGAGAGGAGCAGCGGCACGGACGGGGGAAGGAGGAGGAGGGAGGTGAAGGAGGGAGCCGCAGCAGCGCTTTGTTACTGGTGGAGGCGCTGCTGCTGCTGTCCCTTTGCTTCACTATAGGCTGTCTTCCGAGAACAGCCTATAGTGAAGCAGAGGGGCAGCAGCAGCAGTGCCTCCACCAGTAACAAAGCGCTGCTGCGGCTCCCTCCTCCACCTCCGTCCTCCTCCTTCTCTCCAGCCCGGGAATCGTCTGACGCTGCACCGAGGAGCCTGAGCCAGCGGAGAGGGTAAGTATAATTCTTCTTTCTTTCTTTTATTCTTTCTTTCTTTCTTTCTTTCTTTCTTTCTTTCTTTCTTTCTTTCTTTCTTTCTTTCTTTCTTTCTTTCTCTTTCTTTCTTTCTTTGTTGGGACTGCCTGCCGCTATGTGTAAAAATAGGGGACTGCCTGCCGCTATGTGTAAAAATGGGGGACTGCCTGCCGCTATGTGTAAAAAGGGGGAATCTGCCTGCCGCAATGTGTAAAACTGGGGAATCTGCCTGCCGCAATGTGTAAAAAGGGGGAATCTGCCTGCCGCAATGTGTAAAAAGGGGGAATCTGCCTGCCGCAATGTGTAAAAAGGGGGGACTGCCTGCCGCTATGTGTAAAAATGGGGAATCTGCCTGCCGCTATGTGTAAAAAGGGGGAATCTGCCTGCCGTAATGTGTAAAAAGGGGGACGCTGTCTGCCGTAATGTGTAACAAGGGCATGCTGTCTGCCGTAATGTGTAAAAAGGGGACGCTGTCTGCCGTTATGTGTAAAAAGTGTACGCTGTCTGCCGTTATGTGTAAAAAGTGTACGCTGTCTGCCGCTATGTGTAACAAGGGCACGCTGTCTGCCGTTATGTGTAAAAAGTGCACGCTGTCTGCCGTAATGTGTAAAAAGGGGGACGCTGTCTGCCGTAATGTGTAAAAAGGGGGACGCTGTCTGCCGTAATGTGTAAAAAGGGGGACGCTGTCTGCCGTAATGTGTAAAAAGGGGGACGCTGTCTGCCGTAATGTGTAAAAAGGGGACGCTGTCTGCCGTAATGTGTAAAAAGAGGAATCTGTCCGCTGTAAGGTGTAAAAGGGTCTCTACCTGGTGTAGTGGTGCTACTGTGCGGCGTAATTTGAAGAATGGAGACTATTGTGCACCGTTTTATGAATTGGTATTATTTTGTGGCCACACCCCTTCCCCACGAAGCCACGCCACTATGTATTTTTGCGCGCGCCTACGGCGCGCACTGCCCCTGTTTTACATGCAGGGGTGGGGCTCCGATGCCGTTTCTTGCACACAGTGCTAAAATGTCTAGTTACGGCACTGTTGCTAGGTATCCATTTCTCTGGCCCCGTTTAAAGCACTGCTGAGGGGAATAAATTACCCCCTTTGCAGTGTGCACTGCTGCACGTACAGTAGTTATATATTTTTTAGTTTTAAGCAGCCACGGCCACACCTCACAGATTTAGCTATACCCTTCCCATGACCCAAACCAGCTCTCAGTGGCACTGCATAATATCACTCTTTCAGTGTTCTTATATACCCTGAGGTGCTCCCATCTGAGTGTCGCTCCTACTCCACATAAGGTGAGAGGGCTGAGTGTGGGAGGGCACCTAGAGCACCCAGGGAACAGCCACAAGCCATGGGCATATCTATAATTGGGGTTAAGGGGGCCAACACTGCACACCCTGCACCCATACAAAATACCTCTCTGTTAGATCTGCAGGTATCAACGTGATCATAGCACAAGTGCCATGTTTCCGGAGATCTGCTCTACAGAAATCATGCACACTGCAGAAATCATCGGGAAAATGGCTCATGCACCATCGTCCTGGAGACCTGTGTATACGTATTCCTGTCACCATTCAGTTGATAGAAGAACCAATGACTGTTATGGTTTCAATCTACATCTTGATCACTTCATTGAAGCGCTGCATCATGTACTGTACTGTGTTCATATTGCATACCTCCCAACTGACCTGATTTCAGCGGGATAGTCCTGTTTTTCTGAAATTGTCTTACTGTCCCACCCACGGGCCGCAGTGTCCCAAGGTTGGGGGGAGGGGATGTGAGAGGGACACTCTGACACCGGTACAGAGCAGCAGAGAATGGATGATGGGTGCTTGCTCTGGGAGAGTCCGGGGACTGTCCAGCAGCTCCCTCAGTGCTGCTAGGCAAGCACCCAGCTTGACGTAAATTTGGGCACTGCTCGTGGTTCGCAATTCCCCATGAGGTCCCTTATTTCAGTTGTGCGCATTTGTCCTGACCACCACTACAAAAAAGTTGGAAAGGATGATATTGTCACCTTACATTAACAGCTTACTTATAAAGAATATGTAATATCTTTGTAACCAAATAAAGTTTTTAGGAAACATTGAGATATTACTTGTTATCAAACTAGATCAAATCACTTTTTTATTTTAAGAACATAATATTAAAAAAAAAATCTATTCTTATAATAGTTATAATCCATTTAATCATTTACTGCCGTTATGTTTAAACTTAAAGTTATAATGCCAAAATCATTACATTGCCTCAGATAACTTCTACTGTGTCTGTATTCTTTGGTCAACATTATGCTGTCTGAATTCTGACTATCTCACAGATCATACCGAATCACACTGAGGGGAATATATAGTAAGCAGAATGTATGCTGTTAATTGAAATCTGCTGGCCATCAATGACCGTTTAATGTCTAAAGTAGCAGTATTTACTATGCATCAGTTTTGACTGTCATTTAAAATCCATTGTCGATGTGCATTGGTTTTAAAGCACCTATCCCACTGCAAACTCAAACAGAATCCACTGTCAATCAGCATTGAATTTCAAGCACTGTACAGATCCCTAGGAACTGTGCCGGTGTCGTTGTGAACAGACTGTAAAAGACAAGTTAATTTAAAGAAAACAAGAAAAACAATGTAGTGTCCCATCTCCCCTTCCCAAAAAAAACAAAAACAACAACAACAACAAAAAAACACACAAAATGAAAAAAAAAAAAAAAGTCACAGACTAGGCTGGGGTTGAAAAATGGAGGGGGGGGGGAGGTTTGACATGGTATGAGGTCACCTCTATTTTTCAATAACCAGCACTAGGCTGGATCAACCATGGCTAGTGACACTACTGCAGGGTAAAATGCACGGGAAGGGGGGTACTCCATCTCCCTAAAGTCAACCATTATTTTAATATTGTTCTTTCCAGGTAGACTACAGGTCTGAGCAAACCTGACAGGGCCTAATGGCCCTTGAAGAACCACAAGTGCCTGCATGTCTGGGCATCAAAGCCATGCTTGCACCTGTATTCCACCTGTAATAAAAAAAATATTAAAATAATGATAATACACACACACACTGTAGAAAAAGTATTTTTATTAAACTATCACTCTCCGACTCACCCTGGTTATCATAGTGCAGGGCTTCCCGACCATGGTCCTCCAGGCACACTAACAGTCCAGGTTTTCAGGATAGCCATACTGTAGTACAGGTGACTTAATTAGCACCTCAGTTATTTTAAATGTAACCATATATGCTCAACCATGGATATCACTAAAAACTAGAGATGTGCGGCGGGCACTTTTCGTGTTTTGAAAAAAGGATTTTAATTTAAATCCTTTTCTCGTAGTCCATAGAGGATGCTGGGCGCCCGCCCAGTGCTTCATATTCCTGCATTGTTAATTGGTTCCGTTTGCTAGTTCAGCCATTGCTGATTCGTTCCAACTTGGTTAGATTGGCTTTCCTTTTGTAATGTGTGAGCTGGTGTGAATCTCACCACTATCTGTGTATTTCCTTCTCTCGAAGTATGCACGTCTCCACAGGCACAGTTTCTAGACTGAGTCTGGTAGGAGGGGCATAGCGGGAGGAGCCAGCCCACACTATTAATCTCTTAAACTGCCCATGGCTACTAGTGGACCCGTCTATACCCCATGGTACTAATGTGGACCCCAGCATCCTCTATGGACTACGAGAAAAGGATTTACCGGTAGGTAATTAAAATCCTATTTTTACCTAAGTTCCCTCCCTCCAGTGTGTACTCCGAAAGAGTGTTTAGTGCAACCGTTAACCTTGTCAGCGATCAAAATGAATTATAAATTCCTCCAGGAAGACCTTGACCAGCAATTGCCTCCGGAAAGTACACAGGGACCTGTGATGGTGGTTTCCAGTGGGGACAAATTAATACTCTGTGAGGAGGAGGATGTACACACTGAAAGGCGTGAGGAATAGGAGTATGAGGATAAGGTCGACGTCTTGCCTCAGTAGAGCCAGTTTGTGCAAGGAGAGATTGATTGTTTCTTTTTTGGTGGGAGCCCAAACAAACCAATCATTTCAGCCACAGTCGTGTGGCAGACCCTGTCTCTGAAATGATTGGTTTGTTAAAGTGTGCATGTCCTGTTTATACAACATAAGGGTGGGTGGGAGGGCCCAAGGACAATTCCATCTTGCACCTCTTTTTCTTCTTTGCATCATGTGCTGTTTGGGGACTAGTTTTTTAAAGTTCCATCCTGTCTGACCCTGCCGTACATCTCCAGGGGTACTGGCGTATAAGTCCAGTCCAGTGGTGTTGTCTTGTGCTGCCATAAGTCCAGTGGTGCTGTCCTGTGCTGTATATTATTTACTCCAAATAAAAGGGTTATATACATTACTTATATTATTATCTAAATCATTTTTACAGGGTTTGCCCTGTGTGGTGTAGGGGTACGTTCGCCTGTGCTGCATATTATTATAATAGCTCCAAATAAAAGGGTTATTATTATCCAAATTAATTTTACAGGCTTTGCTGTGTCTGTGTGGTTTAGGGGTACACTCTCCTGTGCCACCAATATTGTGCGTGTATTACATCTGGGCAAATTCCAGCACATCCCATGTTGTTTGTCTGTGCTTCACACTTGTGTCGCTTAGCTTAGTCATACAGCTACCTCATTGCACCTCTTTTTCTTCTTTGCATGATGTGCTATTTGGGGCCTAGTTTTTTTTAAGTGCCATCCTGTCTGCAACTGCAGTGCCACTCCTATATAGGGCCAGGTGTTTGTGCCGCAAACTTGTGTTACTTAGCTTAGTCATACAGCTACCTCATTGCACCTCTTTTACTTCTTTGCATGATGTGCTGTTTGGGGCCTATTTTTTAAATCTGTCATCCTGTCTGTCACTGCAGTGCCACTCCTAGATGAGCCAGGTGTTTGTATAGCACACTTGTGTCGCTTAGCTTAGTCATACAGCTACCTCGGTGCAATCTTTTGGCCTAAGAAAGCTGAGCGGAACCGGGCTCCAGTGATTAGCTATGTGTGTCCGATGGACACACAAGCAGATCACAGTGTAAAAAGTAAAAAAAAAAAAAAAGTAAAACCCCTCCCCCAAACCATACTTATCAGTCCAGTGAGCCATTGTCCGCTGCTCCGCTGAGCGCTGCCGGGCGCCGGGTCCTCCATGTGCTGTGCTGGGACCCCAGTGCAGTAAAGTGATGCTGCAAAGCGACAGCACACTTTACAGCACTGGGGGTCACCGCAGCACACAGGATCCAGCGCCCAGCAGGAGCAGCGCGGACCGGCTCCCTGGACTGGTAAGTATACTGATCTGCTGGAGGGCGGAATCAGCGGCGCACGGGGGTAGTCGCGATGGGGGGGGGGGTCGACCAGGCGGCAGCGATGTCAGCGGGGGCAGCGCATGTGCAGCAGGACATCAGGGTATTTTTTCAGAAAAATACCCCGATGATACTGCGGAGTATCATCGCAAGGACAGAGCTTGATCGCAAGCTCTGTCCCTGCATACAATAATTGATACATCCCTGCGATGTAATCAATTATCGCAGTGCGAGTTTGGGTGATTTTATCACCTGGATGCGGATGATGATAAATAGGCCCCTTAGAGTGAGGGGAATCTCAGGAGTGGTGATGTACGCCCACTCAAATTACTAAGGGATGAGTAACCACACTCTAAAATCTGTGATTGCTTGTATCACTGACCTGGTTTGGGAGTGTTGTGGACTCGGGGCTTCTTCCGATGACCGGGAAGAGGAACCGCCACTGGGTCGTAGTAGAGATGGCCGGATGTAGGTCTTCCTCATGCAGAACTAAGACGGCAGGCGGGAGGCCCAGAGGAATTCTTGTAGGTCTCCTGTAAGACAAGACTTGTAGAAATAATGAAGGCTGGGGTACTGAGATATTGGAGACACTGTGGTATTGAAGGCACTGAGGTACTGGGAGTACAGGGAGTGCTGGGAGACCCTTGGAGGCACGGAGGTGTTTGGAGGCACGGAGGTGCTTGGAGGCACGGAGGTGTTTGGAGACACCGAGGTGTTTGGAGGGACGAGGTGCTTGGAGGCACGAGGTGCTTTGAGGCGCGGAGGTGCTTGGAGGCACGAGGTGCTTGGAGGCACGAGGTGCTTGGAGGCACGGAGGTGCTTGGAGGCACGGAGGTGCTTGGAGGCACGGAGGTAACTGGAGGCACGGAGGTGCTTGAGGCGCGGAGGTGCTTGGAGGCACGAGGTGCTTGGAGGCACGAGGTGCTTGGAGGCACGGAGGTGCTTGGAGGCACGGAGGTGCTTGGAGGCACGGAGGTGCTTGGAGGCACGAGGTGCTTGGAGACACGGAGGTAACTGGAGGCACGGAGGTGCTTGTAGGCACAGGATGCTTGGAAGCACAGGTTGCTTGTAGGCACAGGATGCTTGGAAGCACAGGTTGCTTGTAGGCACAGGATGCTTGGAAGCACAGGATGCTTGCAGGGACAGGATGCTTGGAAGCACAGGATGCTTGCAGGGACAGGATGCTTGGAAGCACAGGATGCTTGCAGGGACGAGGGAGCTCTGGATCATAGCTTCCACAGGAGAAACGAAGATACTCAGGCATCGGATCTCTGCCTGGTATCTGATTTTAAATTCCCCGCCCTAGCCTGATTGGCGGAGCAGGCAGGTGACGTCAGACCTGCTCCGCCTCCTTGCCCTCGCTTGTGATGGCGGCGCCCTTGCTTCCGGGAAGCCGCCGGAGAGCAGCGCCGACCCGCCGCTGAAGCCGGAGACTGACAGGGGAAGAGAGGCGCCGGGCAGACCAGGCCACCCGCAGGGACAAGCGCGGTCGCCGCTGCCCGAGGTTCGTGACAGTACCCCCTCCTCCAGGAGTGGCCCCTGGACACTTCCCGGGCTTAGTCGGATGTCTGGAGTGGAAGATCCGAATCAGACGAGGAGCCGTTACTTCAGTAGCCCCAATCCAACTTCTCTCCTCAGGTCCATAACCCTTCCAGTCCACCAAGTACTGTAATTTTTTATGAAGATAACGAGAGTCCAGAATAGCTTTGATTTCAAACTCCGCTCCAGCTTCTGCCACTACGGACGTTGGCCTTGGGAGTGCTGAGTGGAATCGATTCAGTATGAGGGGACGGAGTAGAGAAACATGGAAGGCGTTAGGTATGCGAAGATGGGCAGGCAAACCCAGTTTACAGACCACAGGATTTAAGACTTGTAGCACAGGGTAAGGACCGATGAACCTTGGAGCGAATTTCATGGTGGGCACCTTCAACCGGAGATTCCGTGTGGACAGCCATACCCTGTCCCCAACTTTATATTGAGGTGCGGCTTGCCGTTTCTTATCTGCAAAGAACTTGTACCGAACAGAAACCTGCTTAAGATTAGCATGAACCTTTCTCCAAATTTGTCCAAAGTGTCGTAGAGTGGACGCTACAGCAGGAACCTCTATTATCGGAAGGCTTGGAAATTCCGGAACACGGGGATGGAACCCGTAGTTGACGAAAAATGGTGATTCCCCAGTGGAAGAATGAAACAAATGGTTATGGGCAAACTCCGCCCAAGGCAACAACTCCACCCAGTTGTCCTGTGAAGGAGAGAGATACAACCGAAGAAAAGTCTCTAGATCTTGATTGACTCGTTCCGTTTGTCCATTTGTTTGGGGATGATAAGCCGACGAAAACTTAAGTTTAATGTGTAGAGTTGAACAAAGGGCTTTCCAAAACCTGGCGGTGAACTGTACTCCACGGTCAGAAACAATCTCTTGTGGCAACCCATGCAAACGAAAATGTTCTCGGATAAACAATAGAGCCAGTTTCGGTGCTGTCGGAAGACCAGTCAAGGGCACAAAGTGTGCCATCTTCGAAAAACGGTCAACGATAACCCAAACGGTGTTGCAACCCTTGGAACAGGGCAAGTCAGTGATGAAGTCCATGGAAATGTGAGTCCAGGGTCTCACAGGGATAGGCAGAGGACGAAGTAACCCTGCAGGAGGCAGACGAGGAGATTTATGTTGTGTACATTGGGGACATGAATTAACGCAATCTTGTACATCCTTCCTCATGGTGTTCCACCAGTAAGACCTTTGCAGAAACTTGTACATCTTCTGAGCGCCGGGATGACCGGAAAACTTGGAGTTATGGACCCACCGTAGTATTCCTGGGCGGAATCTAGCTGGTACGGACATTCTTCCAGGAGGAGGAGCTGGAGTAGTTAAAGCAGCAGAGACAGAAACTGGATTCAGAATTAAACCCCGCTCCGGAGGTTCATCCTCGTCTGTGGGAACCTGTGAACGGGAAAGCGCATCTGCTTTAATATTGAGAGTCCCGGCACGGTACTTGATAATGAACGAGAATCGGGAAAAGAAAAGTGCCCATCTCGCCTGGCGAGGATTCAAACATTGTGCGGATTTGATGTACAGTAAATTCTTGTGATCCGTGTAGATGGTAAACACATGTTTAGCCCCTTCTAGAAGATATCTCCATTCTTCCAAGGCAGATTTGATTGCCAAGAGTTCCTGGTCTCCAATAGAGTAATTTCGTTCGGCTGGAGAGAATTTACGAGAGTGGAAGCCACACGGATGTAATTTCTTATCAGAGGAATGCTGGGAGAGGACAGCCCCCACCCCGACTGAAGATGCATCAACTTCTAAGAAGAAGGGTTCCTCGAAATTTGGTTGTTGGAGAACTGGAGCCGTCGTGAAAGCTAACTTTAAGCGAGAAAAAGCTACAATGGCTTCCGGAGGCCACAAACTAGGATTAGAACCCTTTCTCGTCAGGGCAGTAATGGGTGCAACAATGGTGGAGAAACCTTTAATGAATTTCCTGTAGTAGTTCGCAAAGCCCAGGAACCTTTGTATTGCTTTCAGGGAAAGAGGCTGAGTCCAATCACGAATGGCCGACAACTTTTCCGGATCCATGCGAAGCTCCGTCCCCGAGATGACATAACCGAGGAACGGAATAGATGTTACTTCAAAGGTACATTTGGAAAGCTTGGCGTAGAGATGATTCTCTTGTAAACGGTGTAGCACCTCTTTGACTTGAGTCCTGTGTTCGACAAGATTCTTGGAAAAAATCAGTATGTCGTCCAGATATACCACAACGCTCTGATACAGCATATCACGAAAGATTTCGTTGACGAATCCCTGGAAAACCGCGGGAGCATTACTAAGACCAAACGGCATCACCAAGTATTCGTAATGCCCATCTCGGGTATTAAAGGCAGTCTTCCATTCATCCCCCTCTCGGATGCGTATAAGATTATAAGCTCCTCTCAAGTCGAGTTTTGAAAAAATGCGGGCACCACGAACCCTATCAAATAACTCTGTGATTAGTGGCAAGGGGTATTTATTCTTAATAGTAATGTCGTTTAGGCCGCGGTAGTCGATGCATGGTCTCAACCCCCCGTCCTTTTTCTTCACGAAAAAGAAGCCTGCACCAGCAGGGGAGGAAGAGGGGCGAATGAATCCCTTGAGCATATTGGACTTAATATACTCCGACATGGCTTGAGTCTCGGGAAGAGACAGAGGATATGTGCGACCACGAGGTGGCGTCTTCCCTGGGACAAGGTCAATAGGGCAGTCCCAAGGCCTGTGAGGTGGTAACAGGTCAGCAGCTTGTTCCGAAAATACGTCCTTGTACCCTTGATATGCCTCCGGAATGTGCTCTTCATCCGTTTTGGAGGTAACACGGAGCGGACAAACAGGAGTAAGACAATTAGTGTGACAAAAGGAACTCCAGGACAGAATTTGTGACGACTTCCAATCGATGTGGGGGTTATGACTTTTCAGCCAAGGCATTCCAAGAACCAGATCATGGGGCATTTCTGGGATTACCAAGAGTTCCAAATCTTCCTGATGTAGAGCCCCGACCCGCAGCTTAACTGGCCCCGTGCGCCACATTATGAGACCTTTGGAAATTCTAGTCCCGTTGATAGCCGTCAGTGAAATTGGCCGCTCGATAGGCCGTAACTTTAAACCCAAACTTTGGGCACAGAAGGAAGAAACGAAGTTCCCTGCAGCTCCGGAATCCAATAGGGCTTCACAAGACCTGGAGACTGAATTGGAGACTAGAGTTACTGGAAGCAAGCAGTCCGAAGTTGGAGAAGCTTTTGTCGTAACTCCCAGCTTGACTCCTCCGGAACAAGCTAGGTCTGCCCGTTTCCCGGACGGACTTTACAAGATTTAAGAAAATGATCTGCGGCTCCACAGTAAAGGCAGAGTTTACCCTCACGACGACGCTGTCGTTCTTCCGGAGACAGTCGGGAGCGGTTAATTTGCATGGGCTCATCTGAGCTAGGTGAGGCCACCGGCCTAGGAGTAGGATTCCGGAACCTGGAACGATCCGAACGGTTACGTTCTCTTCCACGCTCCTGCATCCGAAGATCCACCTTGACGCAAAGGGAAATCAAATCTTCTAATGGATCCGGCAGATCTCTAGTAACCAGCTCGTCTTTCAGCCGGTCGGAAAGACCGTTCCAGAAGGCAGCTCTCAGGGCATCATTATTCCAGCGTAGTTCGGAAGCAATGGTCTGGAAATGAACCACGTACTGGCCCACGGAACGGGCGCCCTGCCGAACACGGAGCAAATCGGAAGAAGCAGTGGTCATTCTGCCGGGCTCGTCGAAAATCCTTCGAAAGGACGAGATGAAGTTGGTGTAGTTGGAAACCATGGGATCAGATCGTTCCCATAATGGAGACACCCAATCCAAAGCAGAACCTTCCAACAGAGAAATAATATATGCTACCTTGGACCGGTCTGTAGGAAAGTTGTGTGCAAGTAGCTCGAAATGTACCTCGCACTGGTTCAAGAAACCACGACAATTTTTGGGATTCCCATTATAGCGGGACGGAGTAGGCAACTGAAGGCGTGGAGTGACACCGGCCGATGGTTGAACATTGCTGGCAACGGCAACTGGTGCGACTGCTGGAACAGGAGCCGGAATTACTGAGGCCAGAGACGCCTGAATCTGATCCAGACGCCCGGACAACTGCTGGAGGTACTGCATCACCTGACCTTGTGCTGCTTCCTGACTTTGCACTCGAGAAGCCAGGTTCTGGATGGCACTAGAGTCCGTGTTCCGATCCCCCGAGTCCATGAGGCCTGAGTATACTATCACTGACCTGGTTTGGGAGTGTTGTGGACTCGGGGCTTCTTCCGATGACCGGGAAGAGGAACCGCCACTGGGTCGTAGTAGAGATGGCCGGATGTAGGTCTTCCTCATGCAGAACTAAGACGGCAGGCGGGAGGCCCAGAGGAATTCTTGTAGGTCTCCTGTAAGACAAGACTTGTAGAAATAATGAAGGCTGGGGTACTGAGATATTGGAGACACTGTGGTATTGAAGGCACTGAGGTACTGGGAGTACAGGGAGTGCTGGGAGACCCTTGGAGGCACGGAGGTGTTTGGAGGCACGGAGGTGCTTGGAGGCACGGAGGTGTTTGGAGACACCGAGGTGTTTGGAGGGACGAGGTGCTTGGAGGCACGAGGTGCTTTGAGGCGCGGAGGTGCTTGGAGGCACGAGGTGCTTGGAGGCACGAGGTGCTTGGAGGCACGGAGGTGCTTGGAGGCACGGAGGTGCTTGGAGGCACGGAGGTAACTGGAGGCACGGAGGTGCTTGAGGCGCGGAGGTGCTTGGAGGCACGAGGTGCTTGGAGGCACGAGGTGCTTGGAGGCACGGAGGTGCTTGGAGGCACGGAGGTGCTTGGAGGCACGGAGGTGCTTGGAGGCACGAGGTGCTTGGAGACACGGAGGTAACTGGAGGCACGGAGGTGCTTGTAGGCACAGGATGCTTGGAAGCACAGGTTGCTTGTAGGCACAGGATGCTTGGAAGCACAGGTTGCTTGTAGGCACAGGATGCTTGGAAGCACAGGATGCTTGCAGGGACAGGATGCTTGGAAGCACAGGATGCTTGCAGGGACAGGATGCTTGGAAGCACAGGATGCTTGCAGGGACGAGGGAGCTCTGGATCATAGCTTCCACAGGAGAAACGAAGATACTCAGGCATCGGATCTCTGCCTGGTATCTGATTTTAAATTCCCCGCCCTAGCCTGATTGGCGGAGCAGGCAGGTGACGTCAGACCTGCTCCGCCTCCTTGCCCTCGCTTGTGATGGCGGCGCCCTTGCTTCCGGGAAGCCGCCGGAGAGCAGCGCCGACCCGCCGCTGAAGCCGGAGACTGACAGGGGAAGAGAGGCGCCGGGCAGACCAGGCCACCCGCAGGGACAAGCGCGGTCGCCGCTGCCCGAGGTTCGTGACAGCTTGGTGGAGCGACTTCATCTGGTCACACATTTTCTTCTGGAGTTTCCGGAAACCTATACTTGGAAATTCGACAACCCTTCAGAATTTTACTCACTTCTGCAGTGTTGTGGTGACGTGTTGCCCTGTGAGTCACATCATTATGGCACCACGTCCCTCTGAATTCCAGCAGTTAGTTCTAGGACCTTTCCCTCCTGGATTTTCTGGAGAGGTGTCCTGCAAAATTGGCAACTATTAATTATTTGTACAAGTTTAATAAGCCATTTTGAGTGCTGAAATGTTGTATAAAGTTGTATAACCCTAAGGGGGAAATTTAATTGGTGCTGAATGGATTTGCCTGGCCAAATTCGCACGATACTCGCCTCCTTAAATTGTGGCGGGATCTCGCTCAAAAGTGTTAACTATCCCATAGAGTAGCTAGCACCTATGATCGCAAATCAGCCAGGCGAAGGGTGTGAGTTGGGCTGCGTTTGCCGGTGTTTAAACACTGCAGCAATGGCAATTTGCCCCCTTCACCCGGAATTTCATTTCTCCCTTAGAATTCAAATGTACCACAAAGGGCAAATACATTTACAAATTGCTGAATACTTGCATGGTAGTATTACCAAGCAACACACTTCTCTGACATGGCAACAGATTATTGTACGCAACCAGAGTTTATTTACAATTTTTTTTTTCTCAAGTGGCCTCATTATCACCTGGAAGCAATTTATATGTGTTAGATAACACTTCTCTCTTATCAGTAGTCCCAGTCTGTTTCTACACTGTCCCTTGTCCTTGTCTGCTCCTGGGAATTGGCAGCCTGTCATCACACTGCTTGGAACATCAGTACCTACGAGGAGGTGTTGCTTTAAAGTTCTGGTAACTACTAGGTATTATGAGATTTATTTTCAGGAGGTCTGCAGCTATTACGAAGCAGACGGTATTAAGAGAGGGTGGAATTCAATTTGCTTTGTTACACTTAGTTCCAAAAAACCTACTTAAAACATATTTTCTTTCCCAGACTAGGCAAGTGTGGGTTTAAATATTAACCATTCGGAAAACTTGATTTGCTTATGTGAATGAGTAACTGAAGGCAAACTCCTTAATTCGTCATGGTTATATTTTTTTTCATTTGATCAGCAAAGTTTTATCAATGAGCAATTTATTTTCACGAAAGCTGTAAATGCCCATAAGAATTTATTACAACAACGTGCTGCATTAAAATCAATGTATGTTTTCTGTGTAAGTAATTGACTCTAAAGGAGCATACACACGGTGAGATTCGGGCTAACCCCAATTTTCACTATGCGACCGGGGCTAAGTCGGCACAGTCAGTATCGCAAGCACTTAATGACTGTGCTTGCGATACTGACTACGTGCGATTTTGGCTAAGTGTCAATTTTGACTCTCTTCTACAAGATAGTATAAATGTACTTGCGTGCACAGTCTATCTAGGCTTGCGAAGCCGACATCGGCATCGCATCGGGATTGCAAGGTGACTTTCAGCTTGCGATTTGCACTAGCATTTCTTACGATTATATAGTCAAAATCGTAAGAAAATATCTCACCGTGTGTACACACCATAAGGCTAGGTACACACTAGAATGATATACAGTATCGTTCGTTAGCATGACGAACTATATATCAATAGTGGGTCAGTGGGTGTGTACACCAATATGTCTGCACAGGCATATCTCGTCCTCCCTGCAGCACAACATGGACTGACATCACAACTGGGTGGACAAAACCAAATCCTCACCCAGTTGTGATATCTGCACAGGCATACTGAGCTAACGATTGGTAAGTGTGTATGCATACCAAATCGGCTGCTATCTCGGCAGATTCGCCATTTCGGCA
The DNA here is from genome assembly GCF_028390025.1 of Pseudophryne corroboree. Taxonomy (NCBI): domain Eukaryota; kingdom Metazoa; phylum Chordata; class Amphibia; order Anura; family Myobatrachidae; genus Pseudophryne; species Pseudophryne corroboree. The sequence continues at coordinate 275,083,975 of NC_086449.1, forward strand.
GATCCGTCAGCTTCTGTACCCAGCCTCAGATATTGGGGGTCATTCCGAGTTGTTCGCTCGTTATTTTTTTCTCGCAACGGAGCGATTAGTCGCTAATGCGCATGCGCAATGTCCGCAGTGCGACTGCGCCAAGTAAATTTGCTATGCAGTTAGGTATTTTACTCACGGCATTACGAGGTTTTTTCTTCGTTCTGGTGATCGTAATGTGATTGACAGGAAGTGGGTGTTTCTGGGCGGAAACTGGCCGTTTTATGGGTGTGTGTGAAAAAACGCTACCGTTTCTGGGAAAAACGCGGGAGTGGCCGGAGAAACGGAGGAGTGTCTGGGCGAACGCTGGGTGTGTTTGTGATGTCAAACCAGGAACGACAAGCACTGAACTGATCGCACTGGCAGAGTAAGTCTCGAGCTACTCAGAAACTGCACAGAGAAGTATTTTCGCAATATTGCGAATTTTTCGTTCGCAATTTTGATAAGCTAAGATTCACTCCCAGTAGGCGGCGGCTTAGCGTGTGCAAAGCTGCTAAAAGCAGCTTGCGAGCAAACAACTCGGAATGACCCCCATTGTTCTTTGCTATACAGTTCCTTTGCATAAAAATGTGGTGGTTTGATGAAGGCTGACGGTACTGCAGTTATTTCCACACTGGTAATTCTTATTAAAAAAAAAAAAAAAAAATATATATATATATATATATATATATATATATATATATATATATATAATGCTGAGATTGAGTTGACTTTTTCCTGCATGAATACTGGTAAACATAATTAGCCTTATTAACCTTAGTTTATGTTGCATGGAAGAAAATGAGTATACAATGATTGGTTTGTTGCAGAACATTTGTGTAATTAATTGATAGTACAAAGCTGTGTTTTACTACTGAATATCACATTGTATGTATTAATGCTTCAAATTGGACCAAATAAATAGACGGTAATGTTAGGCAGAAATTGGATGCAATAAGTAAATTAATTATATCAGGTTGCCTTCTTATCTACAAAAGATTATACTAGTCTACATATCAATATAAGTTCATTCTTTAGGTAACGTCGGGTGATAAGACCGGTCTGATTCATGAATACATATGGCTCTGTACAGCTGTGTGTGTCTGTATTTTGGTGAAGTGGTACATACAGTTTAGATAACATTTTGATATTTGTTCTTTGAACAAAATGTATTGCATAGATTTTGGCAGTTTGTGGTCCTTTTCAGTAAATATTACATTCCCTTTTGCACTGTGTTTTATGTATTAGGTGGATAATGTATTTATCAGTTGATAAACAGTATTAATAATGCCTTTATGTATGTTTTAATAAGCTCAAGGTATGATAACAGACAAAACCGAACATATATCCCTTCATGTTTGTAATACATAAACAATAGAATTTCCGGTGTTAAACAAAAGAGTTGTTAGGCTTTAATTTCTAATTTATATGGTTTATTTTAAAATATGCCGTTATCTAGGTTGTTCTGTATTTGTATAGCATCCGCATATTGGGGGTCATTCCGAGTTGTTCGCTCGTTGCCGATTTTCGCAACGGAGCGATTAAGGCAAAAATGCGCATGTGCATGGTACGCAGTGCGCATGCGCTAAGTATTTTAGCACAAAACTTAGTAGATTTACTCACGTCCGAATGAAGAATTTTCATCGTTGAAGTGATCGGAGTGTGATTGACAGGAAGTGGGTGTTTCTGGGCGGAAACTGACCGTTTTCAGGGAGTGTGCGGAAAAACGCAGGCATGTCAGGGAAAAACGCAGGAGTGTCTGGAGAAACGGGGGAGTGGCTGGCCGAACGCAGGACGTGTGTGTGACGTCAAACCAGGAACTAAACGGACTGAGCTGATCGCAATCTGTGAGTAGGTCTGGAGCTACTCAGAAACTGCTAAGAATTTTCTATTCGCAATTCTGCTAATCTTTAGTTCGCTATTCTGCTAAGCTAAGATACACTCCCAGAGGGCGGCGGCCTAGCGTGTGCAATGCTGCTAAAATCTACTAGCGAGCGAACAACTCGGAATCACCCCCATTATGCAACACTGTATAATTATTGCAACAATACCACTATTCAGCGATACTACATAAGATTGCTACAGCTTGCATTCGGATAGAGTCATAGGGATGGGAATAAAAGGCACAAGTGTTTGTCTGTGCCGAAAAAAACAAAATTAACTTGGGGGTCATTCCGACCCGTTCGCACGCTGTGGTTCATCGCAGTGGTGCGAACGGGTCAGAACTGCGCATGCACGGCGGCCGAATTGCACAGGTGCATCATTGCCTGGTGACGGCAGCTACGCCGCGTACAAAGAAAGTGGTCGCAGGGGCGATCGCCAGAAGATTGACAGGAGGAAGGCATTCCGGGGGGGGGGCAACTCACAGGTTTCAGGGCATGGAGATCCGAACGCAGGCGTGATCTGGCGTTTGGAGGGCGGATGTCTGATGTCAAATCCGGGATCTTCATCGCTGGATCCATCGCACAGGGTAAGTAACTGCAGGGCTAGTCTTGGTTCACACACAACTTTTTTAGCATAGCAGGGCTGCACAAGCGATCACAGCCCTGCTATGCTAAAATACACTCCCCCATAGGCAGCATCTAGTTGATCGCACGAGCAGCAAAAAGTTGCTACGTGCGATCAACGCGGAATGACCACCTATGTACAGAAGAACGGGCATAGCAAAACATTGCAAGCAATTGCAGGACATAGCATATGTTCTTTGAAAGATAGAGTTAAAATAAAAAATGACCAAATGGCAACAAACTTATGCAATAGGAGTAATGGTAACACTGTTTCCACATGTAACTATTCCAGGCATGGGTCTATTAGTGGAAACAGTGGGGGTCATTCCGAGTTGATCGTAGCTGTGCTAAGTTTAGCACAGCTACAATCCTTAACTCAGACATGCGGGGGGATGCCCAGCACAGGGCTAGTCCACCCCGCATGTCAGTGCCGGCCCCGCCGCAGCAAAACAAAAGCATTGCACAGCGGCGATGCCTTTGTATTTGAAGAGTAACTCCCGGGCCAGCGCAGCTCCTGCGGCTGGCCGGGAGTTACTCGCCGCTCCCGCTGGCCGCAGCGGCCCGCCCCCGAACGGTCCGGCCATGCCTACATTGGCCGGACCGCTCCCCCTAAACGGCGGCTAAACACCGCCATTCAGCCCCGTCCCGCCTAGCGACCGCCTCTGTCTCAGAGGCGATCGCTAAGCAACGATGTCTGCCATGCACTGGCGCACTGCGGCACCGGCGCATGCGCAGTTCCAACCCGATCGTGTCGGAATGACCCCCAGTGTCTGATTAACCATTAGGCTGTATTGGCTGTAGCATAAGGCTCCAGTTTGCAGTCAATGTACAAAATTAAGACCTGATTTATTCCATGTCAACTTAATTAAAGAAGCTTGTTAGTTATCCAGGTATCCTGAGGTGGTTTGGAGGGGATAATTCTTAAAGTGACTACTGGAAGGCTGTGCCTATGTGACCATGTAACTGCTAAAATCATTGTGTTACAACCTGATTATATGTAGAGTATTCCTCGCAACCCCCAGATGTCACAGTCTCCTTTACATCCCAGAAGTAGCGTTAGATGAAAAGATCAAACAAATCTGTTGTATGGTCTTCATTACCTGCACATGTGCAATATTAAAAGATGATTTGCTGAGCAAGCATATGCATTTTGCTCTGTGTTTAGCTGCAATTTGTCACAAATCAAGAACTTAGCCTCTCATACTCTGTCCGGCGTTGCATCTTTAAGGTGAGCCATTCTGTTCCAGGTAGATGTCAGTACTTCCCTAAGGTATGAGGGTGCAGCCATGATGGTTCTGATCAGGTGAGCGCTAGTATCCAATCTCTACCTGTCCAATGCACTTACATGACTGTGGTGGTCATTCCGAGTTGATCGCTAGCTGCATTTGTTCGCAGTGCAGCGATCAGGCTAAAAAAACCTGCAGTTCTGCGCATGCGTATGCTACGCAATGCGCACGCGCGACGTACGGGCACAAACGATGCAGTTTTGCACAGGGTCTAGCGATGCATTTCAGTCGCACTGGTTGCCGCAGAGTAATTGACAGGAAGGGGGCGCTTCTGGGTGGCAACTGACCATTTTCAGGAGTGTTCGAAAAAACGCAGGCGTGCCAGGGAAAACGCAGGTGTGGCTGGGCGAACGCTGGGTGGGTTTGTGACGTCAAATCCGGAACTGAATAGTCTGAAGTGATCGCAAGTGCTGAGTAGGTTTTGAGCTACTCTGAAACTACACAAAAATTTTTTGCAGGCGCTCTTCGATACAACCGTTCGCACTTCTGCTAAGCTAAAATACACTCCCAGTGGGCGGCGGCATAGCGTTTGCATGGCTGCTAAAAACTGCTAGCGAGCGATGAACTCGGAATGAGGGCCCGTGTCCTCCTATCCTCTGCAAAAGCACCCTATTTAAAGCTGCACCTGACACAAGCACACTGCTCACTCTCCAGTTCATTTACTCCCTGATCCCAGACCAGTCCATGGGCAGTGGCACACACTGGGGGGGTTCTGAGTACTTCGAACCTCTACCAGACTGATCCATCCGCGGCTGAACTGATATTTGTTTATTTGTTGGGGGTTGAAGAATTTCGTCTCCACCTACATTTCTGCCTACCCTCGGCGTTCCAAATGAAATGATATCAGAGCTGCCATGCATGGGTGGCAGCTTCTTGTACTATGCATCACTGACATGTACAACAGCTTTTCCCAGCTCCCATGGGCCCTCGCGCTGGACAGTGACTTACTTCAAGTCCTTCTTAGCTTAAGTCCAGTGACGACAGGTTTGCCGACAGCCAGGCTCCTAAAACCTATCCACTGTCATAGATTCTGCTGTCACAAACAGATGCAGTGCAAATTCTTGTTTCTGCACTTAAGGTGTTTCCTAGTGATCAGGCAGTGATCCAGGGGGGCCCACAGCGCACACCCTGCACCCATTTTTTCAATATTCACCTTGCCGGAGTCTCCTGCCGGCGGCAACATCAATCACAAAATTCCAGGTAAGTGGCGTGGTGGACATTTTCCCGGAGGTTTGCGTGTGCGCAGTAAGGCAACCTCTAGGAAAATGTACGCCGCACCATTTACCCGGAGACTTGCGCATGAGTAATAGCGTCTGTGCACCTCTAGTGCATACACTCTATTGCAGTTACCGTGTGCCGGCTACAGCAGAGGGGGCCCGGTAGGAGGAGGTTGCACACGGGCCTTCTCCTCTGTTACAACGCCCCTATATATATATATATATGTATACAATAGTGGAAACAGGACTCCATAGTGAAAATTAAACACCAAAGTGTTTTTTCAAGCAATGGGATACAAACAGCAACATTTCATGCAACTGTGTGCCCTTTCTCAAGCTTTCTCTTGGTGGACCTGCAATTGAATAGGTCCGGCCACAGCAATTAGCCATTGAAGATGCCGGTATGTACGGTAAAGATTAATATGACAGGAGATCTACTTTTCCATAAATCAAATTGTCAGCACATATTAATATTACTAAAACAAAGTAAGTGCGACACTGTTATTTTACTTCAATGTAAACAATTAGAAAACCTGACAAAATAATAGAAATAACTAACGTATACTATAACACATTTGATGTATGTGCTTCTTTAAATTTAAAAAAAAACTGTAGAACTGTTTGTAATGGCTATTGCCTTTGGCACTGCATGAATAGGCCTCATTCTGGTGAATAAATACTAATATTCTATTTTTACAGCTTTACCACGTTGGAGAGATGGCATTAACTCACTAGACCCTATCAGTGTACTGTGGCTAAAGAAAGAAAAACACTTGGAGCATTTTTTCATGAGCTGCAACAATTTTACACTGTGCCCGGCTCTAGATTTAGACAAAATGTTTACTTTTAGTGTAACTAGAATAGAAGCGAGTTCGTAAAGTCACTACTTGACAGATGGTTATCCCAGCACGCTTTGTTTAAGTAACAAAACCTAGACATTGCGTTGATGAACGGTGGCAAATAAAGCCAAGTGCTACAGACTTTTAATGTCTAAAGTTTAAAATAGCATTATATACATTATGTGCCGGTTGTTTGACATCTGGGTTCATGTTTACGACTTCAAATCAATATCCTACCCCTTTTTTGCCATGTGCTTTGCAGTGAAGGGGTAAGATATTGGCTGACATTAGATATCTTGTAAAACCTATGACCAGTTATATTAGATGCTGTTTAATCCTCTGACCTTTAATAATTGGCTTAAAATGGTGAATGGGAAACAAACACTCTTGGCAGCAAAACAAGCTACTATATGTACTACAGAAGACCTATCACAACAAAATAAGATCATTATTTTATTTATTTTTTTTATAAAAATTGGTGTCCATTTGAATAAAAATGTGAATTTATCTATTGTTTACCATTTATTGTTGTTAATTGTCACAACTTTTTTTAAATAAAATTGGTGAGGTTTATAGAGGATACTGGTGCTATTTGAAGGGAAGGGACACCATTCTGTGACCATTCATGTACTGCAGAATGAATAGACAAACAGTACAATCTTCTATGGATGCCTAGTATTGTAAATGTTCCCATTTGTATTTTTTTTTTGTGGTACTTTTGTTGCTTTTATACCACTTTAAGATTCATTGTAGAAGAAAGAAAGCAAGCGGATAAACTCAGAATCACTGATTTGTTTTATTTTGGCAATAAGAATGGTGTCTTTAAGGTGAGCATCATTTTAATTAGAATCTCCACAGTTGTTTATGACAATATAACACTACGCACGGTTTTCTTTTTATCCTTGTAATATGGTCACACTGGGACTGTGAACACTGAAGCTGCTGAAAGAAGAGATTGATTTTCTTAAGGTTTTATCTCACCTAATTTAAGAGAGTGCACTAATCACTATCTAAACAATTGCTGCTGTTATAACCTATATACTATATCATATATTTTTTCTTTCCACAAAATGTATTTTATTCAGTTGTAATAACACATAAAGGCATACAGGATTTGTTTTAAGACGCAAAGGGAAACATCTGTTTAAGGGTGGTCATTCCAAGTTGTTCGCTCGCTAGCTACTTTTAGCAGAAATGCAAACGCAAAGCTGCCACCCTCTGGGAGTGTATCTTGGGGGTCATTCCGAGTTGTTCGCTCGTTATTTTTTTCCCGCAACGGATCGATTAGTCGCGAATGCGCAATGTCCGCAGTGCGACTGCGCCAAGTAAATTTGCTATGCAGTTAGGAATTTTACTCACGGTTTTTTCTTCGTTCTGGTGATCGTAATGTGATTGACAGGAAGTGGGTGTTTCTGGGCGGAAACAGGCCGTTTTATGGGTGTGTGCGAAAAAACGCTACCGTTTCTGGGAAAAACGCGGGAGTGGCTGAAGAAACGGAGGAGTGTCTGGGCGAACGCTGGGTGTGTTTGTGATGTCAAACCAGGAATGACAAGCACTGAACTGATCGCAGATGCCGAGTAAGTTTGAAGCTACTCAGAAACTGCTAAGAGGTGTGTAATCGCAATTTTGAGAATCTTTCGTTCGCAATTTTACTATGCTAAGATTCACTCCCAGTAGGCGGCGGCTTAGCGTGTGCAAAGCTGCTAAAAGCAGCTTGCGAGCGAACAACTCGGAATGAGGGCCCTTAGCATAGCAGAATTGCTAATGAAAGATTAGCAATTCTGCTATTAAGTATTTCCTTGCAGTTTCTGAGTAGCTCCAGACCTATTCCTAGATTGCGATCACCTCAGTCCATTTAGTTCCTGGTTTGACGTCACAAACACGCCCAGCCACTCCCCCGTTTCTCCAGCCACTCCTGCATTTTTTACCTGGCACGCCTGCGTTTTTTAGCACACTCCCTGAAAATGCTCAGTTACCACCCAGAAACACCCACTTCCTGTCAATCACATTACAATCAGCAGAGCGATTGAAAAGCTTTGTTCGCCCGTGAGTAAAATTGCATAGTTTTGTGTAAAATTGCTTAGCGCGTGTGCCCTGCGGTGCATGCGCATGCGCAGAACTGCCGGATTTTAGCCTATTAGCAATTCTGCTAAAAATAGCAGCGAGCGAACAACTCGGAATGACCAAGGTTCATTTACGTTTCTATTTATATCTCTCAAATTTCGTGTCACATGTGTATGTCACTCTTCGGTGTGTCATGACAGAATAAAGTTTGAGAACCACTGCTCTGTTTACTGTATGCTGGTCACTGTGATGCTGTTTGCATTATATGGTGGTCATATAGGTAAAGAGTGACTATTATCTACTGAGGTGGCAGGGAAGAGACCACACTGAGTCCTTGCCCGGGATGACAAAAAGCCTAGCTCCTTTCCTGTACTTACAACCAAAGGCAAAGGAGTAGGAGGACATAGAGAATATGGTCTGACAATGACAACTGCAGTTTGTTGAATGGAAAAATAAGATCTGGTTTAACAAGACTCAGATGCATGGCCAGTCATACACAGATTGTACATAATTGTGGGAAAATCCAGATGGCTGGAATAACGCATGTTGTTTTGCTCTGCTGTCCTGTGGGTTCTTGTTAATGAAACATCCTTTTATGCCCTTCAAAGTGATTTCTTTCATAACAGCAGGATATGAGGAGCAGTGGGCAGTAATTAACATATTAAGCAACAACTGCACCAGTACTTTATATTTTATATAGAGGAGAATTTTACAGTATTTTTGAATCTGAAAATTGTGGCACCAAAGTGGACATTTTAATTCTTTAAACCAGTGGTAGAGAGCACCATTTTTGGAGGCATCAGAAATGGCTCTTGTACCCACATGAGGAGGGGGATGTCACCAGTAGGCTTTGCTGAGCAGTACTAGGTCAGCGAGCTGTGTAAAATAAGATTTTACTCACCGGTAAATCTATTTCTCGTAGTCCATAGTGGATGCTGGGAACTCCGTAAGGACCATGGGGAATAGCGGCTCCGCAGGAGACTGGGCACAACTAAAGAAAGCTTTAGGACTACCTGGTGTGCACTGGCTCCTCCCACTATGACCCTCCTCCAGACCTCAGTTAGGATACTGTGCCCGGAAGAGCTGACACAATAAGGAAGGATTTTGAATCCCGGGTAAGACTCATACCAGCCACACCAATCACACCGTATAACTCGTGATATTATACCCAGTTAACAGTATGAAATATAACTGAGCCTCACTAACAGATGGCTCAGAACAATAACCCTTTAGTTAGGCAATAACTATATACAAGTATTGCAGACAATCCGCACTTGGGATGGGCGCCCAGCATCCACTACGGACTACGAGAAACAGATTTACCGGTGAGTAAATCTTATTTTCTCTGACGTCCTAGTGGATGCTGGGAACTCCGTAAGGACCATGGGGATTATACCAAAGCTCCCAAACGGGCGGGAGAGTGCGGATGACTCTGTAGCACCGAATGAGCAAACTCAAGGTCCTCCTCAGCCAGGGTATCAAACTTGCAGACTTTTTCAAAATTGTTTGAACCCGACCAAGTAACAGCTCGGCAAAGTTGTAAAGCCGAGACCCCTCGGGCAGCCGCCCAAGAAGAGCCCACTTTCCTCGTGGAATGGGCTTTTACAGATTTAGGGTGCGGCAGTCCAGCCGCAGAATGTGCAAGTTGAATCGTGCTACAGATCCAGCAAGCAATAGTCTGCTTAGAAGCAGGAGCACCCAGCTTGTTGGGTGCATACAGGATAAATAGCGAGTCAGTTTTCCCGACTCCAGCCGTCCTGGAAACATCTATTTTCAGGGCCCTGACTACGTCCAGTAACTTGGAGTCCTCCAAGTCCCACGTAGCCGCAGGCACCACAAAAGGTTGGTTCACGTGAAAAGCTGATACCACCTTAGGAAGGAATTGGGAATGAGTCCTCAATTCCGCCCTATCCATATGAAAATCAGATAAGGGCTTTTGCATGACAAAACCGCCAATTCTGACACACGCCTGGCCGACGCCAAGGCCAACCGCATGACCACTTTCCACGTGAGGTATTTTAGCTCTACGGATTTAAGTGGCTCAACCCAATGTGACTTCAGGAAATCCAACACCACGTTGAGATCCCACGGTGCCACTAGAGGCACAAACGGGGGCTGAATATGCAGCACTCCCTTAACAAAAGTCTGAACTTCAGGCAGTGAAGCCAGTTCTTTTTGGAAGAAACTGTACAGAGCCGAAATCTGGACCTTAACGTAACCCAATTTTAGGCCCGTAGTCACTCCTGACTGTAGGAAGTGCAGAAATCGACCCAGTTGAAATTCCTCCGTTGGGGCCTTCCTGGCCTCACACCAAGCAACATATTTTTGCCATATGCAGTGATAATATTTTGCGATCACATCTTTCCTAGCCTTAATCAGCGTAGGAATGACTTCCTCCGGAATGCCTTTTTCCTTTAGGATCCGGTGTTCAACCGCCATGCCGTCAAACACAGCCGTGGTAAGTCTTGGAACAGGCAGGGCCCCTGCTGCAGCAGGTCCTGTCTGAGCGGCAGAGGCCATGGGTCCTCTGAGATCATTTCTTGAAGTTCTGGGTACCAAGCTCTTCTTGGCCAATCTGGAACCATGAGTATAGTTCTTACTCCTCTCCTTCTTAGTATTCTCAATACCTTGGGTATGAAAGGCAAAGGAAGGAACACATACACCGACTGGTACACCCACGGTGTTACCAGAGCGTCCACAGCTATCGCCTGAGGGTCCCTTGACCTGGCGCAATATCTTTTTAGCTTTTTGTTGAGGCGTGACGCCATCACATCACCTGTGGCCTTTCCCAACGGTGTACAATAATTTTGAAGACTTCTGGCTGAAGTCCCCACTCTCCCGGGTGGAGGTCATGCCTGCTGAGAAAGTCTGCTTCCCAGTTGTCCACTCCGGGAATGAACACTGCTGACAGTGCTAACACATGATTTTCCGCCCATCGGAAAATCCTTGTGGCTTCTGCCATCACCATCCTGCTTCTTGTGCCGCCCTGCTGGTTTACATGGGCGACCGCCGTGATGTTGTCTGACTGGATCAGCACTGGCTGGTGTTGAAGCAGGGGTCTAGCCTGACTTAGGGCATTGTGAATGGCCCTTAGTCCCAGAATATTTATGTGTAGGGAAGTCTCCTGACTTGACCATAGTCCTTGGAAGTTTCTTCCCTGTGTGACTGCCCCCCAGCCTCGAAGGCTGGCATCCGTGGTCACCAGGACCCAGTCCTGTATGCCGAATCTGCGGCCCTCTAGAAGATGAGCACTCTGCAGCCACCACAACAGCGACACCCAGGCCCTTGGAGACAGGGTTATCAGCCGATGCATCTGAAGATGTGACCCGGACCTCTTGTCCAACAGATCCCACTGGAAGATCCTTGCCTGGAAACTGCCGAATGGAATTTCTTCGTAAGAAGCTACCATCTTTTCCAGGACTCGCGTGCATTGATGCACCGACACCTGTATTTGTATTAGGAGGTCTCTGACTAGAGATAACAACTCCTTGGCCTTCTCCTCCGGGAGAAACCCTTTTTTCTTGTTCTGTGTCCAGAACCATACCCAGGAACAGTAGACGCGTCGTAGGAACCAGCTGTGACTTTGGACTATTCAGAATCCAGCCGTGCTGTTGTAGCACTTCCCGAGATAGTGCTCCTCCGACGAACAACTGCTCCCTGGACCTCGCCTTTATAGGGAGATCGTCCAAGTACGGGATAATTATAACTCCCTTTTTTCGAAGGAGTATCATCATTTCGGCCATTACCTTGGTAAATACCCTCGGTGCCGGGGACAGACCAACAGCAACGTCTGGAATTGGTCATGACAGTCCTGTACCACAATTTTGAGGTACTCCTGGTGAGGAGGGTAAATGGGGACATGCAGGTAAGCATCCTTGATGTCCAGTGATACCATGTAATCCCCTTCGTCCAGGCTTGCAATAACCGCCCTGAGCGATTCCATTTTGAACTTGAACCTTCGTATATAAGTGTTCAAGGATTTCAATTTTAGAATGGGTCTCACCGAACCGCCTGGTTTCGGTATCACAAACACCGCGGCCTTGTTGAAGGAGGGGTACCTTGATTATCACCTGCTGGAAGTACAGCTTGTGAATTGCCGCCAGTACTACCTCTCCTCGAGGGCAGCAGGCAAGGCTGATTTGAGGTAACGGCGAGTGGGAGTCGCCTCGAACTCCAGCTTGTATCCCTGTGATACTACTTGCAGAACCCAGGGATCCACCTGTGAGCGAGCCCACTGGTCGCTGAAGTTCCCGAGACGCGCCCCTCACCGCACCTGGCTCCACCTGTGGAGCCCCAGCGTCATGCGGTGGACTCAGAGGAAGCGGGGGAAGATTTTTGATCCTGGGAACTGGCTGTCTGGTGCAGCTTTTTCCCTCTTCCCTTGTCTCTGTGCAGAAAGGAAGCGCCTTTGACCCGCTTGCTTTTCTGAAGCCGAAAGGACTGTACCTTATAATACGGTGCTTTCTTAGGCTGTGAGGAAACTTGAGGTAAATTTTTTCCTTCCCAGCTGTTGCTGTGGATACGAGGTCCCAGAGACCATCCCCAAACAATTCCTCACCCTTATAAGGCAGAATCTTCATGTGCCTTCTAAAGTCAGCATCGCCTGTCCACTGCCGGGTCCCTAATACCCTCCTGGCAGAATGGACATTGCATTAATTCTGGATGCCAGTCGGCAAATATCCCTCTGTGCATCCCTCATATATATGACGACGTCTTTAATATGCTCTATGGTTAGCAAATAGTATCCCTGTCCTGACAGGGTAATAGACCACGCTGCAGCAGCACTATCCATGCTGAGGCAATTGCAGGTCTCAGTATAGTACCTGAGTGTGTATATACAGACTTCAGGATAGCCCCTGCTTTTTATCAGCAGGCTCCTTCAAAGTGGCCGTATCCTAAGACGGCAGTGCCACCTTTTTTGCCAAACGTGTGAGCGCCTTATCCACCCTAGGGGATATCTCCCAACGTGACCTATTCTCTGGCGGGAAAGTGTACGCCATCAGTAACTTTTTAGAAATTACCAGTTTCTTATCGGGGGAACCCACGCTTCTTCACACACTTCATTCACTCATCTGATGGGGGAACAAAACACTGGCTGCTTTTTCTCCCCAAACATAAAACCCCTTTTTTTTGTGGTATCTGGGTTAATGTCAGAAATGTGTAACACATTTATTTTTATTGCCGAGATCATGCAACGGATGTTCCTAGTGGATTGTGTATATGTCTCAACCTCGTCGACACTGGAGTCCGACTCCGTGTCGACATCTGTGTCGACATCTGTGTCTGCCATCTGAGGTAGCGGGCGTTTTTGAGCCCCTGATGGCCTTTGAGAAGCCTGGGCAGGCGCGGGCTGAGAAGCCGGCTGTCCCACAGCTGTTACGTCATCCAGCCTTTTATGTAAGGAGTTGACATTGTCGGTTAATACCTTTCACCTATCCATCCACTCTGGTGTCGGCCCCACAGGGGGCGACATCACATTTATCGGCATCTGCTCCGCCTCCACATAAGCCTCCTCATCAACCATGTCGACACACCGTACCGACACACCGCACACACACAGGGAATGCTCTGACTGAGGACAGGACCCCACAAAGTCCTTTGGGGAGACAGAGAGAGAGTATGCCAGCACACACCAGAGCGCTATATAATGCAGGGATTCACACTACCCACAGCGATTTTTCCCTTATAGCTGCTATAATACACAGATTTGCGCCTAAATTTAGTGCCCCCCCCCCCCCCCTCTTTTTAACCCTTTGAGCCTGAAAACTACAGGGGAGAGCCTGGGGAGCTGTCTTCCAGCTGCACTGTGAAGAGAAAATGGCGCCAGTGTGCTAAGGGAGATAGCCCCGCCCCTTTTTTGGCGGACTTTCTCCCGCTTTTTTATGGATCCTGGCAGGGGTATTTTACACATATATAGCCTCTAGGACTATATATTGTGTTATTTTGCCAGACAAGGTGTTAATATTGCTGCTCAGGGCGCCCCCCCCCCCCAGCGCCCTGTACCCATCAGTGACTGGAGTGTGAGGTGTGCATGAGGAGCAATGGCGCACAGCTGCAGGGCTGTGCGCTACCTTGTTGAAGACCGAAGTCTTCTGCCGCCGATTTTCCGGACCATCTTCTTGCTTCTGGCTCTGTAAGGGGGGCGGCGGCGCGGCTCCGGGACCGGACGATCGAGGTCGGGCCCGGTGTTCGATCCCTCTGGAGCTAATGGTGTCCAGTAGCCTAAGAAGCCCAAGCTAGCTGCAAGCAGGTAGGTTCGCTTCTTCTCCCCTTAGTCCCTCGTAGCAGTGAGTCTGTTGCCAGCAGATCTCACTGAAAATAAAAAACCTAAAATAAACTCTCTTTTTCTAGGAGCTCAGGAGAGCCACTAGTGTGCATCCAGCTCAGCCGGGCACAAGATTCTAACTGAGGTCTGGAGGAGGGTCATAGTGGGAGGAGCCAGTGCACACCAGGTAGTCCTAAAGCTTTCTTTAGTTGTGCCCAGTCTCCTGCGGAGCCGCTATTCCCCATGGTCCTTACGGAGTTCCCAGCATCCACTAGGGCGTCAGAGAAATAGGGCTTCATTGTCTGAGCTAAATAAGTGTCACTTTGAGGGTCATTCAGATGTTGATGGAGTTGCTATCACTGCTCCTTCCTTGGAATCAGCAGTGATAGCTCTGTATGGTAAAGCAGCAGGAGATGTCTATTACAAGCAGTGCACTATGCATCCAGGGATGACCAATTGCCCACTGTGGCTGCCCGTACTGTGCTACCCCCTCCCCATATTTGTCCATCAGCGCCACCTTTCTAGTGATATATTTGGAAAAATGGCTCTGCATAGAAGCTAGCAAAGAGTCTCTCACTGTACCAGAGGCTTTACACTTTCTCTGCATACATCACAGTAAAGTTGGCACCAGGGCCGGTGCTAGGGTGTTCAGCGACCCCCTGCAAACTACAAATTTGCTCCCTCCCATATTTCACAAAGGGACAGCACGTGCAGGAATTGCTTCCACGTGGTGCCACTGACATTAACCAGTTAGATGAGAGTACGTACCGTACTTAAACGGGATATGGTCATTAGGTCGACAGTCATTAGGTCAACCACTATTGGTCGACA
This sequence comes from Pseudophryne corroboree, assembly GCF_028390025.1. Taxonomy (NCBI): domain Eukaryota; kingdom Metazoa; phylum Chordata; class Amphibia; order Anura; family Myobatrachidae; genus Pseudophryne; species Pseudophryne corroboree. The sequence continues at coordinate 275,098,990 of NC_086449.1, forward strand.
TGGTCAATAGGTCAACATGTACTAGGTCGACATGGAAAAAGGTCGACATGAGTTTTTCACATTTTTGTTTCTTTTTTAACTTTTTCATACTTTACAATCCACATGGACTACAATTGGGAATGGTAACCTTGTCCAAAGCATGGCGAGCCATGCGAGGGGACACGGTGCACTAATTGGGGTTCCCAGTCACTTTACGAAGAAAAAGACACCAAAAACAGTAAAAAAAAAACTAATGTCGACCTATTGACATAACATTAAACTCCAGCTGGTCAATTTGTGGATATAGGGGGTTATTATTGACCTGATCGCACGCTGTGCTTCGTTGCAGCCGTGCGATCGGTTTGGAACTGTGCATGTGCTGCGGCCGCATTGTGCAGGCGCATCATTGCCTGAAGATGGTCGTCGCGAGGCAGCGACGCCGCTAGCAAAAAAAGCGGTCGCAGCGTCGATCGCAAGAAGATTGACAGGAGGAAAGTGTGTCGGGGCATCAACTGACCGTTTTCTGGGAGTGGTGCGGCGAATGCTGGTCTTGTTCTGCACAAAATTTTTTTGCATAGCAGGGCTGCACAAGCGATCGCTGTCCTGCTATGCAAAAAAACACTCCCCCATAGGCGGCGTCTAGTTGATCGCATGGGCTGCAAAAAGTTTCAGCGTACGATCAACTTGGAATGACCCCCATAGTCATAGCAGGAAGCGTACGTGATAACTGTTAAATTCCACCCAGGGTAATCCAACCCTGTGCGCCCAAGATTGCTGCCTTGCCTACATAGGCGTGCGCAGCACATTTTATTAGGGGGTGCACCATCGAAGGGGTGTGTCTAGCACCACCTTTTGGGCGTGTCTAGCACCATCTATTGACGGTCAACACAATATAAAATATCCACCCTTGTACCAATCCTAATAAAGCAGATACATTGTCAGATGTTGTGGTGTGCACCAAACAAACACCCCTGATGGCACTCACTGCAATTACAGTGCTCCTCCTCAGCCTAGTCTGGCTCCCCCTCTCTTTCCCCTGCAAGCTGCAGCAGCTTACTTACAAGTCAGTCAGTCACTGACACTGACAGTCGCAGACTAGTACTGCTGCTGCTGCTGGAAAACGAGTGACGTGTCAATGTTGCTGCAGACCACCTGCCAGTATTGAAATTGTCTTCCTAAGAGGAACGCTGGCTACATGCTGATCCTCATCAGTGGCTGGCGTTGGCATAGCATAGAAGGAGAGAGGTGGGCATGTGGCGGGTGTGGCAAGTGGGCGTGCTAGCATGTTTTTGTACATGGAGGTGGAGCAGGGAGTATGAAAGCCGGTGGCAGTGGCACCCTTGATTAACCCAGGCGTCCGGTCAGTAATGCAGTCCTGACAGGGTGCAGCGCAGAGGGTACAGTAATCAGCCTGCTCGGCGATCATTGCATCAGTCATGTGAGATCCGGGTGCCAGACATTAGGGGGTGCCTGTGCGCACCAGGCACCCCCCCTGCGCACACCTATGCTTGCCTAGTCCCTTTTGAGGGAGGATTACACAACCCGCAGAAGTTATTTCCCAAAATGCCTACACCAATCCTGCATTATGCTTACTGTGTGCTCTAGATTTTTCTTTTTTATGTCTGTGCAGCTTGTCTATTGCTGTATTACTTAAATCTTCTGTATTATGAGCATTGTTTTTGATGTCTGTTAAGCGCCTTGAGTCCTATTGGAGAAAGAGTGCTATATAATAAGATTTTAAACCTACCGGTAAATCTTTTTCTCGTAGTCCGTAGAGGATGCTGGGGACTCCGTAAGGACCATGGGGATAAACGGGCTCCGCAGGAGACATGGGCACTTTAAGAAAGACTTTGGATCTGGGTGTGCACTGGCTCCTCCCTCTATGCCCCTCCTCCAGACCTCAGTTAGAGAAACTGTGCCCAGAGGAGACGGACAGTACGAGGAAAGGATTTTAGTTAATCCAAGGGCAAGATTCATACCAGCCACACCAATCACACCGTATAACTTGTGATATACTATCTAGTTAACAGTATGAAAAAACAACATAGCATCGGTCCAAAACCGATGAAACTATAACATAACCCTTATGTAAGCAATAACTATATACAAGTCTTGCAGAAGTAGTCCGCACTTGGGACGGGCGCCCAGCATCCTCTACGGACTACGAGAAAAAGATTTACCGGTAGGTTTAAAATCTTATTTTCTCTAACATCCTAGAGGATGCTGGGGACTCCGTAAGGACCATGGGGATTATACCAAAGCTCCCAAACGGGCGGGAGAGTGCGGATGACTCTGCAGCACCGATTGAGCAAACAGGAGGTCCTCCTCAGCCAGGGTATCAAACTTATAGAATTTTGCAAAGGTGTTTGACCCCGACCAAGTAGCAGCTCGGCACAGCTGTAGTGCCGAGATCCCTCGGGCAGCCGCCCAAGACGAGCCCACCTTCCTAGTGGAATGGGCCTTAACCGATTTTGGTAACGGCAATCCTGCCGTAGAATGCGCCTGCTGAATCGTGTTACAGATCCAGCGAGCAGTAGTCTGCTCTGAAGCGGGAGCGCCAACCTTGTTGGCTGCATACTGGGCAAACAGTGCTTCTGTCTTCCTGACTCTATCCGTTCTGGCCACGTAAATTTTCAAAGCCCTGACCACATCAAGGGACTCGGAATCCTCCAAGTCACGCATAGCCACAGGCACGACAATAGGTTGGTTCATATAAAAAGATGAGACCACTTTACGTAGGAATTGAGGACGGGTCCGCAATTCCGCCCTATCCATATGGAAAACCAGATAGGGGCTTTTATGCGATAAAGCCGCTAATTCCGAAACTCGCCTAGCCGAAGCCAAGGCTAACAACATGACCACCTTCCAAGTGAGATATTTCAACTCCACCGTTTTAAGTGGTTCAAACCAATGTGACTTAAGGAAACTTAACACCACGTTAAGGTCCCAAGGCGCCACCGGAGGTACAAAAGGAGGCTGAATATGCAGTACTCCCTTCACAAACGTCTGTACTTCTGGGAGAGAGGCCAATTCCTTTTGAAAGAAAATGGATAAGGCCGAAATCTGAACTTTAAAAGATCCTAATTTTAGGCCCAAATTCACTCCAGTTTGTAGGAAGTGAAGAAAACGGCCCAGATGGAATTCTTCCGTAGGAGCATTCCTGGCCTCACACCAAGAAACATATTTTCGCCATATTCGGTGATAATGTTTTGATGTCACGTCCTTCCTAGCCTTTATTAGTGTAGGAATGACCTCAACCGGAATACCTTTTTCCGCTAGGATCCGCCGTTCAACCGCCACGCCGTCAAACGCAGCCGTGGTAAGTCTTGGAACAGACAGGGCCCCTGTTGCAACAGGTCCTGTCTTAGAGGAAGAGGCCACGGATCTTCTGTGAGCATCTCCTGCAGATCCGGATACCAGGTCCTTCGTGGCCAATCTGGAACAATGAGGATTGTTCTCACTCCTCTTTTTCTTATTATTCTCAACACCTTGGGTTTGAGAGGAAGAGGAGGAAATACATAGACCGACCGGAACACCCACGGTGTCACTAGGGCGTCCACAGCTACCTGAAAAAAAAGCTACCTGAAAAAAATGGATTATTCCACCATTTTTGAACTAGTGCCCCTTGTATAATAAAGATCTAATCTAAGGGTGTTCTATGAGTCCTTTTTGAATCTGGCAACAAGTTGGAATAAATATCCTGTATTTGTTGTATTAGTATTATTATTATTATTTTTTATTTTTTATATTTCCCTCTTATTATAATATCATCTTTGAGTCTCTCTTTCCCCGCTCATGAACATGAATAATTAAATATAAATGAGTATCCATCATATCTTTATGTCCATTTGTTTCTATAAAGATTCTCCCTTTTGACCTGCTTAAAAATACACTGTGTGTTATTATTGTGAATTTTCAACCCGTGAGGCCCATATATTGGCCACTCGATAAAATGAGAATTTTACAGTGTATGAAATAAATGTTTTTCAGAGAATTAAGATAATAAAATTTAGACACATCGACCAGTTACTATAGAAACGGATCACCTTTGGAAACACTGTATGTAACTAATGTCCGTTTCCCGTTTGGTAACCTAGCAACCGGCTTAACAGGAAGTGAGGTCACCAGACTTGTGGGAGTGACGCACTTCCGGTTTTGAGTACCGGCATGGGTTGCCAGCGAGGCGAGGTCACCGGACCTGCTGGAGTGACGCACTTCCGGTTTGAGGACCGGCGTGAGTCACCAGCGAGGCGGGAGCTGTAGAGTGACAGACGGCTGCCCGCATAAGATAGAGAGTTAGACAGGAAGTTGTCATGACCAGTGTCACGTGATCGGCATAACGATCACGTGACCAAAAATGAAAATTAATTTAAGTTATATCATTATCGTTCCTAAAGGATATATGAATAATTTTAGGATTATCTACACATATAGTTATATGGGTCTGTATTATCTGCTGTTTCTGCTTAATGAATATTTGATATTTTAAATTTTAAACTTAATTGATATGATATGCTAATTAATTGATGATATCACTTCCCCTATAAAAAGGGGCCAAGTTCTAACATTCAGTACCCTCTGAAAAAGCTGCCAGGAGCGGCGAAACGCGTCAGGTAACATTGCTCATGACCATTGGATGACATCAAATTGAGTACCATTGGACCTAAACCCAGGACATTACCATCTGTTTGCGACTGGTGAACCAGGACCCCGATCCCAGCTTGGTCTTTTAAACATACTCCACGGATTCATTCTTCAAGGAACACAGCGAATTGGACATAAGAGTGTCAATCTGAAAGAACTGTGAACCAGAATCCATTTCACAAATAAAGACCTGGATCAGGATCCATATATTGGAACACTGGATGGGTAATTAATCATTGAACCTGGCACACTATCAGTCACTACGTCTACGGACCATAGACTGTTTGAATTAAGGTCATTTATTGATGCATGCACTTTACATCCATTGATTGGTCTATGAGCAATTATTATTATTTTATATGTAATTTTAGATTATCAGTTTATTTTAAATTAATAAATTTGCATATTCAGTATCGGTTGTGTTAGCGCTGTTATCTTATTCTTTTGTACACACTATACGGAGACTGACCATCTCCAACCTACAGCAGCTAGGAGGAACCTCACATTTCTGCGCCTGTCCATTATATACTTGTTATATATTTCTTCCAGTCCACAGCTACCGCCTGATGGTCTCTTGACCTGGCGCAATACCTTTGTAGTTTTTTGTTGAGACGGGACGCCATCATGTCTATTTGGGGCAGTCCCCACTGACTTGCAATCTGCGCGAAGACTTCCTGATGAAGTCCCCACTCTCCCGGATGTAGGTAGTGTCTGCTGAGGAAGTCTGCTTCCCAGTTGTCCACTCCCGGAATGAACACTGCTGACAGTGCGCTTACATGATTCTCCGCCCAGCGAAGAATTCTGGTAGCTTCCGTCATCGCCACTCTGCTCCTTGTGCCGCCTTGGCGGTTTACATGAGCTACTGCGGTGACGTTGTCTGACTGGATCAGAACTGGCTGGTCGTGAAGTAATGCCTCCGCTTGACGTAGGGCGTTGTATATGGCCCTCAGTTCCAGGATGTTGATGTGGAGACAAGTCTCTTGACTTGACCAAAGACCTTGGAAATTTCTTCCCTGTGTGACTGCTCCCCAACCTCGGAGGCTCGCGTCCGTGGTCACCAGGATCCAGTCCTGAATGCCGAACCTGCGGCCCTCTAGGAGGTGAGCACTCTGCAGCCACCACAGGAGAGATACCCTGGCTCTGGGGGACAGGGTGATCCGCTGATGAATTTGTAGATGTGACCCGGACCACTTGTCCAGTAGGTCCCATTGGAAAGTCCTCGCATGGAATCTGCCGAAGGGAATGGCTTCGTATGATGCCACCATCTTTCCCAGGAGCCAGGACTCGAGTGCAGTGATGCTTCAATAAGTTCCTGACCAGAGTCGTGAGTTCTTGAGCTTTTTCTGTCGTAAGAAAAACCCTTTTCTGGTCTGTGTCCAGAATCATGCCCAAGAAGGTCAAACGAGACGTAGGATTCAGCTGCGACTTTGGAATATTGAGAATCCAGCCGTGTTGCTGTAACACCTTCAGTGAAAGTGATACGCTGTTCAGCAACTTCTCCCGTGATCTCACTTTTATGAGGAGATCGTCCAAGTATGGGATAATTGTGACACCCTGCTTGCGCAGAAGCACCATCATTTCTGCCATTACCTTGGTGAAAATCCTCGGGGCCGTGGAAAGCCCAAACGGCAACATCTGAAATTGGTAATGACAATCCTGTACCGCAAATCTCAGGTACGCCTGATGAGGAGGATATATGGGAACATGCAGGTATGCATCCTTTATGTCCAGAGATACCATAAAATCTCCCCCTTCCAGGCTGGCGATGACCGCTCTGAGCGATTCCATTTTGAACTTGAACCGTTTTAAGTAAAGGTTCAGGGATTTTAAATTTTAAATTCAAAATGACCGAACCGTCCGGTTTCGGGACCACAAACAGAGTTGAGTAGTATCCCTTCCCTCTTTGAAGCAGGGGAACCTCGACCACCGCTTGTTGAAGACACAATTTTTGAATCGCATGTAACACTATCTCCCTTTCTAGGGGAGAAGTCGGTAGCGCCAATTTGAAAAACCGGCGAGGGGGCACCTCTTCGAATTCCAGCTTGTATCCCTGAGAAACAATTTCTATTGCCCAGGGATCCACCTGTGAGTGAACCCAGATGTGGCTGAAAAGTCGAAGATGTGCCCCCACTGGAGCGGACTCCCTCAGGGGAGCCCCAGCGTCATGCGGTGGATTTTGCAGAGGCCGGGGAGGACTTCTGTTCCTGGGAACTAGCTGTGTTGTGCAGCTTTTTCCCTCTGCCCTTACCTCTGGCAAGAAAGGACGATCCACGTACTCTTTTGCTTTTATTTAAACCAAAGGACTGCATTTGATAATGAGGCGCTTTCTTAGGTTGTGAGGTAACATAAGGCAAAAAATTCGATTTACCTGCCGTAGCTGTGGAGACGAGGTCCGAGAGGCCTTCTCCAAATAATTCCTCACCCTTGTAAGGTAAAAACTCCATATGCCTCTTTGAGTCGGCATCACCTGTCCACTGTCGGGTCCATAAGACTCGCCCAGCAGAAATAGACATAGGGGGAAATTTACTAAGCTCCCGATTTTGACCGAGATGCCGTTTTTTCATCAAAGTGTCATCTCGGTAATTTACTAAACACTAATCACGGCAGAGATGAGGGCATTCGTAATTTTTTGCAAGTCCAAGTAAAAAATTACGAATGAATACACCATCGGTCAAAACGCGGCTGTTTAAGTATGAATCTCGGTCATTTACTAAGAAGTGCAAAGCAAAAAACAAACAAACACTGCCGTGAAAAATTACAACTCGTAAAAAAGTGCTAAAAAAAACCAGACCTTTTTTTTTTATTCGTGATTGGATAGGCATGCACGGATCCATGAGATCCGTGCATGTATATCAGTGGGAAGGGGTGGGAAAGTGCTTATTTTTTCAAAAAAAATTGCGTGGGGTCCCCCCTCCTAAGCATAACCAGCCTCGGGCTCTTTGAGCCGATCCTGGTTGCAGAAATATGGGGAAAAAAATGACAGGGGTTCCCCCATATTTAAGCAACCAGCATCGGGCTCTGCGCCTGGTCCTGGTCCCAAAAATACGGGGGACAAAAAGAGTAGGGGTCCCCCGTATTTTTAAAACCAGCACCGGGCTCCACTAGCTGGACAGATAATGCCACAGCCGGGGGTCACTTTTATATAGTGCCCTGCGGCCGTGGCATCAAAAATCCAACTAGTCACTCCTGGCCGGGGTACCCGGGGGGAGTGGGGACCCCTTCAATCAAGGGGTCCCCCCCCCAGCCACCCAAGGGCCAGGGGTGAAGCCCGAGGCTGTCCCCCCCCATCCAATGGGCTGCTCAGCGGTGACGTCACTTTAGGTCAACCGCAGGGCAGAAAGTTCCCATCATTGGTTACAATGTAGCGCATAGGCGCTACATTGTAACACTGCCGTGTGCTGCCTGTCAGTGAGGACAGGACCACACAGCTGATCAGGAGAGTGCTACAACGTGGCGCTCCATGATTGGCTGAAGAAACCCACTTAGACATCAGTCAGAGTGGGTTTCTGGCATTCGTGGAAAGGTGACCCATGTGCAAACATGGGTCCCCTTTCAGTTCGTGGTCGGGACACCGTTTTGTTTTGTTTTTCAAGTACGTGGATTACCCCTGGATTTCCCGAGGAGCCTGGACCCCTGGATCTCGTGAGTATAATTTCTTCAACAGGTACCCCTTGGATTCTACTGGAGAAGAGGACCGACCTGCGTGGGAACTTAAGGTAAGTATGTATGTATGTATGTGTGTATGTATGTAATAAAATTATACTTTCACGGTGTGTGTGTCTTGTCTTTTTTTGGGTATTTTTTTAGTAGTAGTACTACAGGTACCAGCGGGCCCGTTTTTCCGTCGCATGCTGGTACTTGTGGTTCTCCAAGTACCAGCATGCGGGGGAGGCTTGCTGGGCCTTGTAGTACTGCTACTAAAAACAATATCTTTTCTTTTACAACAAAGGCTATCAGCCTCCCCATCCGCAGCCCATTGGATGGGGGGGGACAGCCTCGGGCTTCACCCCTGGCCCTTGGGTGGCTGGGGGGGGGGACCCCTTGATTGAAGGGGTCCCCACTCCCCCAGGGTACCCCGGCCAGGGGTGACTAGTTGGATTTTTGATGCCACGGCCGCAGGGCACTATATAAAAGTGACCCCCGGCTGTGGCATTATCTGTCCAGCTAGTGGAGCCCGGTGCTGGTTTTAAAAATACGGGGGACCCCTACTCTTTTTGTCCCCCGTATTTTTGGGACCAGGACCAGGCGCAGAGCCCGATGCTGGTTGCTTAAATATGGGGGAACCCCTGTCATTTTTTACCCCATATTTTTGCAACCAGGATCGGCTCAAAGAGCCCGAGGCTGGTTATGCTTAGGAGGGGGGACCCCACGCATTTTTTTTTAATTATTTTACAGTGTTTAATTAAAAAAAAAAAAAAAACCCCAGCACGGATCACACAGATCCGGCCGAGATTGATTGTAAAAAAAGTCGGCAGTGTTTTGCTAATCACTGCCGTAAAAATAGAAAAAAAAGCACGAATGACATCGACATCGGAACAAAAGAAAAACCCGAATACGACAGCTTAGTAAATTAGTCGTAATCAATTCAAAAAGTTGCAGTTTTACACTTTCGATGTCATTCGTGATTGAACTTTGACCTTTTTTCGGAAATTACGAATGTTAGTAAATGTACCCCATAGTGTTTATTCTGGAACCCAGTAAACTAATGTCTCTTTGAGCATCCCTCATATATAAGACAGCATCTTTTATATACCCTAGGGTCATTAAAATGGTATCCTTATCTATGGTCTCAATTTCCGCTGATAAGGAATCTGTCCATACTGCTACAGCACTACAAACCCAGGCCGACGCAATTGCCGGTCTGAGTATCGTACCAGAATGTGTGTAAATGGACTTCAAGGTAACCTCCTGCTTGCGGTCAGCAGGATCCTTGAGGGTAGCCGTATCTTGGGATGGCAGCGCTATCTTTTTTGATAAGCGTGTCAATGCTTTATCTACCCTAGGGGAAGATTCCCACCGTATTCTGTCCTTTGGCGGGAAAGGATACGCCATAAGAATCCTTTTGGGAATCTGCAGTTTTTTGTCTGGAGTTTCCCAAGCTTTTTCGCATAATTCGTTCAGCTCATGTGAGGATGGAAAGGTGACCTCAGGCTTCTTTCCTTTATGCATGTGTTCCCTCGTGTCAGGGACAGGGGGTTTCTCTGTGATATGCAAAACATCTTTTATTGCAATAATCATATATCGAATACATTTAGCCACTTTTGGTTGTAATTTTGCATCATCGTAGTCGACACTGGAGTCTGAATCCGTGTCGGTATCTGTGTCAACTATTTGGAATAGTGTGCGCTTCTGAAACCCTGAAGGTCCCGGCAACATTGGGACAGACACAGTTTGACTCCCTGACTGTTCCCTAGCCTCAGCTTTGTCTAACCTTTTGTACAATAAATTAACATTAGCACTTAAGACATTCCACATATCCAACCAGTCAGGTGTCGGCGCTGCCGACGGAGACCTTACATTCATACACTCCCCCTCCTCCTTAGGTGAGCCTTCAACCTCAGACATGTCAACACACGCGTACCGACACACCACACACACACACACACACACACACACACACACACACGGAAGCTCTTTTCTGAAGACAGGTTCCCCACCAGGCCCTTTGGAGAGACAGAGAGAGAGTATGCCAGCACACACCCCAGCGCTATATGACCCAGGAAAACACAGAATGTTTACCCAGTAGCGCCTTTATGTATGTATATGCGCCAATTATGTGCCCCCCCTCTTGAAAACCCTCTGTCACCGTGAGTAAGCAGGGGGGAGTCCGGGGAGCTTCCTCTCAGCGCTGTGCTGTGGAGAAAATGGCGCTGGTGAGTGCTGAGGGAGAAGCCCCGCCCCCTCGGCGGCGGGCTTCTGTCCCGCTCAAAATTCTTAAAAACATGGCGGGGGCTCTTTATATACATGTACAGTGCCCAGCTGTACATGTATATATGTACTTTTGCCAAAGGAGAGGTTTATATTGCTGCCCAGGGTGCCCCCTCTGCGCCCTGTACCCTTACAGTGACAGATGTGTGTGAGGTGAACGGGAGCAATGGCGCACAGCTTCACTGCTGTGCGTTACCTCTATGAAGATCAAGATGTCTTTTGCCGCCTCTGAAGTCTTCTTTTCTTCTCATACTCACCCGGCTTCTATCTTCCGGCTCTGCGAGGAGGACGGCGGCGCGGATCTGGGATGGACGGCGAGGGTGAGACCTGCGTACCAATCCCTCTGGAGCTAATGGTGTCCAGTAGCCTAAGAAACAGAGCCTTGAAACTCAGATAAGTAGGTCTGTTTCTCTCTCCTCAGTCCCTCGATGCAGGGAGTCTGTTGCCTGCAGGCTCCCTGAAAATAAAAAACCTAACTAAAATACTTTATGACAGGAAACTCAGGAGAGCTCCCTGAAAGCACCCAGTCTCTACCGGGCACAGTATCAAACTGAGGTCTGGAAGAGGGGCATAGAGGAAGGAGCCAGTGCACACCCAGATCCAAAGTCTTTCTTAAAGTGCCCATGTCTCCTGCGGAGCCCGTCTATCCCCATGGTCCTTACGGAGTCCCCAGCATCCTCTAGGACGTTAGAGAAAAATAAATTATTATTATTATTATTATTATTATCCCCAGAGGCGGCTCTTACAGCAGAGGTGCGGCTGAAGACAAAAGCCACCACTCAATTGACAGAAGACAGCACTGGTAACATAGTAACATAGTATCTGAGGTTGAAAAAAGACAATTGTCCATCGAGTTCAACCTATTTGTGGTCTCCTATGCATGATGATTTGACTAAAATTTCTGACTGATGCGGATGTCAGCCGTTGCATTTTATCCCTATTTATAGTAACTATAATGCATGACTATGCACCATACCCCTGGATATTCTTATCCATTAGGAATTTATCTAGCCCATTCTTAAAGGTGTTGACAGATTCCGCCATTACAACTCCCTCAGGCAGGGAATTCCAAACACGTATTGTCCTTACCGTGAAAAAGCCTTTACGCCGTATTGTGCGGAATCTCCTCTCCTCTAACCTGAGCGAGTGTCCACGAGTCCTCTGTGTTGATCTAACCAAAAAAAGGTCCCGCGCAAGCTCTGTGTATTGTCCCCTTATATATTTGTAGATGTTGATCATATCCCCCCTTAGTCTCCGCTTTTCCAATGTAAACATGCCTAGTCTTGCAAGCCTTTCCTCGTATTCCAGCGTCTCCATGCCCTTAATTAGTTTGGTCGCCCTCCTCTGAACCTTTTCTAGCTCCAGTATATCCTTTTTGTAGTACGGTGCCCAGAATTGTACACGGTATTCAAGGTGTGGCCTCACTAGTGATTTATATAACGGGAGTATAATACTCTCGTCCCTAGCATCAATACCCCGTTTTATGCATGCTAATATCTTATTAGCCTTCTTTGCTGCAGTCCTACTTTGGGTACTACTGCTTAGTTTGCTGTCTATGAGGACACCTAAGTCCTTTTCCAGTACAGAATCCCCTAATTTTACCCCATTTAGTAGGTAGGTGTAATTTTTGTTCTTGTTACCTTACATTACCTTACACTTGTCTGTGTTGAAGCGCATTCTCCATTTGGCTGCCCATGCTTCCAATTTAACCAAGTCGTTCTGAAGAGACTCTGCATCCTCCTCTGTATTTATAGCCTTACACAATTTGGTATCATCTGCAAAAATTGACACCATGCTCTCTAGACCTTCTGTTAGGTCGTTAATGAAAATATTGAACAATAGCGGTCCTAATACAGAGCCTTGCGGCACACCACTTAGCACTTTAGTCCAAGTTGAAAAAGATCCATTAACCACAACGCGCTGCTCCCTATTATCTAACCAGTTTTTGACCCAAGTGCATATTGTGCTTCCTAGCCCTGATTCTTGTAGCTTGTAGATAAGTCTCATGTGTGGTACAGTATCGAACGCTTTGGCAAAGTCTAAAAAGATTACATCCACGTCTTTACCCTGATCTAGGTTTGCGCTTACTGTTTCATAAAAGCCAAGTAAGTTGGTTTGACAGGATCTGTCCTTCATAAACCCATGTTGATTCCTTTTAATGACCTTACTGACTTCAAGGAACTTCTGAATACTATCTCTTAGAATACCTTCCAATACTTTCCCCACTATAGATGTAAGACTAACTGGTCTATAATTACCTGGTTCAGCTTTACTTCCCATTTTGAATGTAGGCACTACTTCCGCTATACGCCAGTATTTGGGAACCATACCTGATATAACTGAATCCTTAAAGATCAAAAATAGTGGTTTTGCCAGTTCAGAGTGAAGCTCCATTAGAACCCTTGGGTGAATACTAGTGATGTGCACCGGACATTTTTCGGGTTTTGTGTTTTGGTTTTGGATTCGGATCCGCGGCCGTGTTTTGGATTCGGACGCGTTTTGGCAAAACCTCACCGAAAATTTTTTGTCGGATTCGGGTGTGTTTTGGATTCGGGTGTTTTTTTTTCAAAAAACCCTAAAAAACAGCTTAAATCATAGAATTTGGGGGTCATTTTGATCCCATAGTATTATTAACCTCAATTACCATAATTTCCACTCATTTCCAGTCTATTCTGAACACCTCACACCTCACAATATTATTTTTAGTCCTACAATTTGCACCGAGGTCGCTGGATGGCTAAGCTAAGCGACACAAGTGGCCGACACAAACACCTGGCCCATCTAGGAGTGGCACTGCAGTGTCAGGCAGGATGGCACTTCAAAAAAATTGTCCCCAAACAGCACATGATGCAAAGAAAAAAAGAGGCGCACCAAGGTCGCTGTGTGACTAAGCTAAGCGACACAAGTGGCCGACACAAACACCTGGCCCATCTAGGAGTGGCACTGCAGTGTCAATCAAGACAGGATGGCACTTCAAAAAAATTGTCCCCAAACAGCACATGATGCAAAGAAAAAAAGAGGCGCACCACAGGTATAGAATGTAGATGGATAGTATACTTAATGAATGACGACACAGGAGGTAGGTACAGCAGTGGCCTACCGTACTGCTATATATAGTATACTGGTGGTCACTGTGTCAGCAAACTGCAAAACTAAAATGCACCACAGGTATAGAATGTAGATGGATAGTATACTTAATGAATGACGACACAGAGGTAGGTACAGCAGTGGCCTACCGTACTGCTATATATAGTATACTGGTGGTCACTGTGTCAGCAAACTGCAAAACTAAAATGCACCACAGGTATAGAATGTAGATGGATAGTATACTTAATGAATGACGACACAGAGGTAGGTACAGCAGTGGCCTACCGTACTGCTATATATAGTATAGTGGTGGTCACTGTGTCAGCAAACTGCAAAACTAAAATGCACCACAGGTATAGAATGTAGATGGATAGTATACTTAATGAATGACGACACAGAGGTAGGTACAGCAGTGGCCTACCGTACTGCTATATATAGTATACTGGTGGTCACTGTGTCAGAAAACTGCAAAACTAAAATGCACCACAGGTATAGAATGTAGATGGATAGTATACTTAATGAATGACGACACAGAGGTAGGTACAGCAGTGGCCTACCGTACTGCTATATATAGTATACTGGTGGTCACTGTGTCAGCAAACTGCAAAACTAAAATGCACCACAGGTATAGAATGTAGATGGATAGTATACTTAATGAATGACGACACAGAGGTAGGTACAGCAGTGGCCTACCGTACTGCTATATATAGTATACTGGTGGTCACTGTGTCAGAAAACTGCAAAACTAAAATGCACCACAGGTATAGAATGTAGATGGATAGTATACTTAATGAATGACGACACAGAGGTAGGTACAGCAGTGGCCTACCGTACTGCTATATATAGTATACTGGTGGTCACTGTGTCAGCAAACTGCAAAACTAAAATGCACCACAGGTATAGAATGTAGATGGATAGTATACTTAATGAATGATGACACAGAGGTAGGTACAGCAGTGGCCTACCGTACTGCTATATATAGTATACTGGTGGTCACTGTGTCAGCAAACTGCAAAACTAAAATGCACCACAGGTATAGAATGTAGATGGATAGTATACTTAATGAATGACGACACAGAGGTAGGTACAGCAGTGGCCTACCGTACTGCTATATATAGTATACTGGTGGTCACTGTGTCAGCAAACTGCAAAACTAAAATGCACCACAGGTATAGAATGTAGATGGATAGTATACTTAATGAATGACGACACAGAGGTAGGTACAGCAGTGGCCTACCGTACTGCTATATATAGTATACTGGTGGTCACTGTGTCAGCAAACTGCAAAACTAAAATGCACCACAGGTATAGAATGTAGATGGATAGTATACTTAATGAATGACGACACAGAGGTAGGTACAGCAGTGGCCTACCGTACTGCTATATATAGTATACTGGTGGTCACTGTGTCAGCAAACTGCAAAACTAAAATGCACCACAGGTATAGAATGTAGATGGATAGTATACTTAATGAATGACGACACAGAGGTAGGTACAGCAGTGGCCTACCGTACTGCTATATATAGTATACTGGTGGTCACTGTGTCAGCAAACTGCAAAACTAAAATGCACCACAGGTATAGAATGTAGATGGATAGTATACTTAATGAATGACGACACAGAGGTAGGTACAGCAGTGGCCTACCGTACTGCTATATATAGTATACTGGTGGTCACTGTGTCAGCAAACTGCAAAACTAAAATGCACCACAGGTAAAGAATGTAGATGGATAGTATATTTAATGAATGACGACACAGAGGTAGGTACAGCAGTGGCCTACCGTACTGCTATATATAGTATGCTGGTGGTCACTGTGTCAGCAAACTGCAAAACTAAAATGCACCACAGGTATAGAAGAATGTAGATGGATAATATACTTAATGAATGACGACACAGAGGTAAGTACAGCAGTGGCCTACCGTACTGCTATATATAGTATACTGGTGGTCACTGTGTCAGCAAACTGCAAAACTAAAATGCACCACAGGTATAGAAGAATGTAGATGGATAGTATACTTAATGAATGACGACACAGAGGTAGGTACAGCAGTGGCCTACCGTACTGCTATATATAGTATACTGGTGGTCACTGTGTCAGCAAAACTCTGCACTGTACTCCTCCTATATAATATTAATTATACTGGTGGTCCCCAGTCCCCACAATAAAGCAGCACACTGAGCACAGGTATGGAGTGTTTTTCAGGCAGACAACGTATACTGGTGGTCACTGTCAGCAAAACTCTGCACTGTACTCCTGCTATATAATACAGCTGCTCCCCAGTCCCCACAATTAAGCAGTGTGAGCACAGATATATTATGCAGCACACTGAGCACAGATATGGTATGGAGCATTTTTTTCAGGCAGAGAACGGATAAAACTGGTGGTCACTTATCAGCAAAACTCTGCACTGTATTCCTCCTAACAGCTGCTCCCCAGTCCTCCCCACAATTAAGCAATAAAGCAATCAAGTTCAACAATAAACGGAGAGGACGCCAGCCACGTCCTCTCCCTATCATCTCCAATGCACGAGTGAAAATGGCGGCGACGCGCGGCTGCTTATATAGAATCCGAATCTCGCGAGAATCCGACAGCGGGATGATGACGTTCGGGCGTGCTCGGGTTAGCCGAGCAAGGCGGGAAGGTTCGAACCTGCCTCGGACCCGTGTAAAATGGGTGAAGTTCGGGGGGGTTCAGTTTCCGAGAAACCGAACCCGCTCATCACTAGTGAATACCATCGGGCCCTGGTGATTTATTAATCTTTAAATGTTTTAATCGGTCACAGACTACTTCCTCGCTTAAATAAGTACCTATCAGTGGGATATTCTCATTATTGAGATTGTGTGTCAGTCCCTGAATTGGGTCCTCTCTAGTAAATACTGTTGAAAAAAACTCATTTAGTGTGTCCGCTATGTCATTATCATTTTTGCTTAAGACTCCCAACTTGACTTTTAAAGGGCCTATACTCTCCTTCTTTAATCTCTTGCTATTAATGTATTTAAAGAATTTTTTGGGATTCGCTTTGCTTTCCTTTGCTACTAGTTTTTCAGTTTCTACTTTAGCCGCTCTTATTTCCTTTTTTTTTCGTGTGAGAAGCGGACCTGTGGTGGAGCTGTAATTCTAACACCAGCCTTCATTTGGAGTCACTGAAGGTAGTCAGAAGCTCAGCAGTTCAGCAGGGACAGCCAACATTCAGCGGCAAGTAATGAGTCACATTGACTCATTGTAATTCTGCCAGCTGTGGGCCTTGGTGCAGTGAACCGGCTGCACTGGCAGTAGTTCCGTCTCCGATTTGGATGCTGAGTCGACAGTCAATTCTAAAACTAACAGGGGAATTCAATTGTTTGAAAAGTCAGTTGGATGTCTGTTTTTTCCTGTCTATTAGATAGGAAAAAACAGACACCCAACTGACTTTTCAAACAATTGAATACCCCCCTAAATGTTTTGTGCCACTCAAAAACACGTGCATATAACATGCAATCTGCCCAGTCAGCCTCGGTTAGCACATGGAAAGATTTAGGGGGCATTTTGTTCAGTTTAACTAAAACACACTGCTCTACATGAACTAATCATTTTTTATGACGCATGGGAAAAACACAACTTCTTTGACCGCTGTGTGACGGCAAACTATTGTTCGAGAGGGGTGAAACTTGCAAAACCATTTTGTGAGACTCGAAGTCAATGTTCCCTCACTCACTTTTAAAGGACGCAGTATGGTTTATTTTTATTTATTACTACAGTCTCAAGATTTAATAGCCATACCTCGTGTACCAGGTCACCTCAGCCCTGCCCCCACCCCATTACACTTATCGTGTGCTGGACCTAGAGCTGCAGTGTTATCCCCATTCTGGTCTATCCTGTATCTATTAAGGCAGTGCGAGCCATTGGCGAGTTGGAGCTTCACTTGAGCGAGAAAGACGCTCTGCTAAAGCAAGCATACCCTCCAATGTTTTAAACATAAAAATCGGTACAAATTAGGAAAGTGGGCATGGCCACAGGTAAAGGGTTTTCCTATACTTTCAATGGAAGTTTGGAGAGCCAAAAATGGGTACAGACCATAAAAAAAAGGTACAGCAAAAAATAGATGACACCAGAAAGAAAAAAATCTTACAATATATAAGTAATTGTCCATACATGTAACTCTTCTGTCCAGGCATGAACCTTTTCATTCTACTGCCTTTACCAACTACTGTACTAAAAAGGGCCTTTTCTTTATATAAATTAGCATAAACATTACTTATCACTATTTTGTTTTTTATTCTGTTACTATCAGCTTATGTGTTTAAGTATTCAAAAGCCCGTATCACAGATTTGGGTGTGAGAAGTAGGGTGCAGGCAGGTTTCTGAAGCACGTCCAACTTGCCATTTGTGTTCTTTAATGGCAGCACCATTCTCTTTGGGCTTCTTAATGCTCTCATACCCTAATCATGCATTTTATTTCTCTCTGCAATAAAATAGAACTGAATGAAATGTTTAAATAAATATTTACTGACAAGTAATATATCATCCATTAGACATGTGCCCTTGTCTAACTGTCACAACAATAAATAGGCAGAAGCTTTTATATTCAGCCTTTCAGCTCTGCTCCTGGATAACATATATTTCCTGATATGTCTGCTATTATTGTTGTTGTTGTTGTTATTAGTATTATTATTAATATTATTATACAATGTATTTTGTTAGTATCAGTGGTCAAAGTGTGCCACTATACAATAGGATGCCATACTGATACTTGTCTATCTGTTGATTGTGAAATTATAAAATTCCAGTCACTTACCTTTTCCATAACACCCCATCTAAATTTCCACTATGACCACTGGTTAGTACATATTGGACCTTATTCATGTTATTGATCCCCATTCTGCAACGTGCCGATTATCAGTATTTTATGCATGTGCAGGACCCATTCAGCGCACGCATGAACGGGTCCTGCGATGTAGGAAGCAGGACGGCAGCAGATTGTCAGTGATTGACAGTCTGCTGCCGTTTGATGGGCTGCAGCGGTTTCCTTTTTCCAAAATGGAGATGTGTTGCCGCCGTTTAGGGAAAGGAAGAGGCCAGGGATTTCCGTGGTTGCACGGATATTTCCTGGCCTCTGCGACGGGCGGCTTCCATGTCCCCATGGGTGCCCGATGGTAAGTCAATGATCCGTTGCCTATGTCCCATAACGCAGGTCGGATCTTTACTGCAGCAGGAGGCGTATATTTATAATTGACGCCTCCTGCTGCCTTTATATAGAGAGCTATCGCTGCTACTTCCAAGGAAGCAGTGATAGCAACTCCAACCACATCTGGGTTAAGCCCATTATTATAACGGGATACGGTCGTTAGGTCAACAGTCATTAGGTCGACTACTGAATGACGACATGCATTAGGTCGACATGGTCGTTAGGTCATCATGGTCATTAGGTCGACATGTACTAGGTTGACACGCGTTTTTCACATTTTGTTTTTCATTTTTTGGATTTTTCCATACTTACCGATCCACGTGGACTACGATTGGAATGGTAACCTGTGCCGAGCGAAGCGAGGCACCTTGTCGCGAGCCATGCGAGGGGTCACGGTGCACTAATTGGGGTTCCCCGTCACTTTACGAAGGAAACAACACCAAAAACAGTCCAAAAACACATGTCGACCTTTTGAACTGTTGACCTAGTACATGTTGACCTAATTTCCATGTCGACCTAATGACCATGTTGACCATCAGTGGTCGACCTAATGACTGTCGACCTAAGTTGGATCAACCCAACGACCCATACCCATTATAACAATATAATACAGCTGTAACAAACATAAGTCAGATTTGCAGTGAAAGATAAACTTACAGCTTTTGAAAGGTGGCTGTTACCAATTTAGAATAAATCTGGGGATTTCAAGACAAATAGGAGTCAATAGCAAAAGCTCATTAATGTACCATTCCTGGAGCAGTCGCTGTTTACTGTTACACACTTTATAAGACTTTAAAACAAATTAAAATAGAGTTATCTATTTTATACCACAGTTCAGGGATTAAACTAAAGCCCATAGATAGAAACCAAATGTTCTTCCTAATTAAATACACCAGCAGTAATGATGGAGATTAGGTCAATTTCTGGTTTGTATCATTTTCTGACCTATCTGCACTGTCTCTGCATGCTCTGCGAGCTTTAATCATAAACCTGACAAGACAACTTTCAACAGCAGGATGACCTGGATTTGACTTGTATATATTATCTTACTAACACACTTCTCAGTTACACGTGTTAAAGCAAACAAACTGCAGTGTAGTGTCACCATTGTAGGCGTAAATCAGGTATTTTTATGTATGTTTAGCAAAACACTGCGCCTTCGACTATTCTGCGCATAGAACCTTTCCAATGTCACCTACTTGGCTGGACCTCAGTGACAAAGCGCAGGAGGGTTTGAGGCAAAGCATAAAATTCTCTTTGGGGCCTCAACTTGCAAACTGACACCTAGATATTTGCTAAACACTGTACAGAATATGACAGATCAAGTTGGCATAGTTTGCAGAGGAAAATAACTTTTCATCAGCTGATGGAAAGCGCTGGGTGGAGTGTGGGCATTTATTGTCGTGGTGCCACCTAATTTGCTCAACAGTACAAACATATGATTTCATTAAGCAGTGTGTATGTAGCAGGGCGTTCTTTACTGCACAGAGCAGCACACAGCCGTTTCCACTCAGCTGTGAACTGGTGTAAGTTGGCTCTTACCTCATGTTATTAATGCGAAGGATGTCCCTGCGTCACGACAGGAGGGGATCTACACTTTTTTGTTTAGATTGGATGGCTGAAATGTAATAATATTATTTACTTTGTTTTTGTGGATTCACTCTGTTGTGGCCTCTGCACCTACTACCTGTCCACCGTTTTGTGTGTGACCACTGCAAATGTCTGACTATGCTATGTTGTCATTGTTACAGTTTCATTTCTGTTTATTTATTTACATGAGGTTTCTAGTTTAGTAACACAAACCAAATCCCCAAAACAGACCCCCTCAGTTACACACACACACACACACACACACACACACACACACACACACACACACACACGATCAAATTCCCCAAACACAGTATATTGGTGGTCATTCCGAGTTGTTCGCTCGCAAGCTGCTTTTAGCAGCTTTGCACACGCTAAGCCGCCGCCTACTGGGAGTGAATCTTAGCTTATCAAAATTGCGAACGAAAGATTCGCAATATTGCGATAAGACATCTCTGTGCAGTTTCTGAGTAACTCGAGACTTACTCGGCATCTGCGATCAGTTCAGTGCTTGTCGTTCCTGGTTTGACGTCACAAACACACCCAGCGTTCGCCCAGACACTCCTCTGTTTCTCCAGCCACTCCCGCGTTTTTCCCAGAAACTGTAGCGTTTTTTCACACACACCCATAAAACGGCCAGTTTCCGCCCAGAAACACCCACTTCCTGTCAATCACATTACGATCACCATAACGAAGAAAAAACCGTGAGTAAAATTCCTAACTGCATAGCAAATTTACTTGGCGCAGTTGCAGTGCGAACATTGCGCATGCGCACTAAGCGGAAAATCGCTGCGATGCGAAGAAATTTACCGAGCGAACAACTCAGAATGACCCCCATTATCCCTCCCACATCATCAAATACCCCAAATACAGTACACTTTCCCCCACATCATAAAATACCTAAAACACAATACAGCTTTCCCCCAAATCTTCAAGTACCCAAAACACAATAATCTTTCCCCCCACTTCATGGAATAACTAAAACATAGAACACCCACTGTCCAAAACAGAATACACTTTCTCACCCTCATAAAATCCCTATCATTTCATATACCCTCCCTTCTTCCACATTATCAAATCCCCAAAACACAATACACCTTCCCCCAGTGCTGGATTTCCCACTAGGCATGAAAGGCATGTGCCTACGGGCACCACTGGCTAGTGGCAACACAGCAGTCCACCTGCATCAGAGCTTTCCAGTGCTCAAACTGAGCCACAGCTATTTGGACACAGAACAAAGATTACATCCCCAATGGCGCATCAGGGGGAGTCTCAGGTGTGGGTACATTTGCAGTCCAGAAGGCAGGAAGATTAGGTTCATATCAATGGAAGTCTCGGAAGCATTCGTATATATGCAAACCAGAAACCTTGGAGAGGAGGTCCTTGACCCAAGATAGAAACCAGCAAAAGGCCAAAAAAACAGGTATTTGGAGGGGGAGTCGTCTTGCCAGAAGACAGTGGCTGCTAGGAGGGGAATGGGTGCTCAATAATATTGTACCTATGGGTGGCACAACCTCTAGCTCTATCCCTACCTTACCCCACAGTATCAAATACCCAAAACACAATGCACTTCCTCACTAACATAAAATATCCAAAACTCATTGCCTCGTCCATCCAGATGATCAAATCCCCATAACAAAATGTGACCTATTTACACATCTACAAATCCCCAAAATACAATATACCTTCCCCCACATCATCAAAACCTCAAAATACAATACACCCTCCAGATCATCAAATACCCAAAGCACAGCATACCTTTCCCCAGACTATTAAATTCCAGGCTTGTAATTGGTACTGTAGTTAGTCTAATTGCAATTGATGTCTGAGTTTGATGAATTCGAAATGCACCAAGAGGCTAGACTGAAAGATGAGCTGCACATCTCCTTTGTAAAATTGGGCATACAATATACAATTATTTTGCAGATAATCTGTGGTTGGAATGAAAAGTTGGTAATGGATGAGAGCAACTGACAATCGATCATTTGCTCCCAAACACTGGAAAATGGACAAAACCTGTCGTTTAGACGAATTGGTTAAATCACGGACAGGTTTTGTCCATTTTCCAGTGTTTGGTAATAAATGATCGATTGTCAGTTGCTGTCATAAATTACCAGGTTTTCATTCCAACCACAGATTATCTGCCAGATAATTGTATAGTGTATGCCCATTTTAAGGAGCAGGGAGGCAACATGTGACTTATTTAGTATCACACACTCCTAGCTGTTTTCTTGTCACCAAAGTCTGTTGCTAGATGCAGTGAGCAGTGTTGTGGGGAGTTTGGCTGCCATAATTGCTGTAAATCCCATCCCACCCAAATCTGCTATTGCCTCCCTCTCTTCATTAATTTAAGTGTAATTAAACATGTGCCAAAACCAAGCAGTGCCACTAGTTTTATTTCATGATGTTGACATGTAGTTAAAGTTAAAATGCTACAAGCTGTCTCTTAACTGAGTGTTATTGTGGTGATTAGAGTGCATGTGCATGTTGGGGGTAATTCCAAGTTGATCGCAGCAGGAAATTTTTTAGCAGTTGGGCAAAACCATGTGCACTGCAGGGGGGCAGATATAACATTTGCAGAGAAAGTTAGATTTGTGTGGATTATTTTGTTTCTGTGCAGGGTAAATACTGGCTGCTTTACTTTTACACTGCAATGTAGATTGCAGATTTAACTCACCACACCCAAATCTATCTCTCTCTGCACATGTTATATCTGCCTCCCCTGCAGTGCACATGGTTTTGCCCAACTGTTAACAAAAATCCTGCTGCGATCAACTCAGAATTACCCCCGTTGTTCATACCTCTAAACATGACCCTCTCCAGGAGGGACACAACGCTCTGCTCCTGGAATTCTCTCTCAATTTTTTATTGCCATCCCCTGTGCTGAAACACCTTTCTTATCCATTAACCTGTTCAACACAGGTGCCGGCAATCATACATTAAAAGTCCAGAAACAGAGCATTGTATCCCTCCTGGAGAGGGTCATGTTGGGAGGTATGTATACTCTACAGTGTCTGTTTGCTTAGGTAATCTGGAGTTATTGTTTTGTGCAGAATTTAGCCTGTTTAATTGTTAGATATTTGGGGAATTTGGGATGTCCTCCTCCCATATCATTACTTGTTTGTTTTAGCTTTATTGCCCACCAGTGGGTGTTGGGCAATGGGTGGGGTTTTAATCAGTGAACCTATACCTTACACATGTTAATGTTAGTTCATATTAGAGTATACTTGGCTGATTAAGCCTGGCTGATTGATCCAGGGTGTAGGACTCTAAGGGAGGAGGCTCAAAGGGAGCAGATATATAATTTTAATATCAAAGCCTGGACTTAGCCTGGACTTAAACTGGACGAAAAACTGAAAGAAAACATCAAACAACAACCGATGAACTACTTATCAATATCAACTGCATATGCAAATTTATCACCCTCCACCTTTCACTCTGTGAACACTATGCAACCCATTTGCAGAAAAGAACATATGTAAGATCTGGTTTCCAGCCATAATCAGGATCACAAAGATCTTCTTTGGGACAATTGTGAGTTCATCTTCTCATCTACAAACACTTAAAATATCTAACAGAATTACCATTGCTTCTTAACCCTCTCACAATCCTTTCATTTCTTACACTCCAGATACATTTCTGCACCCACTTTATCTACGCTTTTGACTCATTTCATACTAAATCTACACCCATTAAGCCTACACTGCTTTTCTCACCTGCATTTCTGCAATTCTTCTGCTTGGATTCCCTTACACTCTCCTCTCCTACTTCCACTTTCCCTCAACCTATTTACCTACTTAACACTATGTCAAGGTTTTCTTATACTCCCCACATCACTCAGTGTCTACCTAATAATGTATCTTTATCCTTCCCCCCTAGTCTCCTACACCTCCTCCTCTCTCCCCTCCTCTGTCTCCCCTCCTTCCCTCTGTTTCCTTCCCCCTCCTTTCCTGTTACCCCACTTTCATTCACCTCAGCCCCATGGTTCTGCTACCCCACAACTCAGCCCTGCTCCCTCTCTCCCTTCCCTGTCACCTCCCCACACCCCCATCCACATCACACTGACCTCCCTCCCTGCCCACCTCCTGCAGTTTCCCCTCCCAGCTCAGGCACCCGCACCATCACTACTCTCTCATCATCCCTGCCCTCAAAGTTATACTCACCTCATCGCTACAGCAACCCTGATAATATCATTCACATCTCTCCCACAAACTCATACCCCCTATCCTGTGCCCTCTGGAATGCCAGATCTGTTTGTAACAAACTGGTCCCCACTCATGACCTTTTCATTTCCAACTCCCTACACCTACTAGCCATTACTGAAACTTGGATTACGCCCTCTGACGCTACTTCTCCTGCTGCTCTCTCTGCTGGGGGCCTCACATTCACACACACACACCCCGACCTGGGGATCGCCATGGGGGTGGTGTTGGGGTCCTTTTACCTTCTAGTTACTCCTACCAACTCATACCACCAGAACCATCCCTTACATTCTCTATATTTGAGGTCCATGCCATACGCCTCTTCCAACCAGTCCATCTTAGAGTAGCTGTCATTTACCGCCCCCCTGGCACTGCTTCCAAATTCATCGACAACTTTGCTTCCTGGCTTCCTCACTTCCTCTCTTCTGACATTCCCTCCATTATCTTAGGCGATTTCAACATCCCTATTGACATCCCCACACAATCCCCTGCCTCTAAACTCCTTAACCTCACCTCTTCACTTGGTCTCTCCCAGTGGACCTCCTCACCCTCCCATGTGAATGGGAGCTCACTGGATCTGGTCTTCACTCACCGCTGTGATATTTCTGATTTTTCCAAATCCCCATTTCCCTTCTCTGACCACCACCTGCTCTCCTTTAACCTATCTCTCTCGACTTCCCCATCTCTACCTCCTAAGGCTACCATCACTAAGCGTAACATTGAAGCTATTGACACCACATTCCTTTCCTCCCTGTTTGATTCACTTCTCTCTCCTATTCTCTCTCTTATACCCTGAACAAGCCACTTCCACATACAATGCATCCCTTACTTCTACTCTTGACTCTGTTGCTCCACCAACCACTATTCACCCTCGCAAATTAACACCTCAACCCTGGCACACCAAATGCACCAGATATCTGCAAAAATGCTCACGTACTGCTGAGCGACACTGGAGGAAATCACGCTCTAAGGCAGACTTCCTCCATTTCATACTTATGCTCTCATCCTTCAGTGCTGCCCTTTCTCTTGCTAAACAGTCATACTTCAAGAACCTCATCTCCTCCCAGTCTTCCAACCCCCGGCGCCTCTTTGCCACTCTCAACTCACTCCTCTGCCCACCTCCACCTCGTCTCCCTTCCTCACTCTCTGCTCTTGACTTTGCCACTTACTTCACATCCAAAATTGACTCCATACGTCAGGACATCACATCACACCAGACCATCAGTAACCAGCTTTCTCCCATCCCTTACCAACCCTCCCCATCCCTCGCACCTACTCTGACATCTTTCTCCCATGCATCTGGAGAGGAAGTCACGGCCCTCATTCATTCCTGTCCCCTCACCACCTCCCCACTTGACCCTATCCCCTCCCGCCTCCTCAGCTACCTCTCTCCTGCTTGTTCTCATCTTTCCCACCTTCTCAATCTGTCCCTCTCATCAGGCACTGTCCCCTCTGCCTTCAAGCATGCACTCATCTCTCCTATTCTTAAAAAACCTACACTTGATCCAAACACTCTCTCCAACTACCGACCCATCTCTCTCCTCCCTTTTGCCTCCAAACTCCTTGAGCGTATTGTCTACAACCGCCTTACTTCCTTTCTTTCCTCACACTCACTGCTTGACCCATTCCAGTCTGGCTTTCGTCCTCTCCACTCCACTGAAACTGCCCTTACAAAAGTATGCAATGACCTCCATGCTGCTAAATCTAAGGGACACTACTCTATACTTATTCTACTTGATCTCTCTGCTGCTTTTGACACTGTACACCATCCTCTCCTACTGCAAATTCTTCACTCCATTGGTCTGCGTGACACTGCCCTCTCTTGGCTGTCCTCCTACCTTTCTGACCGTTCTTTCTCTGTCTCCTCTCATGACTCCACCTCCCCCTCACTTCCACTAACTGTAGGGGTACCCCAAGTTTCTGTCCTTGCTCCTCTTCTCTTCTCTCTCTATACGTCCTCACTAGGTAAGCTCATTAGTTCTTTTGGTTTCCAATATCATCTCTATGCTGATGACACCCAAATCTATCTTTCCTCTCCAGACCTCTCCCCTGCTCTCCTCACTCGTATCTCCAACTGTCTCTCTGCTACCTCTTCCTGGATGTCCCAGCGCTTTCTTAAACTTAACATGTCTAAGACAGAGCTGATCATCTTTCCTCCCTCCCGCATAACCTCACCTCCTACAATCTCATCATCTATTGATGGCACTACTATATCCTCTAGCCCCCAAGTGCGCTGTCTTGGAGTAATCCTTGACTCCTCCCTCTCCTTCAAACCACACATTCAGCACCTCTCACAAACCTGCCATTTTCATCTAAAAAATATTTCCAGGATCAGACCCATTCTGACCCAGGATGCTACTAAGACTCTTATCCACTCACTGGTCATCTCCAGACTGGACTACTGTAATCTGCTGCTGACTGGCATTCCTGTCAAATACCTCTCTCCACTCCAATCTATCCTCAATGCTGCTGCCCGGCTCATCTTCCTCACCAAACGCACTACGTCCACCTCTCCTCTCTTACTAGACCTTCACTGGCTCCCCTTCCCTTTCAGAATTCATTTCAAGCTTCTCACACTCGCTTACAAAGCCCTCACCCACTCCTCTCCCATCTACATCTCTGACCTTATCTGCCTTTACACTCCCACCCGTCCTCTTCGCTCTGCTAATGCACGCCGACTCTCCTGCCTACGGATTACTTCCTCCCACTCCTACCTCCAAGATTTTTCACGTGCTGCACCACTTCTTTGGAATTCCCTACCTCTCCCCCTCAGACTCTCCACCTCTCTACAAAACTTCAAACGATCTCTGAAGAACCACTTCTTCACCAAACCCAGCCAAATCTCATCCTAACACTCTGTTCTACGCTCTCTATGTACCCCATCTGTGTCACCCCTGTCTGTCTACCCCTCCACTTTAGAATGTAAGCTCTCACGAGCAGGGCCCTCTTCCCTCATGTGCTTATCCTTTCTTACTTTAATAATCTTCAACTGCACCACATCCAGCAGTCTTCTGCCACCTGATACTTATTCCAGTGTCATCTGCTGATGTAACTATGTTTATTTACCTTGTACTTGTCCTATACTGTCATCAACTGTAAGTTGCTGTTTTCCTGTTTGATTATTTGTTTATGTATTCTGTGATTGGGCGCTGCGGAACCCTTGTGGCACCATATAAATAAAGGATAATAATAATAATAATAATGTGTTGTTTACTTTATAAAAGTGACAGTTACTGTATTATTGGAGCATCACAGTGCTTAGGAGCTGTACTATATTTAGCCAAGGAGAGAATTGATGCCTTATCATACTGACCACTGTTTATCTTCTATCACTTATATCCTGTTATCTTTATATATAAATGCGAAAGCCCTAACTCATTGACTGACTGACTGACTCATCACTAATTCTCTTACTTTCCGATGCGCTAGGAAGATGAAATTTAACATAGGTATTCTTCAGGTGGGAAATAGGAAAACAACGTAATTATAATGTCAACAAACCTCCCCTAAGGGGATGATGTCATCACCGATGCGTGGCTTGCATTGCGTGAATGATAATGCTCAACTAAACAATCGGATCAAAATTTGGATTGCACCTCTAGTGGGTAGAATGTAATAAACTACAAAAATGGTCCTGTCACTTTTTACCGTATCTGCTACGGCTGCTCCTCTGGTAAAGCCAAGAACCATGGATTAATATTTACTTACATTAAAGACATCTCAAATTTACATCTCTATAGATTTACCAAATTTTTAACACTCATTAATATTTACAACCATGAAAATCAGAACCTCCTGTGCGAAGAACGGGTAGAACAGCTAGTCTTCAATATAAACTTCTCCGGTTTGGAATTAACGTGTGGACTAACCTCCTTGCTCACATCCGCTGCACACCTACCAGCTTGTAGGCATCTCCCAATACATTAAAGATATTTTCTGCCGCTCAGTAATCTTAGATGGACTTTTTAGTTTGTGGAAGTGTCTCATGAAAGCAGCGTCTATGCTTGGGCTATGACATGCGCTAGTTGGACTATAAAGGCCTTTTGTGCTGCACTTGCAGTGCGATTTGTAAATGAGGTTCATTGTGTCAAAAAGTATATGTTGTCCATATACTATTGATAGATTCCATCCTTTGACCAAATTATTTAGAAAATGACAGAAGACAATTTATATTACCAAGCAATTATTAACAACATTTCTGAATGAAAGATGAATACAAAACAGATTTATTTAATCTCAATCTCAAGGAATTTTACCGTTTATCATTGCTCCAATCATGGGCCGGATGTAATGATGCCTAAATTGGCTGGAGGTGTGGGTTCCTGGCTGAACTCAAGACTTTTTTTAAAAGCAGCAATCATTTACAAAGCATGGTTTTGCCTTGTACATGATTGCCACTTTAAATAAATGTCTGAGTTCAGCCGGAAACCTGCACCTGCAGCCGACTCGGGCATCATTTCATCTTTTATCACTTATCTGTTTCTTCGACATTTTCATTTGCTCCCTCTTTCTCTCATTTAGTGGTTTTACTTTTATCATATTGTTGAGTCTTCATGATGCACTAGTACAATTCTCATTTTCCATGAATCAGATATATTATTAGTGTATATCACAATCCCCATGGGAGAGATCACATTAAAGGAAAACTACCAACATTTACATTTAATAAGTTGTGTAAAATTACATTTAATTAAACTTGAAATATATTTCACAAGACAAAAAAGGTGATTTATGAAAATGCAAATCCTGCAGTGTATATGGTATTTCTGTGACATAATGCTTCTTTTTGTAAGAAAATATCATTTATATATGCAAACTCAAAATCTGTGCATTTAGATGATGGTATCTTCAAACGGTGACTGCAATGAATTCTGAAAGTCTGCAACTACTTTTATAAAGAGATGAGTGGATAAATGCAGACAAAAACAGGAGGTAGTGAAGTGCCTTTACAGGTGTATTCCTTGGTCACAAGCTGACCACGCAGGGTAGTTAGGAGGTCCCAGAACTAGGGAGTCAGTCCTACATTTTTGAAAAGGAAGCCATTAATACCTTAGTGCAGAATAGTCATCTGTATAATGGGCCTAATTTTTGTTTTGTATTACCAGTTTGCGCGTGGCAGTCATAAGTACACTGATGAAACACTTTATACAGTCTTGATAGAGTTGGATTACCCAGAACATATGTTTTTTGACAAGATTGGCGTATGACAAAGCATACTTGTTTTTCTTTCAGTTACCGTCTGAGCAAGTTATCAGAGATGATATATATGATTTCCATGGGCATATCCAGAACAAAATGACAGGGGGGTACAATGACAGGGGTATTTTCAAAGTAGGCATGACCTGCAAAAAGGGGTATGTCCTCAAAGGGAATGCCGTATCCATATAATGGGAAGAGGGCAATGCTTTGGAGTGGCAGTGGGTGGCAGGAGAGAGGGTGATGGGAAGTTAGTGACGGAGCGGAGAGGCAGAGGGTGATGCAGTGAGTGACGGGAGAGATAGTGGGTGACAGGGAGTACAGAGGTTGACAATGAGAGGTAGTGGGTGACGCCAGGTAATGGGTGACAGGGGGAGGCTGTAGGGTTGCCAGGAATGGGTGACAAGGGGAGGCAGTGGGTGACAACAGGGGGAGGCAGTGGGTGACGTAGAGGATGATAGGGAGAGGCAGTGGATGACAGGGAGAAGGTGATGGGTAGAGACAGTAAATGACAGGGAAAGGGTGATGGGGAGAGTGAGATGCCTTGTAGAGGCAGAGGGAGATGGGGAGATATTGATGCAGGAGAGGAAGAGGGTGAGGCAGTGTGTGACATAGAGATATATTGGGAGATAGAGAGGCAACAGGTGACAGGAGGGGATGACAGTGAGAGGCAGTGGGTGGCAGGTAAAGGCAGTCGGTGACAAGGAGAGGCAGGGGTGACAGGGAGATAGTGAGTGACTGGGGAGGCAGTATATGATAGCTGTGAGGTGGGTGCAGCATGAGACATAAGTTTACTTACTGTTGGGTCTGGGTCTGGGCCCACAGCAGAGCAGCATGGTTGATTTGGCTGGCTCAGTCTAGGAGAAGGGCACAGGAACTGCAGGCAGAGGCAGGGTGGTTGCTCCTATGCACCCTGCAGAGATTGTGATGTCGCCTGGGCAGCACCACCTCCTCTTCAGTACCAACCAGTCCAAGCGACCCAGGAGGCAGAGAGGAGGAGCCAGGGAGAGATGAGGAGAGACCTCCCTGCCCTTACTCCACCTCCTCCGGCCGGACACCATCCTCTTCATCATGGCCCATAGAGAAGAAGTGAGGCGGCATACTAATGATGAGTAAGTATGACCCATTATATATAGCCGTCAGATACGGCCACCTTAATATCAGTGGGCCCTGGTGCTAAGCACTGGCTGCACCACTGCAAGTTCTGCCCCTGGCCCAAGGGAGGGCTAACAGGCTGACTGACAGCCAGCAGCCTCATCCTGATTCTCCTAAATTATAGGAAGGCACGTGCCTGGCCCCCTACCCCTGAATCCGCCTTTGATGATTACTATTGGTAGGTTGCATTAACCTTTTAAAAATTTTGTTTTATGTTTAACTTCTATGTTATTATTATTATTATTATTATTATTATTATTATTATTATTGAAAAAAACCTTCAAAATATCTACATTTGATCCTGGTGATATTTTTTGTGCCCCACCTCAAAACAGAATTTCTTTCTAGCTTTTTTTGTCACTCTATATTGGCTTATAGGGTAATACAAGGACCATGGGAGGTCATTATCACAGCGTAGTACAGTCACTCTGAAGTGCAGTTTTGGATCCTTGATCTACTATAAAGCACTGGAGTTTCTCCAAACTCGTCTAGGCAGTGAGGTCTGGCTAATTTATACAACTGAGTCACCTGCACTGGACCCTTTACATCCCAGTAGGACCAGTATAGTGGGCTCATCACTGTCCTACACAGTGAATTTGTAGGATGTCACAGGCAGAGCTGCCATCACCCAGACTCATCTACTCTATGGGCCTGATTCAATTAGTAAGAAAACCTGATGGTTTATGCATTAATCCAATTGTAAGCAACTTGGTCAGACCGCACATAGAGGGTCATTTTGACCCGATTGCACGCATCAGTTTATTGCAGCAGTGCGATCGGGTCAGAACTGCGCATGCGCTGGCGCCATGATCATCTCTGCCTGATTGACAGGCAGAGGCGGTCGCTGGGCGCGGGGGGGCGGAACGGCGGCGTTTGGCAGCCGTTTCGTGGGCACGGTCTGGCCAACGCAGGCTTGGCTGGACCATGCGGGGTGCGGGCCACAACAGCTGTGTGACGTCACAAGCAGCCGCTGCCGGCCAGGGAGCGATGAGTAGCTCCCGGCTAGCACGCTAAAGCTGCACTGGCCGGGAGCTACTCCTAAAGTGCAAAAGCATCGCCACTGTGCGATTTTGCACTTCTGCATGGGAAGGGGGGCAGCACTGACATGCGGGGCAGGATGGCCCTGTGCTGGGCGTCCCCCCCATGTCTATGTTAATGATAGTAGCCCTGCAAAATTTTGCAGGGCTGCGATCAACTCGGAATCACCCCCATGGTCAGAACGACTCCTGTGATCACACTTGCAGTGCCCGACAGCTGCATCCTGATTGACGGGCCACGGTCGTTTTGGGGTGGAGAAGGGGTGGTGCCCTTAAGTGTTCCTGAATATAAGGATATGCTTCCCCTGTTGTTGGAAAGTGCTAAGGCCAGGGTCTACGTCTGATGCAGATTTTCTGCTCTAGTTTATGGAGATGCGGTGGCCAGTCTGCACAACCTGTATGTTATTCAGCTGGTGGATGGTCCTGAAGATAACACATGCAAGCAGGAGGCCTCTAACCCAGAATCCCCCTGCTGCATTAGCATATGTTCACGTGCAAGGACGGTGTCCACAATCAGGTCCTATATAAATGACTAGTAACCATTACTCTTATTATGATACATTCCTTCAAAATATGCTGGTATATTTTTTTCTTACAAAGATAATAACTGTACGTGGAAGTTTCTGAGATAATGTCTATAAATTTACATAACTTGAGACAAAGGATTGTAGTGTTCATAAAAAGAAAGATGTGAACTTTTTACCTGAGCATGACTGTAATGAATTCTGAAAGTAACATCTGAAAGAATAACAGATGAACACACCAGACACTAAACTGCATTCAGGACGGGGGGGACGTGTGTAAGCTGCCTCTTTATATTTGCTCTTGGTGACAACAATATGTGTGACTCGTGATCATTGTAAAGGTGATTGTAAACTTTTCCCTCTGAGGTTTCTGCCGAGGTGTGCAGACAGATGTGTCCTCCTGCAAATGTGAGCAGAGACAATATGCCATTTGGTCTAGCATCACTGACATTTCATGTGAATGCCCCTAAACAAACAGCCCCAGATCCCGTCTTATATGTCTTGCTATTTGGTTGTAATCCGACTCTCTGGCCCGGTGATCCCTGTTGATAGATGATCTATTCTAATACCTGAAAGGGTATGGTGCTATCTGCTAATCCTATGGAGATAATCCAGCTGCACATTGTTCATGCAATGATGAATATGAACAATAACCAAGTGGAGGTAACAGCTGGGCTATAGCTGTCAGGCTCACAATAGACATCTCTTGCTTTGTGACTGCTTCCAATGAACTGTGTTATGCAAGCAACTATTTTATGGCGAACTCCATCTAAAACGTAAGATATTCTGTTAGGGGAAAATAAGTGAGATAAATCATCTTGATGTGACAAGTCCTGAGATTTTGCTATATATGGAGTTGGCTGTCCAAGGCTCCATATAAGAATGAGTACTAAACCATATAATGCTGTATTTAACAAGCAGCAATTTGCTCAGTTTATGTCTGTAGGCTAACATGTACGCCATAAATAGATGATGTAAGTGGTACGGTCCCCATGGGGACCCAGCAAAAGTCTTTCTGACTTCAGTGAAGTCTTTCAGGCATTGCTGTGTCTCTGCCAGGTGGTAGTACTATGTGCATGTGCTGATGGCCATCGGCCAACTTGTTGTGTTAGGCTGTGATAACAGAGGATGTGGATGATAAGGTGGCACCTCGGGGCCTGACAGATACAGCAAGTTATGGTAAATACCAGTGGAATATTTGTTAGTATTGCTGTGACACTAAACAAAATATGCCACCAGAAAGTTGTTCCATTGTTATATGGATCCCCAATATGTGCACTCTGTGTAACTGCACATGGCGGCACTTTTGTACTGCTAATAGGGCTACACTGTGGCTGTGAATGGTTCTGTGCTGAGCCTAAGAAAGAATTTCACTCATAGTACATAGCTCAGGTCTGTGTGAGGCACTAGTTACTGTTTAATACCTACTGCAAAGGAAGGTACTGCTAGTTAGTAGCAGTCTAGTGTAACAACCTCTAATATGGTCATTGTGCACTTCTATGATGTGTACAGGGTACCTTGATCACCTTAGGAGCAACTATTGAGCTTGTATATAGTTAAGAGCAATACGGTATGTACAACAGGTCAGATAAAAGTGATCTAAGGGATCTACTTACCAATGATGGAACTGGGCCCTGATGAACTATAATCTCTTAGTTAAGAGGGCAATTCTGAGACAATTTGAGCTAATGGGACTCAGAGAGGAGATGAAATTTGCGATGCTAGATCATGCAGAGGGAGTTTATCACGTGGGGTATAGTAGGCTGTAAAGGAGAGATGGGTTGTGTGATAAAGCACTTGAAAGTACCTCATCCCATCACCCTTCTCCATGTGCTTGTGGAAGGAGCTTTTGCGTGCACATGCAGCAGTTGTATTCCTAGTGCAAAAGATCCATCTGAAATCAGATAGAGCGCAACTCTACATAGTCTGCAATCCCAACTGCTGGCCTATGCTGCACCCTCACTCATATGAACCTACATGCTACCCCATTGCTGCACAGGGGCTGCTATAGGTGAACCTCTTGTCACAATCAGTCCTGATAACTTCATAAATGAGGTTTGTAACAATTGATAGGGTTTTGGTAATGTCCTTAGTGAAAATAGGAGACAAACTGGCAATGGTCCAAGGAGAACAGGGTGGTCAACTGTATTTAAAGTGCAGCGAGGTACACAAGGATGAGTAGTGAGAAGCAGACATTAAGGATGTAAAGCAGGTTTGTTCAGCGAGCATGTAAGAAGACTGTGTAAATTGTCATGTTTTCGGAATATGGTAAACCGCAGGTGATGGGCATCTGCAGCATTATCAAGGCCCCTTCCCCCATGAGCTTCCCATCTGTTGTTTGAGCCGTTATTGCAATGAATTTCCCATTCATGAGCTTCAAGCGGTTAAATTAATCCAGTTTATTGGTATAGGCAATTCATAATTTATTGCAAGATATGTTAGTTGCTTTTATGCAGGAAATGCTCATATGAAATGGGGAATAGAGGAAATGGTATTTCTCATTGCACTTTGAAGCATTTATGTTCTTGAGATTCTGTTTCTCAATGTAAAATGGACCCTTGAAAGCAGAATGTTTCTAAGAAACATCTTTGCAGAAATGTTGTATGTAAATGTGGTGGAATTAAACAAGTTCATGATAAGACTGCAGTAAAACAAGGAAACAAAAAGGTAAAAACCTAAAACCTAAAATGGGCATATTACCCATGAAAGAATGGTACAATTTCAGGAATAGACTACTTTGCTTGCACTAATGTGTATTTAATTATTTGAAGGTAAGATTAATGGTAACATTTGCTGAGAGAATTAAAGATTGCATTAGTAAGATCCAATTAGTACTGAGGTAAAGTTTTTCAGATTTATTACAATAAAGTGTTTATGAACTTTGACTTCTAACTTACGGTCTTGTCTTTCTTTTCCCGTCAACATTCATAAATCATATTTCAACCACAAAATACAAAGTATTCAGCATCTAAGGAGTAAAAATGTATTATATTCTTTATTTTTGTTGTGAATGGTTGAGGTAAATGATTAGGACTTATTAGCAAGCAGTAAGACGGTGTGAAACATTGTGTCAGTAATGTATGTGTCTAAATAGCAGAGCTGTCACATTGTTCCACAGCCATGGACCCTCTTCCACCTCCCCTGTGTTTGCTATCTTCTTGACTTGACATTTGGTGCGTCCAGCCCCGTCTACTGTATGTTGACAGCCATCTACCAGCGGTGCAAGTGTGCGGGTATGGGTGGGTACGGCGTACCCTTAAGAATTAAGCCGTGGGTACGCCGCTCCTCGTGGCTCCATCCCTCCCACCCTCCCTCTGCTGCTCACCGCCGCTGATGTTTGGGGAAGAGAGCGCAGCCTGCGCCTTTCCTGCCCCTCAGTGTCTTTGTTCAATTCAGCGCCGCCCGTGAGCCAATCAGAGCTCGCGGACCGGCAGGCAAGGCTGCCGGACCGCGAGCTTTGATTGGCTCACGGATCGATGTTGAATTGAACTAAGACACCCGCACTGCCGCCGAAGACTGAGGGGAAGGAGAGGTGCGCGCACACACACACACACACACACACACGACAGTAGCAGCGGTGAGCAGCGTGGGGGGGGGGGAGCATGTATACCTGGCACTGGGAGCATATCTGGGACTTTGAAGGCATATCTGGCACTGGGGGGGACATGTGTATCTGGCACTGGGGGCATATCTGGCACTGGGGGGGCATGTATACCTGGCACTGGGATCATATCTGGCACTGGGGGCATATCTGGCACTGGGGGGGCATGTATACCTGGCACTGGGAGCATATCTGGCACTGGGGGAATATCTGGCACTGGGGGGGCATGTATACCTGGCACTGGGATCATATCTGGCACTGGGGGCATATCTGGCACTGGGGGGGGGCATGTATACCTGGCACTGGGAGCATATCTGGCACTGGGGGCATATCTGGCACTGGGGGGGCATGTATACCTGGCACTGGGATTATATCTGGCACTGGGGGCATATCTGGCACTGGGGGGGCATGTATACCTGGCACTGGGAGCATATCTGGCACTGGGGGCATATCTGGCACTGGGGGGGCATGTATACCTGGCACTGGGATCATATCTGGCACTGGGGGCATATCTGGCACTGGGGGGGCATGTATACCTGGCACTGGGAGCATATCTGGCACTGTGGGGACATGTGTATCTGACACTGAGGGCAAATCTGGCACTAGGGGGACAGTGTATCTGGCACTGGGGCCATTTATGTATCTGGCAGTGGGGGGCAATGTATATCTGACATGGTGGGGGCATTTGTGTATCTGGCACTGTGAGGCAATGTATATCTGGCGCTCTGGGGGCATGTGTGTATCTGACACTGTGGGCCAATGTGTGTCTGACACTGTGGGGCAATGTGTATCTGGCACTGTGGGGCAATGTGTATCTGGCACTGTGGGGCAATGTGTATCTGGCACTGTGGGGCAACGTGTATCTGGCACTGTGGGGCAACGTGTATCTGGCACTGTGGGGCAACGTGTATCTGGCACTGTGGGGCAACGTGTATCTGGCACTGTGGGGCAACGTGTATCTGGCACTGTGGGGTAATGTGTATCTGGCACTGTGGGGCAACGTGTATCTGGCACTATTGGGGTTATATGTGTATCTGCCCTTCCCCCCATATGTGTATAATGCCCCCATTTTCATTGGCCACGCTCCATGTGGCATTTGGCCACACCCATTATTTGGCACGCGCGCCGAAGGCGCGCACACAGTACATGTGAGACATTTTTTCTACTTGCACTACTGCATCTACCGTAACTGTAAAGTAATAATCTGATGGTTTATATCAGAGAAGCGTACCCTCTACAAAGTTTTCAAACAACTGTAGGAACAAAATCATAAAACTGCCAGCAAAAATGTGTCTGTTAATGACTTGAAGGACGCATCCACTGCAGTATTCATGGGCATATTTCTCTGGACATAAGGTGCATACACACGGAGAGATAATGACGATCTCCGATTATGACTTCCCCTGAATTCCCACCGAGCCCTGAACCACCGATATTTACTTGAGATTTTGACTATGTAAGAATTTGACTAAGTGCCAGTATTGACTATGGGGGTCATTCCGAGTTGTTCGCTCGCAAGCTGCTTTTAGCAGCTTTGCACACGCTAAGCCGCCGCCTACTGGGAGTGAATCTTAGCTTATCAAAATTGCGAACGAAAGATTAGCAGAATTGCGAATAGACACTTCTTAGCAGTTTCTGAGTAGCTCCAGACTTACTCGGCATCTGCGATCAGTTCAGTCAGTTTCGTTCCAGGTTTGACGTCACAAACACACCCAGCGTTCGCCCAGACACTCCTCCGTTTCTCCAGCCACTCCCGCCTTTTTCCCAGAAACGGTAGCGTTTTTTCGCACACACCCATAAAACGGCCAGTTTCCGCCCAGAAACACCCACTTCCTGTCAATCACATTACGATCACCAGAACGAAGAAAAAAACCTTGTAATGCCGTGAGTAAAAAACCTAACTGCATAGCAAATTTACTTGGCGCAGTCGCACTGCGGACATTGCGCATGCGCATTAGCGAGTAATCGCTCCATTGCGAGAAAAAAATAACGAGCGAACAACTCGGAATGACCCCCTATACTATGTACTAGACTGTACACAATATAGGAGGTCATTCCGAGTTGATCGTAGCTGTGCTAAATTTAGCACAGCTACGATCTTCTTCCCTGACATGTGGAGGGACACCCAGCACAGGGCTAGCCCGCCCCGCATGTCAGTTCGGCCCCCCCTCGCAGAAGTGCAAAGGCATTGCAAAGCGGCGATGCCTTTGCAGTTAAAGAGTAGCTCCCAGCCAGCGCAGCTTTAGCGAGCTGGCCAGGAGCTACTCATCGCACCCTGGCCGGCAGCGGCTGTGTGTGACGTCATGCAGCCGCTGCGGCCCGCCCCCCGTTTGGTCCGGCCACGCCTGCGTTGGCCGGACCAAACCCACGAAACGGCGGCCAAATGCCGCCGTTCGGCCCCCTCCCGCCCAGCGATCGCCTCTGCCTGTCAAACAGGCAGTGGTGATTGCATCCCTTCTACGGCCTTCGGCCGTCTGGCATGCGCTGGCACACTACGGCGCCAGCGCATGCGCAGCAGGGACCCGTTCGCTCTGCTGCGTTAAAACGCAGCAAGCGAACGGGTCCGAATGACCCCGATAGTCAAGATTGACTTGCCTGCACAGTCTATTTTTTCTTGCGATACTGACCCCACGGGTGTATGCATCGGTATCACAAGATGTGTAAACACAGTGCGATTTTCACTAACTTTCCTTAAGATTTTGACTATATAGTCAAAATCGTAAGGTTACCTCGCACCATGTGTATGCACCTTTAGGGCCTAATTCAGGGTTGATCGCAAAAGCAAAATCTTTCTCTAATGGGCAAAACCATGGTGGTAATTCAGACCTGATCGCTTGCTAGCGTTTTTTGCAGCACTGCGATCAGGTCAGAAATGCGCATGCGTATGCACCGCAATGCACAGGCGAGTCGCACGGGTACAAAGCGGTTTGTTGCTCTGTGATAGGTTTGTGCGAAGAATCCATTCGCACGGGTGATCGCAAGGTGATTGACAGGAAGAAGGCGTTTCTGGGTGTCAACTGACCGTTTTCTGGGAGTGGTTGGAAAAACGCAGGAGTGTTCAAGCGTTTGCAGGGCGGGTGTCTGACGTCAATTCCGGTCCCAGACATGTTGAAGTGATCGCAGCGACTGAGTAAGTCCTGGGCTACTCAGAAACTGCACAAAATCTGTTTGTACAGCTCGGCTGCACATGCGATCGCACACTTGCACAGCTAAAATACACTCCCCGGTGGGTGGCGACTATGTGATCACAGGACTGCAAAAACCAGCTAGCGAGCTATCAGGTCTGAATTACCCCCCATGTGCACTGCAGGTGGAGCAGATATAACATGTGCAGAGAGAGTTAGATTTGGGTGGGTTATATTGTTTCTGTGCAGGGCAAATATTGGCTGCATTATTTTTACACTGCAATTTAGATTTCAGTTTGAACACACCCCACCCAAATCTAACTCTCTCTGCACATGGTTTATCTGCCCCCCCTGCAGTGCACATGGTTTTGCCCATTAGAAAAAGATTTTGCTTTTGCGATCAGGTCTGAATTAGGCCCTTAGTCCTAGTAGTTATAATTTCATGCCACCGCTTATCACGGAAATACACAGACAGGGGCTCTGATAAAAGTTATGTGATCACTTCTGAATTCATGATCCGGCCCTGTCATCAGACAACACATCTGCGAGCCAATAGGCTACAATGCAGATGTTGTTATCTAAGTCCAAGCATTCTGGAGCTAGGTAAATGTAGCAATTTAGCAGCCCCTATAGACACCTATGGAGGCTGCTGTTGTAAATGAGCGGGAGATTGCAGCACATATCTCTGAAATCTGCTGCTGTCCCCTGTACTGACATTCGGGATCCTTAATATTTGCAGGTTAATGGGTGTTTTTAGGGGATATCCTGCAAATATTTTTGGATAAATATGCTTCTTGACCACCATTGCACAGCCCTACCCTGGCATTACCTCTTTTTGAACTATAGTCCTAATGAACCTAATCAACTTCACAGGAATAGCTGATTCTCAGAGCTGGCAATAGAAGTGACTGAGATAACTATAGGGTGCTCTTCATTGCATCATCCTGAATTGTCATTTGGCTGTTGTTAATATTTCATAGACCCATGATAACTATTGGTACTGGGACTTTGAATGTATATTTATGAAGGAGAGGACATTGTAGAATGATGCTGTGGATGATGGAGTTGTCAGTACCCAGTGCAGATGTCAGTTCTGCACATCTGACTCCTGTGGGGTGGATAAACTGGGTGGATGGAGACAGATCTCAACTTAAAAGGTCCAGGGGAGCGAGCAGGGCAATACAGGGGTTCATGTACTAAATCTCCACTTATCATGGTGATAAAGCTGCTCTTGCTTCACCTGCTACCACTATGAAGCAGGAACCAGCTACCGCGATTATTACTAAAATTAGCCCCACCAAGCAGAGTGAGCACTAAGTCACCCAAACCCCCGATCTACCCCCCTTCCCTGGTGGGGTCAGACAGCAGAGACAGCGGAGAGAATCAACTCTCTCCCGTAGAGCTGCAGTAGTGACTGTTTTTTGTCAAAACTTTATTAACAAACGGTCAAGTGACAGCTCACTTTCTGCATCTACAGTGAGGAGAGGCAGATAATGGGACCTACAAGTAAGGAAACTGGTGCTAGAGAATACATCATAAGACAAGTAACCTCTCCCCTTAGTAACACCTGGGTCACTTAGCGCCGCCTTAGGTGCCTATGGGCTGTAACACATGCGGCGGCTTTTGCCGGCTGAGAAAAAGCCGGATGGCTTTTTCTCGTGCCGGTAATGTAATTAACAGTGTAAGGTGTAGGGTCCTTTCACACAGCATGGCCCCGGCCCAGCTGCCGGGTTGCAGCCGGAAATATCCACTGGAAGGTCCGGGTGCCGGGGCCGTGCCATCTTTGTAGGCAGAGAACCGTGTGTTTGAAGGGGAGCTTTCACACACAACGTTTTTTTAGCCGCCACCACTGCTGCTGCGCATGCACACAGCATTACACACGGCTCAAAGCCGTTGTGTGTGAAAGACCCTCCCGGATGGCAAAAAGCCGAACAAGGGCCCTCATTCCGAGTTGTTCGCTCACTAGCTGCTTTTAGCAGCATTGCACATGCTAAGCCGCCGCCCTCTGGGAGTGTATCTTAGCTTAGCAGAATTGCGAACGAAAGATTAGCAGAATTGCGAATAGAAATTTCTTAGCAGTTTCTGAGTAGCTCCAGACTTACTCCTACACTGCGATCAGTTCAGTCAGTTTCGTTCCTGGTTTGATGTCATAAACACACCCAGCGTTCGGCCAGACACTCCCCCGTTTCTCCAGCCACTCCCGCGTTTTTCCCTGAAACGCCTGCGTTTTTCCGCACACTCCCAGAAAACGGACAGTTTCCGCCCAGAAACACCCACTTCCTGTCAATCACACTACGATCAGCAGAATGATGAAAAAAACTTTGTTACGCTGTGAGTAAAATACCAAACTTTTGAGCTAATTTACTTGGCGCAGGCGCACTGCGTACATTGCACATGCGCAGTTTGCGACTAATCGCTCCATAGCGGAAAAAAATAACGAGCAAACAACTCGGAATGACCCCCAAAGTTTGTCCGGCTTTTTGCCATCCGGGAAAAACCAGAGCATGTGTTACAGCCCTATGGCAGCACGTTACTCTACTGCTAGCAGGCTGCAGATAACGAAAAACCCTCTAGTATATATGGAGAAGAGATACTGTATGTACAGGGATTTTCACTGCCTTTTCGCTGCCTCTTATCTCTCATTAGTACATGGAAACCAAAATTTGAAGAGAGTGGACAAATTGTAAAGCCTCTTATGGACTCATTCATATCTGAATGCTTTTAATGCAAATTCTATAGCACATGAAAATAAAGCATAACAGGTAACTTTGATGTAGTTCATACTGGTGTATCCTGAAATTTTAAAGCTGTGCTGACAACCTTGCAACAAAACATGTTCTAGCTTTTATGTGTCAGTTGCCGATTAAACTTCCATTGCTCCTGGGCGGTTCTCCAACA
The DNA here is from genome assembly GCF_028390025.1 of Pseudophryne corroboree. Taxonomy (NCBI): domain Eukaryota; kingdom Metazoa; phylum Chordata; class Amphibia; order Anura; family Myobatrachidae; genus Pseudophryne; species Pseudophryne corroboree. Next base: position 275,141,122 of record NC_086449.1, read on the forward strand.
GTATGCCCCCACTTCACTTTCTTATGTTCATGCCAGCCACTACAACAGTCATTGTTTCATTTCCTTTATGGAACACGTTTTCTATAAATATCCATTAGAACACACAGCAAATGCTGCTGGCAAAAGTTAAACAGTTCATATCTGCACCTTGTTACCAGTAATTATGTATTACTTTCATGTGTATTAACATAATATGTATTAACGTATACTAATAATTGTGATTATGAGCTAAGATAGACGTAGAGATTTCATCCCGGGTATTTTAATAAATGCAACATGACGTTTGCAGTTATATATAATGAGCCCACCCCGTGCTTACTTCCTCAAGCTTTCAGAGGTGAGCCTGCGTCGGGCAAGTTCTGAGCCCCATTAAAGCCTAGATTTGCTGGCCTTATTATTATATATCACTGGCATATGATAATGGGCATTTGGCCATTCAGTCAATTGAATGGAAACCTGCTGAAAACATGAAAGGTGAATGGAAAGTGCATCAAATGACACGTACTTCTCATGGAGTTTCACCCATGAAAAGAGCCTGATAAATACACGCTTTATTCTGAAATCTAAAAAGCAACGTTAGACTTCTGGACACATAGTGAACTATACTATTTTTAAGGCACTGCATAAAGAGCAGACTTGTGAATGAGCCATGAAAGAGCAGAATCAATTTCAAAAGATAAACAGTTTTAGGGAGTTACTCAGAGTGGCACATTAAAGATGCCCATGTAGCGATCTTAACATAATTGCAACCTTAAATTTATTGTATACTATAACTGTGACGTAGCAAATATATACACCAACCATCATGATAACATTTAAACTGCACTTGCGTTGTGTTAAGAATCTACACTGTGTAAGGAATTCATTTCAGATACAGTACTTAAATAAATGCCCATACGTAACATCTATGTGGGATACATATGATATCCCGGCAGATGGGATGCCGACTGGCACTGTACCGAGAGCGACATTCCATCTGTCGGCAGCGAGTACCCTCGAGGGCTCACCATGCATCGGGCCCGGTGGCTTGCTTCGCTCGCCACAGGTTCTTTTCCCACTCGGTTGGTGGCGTGGATCCACCAACCGAGGGGGAATACCCAGCGTTTGTTGGAATTCTGTCTGTCTGTATTTCACGTTGGTCTCCTGAATGCCGGAATCGCAACAGCCAATATACTGCTGTCTCCCATCTCTGTTAATGTCTCTTATCTGCCTCTCCAACTACAAAGGACTGAAAGTGCTACGTGCATACAACTTAGCCCAGTGTTGCACAAAGCACTGCTATTCCTGGTACAGTGCCTTGCTAAAGTATTCACCCTCCTTTGCATTTTTCATGTTTTGTTGCCTCACAACCCGGAATTAAAATGAATCATTTCATTTACGGAACATGCTACAACTTTGAAGAGGTTGTTTTTTGTTTTGTTTTTTTTCATTGTGAAGCAACAAATAGGACAAAATAACAGAAAACTTCAGCATGCATAACTATTCACCCCCCTAAAGTCTGTACTTTGTAGAGCCACCTTTTGCGGCAATTACAGCTGCAAGTCGCTTTGGATAAGTCTCTATGAGCTTACCCAGTGGTCGAAGTGGAAATTTTGAAGTGGGGGGTATGCAAAAGCGCTCCAGAAAAGGGGGCGTGGTCACCCTAAAGGGGTGTGTGGTCACCCAACAGGGGACGTGTCCAGTGTAGTAGAACCCGTTATACTATCTAGTACTCCTGCCCCTTTCACCTTATAGCACATGGTACGAGCTGAAATTCACATTATAGCACACGGTACGAGCCGAAATTCACATTGTAGCACACTGAATGAGCCGAAATTCACATTATAGCACACTGAATGAGCCGAAACTCACATTGTAGCACACTGAATGAGCCAAATTCACATTGTAGCACACTGAATGAGCTGAAATTCACATTGTAGCACACTGAATGAGCTGAAATTCACATTGTAGCACACTGAATGAGCTGAAATTTTGACAGCAGGGAGAGAGAGAGTGACGACAGGGAGAGTGACAACAGTGACGACAGGGAGAGAGAGTGACGACAGCTAGAGAGAGTGACGACAGGGAGAGAGAGAGTGACGACAGTGACGACGGAGAGAGAGTGACGACGGAGAGAGAGTGACGACAGTGACAGCTGGGAGAGAGAGTGACAGTAGGGACAGGGACGGTAATGACAGGGAGAGAGGTGACAGAAGGGAACATTACCTCATTTGTTGCTGGTGGCTGGCAGCGGTGGGCTGCTGGAGGAGGTGAGCGGCGGATGGCTAGCGGTGGGCGGCTGGCGGCGGCGGGTGGCTGTGAGCTAGTACAGCGCTCTACACAGCCGCCGCCCGCCACGCAGGGACGGGGAGCAACCTGTGCAGCAGGATGGCCACTTTCCTCGCCTCCTGCTGCACTTTCAGTTCCGCATTTCCGTGTCAGTGGAAGAAGTGGTGGTATACCATACCGCCATATACCGCCTCACTTCGACCACTGAGCTTACCACATGTTGCCACTGGGATTTTTGCCCATTCCTCAAGGCAAAACTGCTCCAGCTCCTTCATGTTGGATGGTTTCCACTTGTGAACAGCAATCTTCAAGTCTGACCACAGATTCTCAATTGGATTGAGATCTGGGTTTTGACTAGGCCATTCCAACACATTTAAATGTTTCCCATTAAACCACTCGAGTGTTGATTTAGCAGTATGCTTCGGGTCATTGTCCTGCTGGAAGGTGAACCTCCGTCCCAGTCTCAAATCACAGGCAGACTGAAACAGGTTTTGCTCAAGAATATTCCTGTATTTAGCACCATCCATGTCCAGTCCCTGCTGCTGAAAAACATCCCCACAGCATGATGCTGCCACCACCATGTTTCACTGTGTCATGGTGTTCTTAGGGTGATGGGATGTGTTGGGTTTGCGCCAGACATAGCGTTTTCCTTGGTGGCCGAAAAGTTCAATTTTATTCTCATCTGACCAGAGCACCTTCCTCCATACATTTGGGGAGTTGTCCACATGCATTTTGGCAAACTCAAAACGTGCTGCCTTATTTCTAACACTAAGTAATGTTTTTTTTCTGCCCACTCTTCCATAAAGCCCAGCTCTATGGAGCGTACGGCTTATTGTGGTCACATGCGTAGATACACCAGTCTCCGCTGTGGAACTCTGCAGCTCCTTCAGGGTTACCTTTGGTCTCTGTGCTGCCTCTCTGATTAATGCCCTCCTTGCCCAGTCTGTGAGTTTTGGTGGCTGGCCCTCTCTTGGCAGATTTGTTGTGGTACCATGTTCTTTCCATTTGAAGATGATGGATTTGATGGTGCTCTGGCATTGTATATGAAGCACAAAATCAGTTATGGACAACTCTCAGCCCCTTCTTACAGAAAGTAGTGCTGGCTACAAGTGGCCACATATGGTGATATCAGTCAGTTGGCTAACCTGAACTATGTGCTTTGCACAAAAGAAGCACTATGCAATTATAGTAACCAGGGTCGGACTGGCCCACAGGGGTACAGGGGAAACCACCGGTGGGCCCCACGGCCGGGAGGCCCTCCTCCTCCTCTAGTGATCAGGTTCCAGACTGTGTTCTTGAATTATACATTATACATATGTTACCTTATACTGCACAGGACTTGTACTTTATCATGCACGCACTAGCAGTATTTATATATTTGTCAAGGGGCTCAGCCCATGCACTCACTAAGGGTTAGGCAAACCAATGTAGCAGCTGTTAACACCCCCTCTGGAGACTGACCAAACCCCTAAACATGGCCCCTACATTCCCCGGTGGGCCCTTCATGCCCCAGTCCGACACTGATAGTAACGCAACCAAAATGGATTTGATAATTATTGGGAATGTCCCTAATGATAAAATGACCACTATTCTCCTTTGAATGTATTCATTATCCATGTGGTCTAAAAATTAACCTGTTGCTTGGCCCTTTTGTGGCCAGGGAAAGACTTGTCTTGTGACAAGAGTCACAGAATTTGTGAGCAGCAACAAGGGGGAGGAGAGGAGGGGGGAGGCCACACAAACGCAGGCATGTTGCAGCTTGTGTCTGATCCTGTACGCAGTTAAAATGGCTCTGGCGTCTTCCGACCGTCATGCTGTGCGATCATAGGGTTACTTAGAAGACCATTGATTGACCGATGTGCATCCAGTGGTTGCGTCTTCTTTCACAAGCGGTGAATCTCAGATACCTTCAGTGGACACCTTAATACAAAACCCAGCAGCTGCTACATTTGAATATTTTCGCACAACTGCTGCTGCTGGATCACAGCCGGGATGGCATTTGCAGCAGTTTCCGAATCAGGCCCTTAGATACTAACTAAAAGTCACAAATGTGTTTGATATGAACGTAGATTTGTTTCCCATAAGGAGCCATTATCGAGAGATTGCTCATGCAATAACACAGGCCCTCATTCCGAGTTGTTCGCTCGCAAGCTGTTTTTAGCAGATTTACTCACGCTAAGCCGCCGCCTACTGGGAGTGAATCTTAGCATCTTAAAATTGCGAACGACGTATTCGCAATATTGCGATTACACCTCTCTTAGCAGTTTCTGAGTAGCTCCAGACTTACTCGGCATCTGCGATCAGTTCAGTGCTTGTCGTTCCTGGTTTGACGTCACAAACACACCCAGCGTTCGCCCAGACACTCCTCCGTTTCTCCAGCCACTCCCGCGTTTTTCCCAGAAACGGTAGCGTTTTTTCACACACACCCATAAAACGTCCAGTTTCCGCCCAGAAACACCCACTTCCTGTCAATCACATTACGATCGCCTGAACGATGAAAAAGCCGTGAGTAAAATTCCTAACTTCATAGCAAATTTACTTGGCGCAGTCGCAGTGCGAACATTGCGCATGCGCACTAAGCGGAAAATCGCTGCGATGCGAAGAAATTTACCGAGCGAACAACTCGGAATGACCCCCACAGCCCTTATCAGGCTCTCCCTTTCCTGCGATGATTGGCATCAGAAATTACAATAGAGGATGCAGCACTCAATCGTGGAAAAACTCTTTAGAAAAAAAATCAGGTTTTAAAGAGCTTTTAAATGCCATTTGTCTCTCACCCCTTATTCTTTAATCAAGTACACATTTCCTTATATGTGCTTTCTTATACTTAGTATTCAGGCACTGGAATTGATAATTGGCTTGCACTCTAAAATGTGTTAGGAATGCACATCGAGCAGAGAAGATGCTATTTGCATATTCTATTGGCTATATGTGTAGGACACATTGTTTATGATATTACATTTTTCATTTAGTCTGAGAAATCTGTTTCATTCTGTGCTGCAACTGTTTTTATTGGTACTGTGCACGTGTATTATCTTAAAGACCAGTATATATTTATTTGCTTCTCAGTCAAACTACAGTCATGCTTTATTGTTTTCTGTCTCTAGAGTTTCATTTATATGCTGCCTGTGCACCCAACTAGAAACTTTTCACCTAGTCTCAAGTGCACAATTTACAGGCACAGAAATCTCTCACACAAATTGGCACGTGAGATAAATTAGCTTTGTAGTTGCAGCAGAAAAAAAAAAAAGGATCCTGAATAAAGTTCCCTTCTGCACTTTGTTAGCAGAGTGACTGGTGGATTACTTCCATATGCATTAATATAAACCAATTTAGCTAATAAACATTAGACCAGGGGTGGCCAACCAGTCAGTGACAAAGAGCCAAGAAATCTTGTTAGGTACATCAAAGAGCCGACTTTGAGCCGAAGGCGCACTTGCAAAAATGGGGTGTGACCTTGTGCCTGCTAGGCCACGCCCCTGGTATAAAATACATTGAAAAAGCCAGATCCAACATAAAATACAATGAAAAAGCCACTTCTACATCAAATAACTGAAAAAGCCAGATTTGCATAAAATATATTGAAAAAGCCAGATTCATATAATACACTTCAGTTCCCCCATGTGTCACTCCAGCCAGCCAGCACCCGCCTGTGTCACTCCAGCCAGCAGCCTCCTGTGTCACTCCAGCCAGCTCCCTCATGTGTATTTGGCTCCCTCAGTTCTCAGTCTACGTAGTGCTGCTGCTGCATGTCTGGCTGGAGTGCAGCGGTTTACAGATCTCTTGTGGTCACGTGACTGAGTGTTGGGAGCCACATTAGAATAAAGAAAGAGCCGCATGTGGCTCAAGAGTCACGTGTTGGCCACCACTGCATTAGACAGTATAGACACTCAGGAGTCTTGTTCCACCACACATTCAAGTCTTGTGTTCTACAGGGCAGGCAAGAAACCGTCTAACATACTCATTGTTGGAATAATAAAATACTTTTTTATGAGATGTGACAAGAAACGACAATATTCAAATTGTGTAAACTTGGCAAGGAACCTAGAGATGGTTATACTAATACTAATAGGCCCTACACACTTAGCGATTTCACTTAAAGATATGAACGATCTCTTTCATTAACAGAGGCGTAACTAGGGTTTTTGGAGCCCAGGGCAAGATCAATAATGGCGCCCCCCCCCAAAAAATAAAAATAAAAAAACAAACCTACCAAAGGAAAGTATGTGTGCACACCATCGGTGTCACTGTATATAAAGATGTCAGGGTATGTATGTTTAGATGTAGGTGCAGTGGTCGAATTTTTGAAGGGGGAATGAAAAAGTGAAGGTAGCAATTATGCGCGCAAGGGGGCGTGGTCACTCAAATGGGGCGTATCCTTCAGTGTAGTAGGACCCCTTATACTATCTAGTACTGTTGCCCCTTTCACATTACAGCACACGGTATGAGCCGAAATTCACATTATAGCACACTGTATGAGCCGAAATTCACATTATAGCACACGGTATGAGCCAAAATTCACATTATAGCACACGGTATGAGCCGAAATTCACATTATAGCACACGGTATGAGCCGAAATTCACATTATAGCACACGGTATGAGCCGAAATTCACATTATAGCACACGGTATGAGCCAAAATTCACATTATAGAGTGAGGGGAGCCTACCCCCTGAATTAACAAGGCCTGCGGGGCACTGTGGTGAGGGGAGCCTACCCCCTTAATTGACTAACTGCAGAGTTTAGCAGCAGAAGGGTTGCAGCAGTTTCTCACCCCAAGCTGCGGCGCTTCTGCCACCTCCGAAACTCCACATCTTCAGCGCCACCCGGGATGCAGAGCACCGCACCGGGGATGCACCCTTTTCAGTGTGGTCTGCTACGCTTCGAAGGGTGTTCTTCTCTCCTGCTGCAGGATCCCGATGTGCGCCGTCCTCCCGCGCTGTTACTGCAACGGTAAGCATTAGTATCGTTTACCGCAGAGGCCATTTACTGAGGCATATGTATTAAACCTTGGGCACTGAGATGCCCTTTCACCATACAGCTGTGTGGCCGAGCCGGGCGGGGGCACAGCCAGCAGCAGCATGCCGGATATCAGCAGCCGAGGGTGCGGGCTGTACATACTTGAGGCAGCTGGATATTCAACAGTGCTGATAGCCTCCGGAGCACGCACCCCCGGAGCTGCAGTACACCGGCAGAGGACACCCATCCCCCGAACCCTGCGTAGCCCAAAGCCGGAGATCGGCAGCATGTTGAACGTGGAAGAAACCACTTGTTGCCGGTCAACATGCTGCCGATCTCCGGCTTTGGGCTCTGCACCACTCCGCAGGTGCCTCACAACCTGCACCCTCGGCTGCTGATATCCGGCATGCTGCCCCTGCTGCTGGCTTTCCACCAGCTTGGCTCCGGATGGTGAGTGAGAAGGGCATCTCAGTGCCCTTGGTTTAATACGTATCCCTCTTCGGTAAATGGTATCTGTGGTAAATGGTACTAATGCTTACCGTGGCGGTAAGCATTAGTACATCCCGCCCTATAGGTGTAAAGCCAATATCAAACACACACACAGACTGCCCCACCCCCTTACACACACACACACACACACACACACACACACACACACACACACACACAGTCAGACTGTAGATTACACACACACACAGACTGGCCACCCCAAACCCCACACACATACACTCAGACTACACACACACACATTATCATACTTTCCCCTCCCCCACACACACTGGACTGCAACAATTAACACACACTCACACTGCCCCCCCCCCCCACACACACACACACACACACACACACACACTGGAAAAATTAACACACACACTCACACTGTCCTGCACCCCCCCTCACCCCCATACACACACACACACACACACACTGAAAAAATTAACACACTCGCACTGTCCTGCACCAAACCCCCCCCCCCCCCCCCCGAGACACAAACACGCTGGACTGGAAGAATGTACACACTCACACTATCGTGTGTCCCCCCCCCCCCCCCCGGCCTGCTTGCCTGCTCGCCTGCTGTTAATGGCCCACATGTTGAGGGTGCAGGAGCCGTTCTCTCAGTGGCCGCACTCCGGGGGCTGCGTCGGCGCTCAATGTCCTCATCCCTCCTCCACAGTCCACACACACTAACCGCCCAGGCCACACTGTGTGCAGCCTGCAGTACACCGGGAAGACGCTGCAGGGACTCTCCCACTTCCCCCGGTGTCTCCCGCCAGCTGGGTACCGGCCCCTGTCAGCCAGCCTGGCTGCTGTGGTGGCAGCAGGCAGGGCGGGCACGGCCAGCGCCAATCCGGGGCCAGACATGTGTCTGCTGTAATGGAGAACTTCCACCGACCATCACCCCGGAGAGCAGGGGGTCCGGGAGCTCCCTGCCCAGCACACAGCGCGCTGCCCGGCTCCGGATACACGGCACTGCACCGCTCTGCCAGAGACCCTGCCCCATTCTGCCCCTGCCTCTGGGTGGATGTACAATCCTCAGCAGTGCTCAGAGACTGTACACGCCGAGGACCCGCTCGCTTCCTTCGCCAGCGCCGCCGAAACCCTGACGCATGGGGCGAGCGGGCCGTGCCGGTGGCGCCCCCCTCTGCTGGGGCTGCCACGGCGCCCAGGGCACATGCCCTGCTCGCCCCGTACTAGATACGCCTCTGTTCATTAATTAATGAGATATCGTTCATATCTTTCAGTGTATGCACCAACGATGAACGATCCGCGGCCCAGCTCTCGTTCATAGTTGGTGCCGGCTCATTTAAACATGCAAGCCAATATGGACAATCTCGTCCATATTAGCATGCAGTGCTATAGAGTCGGGTGACTGGGGAAGTGAAGAAGCTTCACTCCCACCGTCACCTCCCCCTGCTGCCGGGTTGCCTGCCGGCCATATCGGTAGTCGGGCACCTCAGCGGCCAATCGCAAGGTGTGTAGGGCCCTTAACTGGAGATTGTAATACTACTGACCACAGCAAGTATATTTCACAGAAGAGTATAAGTGTCTTGCATCAAAAAAGTTTGAGCTTATTTCTAATTATGTAACAATGGAAGGTTCCATGCTTATTTAAAAAATATATATATATTTTATGTGTCAAAGTCAAAAATATTACATAGAGAGACCATATAAACTGCACACATATAAGTCGCTATACTTGCAAATATGTGCAGCGAGCACAGCAATATATGGAAACACACGCATTTGCTCGGACATGGCACAGAGATGGATTCGGCACTTGTTTCATACAGTACATGGTTATAATAATGAACAGCACCAGACATCATGGAGATTTAGAATTGGCTAATGAATTAATGTCATGGATGTGTATCATTCGAACCGAACCAGATAAACACATCATGTTTGGTATTGAAGCAAGCAGAATCAGGTGTGGTTTAGTTTGAGGCCTGTTGTGTTGTTGTGGGACATTGCAGCGGATAGATATGATTATATGTATAAAAGCTAAGATCATATTGTTAGAACAATATGATGCTCAAGACAACATTTTACTAAGTTTTCAGGGCTGAACCTGATTAGCATATACAAAGAGAATGGTGACTCAATACAAAGGAGAAAGAAAGACCCCTCCCCCAGGTACTGGTCAAACAGGAAGGTAGTGGTCAGGTGTGGCCTCAGAGAACAGATGTAATGTAGCTACACTCACAGACACACACACAGCTACCTGGCACCAAGCAGCATGGCGGCTGAATCCCCAGGACATCTTCCAAACTAAAGGCTAAGTATTGAACTTCACATGGCTAGATAAGGAAACAGACGGATTGCTTTCTGGTTTAAATAGGATATTGTAACTTGGTTGTGTGATTGTTGGGTGTTTGTGGATACTCTGTGAAGTCTGTGATAAATTGGAACAGTATACAATCTGTAGCATAATATTTGTGGTATTTGTTTGCCAATGGAGATTTAAAATAGATTGTGCTGGTTAGTTATAATATATATATCCTGTTAATCATAAATACCACCATGCAGTTACGTTTGTGTTAATTACATTGTGATCTGGTCTTGTGATGAATATGCTCTGGTTATTGAGATACTGAAGTTGTTTGGGATGTGAAATTATGAGATGGTTCTAGGAAGTTGGATTACATTGTGAAAGGTGTTTTAGATGGTTTGGAATTGTAAAATCAGAACATATGCATTGTTTTGAGGCTTGGACATTTTGGAAGAAAATGGAGTCTTGTGTTTTCTGCTATGTGATTGTGGTTTAGTATAGAGTGCCATGTGTTTGGACCTGCAAATCTAAAATGGCTGCTGCTGGATGTCTTCCCCTCCCCCTTTCAGGCATGTGGTGCAGTCTTTAGAATTATGGGAGGTTTCTCAAAATGGAGTCTAGCTTCCATCCCATGCTGTATTCAGCATTGACTAACTGCGCAGCGATTGTCTCTCACATGTGTAGTTTTATCTGCAACCATGTTGTCTCTTATTTAATGTTATCATTGTCTTACTGTGAGCCAATTTCTCTCATCTCTCTCCGTCTCTCTCTCTCTCTCTCTCTCTCTCTCTCTCTCTCTCTCTCTCTCTCTCTCTCTCTCTCTCTCTCCTCTTTTCTCTCCTCTTTTCTCTTATATCTCTTATATCTCTTATAGTATTGTATTGCATTTAGGTCAGTGTAGTATTGTCTTTTTGTATTTATTGTTTAGTTCTGTGGTTAGGAAGTCTTTGTTATATTGTAGTGTATCATTTGTACTGTTATCCCCTTTTACAAGTATATTAGATATAATACAGTTAATAGGCCTTGGAACCTAAACCAGCATCTGTGTATTTTCTATAGTGATAAGTGTTCATTTGAGCGTCGGTGACGCTCAAGCAGCTTTGTAGATAGTCAGGTTACACAAGGTTGCACTTACACCCTGTACTCACATTAAGGTATTCAGTGTATTTCATTGGTATAAGGTTTTAACATAAAGGTATAGCGTTGTGAGCGTCTGCGCCGCTGGTGACCTCCTCGTGGTCTCGAGCGTATGCTACGCCATAGCGAATCATTCCCCTAGACATAGCCAATAACGTGTCCTGTGATCACTGGGCCGTGAGCGAACGTGACGCTTGAGCGTCTCGCCTACGGCTGAGCGATCGCTACGCCAATAGCGTACCATTACGGTACTTCTTGAGCAAACAGCGTACAGTGTTCTTAGCTTCATAAAGGGTTGTTTATACGACAAAGGAATTTAGCATTGTCAATTGCGGGCTCGTCCTATACTTCTCATATCTGCACTAGGTAGATCAGCAGACATTATCCCTCCAGCAAAGGGTGGGAGGTTGTCTCACAGTGCTGACGGGATAAGCGTCTGCTTCGCTTAGATAAAGAGTGCTGAAGGAACCCGGTAACCGGAGGTAAGAACAGTACGCTATTGTCTTTGAAAATCTGGTTTTTATTTCAATTTGGTGCCAACTACACACTCAGGCCTAGAATAACTTTAGGAGTTTTGAATGATGACTTTCTTTGCGACAAGAGGCCGCATGGTCTGTCCACCATTTTGTGTGACCCTCATGGAGGTGGAAGGGGGAGGAGCAGCGGCCATTTTGGGAAGGTCAAAAAAAAAATTTTTTTTTTTTTTCTGAGCGGCTGGTTTTCAGTTGACTCAGGAAACAATCAGCCATCCACTGTCAAAAAGAAATCATCATTTAATGAGGTTTTTTTTTTTTTATGCATTTATTTAATCTATATCATAGTCAATCATAAGTAATAGTGATTGGTACTTATATGTAATTTCATATGCGTGTGCTTACATCAATGTATGTTATTAGATTAAATTTAGAATTGCATTTTCATCTGTGTAAGTTTCACATCTCACATTCCTGTTTGCCAATTTTATAGTTGATAGAAAGTGCTAAAAAGAGATTTGCTGTTATTTCATAGTAGAGGTGATAGTTAAAGTATAGAACAAACACACGGTTTGTCTGAGATACAAGGCAGTCAGTGTGGATTGCGGTAGATGATCAGGGATCACCTACATTGATAAATAAATATATTGTGTTACGGTGGATCCTTTGCATTGCGTACACGTGTCGCTAACAAAGACTAGCGTACGCAATCCAAAAGGCAGACGCATGCAGCGTTCATTACGCAACGTAGCGTCCGGTTACGCCCACGTAGCTCAAGTTGTGATAAAGTGAAGTAACGCAAAGGCGATAAGTAACGCACAGCGGTAGATAACGCGAAGCGGTAAATAACGCAAATCTATTTTTAGAAAATCTGAAATTTAGTTTAACAGATCCTGCTCCTAATTGGTAACACTGTTGGGCTAAAGACAAATTTCTGCGCAGAAATAGATATAGAAACAAAAGTGTACATGTGTTGAGTGAGTGTGTTTTGTATACAAAAGTTTATATAACTTTAAGGTGGAACCAAAAGGAAAGCCGGGTACTCGTCAAGGGACATACGTGTAAGTGACATATACGGTGGCCAGGGAGGCATCCCTGGTTAAATAATATTTGAGCATTAGAGTATAGCGGATCATAAGGTAACAAGACCAGGAGGTCATAAGGTAGCAAGACCAGGAGGTCGTAAGGTAAAAGGTCCGCTATAAAAGTCCAGTGGCACAACGCCTGGGGTGTTGGTGCAGAACCCATATAGGCCATACAAGCTCTGGCTGAAGGAATCGCAGCCGGAAACATAGATTCCATTGATCTTTCAGTACATGACAAGTAGTGCTCGTATACTGAACGATTGGACCGCACGTTATTGTGTGCAGTAGTTAGTAATCTGACCTAATACCATTAGAGTAAAGTGGTCACAAACGCTATCTGTACATTCTGACGTGATTTGTGTAATTTTTTATTTTTGGAAGGGAAGTTCGCTGGTCACTCAGGAACTATCTAACAACCCCAACTTTACTGGAAAGAGTAAGTGTCCTGCGGGTAACCCTCATATGTTCCAGTAAACTAAAGGTTCACAGGGGCCCTAGGTTGGGTCCAGCAGCTCTGGCTACAGTGATTGCAGCACAGGCCAACGTGGGCGAGAAGTAAGTGGGGTACTTGATAAACCACCACCGCCGGCCTGCCCAAGGACATCTTGGTTTGTTTGTAAGGGTTCGCTGAAAGCCTTGATATTCAAGGAGGAATAGGCAACGCCTGCAGATTATGGGGGCCATTTGTTCAGGTAGGGGGCGATCAACCTCGGTTCGGGTTGATTCAGAGAACCGATCCATCGGGTCGGCACGATATGTGATGTGTAAGAAATATGGAAATCACGCTGAAGTTTTATGTGATGAATGGGAGAGAATGACTGTACAAGACAGGGACAAATTCCCAAGAATAGGTAGCTTCAGTCCAGTAGTGTTACAAAAAAATTTAAGGAGGAGGATAAGTCTCGTTGAACCAACGAAGAGACAAAATAAACATTATGAATATTTACAGTTATGGCACCAGGAAGGTGAGATACAGAGAGGTTTGGCTCTGGCGGCAGGATCTGGGGCAGTCAGGAAGTTGATTGCCACAGCTCCTCCTCCACCATACATCTTGAGAGGAGAGACATGGCATTGAAGAGGATTATGGTTGCAGAGAAATGGCACAATGTTGTACGATAAAAATGCACTTAGTAACTGTATTAAGAATGAAAGTGTTAAATGTAATAATGTTTATGAAAATGAAAGTGTAAAAAAATTACAAATGTTAACCTGTGCAAGTCGCACCCCATGTTAAACTTCCCTCAGGATTACCAACAAGAAAGTGAGCCCAGAACGATGTCGGCACCTCTTAAAGAAGCCATCCTACAAGACATCCAGGTGGACGCGACCAAATTGGTAAAGGCAATAATCAAACCCCCTAACGGAGGGTCAGGTGAGGTCGTGTCCACAGGTACGTACAATGTTTTATATCACGCACAAACAAATGTACCCCATATTATAAGACCAAAACAAGGTGATGTGATTGAGTTTAGTCCTGTCAGGGTGATCACAGTCCCCAATGGGAAGACTGATGATCAGGGAACCATTCCCGTCAAGGACAGTGCAATGCGCCATCCCTGGTCCCGGACAGAATTGAGATCAATCATGTCTGATTACCCAGATCCTAGGAAAGATCTAACTGTATGATCAAAGATTCACAGAAGGCATACCAACCCCCTAGACAACGACATAATCATGGTATCCAAGGAATCAGGTAGGTACAGGGAAAGCGGTTGATGATGATGAACATCCGAGCGTTTGAGGAGGCATCAAATCAACCAAAACCCCAGGCCATTGGCACATGGAGGAACTTAAGGATTTGTGATCTGTGCAAAAGAGAAGGGCATTATGCCAGTAACTGCAACAACCCACATAAAGTTAGACCCCCTAGACCAAGAAATGAGCAAAATTACAATACACACCATTATAATCAAGGATCACATAGGCAGGAAAGGTGATTATTAGGAATGGAGGCAAGCCTGAAGTAACGGTTAATGAAGTGGGAGGTCATTCACTAAAGACACAGGAATGACCAGGTGAAAAGTTGTAAATGTATTTGTGAAAAATGTTTTTCTCTCCCTCTCTCTATCCCCATCTCTGACTAGTAGTGGTAAGAATTCACACATTGCATATCCACTTGGTCCTTGCAGAAGTCTACCAAACCCCAGCATGACCTCCGCCACAATGTATTTCTGGCCAGATACAGACAGTGGAGTAATGCAGGTGCTGGTGGGGAGGGACTGCTCAAGGAGACCAGTAGACACATAGATATGACAGCCAAATAGTCTGACAATGTTTTCTTAATGTTGACAATGTTTAAAAATGCTTTGTTTCTCTTTTCTTATTGATGGTTATTGTCGAGTTAGGTAATGTATATATGCACATGAATTGTTCTCTATCTCTTTTGTTTTTTTTGTTGTCTCTCTCTTCCCACTCATGTTTCCATGATTTAAAGATGGTATGTCACCCCTCAGTTGGACCAATGGTAATGCCAGATTTTTGCTCCTTACAGAAAGATCGTCGGTTAGGAAGGAATATTGCATCACCAGAATGATCGTTTTTGAAGACTGAGAGACAACACCTTTGAGAGGACAGCAGAACAAGAAGAACAACAAGACGAGAGAACTTATTATCGTAACGAGTTCTCTCCCCCTCAAACTGATTTTCTTATACCCCATTTACAAATTTCTTCTTTTCTCCTCCTGTAAGATGGACTTGCCCCAAGAGACTGTGATATGGATTTTTCCCGTTAACCATGATGTTGACCAGAGCAGTCTGTTTCGGTGAGAGTACCAGTGAGGTCGAGAAAGGATCCAGAAAGGTCCTGATGACTGAGACGGAGGTGTAAATTTCCAATAGCAACCCAATCACCAAGCAAAGGCGAGTACCGGGCACGATCTAACAACCATGTTATTTGTAAACAACTGTGATGGATTGTTAGCTGAAGAAAATTGTATCTGTAGGCTCTGTGATAATCTGGTTGAAGATGGATGCATAAAGAAATGCCAATCTAGTTTTAATATCCATATAGACCGGCATCCATTGAGTGACTATCACTCCTTAGTGGGTAACGTGTTAAACCAAACAGATTGTTGGGTATGCTCTCAAGTACCTCAGGGACACAGCAAATCAGGGCTAGTACCATTTCCTTTAACGTTAGGGGAGGTACTTGAGCTAAGTGGTGGGAGACCGGTGGACCGGAGGTTTAACATCTCCAGCCCTCCTAGTTTGAAGCTCCACCAATACCATGTGGATAGGTCCCTCTTATGTTTTAACATCTCCAATCCCAGAAAACCGGGAAATTGGGAAGTGTCATGGAGCAACCTTACCATGACCTTTTCACACAGAGCAGATAGAATGCCTACAGATACAGAGCTCGTACGCCACATAGCCAGTAGAGGAAAATCTTTCCGGTATCGATATACCTTAGGGAATAGGATTACTAGAGTTGGAGAGGTATCACCAGGATACTGTGCACATATCGTACAAACTGATACGTGTATTAAGCAGATGGAAGAATTAGGGTCAGGAGATTTCACCTGGAAGGTTTGTAACATGGTCATGTCCTTCTCCGTCCCTTATGTTCTCCCCGATGACGCATATTTCATATGCGGGAGAAAGGCGTATGAGCGGCTTGCCCCAAACTCTGAAGGGTTGTGTTGTATTGGAAAAGTATTGCCTGAAGTGATGACTGTTACACATGACAAAATGAAGGACATACACCGTGGTGCCCAAGCTCCTTATACTCACACTCATTACGAGCACCGAGTTAAAAGACAACTGTCAGAAAGGTTAGAGCATCCGGCCTCTGATCTTATCCATGAATCCACCGGGATTCAGGTTCTGGTAGCGTTAGATTTCACTCGTACCGCTCGGGGAGTGATGAATTATAGATACATTTCCGCACTCGCCAATTTGTTGGATAATATCACTGAAATGTATGATGACACGTTTAGATACACTGGAAGAGAACTTCAAGCTTATAAAACAGAACTAGTTCAGCATAGGATGGTTCTTAATTATCTTACAGCAGTAACAGGCGGATATTGTGTTACATTGGCAACACAGTACGGCATAAAGTGTTGCACGTATATCACAAATAGCACCAAGGATCCGGTAGAGGTCATAGACCAAAAGATGGACGATATTCTCCAATTGAAGTGGGAATTTCGTCGAAAACACAATCTCACCCTTGCTGCTGTAGGTAATGAGCTGACTGGTTGGGTGTCATGGTTGAACCCGCGAAATTGGTTCTCCGGTTTGGGAGACTGGGCTCAAGGAGTCATAATGGATGTTGGAAAGTTTCTACTATGTATCTTAGGTGTCGTTATATCGATTGGATTGATATTTAGATGCGGGCAGGCTTTAATGAGGTGCAAACAAAGTACAAAAGTGATGAGCTTGAGGAGTGAGGAAACTGTAATTAACCTGGATTTGATTTATGACCCAATGATAGAAACCAGAATGTGATGAAAATGCGATTATACGGTCCGTTTCTTTCACCTGTTTTTCTGCTTTTCTCCAAGATACAAAGACCCCCTTGGACGAGGAAGCTGACGAGACGAGATGTATACAGACAACGGATTGACCAAAGAAGAAGATTTGACAACTTTAAATATGGACACTTGATGAACTTTGCCATAGATCCCCAGTTTCCCTAGTATCTTTAAACTCACGCTAGCCCAACATTTTTGTAAATCTGATGGCTCAGACAAAGCTATTTGCTCATGCCTAAGGAGCAATACAGCGCAAAGAAGACGACTCTCAACAGATACCGAACACAACCTCAACGACAGATGTACATTTCCCTGACATAGAATATCATTGCATTCTCCATAAGTGTTCTTTATCTTCATCTCTACAACCCTCAGGTAATAACACACATAGTCGACAGGGAATACAGGCACAGATATCAGCAACCACATACCTCCCCCATTCATGTATCATCAACTAAAATGTGCTCCCCCATTTTGTTACAACCACAGCCGAAATGAGCTCGGTAAAGTTTGACAGCCCATCCACAGACCCTTAGTACGGGATAAGAAGGAATTCAAATGTATACTTCGCAATACCTCGAAGCTTGATGTACAACACGTACGGCACGATGATACATGACCCCCCAAACATGGATTCATACACACATGCTTCTGCTATCTCACTAGGTCATACCCTCTTCACACCTTCTCCTCTCTCCTCCCTTACCCAACCATTGAAATGTATTAACCCCTGACATATATTTTTCTCTTTTTGAAATGTTTTAGGAAGTGGCAGTTATTGGTGACTGCCAAAGGGTGGACTGTCAAAGTCAAAAATATTACATAGAGAGACCATATAAACTGCACACATATAAGTCGCTATACTTGCAAATATGCGCAGCGAGCACAGCAATATATGGAAACACACGCATTTGCTCGGACATGGCACAGAGATGGATTCGGCACTTGTTTCATACAGTACATGGTTATAATAATGAACAGCACCAGACATCATGGAGATTTAGAATTGGCTAATGAATTAATGTCATGGATGTGTATCATTCGAACCGAACCAGATAAACACATCATGTTTGGTATTGAAGCAAGCAGAATCAGGTGTGGTTTAGTTTGAGGCCTGTTGTGTTGTTGTGGGACATTGCAGCGGATAGATATGATTATATGTATAAAAGCTAAGATCATATTGTTAGAACAATATGATGCTCAAGACAACATTTTACTAAGTTTTCAGGGCTGAACCTGATTAGCATATACAAAGAGAATGGTGACTCAATACAAAGGAGAAAGAAAGACCCCTCCCCCAGGTACTGGTCAAACAGGAAGGTAGTGGTCAGGTGTGGCCTCAGAGAACAGATGTAATGTAGCTACACTCACAGACACACACACAGCTACCTGGCACCAAGCAGCATGGCGGCTGAATCCCCAGGACATCTTCCAAACTAAAGGCTAAGTATTGAACTTCACATGGCTAGATAAGGAAACAGACGGATTGCTTTCTGGTTTAAATAGGATATTGTAACTTGGTTGTGTGATTGTTGGGTGTTTGTGGATACTCTGTGAAGTCTGTGATAAATTGGAACAGTATACAATCTGTAGCATAATATTTGTGGTATTTGTTTGCCAATGGAGATTTAAAATAGATTGTGCTGGTTAGTTATAATATATATATCCTGTTAATCATAAATACCACCATGCAGTTACGTTTGTGTTAATTACATTGTGATCTGGTCTTGTGATGAATATGCTCTGGTTATTGAGATACTGAAGTTGTTTGGGATGTGAAATTATGAGATGGTTCTAGGAAGTTGGATTACATTGTGAAAGGTGTTTTAGATGGTTTGGAATTGTAAAATCAGAACATATGCATTGTTTTGAGGCTTGGACATTTTGGAAGAAAATGGAGTCTTGTGTTTTCTGCTATGTGATTGTGGTTTAGTATAGAGTGCCATGTGTTTGGACCTGCAAATCTAAAATGGCTGCTGCTGGATGTCTTCCCCTCCCCCTTTCAGGCATGTGGTGCAGTCTTTAGAATTATGGGAGGTTTCTCAAAATGGAGTCTAGCTTCCATCCCATGCTGTATTCAGCATTGACTAACTGCGCAGCGATTGTCTCTCACATGTGTAGTTTTATCTGCAACCATGTTGTCTCTTATTTAATGTTATCATTGTCTTACTGTGAGCCAATTTCTCTCATCTCTCTCCGTCTCTCTCTCTCTCTCTCTCTCTCTCTCTCTCTCTCTCTCTCTCTCTCTCTCCTCTTTTCTCTCCTCTTTTCTCTTATATCTCTTATATCTCTTATAGTATTGTATTGCATTTAGGTCAGTGTAGTATTGTCTTTTTGTATTTATTGTTTAGTTCTGTGGTTAGGAAGTCTTTGTTATATTGTAGTGTATCATTTGTACTGTTATCCCCTTTTACAAGTATATTAGATATAATACAGTTAATAGGCCTTGGAACCTAAACCAGCATCTGTGTATTTTCTATAGTGATAAGTGTTCATTTGAGCGTCGGTGACGCTCAAGCAGCTTTGTAGATAGTCAGGTTACACAAGGTTGCACTTACACCCTGTACTCACATTAAGGTATTCAGTGTATTTCATTGGTATAAGGTTTTAACATAAAGGTATAGCGTTGTGAGCGTCTGCGCCGCTGGTGACCTCCTCGTGGTCTCGAGCGTATGCTACGCCATAGCGAATCATTCCCCTAGACATAGCCAATAACGTGTCCTGTGATCACTGGGCCGTGAGCGAACGTGACGCTTGAGCGTCTCGCCTACGGCTGAGCGATCGCTACGCCAATAGCGTACCATTACGGTACTTCTTGAGCAAACAGCGTACAGTGTTCTTAGCTTCATAAAGGGTTGTTTATACGACAAAGGAATTTAGCATTGTCATATGCATGCCAGTACCCATATTGGGGCTGATGCAGGGTAGCACAGTTGGTGTAATGGTTAGCATTACTGCCTCACAACACTGAGGTTGTGGGCTTGATTTCCACCAAGTCCCACCTGTGTGGAATTTGTATATTCTTCCTGTCCTCAAGGTACTCTGGTTTCCTCCCACAATAAACTGGTAGAATGAATTTGCACTGGGCATGATCAGAACATGGGCACCAGCAAGTACAGCAATACAGGGAGGTATGCATTTAAGTCGCATTAATGCTTATGACTGAAGAGTCTTTATGGGTTCACTGTTGTTTCCAACTGTAAAGTTCAACAAAATCTTCTGCGCTGTATAAGAAACTGTTGATAATAATAATAATAATAATAATAATAATAATAATAATAAAAATAATCAGTTATGAATTTGTACTATGAATAATTTTACAATAGATGTTATTAATATTTGTATTCGGTTGCTGGTTGAATTTTAATAGATCTATTTTAATTGATATATTTTAATTTGGCCATTGTGCCCCCTCAGAATTTGTTATATATATATATATATATATATATATATATATATATATATATTGTGCGCTACCTGGTGCAATGTCTATAACGTGCTCATAACTAGGTACTTTAGATTTATATTTTTATTTCAAGGGAATTGTCATAAAGTTGCAGATTAAGATGCTTATTTTAACATAAAGTTGCATGACGCAGCTAAATTGCAAAGTCTGCGGTGTGCCAAATGGGGCTATTTGGTACAATATGTATACAGCCCAAGGTACCTGAAACAGCTTCTGACCCCATACTGCCCCACTCGATTACTGCGATCTGTAGATGAAGGACTTTTAGCAGTACCTAGAATCTACCGTAATTCATCTGGGGGTCGAGCTTTTAGTCATGCGGCTCCGACTCTATGGAACTCACTTACCCGCACAGTGCGAGAGGCCCCAACTATAGAATCCTTCAAAAGTAGACTCAAGACTTTTCTGTTTACTCAAGAATTTCCATAATGTCCCTTTTAGTATCTTCATGCTTCTGTATTTTATGAAATTGTACTTTATTATTTTCTGTACTATATTATGCTAAGCGCCTTGAGTCCTATTGGAGAAAGAGCGCTATATAAATAAAATTATTATTATTACTATTATAGTATATGTAGGCACATCTGTAGATTATTATATAGTTCCTTCCTAACTTCCCACTCTGTAGTCTACATTGTGAGGGTTTAAGTACAGTATGTTAAATGATGTAGGTGCTTCTCACTTTTGTACTTGGTTTTCAGTGCCTCCACTTGAATCATGGCTTTCTCTGCTTGGGAGTGTTCTGGAAATACACCAGGGGAGATTCAGGAACCCTCTGCCCAATACTAACACGCTATAGCACACTGTGCTGCAAAAGCCAACCCAGTACGTTTATTGAACTGGAACAACTGAATGCAGCTTTTGTTATTTTCTAGAAAATTATACTCTGGCAGAGTAGTAACAGTGTGAACAAAACAATAATATAGCAACATGGATGAAAGCAGATCAGCTCATTGATTTATACAATGAACAGGTCAACACAATAACTAATTTATTGATAATATCGACAGCATATAACATAAACATCAATTATCACAACCTTATACACTGGATCATTATATATCAGATGATAACCTTATTAGCACCTGACAGGGGCAGGCTGGGATCGAAAACCAGCCCGGGAAATTTATGGAATCAGCCCTAATAGCGAGGGGGTGTCTGTTGAAGGGGTGGAGTCTGTCAAGTGGGAGGGATTACTGCTCACAATGCCTGCTGATATGCACTAAGTGCGCGCAGCAGGCGTGCAGCAACATTTTAGGGGTGTGGCTTAGTGGGAAAGGGGCGTGGCCACATAATAGTGCCAATTCACATTATACCACACAGTAGTGCCGCTTATACACATTGCACCAGGTAGAACCTCATATACACACTGCGCCAGGTAGAGCACGTTCTACACTTTGTGCCAGGTAGTGCACGGTATACACTTTGCGCCAGGCAGAGCACATTATGATTATACACATTGCACCAGGTAAAGCACATTACACACATTGCACCAGGTAAAGCACATTATACATATTGCACTAGGTAGAGCACATTATACACACTGCACCAGGTAGAGCACATTATACACACTGCAGCGGGTAAAGCACATTATACACATTGCACCAGGTAGAGCACGTTATACACATTGCACCAGGTAAAGCACATTATACATATTGCACCAGTTAAAGCACATTATACATATTGCACTAGGTAGAGCACAAAATAAAACATTGCACCAGGTAGAGCACGTTATACACTTTGCGCCAGGCAGAGCATATTATACACATTGCAACAGGTAAAGCACGTTATACACATTGCACCAGGTAAAGCACGTTATACACTTTGCGCCAGGCAGAGCACGTTATAGACATTGCACCAGGTAGAGCACATTATACACTTTGCACCAGGTAGAGCACGATTATATATATATATATATATATATATATATATTGGGGAATAAAAGAAGTGATAATTGGCGCAATAAACCTTCCTCTAAAAGTCCATGTATTTTATAATAAATTCTTAAAATGTCCAGAGCACTTCCCCTATATCCTCTGGGGTGGCAGCCTATTCTCCAAAATGATCCGCTGTTCCGGCAGATCTTCGATAATTCTAGAAAAACAAACGAGAGAGGCGCCCCTAGTGCAATATAGACAATATAGTGTACCTCCACCAAGAACACCCTAAAATTAGAGGTGTACCGTGTGAAGTGGTCTCATAACCACTTTTGATCAACGTTTCTCAGAAAATCAATGCCGTTCCCCGCTTCTGGCAGTGGACTCCTTAATGTACTGGTCACGTCTGTGTTTGCGGTCTCAAACCGTGCAATGCAAAGGATGAAGAGTAGAACACACCATAGTGTAATACAGTTTAAAAAAAAATTATTTACCATTAACACAAAAACAAGTTGCCCGTACCATAAAATAGATATAAAACAGCTTATCTGATAGCAGATGTGTTCGTCTGTCACTCAACGCGTTTCGTCCGTTGCTGTACTGCTGGACTTCCTCAGGAGTGCATACACAATGGCTCACTTGTGCCTATATTTATACCCCTCTTAATTGGGCAATTAGCTCCACTCAGGTAATTTCCGGAAGTGATGTCACTTCCGGTCCTGAGTGGGAAATAACAACCAACTTAATTTAAAACTTTTAATTATTATAATATTGTAATATGAATTACTGTGTCTCCCCCCCACATATACACCGCGATGCTGGGTCCCCAGGGAACATGAAATCGAGCGGCGTACCCGCTCCCGGAGCCCGTGACCGCCGGAAGTCACGAGCGTGCCGGGCAGCGCTTCCGCCCTCAGTTGTTCCAGCATCAGGCGCACTGACTGAGCATGCGTGGGACTAAGACGGTCACAGCGCCGCCCGTCCCCGCTGCTCTCGTGTGCGTCTGTTGGAACATATCATGCTGCCAAAGGAGTCCATACAGCACAATGCTGTAGTAAAGGGAGACAGATGCAATCGTACTTTATAATGTCACTCTTAATCAATTAACCTTATGAGTGAATCTTTATCCCAGAATTTCATCATTATATTGCTTAAACATTGTAAATGAAGGATTTAGATGCATTATTAAAATAAGAAGTCGTATAAATATAATAAGAGACTATATCATATATAAAAGAGGATATTAGTAATGGGGATCATTAAGAGTCAATAAAATTTAAAAATATATATATATAGGGCATATACTGTACAGGATATACATATAAAGTATATATAAAAATACTTAAAATCAGTGCATATTTTAAACATATTCAGGACTAAAATATATTAAAATATCTCAAAAATAATTAAATAAAACTGGCCACACACTAATATACTCTTTCAGAGGAATGGGGCAATCTCATAATTATCATTGAGTCCTCTTGGGGCCAAAGTTTTAAGTTCATAGATCCAATACATCTCCCTTTGGGAAAGTTTTTTTTCCCTATCTCCACCTCTGGGCCCCAATTTGACATTCTCTAGGATTCTCACAGTTAATCCTTTCGTCTCTGAGCTATGGAAATTCTTGAAATGTCTCGGGATGATGTGGTGTTCCTGTTTATTTCTTATACTCCGGATGTGTTCCTGAATTCTGATTTTTAATGGACGTTTTGTTTTCCCTATATATTTTAATTTACAGGGACATTCTAGCATATAAATGACCCACGATGTATTGCACGTTGTACGGTCTTTTGTTGTATAGGATTTCGATCCTTCTGAGTTGGTAAAGGAGCTTGATCGGGGATGTACAAATTGACAAACATTACAATGTTGGCACTTAAAAAGACCTTTCATATCCCATTGTGTCTTTATCTCTGGTTTCAATGATGATATCATGCTTGGTGCCAGGTGGTCTTTCAAATTCTTAGCCTTTTTGAAAACCACCATAGGTTTTTCTGGTAGAATAGTGTTCAAAATGGTGTCCATCTTTAGAATACCCCAATGTCTATTTAAAATGGCGCGTATTCGTTTTTCCTGGCAATTGAACCTAGTGATAAAGTTAAAACCTTGTTCTTTTGGGGTTCTGTTTCTATATGCTAAAAGAGTGTCTCGTTCTGTAGCGTGTGTTTTATTTTTCGCCTCCTCCACCAGATCCTAAGGATAGCCTCTTTCTAGGAATCTTTCTCCATATAATGTGATTTGTTCCTCACAATCCTCTACCTTACTGCAATTTCTTTTAACTCGGCAGAATTGTGAGTAGGGTATATTTGTTTTCCATTTCGTTGCATGATTGCTTTTGAAATGTACATAAGAATTGCTGTCAACTTTTTTCACAAAATTTTTTGTGATAACTTCGTCCCCTTCTGCCATTAATATCAAGTCCAAATATTCAATCCAAGTATCATCTGTTTTGTGGGTGAAGGACAGGTTAAAATCATTACTCTCAATATGTGCCATAAAATCGTAAAATGTGTCCACCGTACCATTCAAAATTAGAAGTATATCATCGATATATCTTTTATATAAGATTATGTTCTCCGAGAAAGGATTATTCGCATAGATGTATTTCTGTTCCCAGCTTCCCATTTGTAGAATGGCGAAGCTGGGTGCGAAAACCGTACCCATTGCAGTTCCGCATGTCTGTAAATAAAAATCCTCTAAAAATTTAAAATAATTGTGTTTCAATATAAAATCAATTAAAATACAAATCAGATCTTTATGTTTTGTGTCCAAGTCGGGGTCGTCATTTAAAAATTCCAGACATGAACTAATCCCTTTTTCATGGTTTATGGACGTATATAACGACTGAACATCAATCGTTACCCATAGGTAACCAGGTTTCCATTCCTGCTCTTTCAGGATTTGCAACAATGATGTTGTGTCCTTAACATATGATTTCAGTTTAGGCACATATTTCTTCAGGAAGATTTCAACATATTCTGATATATTTGCCGTTAGTGAATTAATTCCTGCCACTATAGGTCTCCCGGGGGGGTTTACCAAACGCTTATGGATTTTAGGCAGAAAATAAAAGATGGGTATGGTGGGATAGTTGATCATCAAAAACTGATATTCATCTTTCACCAGGACCTCTTCATGTAAAGCCTTTACCAGAATCGGTCTTAGTTCATCCACAAAAGCCTGTGTGGGATCATTAGACAATTTTCTATAAGAGGTGGTGTCCCCTAGTAGCCGGAAAGCTTCTGCTTCATAATCCTTGTGGTTAATGACAACCAGGCCACCTCCTTTATCTGCTTGACGTATAACTATTTCTTTGTTGTCTTTCAAATGTTTGAGTGCTTTCTTCTCAAAGTTGGAAAGATTTTTTCCCGATCCGTGTTCTAGATGTTCTAGGTCTTTCTTCACAAGTTCATAAAAAAGATCTATTTGATTGCTTTTAGATTCAAGGGGATACAATTTTGAAGGGAGTTTTAGTCCTGATTTTGACGTACTTTGTCCATTCTCATTTTGCCCTATATTCTTTTTCTGAAAATGTCTTTTCAAAGTGAGTTTCCTCACGTACTTATTCAGATCGGTGAAAACCTCGAAATGATCCATCTGAGATGTGGGTGCGAAAGACAGTCCTTTTGTCAGCAGTGTATTTTCTATAGGTGTCAGTTGGTATTCTGATAAATTAAAGATCCCTTTCTCCCCCATTGCTGGAATTTTTACGGCCTCATGTTTCTTCTTTTTTTGTACTCGCTTAAGGCCCCCTCTTCTTCCTCTTCGAGTCTTCTTTTTAGTGGTGAGGCCCTTCTTATTACTTCCTTGATCTGTCGATCTCCCTGTGTCCTCTGCCCTGAGGCTACTGGTGATAAAAAATCATCCACATCTGTTTCAGAATTCAATCTTCCTAATGATGAATACCTGTTCTTTGTTTCAAAATGTACTTTCCTTGGGGTTCCTGGTTGTTTCCCATATTCCTTCTGTTTGTAATATCCCTGTCTTTGTGGGTGACCTTTCTGCTCCCAGTTCTTTTGGTAATCCCAATTCTTCTGATTGTCGGAGTTCCTGATTCCATTCCACTTTTTAATTTTGTTATTCGTATAGTCCATCCGATCTCGTTTATATTTCTTTTCCTTGATAAGTACTACTTCACCCTCGATCTTCTCCAATTTCTTCACCAATACGACTTCATTAATTTTGTAGTCTTCCTTCCCTTTATACGGCTCCAAGGTTGTTTCATCTTTTTTGATTTCCTCCTCTATGATGACTAGATCCCTCTTCTTCTCTTCTATTATAAGGCTCATTAATTTTATTGAACAGTCGTGTAATATTTGATCCCATTCCTTCATGAACTGTTCGTTCTGAATGTTAAAAGTTGGTTGTTTAAGGACCCTAAGGCCTCGGGGTACCCTGTTTACTTTAATATATTGTTCCAGGCTGGTGATGTCCCACCAAATCTTCATTTCTTTTACAAGTAATTTCTCAATGTGCCAGAATTTGTCGTCCAAACTGTCATTAATACGGGGGGATTGATTCTCACTCTCATTAAAAATTTTGTGACACATGTCTCCTCTCCTTGGTCCCCCTATTTGAGATCTGAGGGAAGCCATGTATGTAAGGAGATTTGAAGGTTGCGGCCCTATATCCAAGCGAACAATAGTAATTTGGGAATAAAAGAAGTGATAATTGGCGCAATAAACCTTCCTCTAAAAGTCCATGTATTTTATAATAAATTCTTAAAATGTCCAGAGCACTTCCCCTATATCCTCTGGGGTGGCAGCCTATTCTCCAAAATGATCCGCTGTTCCGGCAGATCTTCGATAATTCTAGAAAAACAAATGAGAGAGGCGCCCCTAGTGCAATATAGACAATATAGTGTACCTCCACCAAGAACACCCTAAAATTAGAGGTGTACCGTGTGAAGTGGTCTCATAACCACTTTTGATCAACGTTTCTCAGAAAATCAATGCCGTTCCCCGCTTCTGGCAGTGGACTCCTTAATGTACTGGTCACGTCTGTGTTTGCGGTCTCAAACCGTGCAATGCAAAGGATGAAGAGTAGAACACACCATAGTGTAATACAGTTTAAAAAAAAATTATTTACCATTAACACAAAAACAAGTTGCCCGTACCATAAAATAGATATAAAACAGCTTATCTGATAGCAGATGTGTTCGTCTGTCACTCAACGCGTTTCGTCCGTTGCTGTACTGCTGGACTTCCTCAGGAGTGCATACACAATGGCTCACATGTGCCTATATTTATACCCCTCTTAATTGGGCAATTAGCTCCACTCAGGTAATTTCCGGAAGTGATGTCACTTCCGGTCCTGAGTGGGAAATAACAACCAACTTAATTTAAAACTTTTAATTATTATAATATTGTAATATGAATTACTGTGTCTCCCCCCCACATATACACCGCGATGCTGGGTCCCCAGGGAACATGAAATCGAGCGGCGTACCCGCTCCCGGAGCCCGTGTCCGCCGGAAGTCACGAGCGTGCCGGGCAGCGCTTCCGCCCTCAGTTGTTCCAGCATCAGGCGCACTGACTGAGCATGCGTGGGACTAAGACGGTCACAGCGCCGCCCGTCCCTGCTGCTCTCGTGTGCGTCTGTTGGAACATATCATGCTGCCAAAGGAGTCCATACAGCACAATGCTGTAGTAAAGGGAGACAGATGCAATCGTACTTTATAATGTCACTCTTAATCAATTAACCTTATGAGTGAATCTTTATCCCAGAATTTCATCATTATATTGCTTAAACATTGTAAATGAAGGATTTAGATGCATTATTAAAATAAGAAGTCGTATAAATATAATAAGAGACTATATCATATATAAAAGAGGATATTAGTAATGGGGATCATTAAGAGTCAATAAAATTTAAAAATATATATATATAGGGCATATACTGTACAGGATATACATATAAAGTATATATAAAAATACTTAAAATCAGTGCATATTTTAAACATATTCAGGACTAAAATATATTAAAATATCTCAAAAATAATTAAATAAAACTGGCCACACACTAATATACTCTTTCAGAGGAATGGGGCAATCTCATAATTATCATTGAGTCCTCTTGGGGCCAAAGTTTTAAGTTCATAGATCCAATACATCTCCCTTTGGGAAAGTTTTTTTTCCCTATCTCCACCTCTGGGCCCCAATTTGACATTCTCTAGGATTCTCACAGTTAATCCTTTCGTCTCTGAGCTATGGAAATTCTTGAAATGTCTCGGGATGATGTGGTGTTCCTGTTTATTTCTTATACTCCGGATGTGTTCCTGAATTCTGATTTTTAATGGACGTTTTGTTTTCCCTATATATTTTAATTTACAGGGACATTCTAGCATATAAATGACCCACGATGTATTGCACGTTGTACGGTCTTTTGTTGTATAGGATTTCGATATATAAATAAAACAAATTGAGGGTGCACAATGGCCAAATTAAAATATATCAATTAAAATATATCTATTAAACTTCAACCAGCAACCGAATACAAATATTAATAACATTTATTGTACAATTATTCATAGTACAAATTCATAACTGATGTACAAAGAGACAAACCCCTACAGGACTACTAGTTTCTGAGGGTTGCTGCCTTTTAAGAAGAGAATTATACAATGTAACAGACGCGTTTCGTCCTTATAAGGACTTCATCAGGGGAAATCGGTTTGAAGAGAAAGCTCTTTAGAAGCCACCATCCAAAAATAGTGCGGCAAGTCCTCAAATGATGAGGAAGATCCACGTATGAGCTGGATATTATAATGCTACTGGTGATTTTATGGGAAATAGATTGGATCCTAAGGGTGGCCCAATCTCGCCAATACTCTAAAACCTTATAGTGAACCAAAGATGATTTTGTGCATAGTGCAATTTACTTCTGTGGGTAAACACGGTCTTTTATTAGAGTCAAGACTTGTGTGATGTCCCACAGAACTTTGATGTGTTAAATTAGAAGTGCAAATTCATGGAGCTCCAGCTGGGCGTGAGTCTATTTCCTCCGAAAAAGCAAGCTCCACCCCCACCGTCCCGCTCTCCGGATGTCACAGACAGTAGAGGTGCACGCTGCACTGCGCTGCTCTCTCCTCCCCTTCCGTCCTTCATAGAGAAGAAGCCAGCAGCGGTGAGCACTGTGTGTGTGTGTGTGTGTGTGTGTGTGTGTGTGTGTGTGTGGGGTGGGGGGGGGCATTGTATCCGACACTGTATCTGGCACTCTGGGGGGCATTGTATCTGGCACTGTGGGGGGCACTGTATCTGGCACTGTGGGGGCACCGAATCTGGCACTACAGGGGAGACATTGTATCTGGCACTGCGGGGAGACATTGTATCTGGCACTGTGGGGGGGGGGGCATTGTATTTGGAACTGTGGGGGGCATTGTATCTGGCACTGTGGGGGCACTGATCTGGCACTGTGGGTGCACTGTATCTGGCACTGTTGGGGCATTGTATCTGGCACTGTGGGTGCATTGTATCTGGCACTGTGGGTGCACTGTATCTGGCACTGTGGGTGCATTGTATCTGGCACTGTGGGGAACACTGTATCTGGCACTGTGAGGGACACTGTATCTGGCACTGTGGGGGACATTGTTTCTGGCACTGTGGGGGCACTGGTAGAGGCATTGTATCTGGCACTGGTAGGGGCATTATTTGTGTATCTGGCACTGCTGGGGGGCATTATTTGTATATCTGGCACTGCTGATGAGCATTATTTGTGTATCTGGCACTGCTGGGGGTCATTATTTGTGTATCTGGCACTGCTGAGGGGCATTATTTGTGTATCTGGCACTGTTGAGGGGCATTATTTGTGTATCTGGCACTGCTGGGGGTATTATTTGTGTATCTGGCACTGCTGGGGGTATTATTTGTGTATCTGGCACTGCTGGGGGGCATTATTTGTGTATCTGGCACTACTGGGGGGCATTATTTGTGTATCTGGCACTGTGGCGGAGCATTATTTGTGTATCTGGCACTGCGGCGGGGAATTATTTGTGTATCTGGCGCTATGCGGGGGGGCCAATACTTGCAGTTGTGAGACCACACCCACTTTTTTGATGCCACACCCACTTTTGCAGGAACACGCACATTGGGGGTAGCTCTTTCAGAGATTTTATTTACCAAAAGTAGCTCACACACCAATTAAGGTTGGAGACCACTGCACTAGACTATCAGCACTCTCTGCCCAGATCATCTATCCAGTGTCCCGCTTCTTAGGGTCACCTTGTTTGCGCTTGTCACACAGCTCATTCTCTCTCAGGATGCTCCCCTGTCTGCTGAGAGCACTAGAGAATGACAGCAGCAAGTGGAGATAATGGAGGATAGAAGTAAGACTCAGGTAACTTTCATTCATTTATTTATTTATAGTTAGAGCCAACTGATCAAATAGCTTCCTTATGTAGGCTCCATTACTAGGGAGTAAAATCCTGGACATACACATGACCAACACCGAACAGATGGAACACTGACATGGCCACATTGGATGAGATAGAGATGTTCATCTTACCAGCCAGCTCTTCATGCCTCATTAGGAAATGTTAGTGTGATAGGAAGACACATTTACCATTTTTATAAAATCAATTGTTGAACCTTGTCTCCTGATAAAGGTGTTAAAGGTTTCAGGATGTTTGTGTGTAATAGTGAGTTTTACATTATCATATGAAAGTGAAAACCTCTGGAATGTCACTTTTGTCACAGATTTTATAGGCATACTCACAATTTCCTTCATTCTACCAGAGCTAGGCTAGAAACACACAATCAGAAGGTAATTGTGCTTCCTCGTTATTCAACTTAAGATACTAATTACATTTAGTACTCCATTATTGATGCAAAACAAATTTAAAATGATCAACGATAATTAAAACTAAATGTGAATCTTGTAATGGAGCCAGTACAAAACACAGTACACATGAACCTAAAATGCCTTTCTGGCTTTTTCTTTGCCAAATCCTTCCAGAAATGCAGCTGGATGTATTGATGAAACCCATTGAGCATCATCTTATTTCATGGGGTAACCACCATAAGTCACACAGGGATATAAGTGAATATAGTTTAGAGTAAGGTAAAACATATACAGCATCCTTTTATCAATAATATCCAAGTCCACATGTGTAGATGTCATTGTTTCTATATAGTAAAGCAAAGTCGTACATCTAAAAAAAAGCGGTGGCCAAACAACAGCCCATGGGCTAAACATGGCCAGCTCCTGCTAGAGCAGGCGGATAACTTTGCTGAGAATTCAGACAAACATAGTAAAACTACAGTAGTGGCTTTTGCCGCGGGCAAACAGGCTTTTTGCCCGAGGCGCCCGCCTGACCCACTGGAGCCGTGCCGTGCGCCTGACGTCATCACACCAAACGGCATTGTGGGAGCGGCTGCAGATGCTAGAGGTCATAATTGACCTGTAGTGTCTGTGCTGTGTGCGGCGCTCTGGGTCAGACATCATGACGTCTCTTCTGTAGATCC
The DNA here is from genome assembly GCF_028390025.1 of Pseudophryne corroboree. Lineage (NCBI taxonomy): Eukaryota > Metazoa > Chordata > Amphibia > Anura > Myobatrachidae > Pseudophryne > Pseudophryne corroboree. The sequence goes on from NC_086449.1 coordinate 275,173,093, forward strand.
GAGGAGCGGCGGCCGGAGACGGAGGACAGCAGCAGCGGTCGGGAAGCAGGAGCGGGGCTGGTGAGTTTTTTTTTTTGTGTAAGCGCCGCCACTAGGGGCACAGCAACAGTGGGCACAACTACTGAGGGCACAGCAACAGGGAGCAAAACTACAGGGGCACAACTACTGAGGGCACAGCAACAGGGGGCAAAACTACACGCGGCACAGCAACAGGGGGCAAAACTACACGCGGCACAGCAACAGGGGGCAAATTTACGGGGGCACAACTTCTGAGGGCACAGCAACAGGGGGCAAAACTACAGGGGCACAACTACAGGGAGCACAGCTACAGGGGGCAAAACTACTGAGGGCACAACTACAGGTGGCACAGCAACAGGGAGCAAAACTACAGGGGTACAGCTACTGAGGGCACAACAACAGGGGGCAAAACTACATGGTCACAACTACTGAGGGCACAGAAACAGGGGGCAAAACTACAGAGGGCACAACTACAGGGGGCACAGCTATAGGGGGCACAGCTATAGTGGACAAAAACTACTGGGAGCCCACCTACTGAGGGCACAGCTACTGGGGCAAAACTACAGGGGGCACATCTGCAGGGGGCAAAACACTACTGGGGGCACAACTCTACTGGTGTCACATCTACTGGGGGCACAGCTACAGTGGGCACAACTCTACTGGGGCACAGCTACAGGGGGCAAAACTACAGGGTGCACAACCACAGGGGGCAAATCTACAGGGGGCAAAGCTACTGGGGGTACAGCTCTACTGGAAGCACAGCTACAGGGGACACAACTACTGAGGGCATAGCTACAGGGTGCAAAACTATAGGGGCAAATCTACTGGGGGCACAACTACACGGGGCATAACTGTGGCCACACCCCTTCCCTGTGAAGCCACGCCCCTATTTTTCAGCACACCGGCGCTGTTTTACCTGTCGGGGGGGGGGGGGACGCCATAGAAAACTTCCACCCTGGGCGCCACAAGGCCTAGAATCGGTCCTGTAAGACTAGAGACTTAAGCAGACAAAAAATGATTAAATAAGAAAACAAATGCATTAAGAGGAACGAAGGAAGGAAGAGAGGATGGATTCACATCAGTAAGAGTTCATGGCGATATTGGTTCACCTTAGTACAGGTCCTGTGGCCCAAATGACCCCGCAACCCCTTCTGGATGCTATTCACCGAGTCATCATGAGAAGCATTGGCCCTCATTCCGAGTCGTTCGCTCTGTATTTTTCATCGCATCGCAGTGAAATTCCGCTTAGTACGCATGCGCAATATTCGCACTGCGACTGCGCCAAGTATCTTTGCTATGAAGATAGTATTTTTACTCACGGCTTTTTCATCGCTCCGGCGATCGTAATGTGATTGACAGGAAATGGGTGTTACTGGGCGGAAACAGGCCGTTTTATGGGAGTGTGGCTGAAAACGCTACCGTTTCCGGAAAAAACGCAGGAGTGGCCGGAGAAACGGGGGAGTGGTTGGGCGAACGCTGGGTGTGTTTGTGACGTCAAACCAGGAACGACAAGCACTGAACTGATCACACAGGCAGAGTAAGTCTGGAGCTACTCTAAAACTGCTAAGTAGTTTGTGAGCGCAATATTGCGAATACATCGGTCGCAATTTTAAGATGCTAAGATACACTCCCAGTAGGCGGCGGCTTAGCGTGTGTAACTCTGCTAAATTCGCCTTGCGACCGATCAACTCGGAATGAGGGCCATTGTTCCCTTGTGCCTGGAACCCTTTTAACACATTCTTACAGGTGCCTGTAATCAACTGCTTCTCAGTAATGAACAATGGTAACACCTGACCTGAATTCTCATTAGCTTCAATCCTACAATTCTAAGCCCATGTCAGATATGTGCTGACTCTGCCGTGTTTGCACTACTCTAGTTGTGGTTGCACTGCATGCACGGTTTTGTTCCACTGCATGCTATAGGCCTGATTCTGAGTAGTGATGTGCACCGGACATTTTTCGGGTTTTGTGTTTTGTATTTGGATTCGGTTCCGCGGCCGTGTTTTGGATTCGGACGCGTTTTGGCAAAACCTCCCTGAAAATTTTTTGTCGGCTTCGGGTGTGTTTTGGATTCGGTTTTTTTTTTACAAAAAACCCTCAAAAACAGCTTAAATCATAGAATTTGGGGGTCATTTTGATCCCATAGTATTATTAACCTCAATAACCATAATTTCCACTCATTTTCAGTAGAGATGTGCACTTGAAATTTTTCGGGTTTTGTGTTTTGGTTTTGGGTTCGGTTCCGCGGCCGTATTTTGGGTTCGACCGCGTTTTGGCAAAACCTCACCGAATTTTTTTTGTCGGATTCGGGTGTGTTTTGGATTCGGGTGTTTTTTTCAAAAAACCCTAAAAAACAGCTTAAATCATAGAATTTGGGGGTCATTTTGATCCCAAAGTATTATTAACCTCAAAAACCATAATTTCCACTCATTTTCAGTCTATTCTGAACACCTCACACCTCACAATATTATTTTTAGTCCTAAAATTTGCACCGAGGTCGCTGGATGACTAAGCTAAGCGACCCTAGTGGCCGACACAAACACCTGGCCCATCTAGGAGTGGCACTGCAGTGTCACGCAGGATGGCCCTTCCAAAAAGCACTCCCCAAACAGCACATGACGCAAAGAAAAAAAGAGGCGCAATGAGGTAGCAGTGTGAGTAAGCTAAGCGACCCTAGTGGCCGACACAAACACCTGGCCCATCTAGGAGTGGCACTGCAGTGTCACGCAGGATGGCCCTTCCAAAAAACACTCCCCAAACAGCACATGACGCAAAGAAAAAAAGAGGCGCAATGAGGTAGCTGTGTGAGTAAGCTAAGCGACCCTAGTGGCCGACACAAACACCTGGCCCATCTAGGAGTGGCACTGCAGTGTCACGCAGGATGGCCCTTCCAAAAAACACTCCCCAAACAGCACATGACGCAAAGAAAAAAAGAGGCGCAATGAGGTAGCTGTGTGAGTAAGCTAAGCGACCCTAGTGGCCGACACAAACACCTGGCCCATCTAGGAGTGGCACTGCAGTGTCACGCAGGATGGCCCTTCCAAAAAACACTCCCCAAACAGCACATGACGCAAAGAAAAAAAGAGGCGCAATGAGGTAGCTGTGTGAGTAAGCTAAGCGACCCTAGTGGCCGACACAAACACCTGGCCCATCTAGGAGTGGCACTGCAGTGTCACGCAGGATGGCCCTTCCAAAAAACACTCCCCAAACAGCACATGACGCAAAGAAAAATGAAAGAAAAAAGAGGTGCAAGATGGAATTGTCCTTGGGCCCTCCCACCCACCCTTATGTTGTATAAACAGGACATGCACACTTTAACCAACCCATCATTTCAGTGACAGGGTCTGCCACACGACTGTGACTGAAATGACGGGTTGGTTTGGACCCCCACCGAAAAAGAAGCAATTAATCTCTCCTTGCACAAACTGGCTCTACAGAGGCAAGATGTCCACCTCATCATCATCCTCCGATATATCACCGTGTACATCCCGCTCCTCACAGATTATCAATTCGTCCCCACTGGAATCCGCCATCTCAGCTCCCTGTGTACTTTGTGGAGGCAATTGCTGCTGGTAAATGTCTCCACGGAGGAATTGATTATAATTCATTTTAATGAACATCATCTTCTCCACATTTTCTGGAAGTAACCTCGTACGCCGATTGCTGACAAGGTGAGCGGCGGCACTAAACACTCTTTCGGAGTACACACTTGTGGGAGGGCAACTTAGGTAGAATAAAGCCAGTTTGTGCAAGGGCCTCCAAATTGCCTCTTTTTCCTGCCAGTATAAGTACGGACTGTCTGACGTGCCTACTTGGATGCGGTCACTCATATAATCCTCCACCATTCTTTCAATGGGGAGAGAATCATATGCAGTGCCAGTAGACGACATGGCCGTAATCGTTGGCAGGTCCTTCAGTCCGGACCAGATGTCAGCATCAGCAGTCGCTCCAGACTGCCCTGCATGACCGCCAGCGGGTGGGCTCGGAATTCTTAGCCTTTTCCTCGCACCCCCAGTTGCGGGAGAATGTGAAGGAGGAGATGTTGACAGGTCGCGTTCCGCTTGACTTGACAATTTTCTCACCAGCAGGTCTTTGAACCCCAGCAGACTTGTGTGTGCCGAAAAGAGAGATCCAAGGTAGGTTTTAAATCTAGGATCGAGCACGGTGGCCAAAATGTAGTGCTCTGATTTCAACAGATTGACCACCCGTGAATCCTTGTTAAGCGAATTAAGGGCTCCATCCACAAGTCCCACATGCTTAGCGGAATCGCTCTGTGTTAGCTCCTCCTTCAATGTCTCCAGCTTCTTCTGCAAAAGCCTGATGAGGGGAATGACCTGACTCAGGCTGGCAGTGTCTGAACTGACTTCACGTGTGGCAAGTTCAAAGGGCAGCAGAACCTTGCACAACGTTGAAATCATTCTCCACTGCGCTTGAGACAGGTGCATTCCACCTCCTATATCGTGCTCAATTGTATAGGCTTGAATGGCCTTTTGCTGCTCCTCCAACCTCTGAAGCATATATAGGGTTGAATTCCACCTCGTTACCACTTCTTGCTTCAGATGATGGCAGGGCAGGTTCAGGCGTTTTTGGTGGTGCTCCAGTCTTCTGTACGTGGTGCCTGTACGCCGAAAGTGTCCCGCAATTCTTCTGGCCACCGACAGCATCTCTTGCACGCCCCTCTCGTTTTTTAAATAATTCTGCACCACCAAATTCAAGGTATGTGCAAAACATGGGACGTGCTGGACTTTGCCCATACTTAATGCACACACAATATTGCTGGCGTTGTCCGATGCCACAAATCCACAGGAGAGTCCAATTGGGGTAAGCCATTCCGCGATGATCTTCCTCAGTTGCCGTAAGAGGTTTTCAGCTGTGTGCGTATTCTGGAAACCGGTGATACAAAGCGTAGCCTGCCTAGGAAAGAGTTGGCGTTTGCGAGATGCTGCTACTGGTGCCGCCGCTGCTGTTCTTGCGGCGGGAGTCCATACATCTACCCAGTGGGCTGTCACAGTCATATAGTCCTGACCCTGCCCTGCTCCACTTGTCCACATGTCCGTGGTTAAGTGGACATTGGGTACAGCTGCATTTTTTAGGACACTGGTGACTCTTTTTCTGAGGTCTGTGTACATTTTCGGTATCGCCTGCCTAGAGAAATGGAACCTAGATGGTATTTGGTACCGGGGACACAGTACCTCCAACAAGTCTCTAGTTGGCTCTGCAGTAATGATGGATACCGGAACCACGTTTCTCACCACCCAGGATGCCAAGGCATCAGTTATCCGCTTTGCAGCAGGATGACTGCTGTGATATTTCATCTTCCTCGCAAAGGACTGTTGGACAGTCAATTGCTTGGTGGAAGTAGTAAAAGTGGTCTTACGACTTCCCCTCTGGGATGACCATCGACTCCCAGCAGCAACAACAGCAGCGCCAGCAGCAGTAGGCGTTACACGCAAGGATGCATCGGAGGAATCCCAGGCAGGAGAGGACTCGTCAGAATTGCCAGTGACATGGACTGCAGGACTATTGGCATTCCTGGGGAAGGAGGAAATTGACACTGAGGGAGTTGGTGGGGTGGTTTGCGTGAGCTTGGTTACAAGAGGAAGGGATTTACTGGTCAGTGGACTGCTTCCGCTGTCGCCCAAAGTTTTTGAACTTGTCACTGACTTATTATGAATGCGCTGCAGGTGACGTATAAGGGAGGATGTTCCGAGGTGGTTAACGTCCTTACCCCTACTTATTACAGCTTGACAAAGGCAACACACGGCTTGACAAATGTTGTCCGCATTTCTGTTGAAATACTTCCACACCGAAGAGCTGATTTTTTTGGTATTTTCACCAGGCATGTCAATGGCCATATTCCTCCAACGGACAACAGGTGTCTCCCTGGGTGCCTGACTTAAACAAACCACCTCACCATCAGAATCCTCCTTGTCAATTTCCTCCCCAGCGCCAGCAACACCCATATCCTCCTCATCCTGGTGTACTTCAACACTGACATCTTCAATCTGACTATCAGGAACTGGACTGCGGGTGCTCCTTCCAGCACTTGCAGGGGGCGTGCAAATGGTGGAAGGCGCATGCTCTTCACGTCCAGTGTTGGGAAGGTCAGGCATCGCAACCGACACAATTGGACTCTCCTTGTGGATTTGGGATTTCGAAGAACGCACAGTTCTTTGCTGTGCTTTTGCCAGCTTGTCTTTTCATTTTTCTAGCGAGAGGCTGAGTGCTTCCATCCTCATGTGAAGCTGAACCACTAGCCATGAACATAGGCCAGGGCCTCAGCCGTTCCTTGCCACTCCGTGTGGTAAATGGCATATTGGCAAGTTTACGCTTCTCCTCCGACAATTTTATTTTAGATTTTTGAGTCCTTTTTTTACTGATATTTGGTGTTTTGGATTGTACATGCTCTGTACTATGACATTGGGCATCGGCCTTGGCAGACGACGTTGCTGGCATTTCATCGTCTCGGCCATGACTAGTGGCAGCAGCTTCAGCACGAGGTGGAAGTCGTTCTTGATCTTTCCCTATTTTTGGAACCTCAACATTTTTGTTCTCCATATTTTAATAGGCACAACTAAAAGGCACCTCAGGTAAACAATGGAGATGGATGGATACTAGTATACTTATGGATGACGAGCGACTGCAGACACAGAGGTAGCTACAGCCGTGGACTACCGTACTGTGTCTGCTGCTAATATAAACTGGATGATAATGAGATAAAATTAAAATATATATATATATATATCACACTAGTACTGCAGCCGGACAGGTATATATTATATAATGACGGACCTGCTGGACACTGTCTGTCAGACTCAGCACTGCAGACTCCTAAAGTAAGCTACTAGTATCAAGAAGATAGAAAGAAAAAAAACCACGGGTAGGTGGTATACAATTATGGATGGACGAGCGACTGCCGACACAGAGGTAGCTACAGCCGTGGACTACCATACTGTGTCTGCTGCTAATATAGACTGGATGATAATGAGATAAATTTAAAATATATATATATCACACTAGTACTGCAGCCGGACAGGTATATATTATGTAATGACGGACCTGCTGGACACTGTCTGTCAGACTCAGCACTGCAGACTCCTAAAGTAAGCTACTAGTATCAAGAAGATAGAAAAAAAAAAACACGGGTAGGTGGTATACAATTATGGATGGACGAGCGACTGCCGACACAGAGGTAGCTACAGCCGTGGACTACCGTACTGTGTCTGCTGCTAATATAGACTGGATGATAATGAGATAAAATTAAAATATATATATATATCACACTAGTACTGCAGCCGGACAGGTATATATTATGTAATGACGGACCTGCTGGACACTGTCTGTCAGACTCTGCACTGCAGACTCCTAAAGTAAGCTACTAGTATCAAGAAGATAAAAGAAAAAAAAAACACGGGTAGGTGGTATACAATTATGGATGGACGAGCGACTGCCGACACAGAGGTAGCTACAGCCGTGGACTACCGTACTGTGTCTGCTGCTAATATAGACTGGATGATAATGAGATAAAATTAAAATATATATATATCACACTAGTACTGCAGCCGGACAAAAAAAAACACGGGTAGGTGGTATACAATTATGGATGGACGAGCGACTGCCGACACAGAGGTAGCTACAGCCGTGGACTACCGTACTGTGTCTGCTGCTAATATAGACTGGATGATAATGAGATAAAATTAAAATATATATATATCACACTAGTACTGCAGCTGGACAGGTATATATTATGTAATGACGGACCTGCTGGACACTGTCTGCAGAATGCGTTTATAAAAACACCACACGACGAGTGTTTAACTTTTTCAGGCAGACAATCACAATATACTGGTGGACAGCAGACAATGACAATACTGGTGGTCAGTGGTCACTGGTCAGTCACACTGGCAGTGGCACTCTGGCAGCAAAAGTGTGCACTGTACTTAAAATATGTACTCCTGCTATAACTGCTCCCCAGTCTCCCCCACAATTAAGCTGTGTGAGCAGTGAGCACTCAGCACAGTCAGATAATGATATACAGTATTACATATGATGCAGCACACTGGGCTGAGCACAGATATGGTATGTGACTGTGTCACACTGTGTATCGTTTTTTTTCAGGCAGAGAACGGATTAATTAAACTGGTGGTCACTGGTCACACTATCAGCAGCAAGTAGTACTCCTCCTAATAATATGCTCCCCAAAATTTGTGTCTCTCTCTAGTACTCTAGTCTAAACGGAGAGGACGCCAGCCACGTCCTCTCCCTATCAATCTCAATGCACGTGTGAAAATGGCGGCGACGCGCGGCTCCTTATATAGAATCCGAGTCTCGCGACAGAATCCGAGCCTCGCGAGAATCCGACAGCGGGATGATGACGTTCGGGCGCGCTCGGGTTAACCGAGCAAGGCGGGAAGATCCGAGTCGCTCGGCCCCGTGTAAAAAACCCTGAAGTTCGGGCGGGTTCGGATTCCGAGGAACCGAACCCGCTCATCACTAATTTTCAGTCTATTCTGAACACCTCACACCTCACAATATTATTTTTAGTCCTAAAATTTGCACCGAGGTCGCTGGATGGCTAAGCTAAGCGACGCAAGTGGCCGACACAAACACCTGGCCCATCTAGGAGTGGCACTGCAGTGTCAGGCAGGATGGCACTTCAAAAAAATTGTCCCCAAACAGCACATGATGCAAAAAAAAAAAAGAGGCGCACCAAGGTCGCTGGATGGCTAAGCTAAGCGACCCAAGTGGCCGACACAAACACTGGCCCATCTAGGAGTGGCACTGCAGTGTCAGGCAGGATGGCACTTCAAAAAAATTGTCCCCAAACAGCACATGATGCAAAGAAAAAAAGAGGCGCACCAAGGTCGCTGGATGGCTAACCTAAGCGACACAAGTGGCCGACACAAACACCTGGCCCATCTAGGAGTGGCACTGCAGTGTCAGGCAGGATGGCACTTCAAAAAAATTGTCCCCAAACAGCACATGATGCAAAGAAAAAAAGAGGCGCACCAAGGTCGCTGTGTGACTAAGCTAAGCGACACAAGTGGCCGACACAAACACCTGGCCCATCTAGGAGTGGCACTGCAGTGTCAGGCAGGATGGCACTTCAAAAAATTGTCCCCAAACAGCACATGATGCAAAGAAAAATGAAAGAAAAAAAGAGGTGCAAGATGGAATTGTCATTGGGCCCTCCCACCCACCCTTATGTTGTCTAAACAGGACATGCACACTTTAACAAACCCATCATTTCAGCGACAGGGTCTGCCACATGACTGTGACTGAAATGACTGGTTGGTTTGGGCCCCCACCAAAAAAAGAAGCAATCAATCTCTCCTTGCACAAACTGGCTCTACAGAGGCAAGATGTCCACCTCATCATCATCCTCCGATTCCTCACCCCTTTCACTGTGTACATCCCCCTCCTCACAGATTATTAATTCGTCCCCACTGGAATCCACCATCTCAGGTCCCTGTGTACTTTCTGGAGGCAATTGCTGCTGGTGAATGTCTCCACGGAGGAATTGATTATAATTCATTTTGATGAACATCATCTTCTCCACATTTTCTGGAAGTAACCTCGTACGCCGATTCTGACAAGGTGAGCGGCTGCACTAAACACTCTTTCGGAGTACACACTGGAGGGAGGGCAACTTAGGTAGAATAAAGCCAGTTTGTGCAAGTGCCTCCAAATTGCCTCTTTTTCCTGCCAGTATAAGTACGGACTGTCTGACGTGCCTACTTGGATGCGGTCACTCATATAATCCTCCACCATTCTTTCAATGGTGAGAGAATCATATGCAGTGACAGTAGACGACATGTCAGTAATTGTTGGCAGGTCCTTCAGTCCGGACCAGATGTCAGCACTCGCTCCAGACTGCTCTGCATCACCGCCAGCGGGTGGGCTCGGAATTCTTAGCCTTTTCCTCGCACCCCCAGTTGCGGGAGAATGTGAAGGAGGAGATGTTGACGGGTCACGTTCCGCTTGACTTGACAATTTTCTCACCAGCAGGTCTTTGAACCTCTGCAGACTTGTGTCTGCCGGAAAGAGAGATACAACGTAGGTTTTAAATCTAGGATCGAGCACGGTGGCCAAAATTTAGTGCTCTGATTTCAACAGATTGACCACCCGTGAATCCTGGTTAAGCAACTTAAGGGCTCCATCCACAAGTCCCACATGCCTAGCGGAATCGCTCTGTTTTAGCTCCTCCTTCAATGTCTCCAGCTTCTTCTGCAAAAGCCTGATGAGGGGAATGACCTGACTCAGGCTGGCAGTGTCTGAACTGACTTCACATGTGGCAAGTTCAAAGGGTTGCAGAACCTTGCACAACGTTGAAATCATTCTCCACTGCGCTTGAGTCAGGTGCATTCCCCGCTTGAGTCAGGTGCAACTCTTGCACGCCCCTGTCGTTTTTTAAATAATTCTGCAACACCAAATTCAATGTATGTGCAAAACATGGGACGTGCTGGAATTTGCCCAGATGTAATGCACGCACAATATTGCTGGCGTTGTCCGATGTCACAAATCCCCAGGAGAGTCCAATTGGGGTAAGCCATTCTGCGATGATCTTCCTCAGTTTCCGTAAGACGTTGTCAGCTGTGTGCCTCTTCTGGAAAGCGGTGATACAAAGCGTAGCCTGCCTAGGAACGAGTTGGCGTTTGCGAGATGCTGCTACTGGTGCCGCCGCTGCTGTTCTTGCTGCGGGAGGCAATACATCTACCCAGTGGGCTGTCACAGTCATATAGTCCTGAGTCTGCCCTGCTCCACTTGTCCACATGTCCGTGGTTAAGTGGACATTGGGTACAACTGCATTTTTTAGGACACTGGTGACTCTTTTTCTGAGGTCTGTGTACATTTTCGGTATCGCCTGCCTAGAGAAATGGAACCTAGATGGTATTTGGTACCGGGGACACAGTACCTCAATCAAGTCTCTAGTTGCCTCTGAATTAACGGTGGATACCGGAACCACGTTTCTCACCGCCCAGGCTGCCAAGGCCCTAGTTATCTGCTTTGCAGCAGGATGACTGCTGTGATATTTCATCTTCCTCGCAAAGGACTGTTGGACAGTCAATTGCTTACTGGAAGTAGTAAAAGTGGTCTTCCGACTTCCCCTCTGGGATGACGATCGACTCCCAGCAGCAACAACAGCAGCGCCAGCAGCAGTAGGCGTTACACTCAAGGATGCATCGGAGGAATCCCAGGCAGGAGAGGACTCGTCAGACTTGACAGTGACATGGCCTGCAGGACTATTGGCTTTCCTGGGTAAGGAGGAAATTGACACTGAGGGAGTTGGTGGTGTGGTTTGCAGGAGCTTGGTTACAAGAGGAAGGGATTTAGTTGTCAGTGGACTCCTTCCGCTGTCACCCAAAGTTTTTGAACTTGTCACTGACTTCTGAGGAATGCGGTCCAGGTGACGTATAAGGGAGGATGTTCCTAGGTGGTTAACGCCCTTACCCCTACTTATTACAGCTTGACAAAGGCAACACACGGCTTGACACCTGTTGTCCGTATTTGTGTTGAAATAATTCCACACCGAAGAGCTGATTTTTTTTGTATTTTGACCAGGCATGTCAATGGCCATATTCGTCCCACGGACAACAGGTGTATCCCCGGGTGCCTGACTTAAACAAACCACCTCACCATCAGAATCCTCCTTGTCAATTTCCTCCCCAGCGCCAGCAACACCCATATCCTCATCCTGGTGTACTTCAACAGTGACATCTTCAATTTGACTATCAGGAACTGGACTGCGGGTGCTCCTTCAAGCACTTGCAGGGGGCGTGCAAATGGTGGAAGGTGCAAGCTCTTCCCGTCCAGTGTTGGGAAGGTCAGGCATCGCAACCGACACAATTGGACTCTCCTTGGGGATTTGTGATTTAGAAGAACACACAGTTCTTTGCTGTGCTTTTGCCAGCTTAAGTCTTTTCATTTTTCTAGCGAGAGGATGAGTGCTTCCATCCTCATGTGAAGCTGAACCACTAGCCATGAACATAGGCCATGGCCTCAGCCGTTCCTTGCCACTCTGTGTCGTAAATGGCATATTGGCAAGTTTACGCTTCTCATCAGACGCTTTCAATTTTGATTTGTGGGTCATTTTACTGAACTTTTGTTTTTTGGATTTTACATGCTCTCTACTATGACATTGGGCATCGGCCTTGGCAGACGACGTTGATGGCATTTCATCATCTCGGCCATGACTAGTGGCAGCAGCTTCAGCACGAGGTGGAAGTGGATCTTGATCTTTCCCTATTTTAACCTCCACATTTTTGTTCTCCATTTTTTAATGTGTGGAATTATATGCCAGTATCAATAGCAATGGCCTACTACTATATATACTGCGCACAACTGAAATGCACCACAGGTATGGATGGATAGTATAAGGAGGAACTGTACACCACTGGAATCACCATCTATACCCAGAACGAGCCTAGAAGTCCAACAGCAAATTGGGAAAACTGCAGAAGTCCATTAAGGCGCAATAGATCCAGCTTTCAATAAGCACATAAAGGTCTGCCTCTGCATTTGGACTCTATCTGCTAGCATTGAAAACTGCACCCAGGACTGTGGCAATAATTCCAGGAACTCTTATCAGTGCATGATGTCCGGTATCCTCGTGTGGTAACTTACCAAACAAACTTGCTGTGCCTGCCCTGTTTGACACCTTTTCATATGAAACATTATTTTATATATATATATATGAATTTATTTGTTGCAACAATTTTTATAATAAATTGTGATTGTTTTTCCATATCCAGTTTTTTTAGCGCTGTATATATTCTTAATCTATTGTCTATCCAGGGACTAACTATCCCTTTAAACAGCAGCTTAAAGGTCAAGCATATCTTCTTGACAGCGCCGGACAAATTACCTTGGTAATTTTGTCTCTTGCATGGATGGATAGTATACTTGACGACACAGAGGTAGGTAGAGCAGTGGCCTACTGTACCGTACTGCTATATATTATATACTGGTGGTCAGCAAACTGTACAAAACTGAAATGCACCACAGGTATGGATGGATAGTATACTTGACGACACAGTGGTAGGTACAGCAGTGACCTACTGTACCGTACTGCTATATATTATATACTGGTGGTCAGCAAACTGTGCAAAAATGAAATGCACCACAGGTATGGATGGATAGTATACTTGACGACACAGAGGTAGGTACAGCAGTGGCCTACTGTACCGTACTGCTATATATTATATACTGGTGGTCAACAAACTGTGCAAAAATGAAATGCACCACAGGTATGGATGGATAGTATACTTGACGACACAGAGGTAGGTACAGCAGTGGCCTACTGTACCGTACTGCTATATATTATATACTGGTGGTCAGCAAACTGTGCAAAAATGAAATGCACCACAGGTATGGATGGATAGTATACTTGACGACACAGAGGTAGGTACAGCAGTGGCCTACTGTACCGTACTGCTATATATTATATACTGGTGGTCAGCAAACTGTGCAAAAATAAAATGCACCACAGGTATGGATGGATAGTATACTTGACGACACAGAGGTAGGTACAGCAGTGGCCTACTGTACCGTACTGCTATATATTATATACTGGTGGTCAGCAAACTGTGCAAAACTGAAATGCACCACAGGTATGGATGGATAGTATACTTGACGACACAGAGGTAGGTACAGCAGTGACCTACTGTACCGTACTGCTATATGTTATATACTGGTGGTCAGCAAACTGTGCAAAAATGAAATGCACCACAGGTATGGATGGATAGTATACTTGACGACACAGAGGTAGGTACAGCAGTGGCCTACTGTACCGTACTGCTATATATTATATACTGGTGGTCAGCAAACTGTGCAAAAATGAAATGCACCACAGGTATGGATGGATAGTATACTTGACGACACAGAGGTAGGTACAGCAGTGGCCTACTGTACCGTACTGCTATATATTATATACTGGTGGTCAGCAAACTGTGCAAAAATGAAATGCACCACAGGTATGGATGGATAGTATACTTGACGACACAGAGGTAGGTACAGCAGTGGCCTACTGTACCGTACTGCTATATATTATATACTGGTGGTCAGCAAACTGTGCAAAAATAAAATGCACCACAGGTATGGATGGATAGTATACTTGACGACACAGAGGTAGGTACAGCAGTGGCCTACTGTACCGTACTGCTATATATTATATACTGGTGGTCAGCAAACTGTGCAAAACTGAAATGCACCACAGGTATGGATGGATAGTATACTTGACGACACAGAGGTAGGTACAGCAGTGGCCTACTGTACCGTACTGCTATATATTATATACTGGTGGTCAGCAAACTGTGCAAAACTGAAATGCACCACAGGTATGGATGGATAGTATACTTGACGACATAGAGGTAGGTACAGCAGTGACCTACTGTACCGTACTGCTATATATTATATACTGGTGGTCAGCAAACTGTGCAAAAATGAAATGCACCACAGGTATGGATGGATAGTATACTTGACGACACAGAGGTAGGTACAGCAGTGGCCTACTGTACCGTACTGCTATATATTATATACTGGTGGTCAGCAAACTGTGCAAAAATGAAATGCACCACAGGTATGGATGGATAGTATACTTGACGACACAGAGGTAGGTACAGCAGTGGCCTACTGTACCGTACTGCTATATATTATATACTGGTGGTCAGCAAACTGTGCAAAAATGAAATGCACCACAGGTATGGATGGATAGTATACTTGACGACACAGAGGTAGGTACAGCAGTGGCCTACTGTACCGTACTGCTATATATTATATACTGGTGGTCAGCAAACTGTGCAAAAATGAAATGCACCACAGGTATGGATGGATAGTATACTTGACGACACAGAGGTAGGTACAGCAGTGGCCTACTGTACCGTACTGCTATATATTATATACTGGTGGTCAGCAAACTGTGCAAAAATAAAATGCACCACAGGTATGGATGGATAGTATACTTGACGACACAGAGGTAGGTACAGCAGTGGCCTACTGTACCGTACTGCTATATATTATATACTGGTGGTCAGCAAACTGTGCAAAAATGAAATGCACCACAGGTATGGATGGATAGTATACTTGACGACACAGAGGTAGGTACAGCAGTGGCCTACTGTACCGTACTGCTATATATTATATACTGGTGGTCAGCAAACTGTGCAAAAATGAAATGCACCACAGGTATGGATGGATAGTATACTTGACGACACAGAGGTAGGTACAGCAGTGGCCTACTGTACCGTACTGCTATATATTATATACTGGTGGTCAGCAAACTGTGCAAAAATGAAATGCACCACAGGTATGGATGGATAGTATACTTGACGACACAGAGGTAGGTACAGCAGTGGCCTACTGTACCGTACTGCTATATATTATATACTGGTGGTCAACAAACTGTGCAAAAATGAAATGCACCACAGGTATGGATGGATAGTATACTTGACGACACAGAGGTAGGTACAGCAGTGGCCTACTGTACCGTACTGCTATATATTATATACTGGTGGTCAGCAAACTGTGCAAAAATGAAATGCACCACAGGTATGGATGGATAGTATACTTGACGACACAGAGGTAGGTACAGCAGTGGCCTACTGTACCGTACTGCTATATATTATATACTGGTGGTCAGCAAACTGTGCAAAAATAAAATGCACCACAGGTATGGATGGATAGTATACTTGACGACACAGAGGTAGGTACAGCAGTGGCCTACTGTACCGTACTGCTATATATTATATACTGGTGGTCAGCAAACTGTGCAAAACTGAAATGCACCACAGGTATGGATGGATAGTATACTTGACGACACAGAGGTAGGTACAGCAGTGACCTACTGTACCGTACTGCTATATGTTATATACTGGTGGTCAGCAAACTGTGCAAAAATGAAATGCACCACAGGTATGGATGGATAGTATACTTGACGACACAGAGGTAGGTACAGCAGTGGCCTACTGTACCGTACTGCTATATATTATATACTGGTGGTCAGCAAACTGTGCAAAAATGAAATGCACCACAGGTATGGATGGATAGTATACTTGACGACACAGAGGTAGGTACAGCAGTGGCCTACTGTACCGTACTGCTATATATTATATACTGGTGGTCAGCAAACTGTGCAAAAATGAAATGCACCACAGGTATGGATGGATAGTATACTTGACGACACAGAGGTAGGTACAGCAGTGGCCTACTGTACCGTACTGCTATATATTATATACTGGTGGTCAGCAAACTGTGCAAAAATAAAATGCACCACAGGTATGGATGGATAGTATACTTGACGACACAGAGGTAGGTACAGCAGTGGCCTACTGTACCGTACTGCTATATATTATATACTGGTGGTCAGCAAACTGTGCAAAACTGAAATGCACCACAGGTATGGATGGATAGTATACTTGACGACACAGAGGTAGGTACAGCAGTGGCCTACTGTACCGTACTGCTATATATTATATACTGGTGGTCAGCAAACTGTGCAAAACTGAAATGCACCACAGGTATGGATGGATAGTATACTTGACGACATAGAGGTAGGTACAGCAGTGACCTACTGTACCGTACTGCTATATATTATATACTGGTGGTCAGCAAACTGTGCAAAAATGAAATGCACCACAGGTATGGATGGATAGTATACTTGACGACACAGAGGTAGGTACAGCAGTGGCCTACTGTACCGTACTGCTATATATTATATACTGGTGGTCAGCAAACTGTGCAAAAATGAAATGCACCACAGGTATGGATGGATAGTATACTTGACGACACAGAGGTAGGTACAGCAGTGGCCTACTGTACCGTACTGCTATATATTATATACTGGTGGTCAGCAAACTGTGCAAAAATGAAATGCACCACAGGTATGGATGGATAGTATACTTGACGACACAGAGGTAGGTACAGCAGTGGCCTACTGTACCGTACTGCTATATATTATATACTGGTGGTCAGCAAACTGTGCAAAAATAAAATGCACCACAGGTATGGATGGATAGTATACTTGACGACACAGAGGTAGGTACAGCAGTGGCCTACTGTACCGTACTGCTATATATTATATACTGGTGGTCAGCAAACTGTGCAAAAATGAAATGCACCACAGGTATGGATGGATAGTATACTTGACGACACAGAGGTAGGTACAGCAGTGGCCTACTGTACCGTACTGCTATATATTATATACTGGTGGTCAGCAAACTGTGCAAAAATGAAATGCACCACAGGTATGGATGGATAGTATACTTGACGACACAGAGGTAGGTACAGCAGTGGCCTACTGTACCGTACTGCTATATATTATATACTGGTGGTCAGCAAACTGTGCAAAAATGAAATGCACCACAGGTATGGATGGATAGTATACTTGACGACACAGAGGTAGGTACAGCAGTGGCCTACTGTACCGTACTGCTATATATTATATACTGGTGGTCAGCAAACTGTGCAAAAATAAAATGCACCACAGGTATGGATGGATAGTATACTTGACGACACAGAGGTAGGTACAGAAGTGGCCTACTGTACCGTACTGCTATATATTATATACTGGTGGTCAGCAAACTGTGCAAAACTGAAATGCACCACAGGTATGGATGGATAGTATACTTGACGACACAGAGGTAGGTACAGCAGTGGCCTACTGTACCGTACTGCTATATATTATATACTGGTGGTCAGCAAACTGTGCAAAAATGAAATGCACCACAGGTATGGATGGATAGTATACTTGACGACACAGAGGTAGGTACAGCAGTGGCCTACTGTACCGTACTGCTATATATTATATACTGGTGGTCAGCAAACTGTGCAAAAATGAAATGCACCACAGGTATGGATGGATAGTATACTTGACGACACAGAGGTAGGTACAGCAGTGGCCTACTGTACCATACTGCTATATATTATATGCTGGTGGTCAGCAAACTGTGCAAAAATGAAATGCACCACAGGTATGGATGGATAGTATACTTGACGACACAGAGGTAGGTACAGCAGTGGCCTACTGTACCGTACTGCTATATATTATATACTGGTGGTCAGCAAACTGTGCAAAAATGAAATGCACCACAGGTATGGATGGATAGTATACTTTACGACACAGAGGTAGGTACAGCAGTGGCCTACTGTACCGTACTGCTATATATTATATACCGGTGGTCAGTAAACTGTGCAAAACTGAAATGCACCACAGGTATGGATGGATAGTATACTTGACGACACAGAGGTAGGTACAGCAGTGGCCTACTGTACCGTAATGCTATATATTATATACTGGTGGTCAGCAAACTGTGCAAAACTGAAATGCACCACAGGTAGGGATGGATAGTATACTTGACGACACAGAGGTAGGTACAGCAGTGGTCTACTGTACCGTAATGCTATATATTATATACTGGTGGTCAGCAAACTGTGCAAAACTGAAATGCACCACAGGTATGGATGGATAGTATACTTGACGACACAGAGGTAGGTACAGCAGTGGCCTACTGTACCGTACTGCTATATATTATATACTGGTGGTCAGCAAACTGTGCAAAACTGAAATGCACCACAGGTATGGATGGATAGTAAACTTGACGACACAGAGGTAGGTACAGCAGTGGCCTACTGTACCGTAATGCTATATATTATATACTGGTGGTCAGCAAACTGTGCAAAACTGAAATGCACCACAGGTATGGATGGACAGTATACTTGACGACTCAGAGGTAGGTACAGCAGTGGCCTTCTGTACCGTACTCCTATATATTATATACTGGTGGTCAGCAAAATTTTGCACTGTACTCCTACTATATACTGTCTACAATGCAGCACAGATATGGAGTGTTTTTTAGGCAGACAACGTATACTGGTGGTCACTGGTCAGCAAAACTCTGCACTGTACTACTCCTCCTATATAATATTATACTGGTGGTCCCCAGTCCCCACAATAAAGCAGCACACTGAGCACAAATATGGAGTGTTTTTCAGGCAGACAACGTATACTGGACTGGTGGTCACTGTCAGCAAAACTCTGCACTGTACTCCTGCTATATATACAGCTGCTCCCCTGTCCCCACAATTAAGCAGTGTGAGCACAGATATATGCAGCACACTGAGCACAGATAAGGAGCGTTTTTTTCAGGCAGAGAACGGATACAACTGGTGGTCACTGATCAGCAAAACTCTGCACTGTACTCCTCCTATATTATACAGCTGCTCCCCAGTCCTCCCCACAATTAAGCAATAAAGCACAATCAATCAAGTTCAACAATAAACGGAGAGGACGCTAGCCACGTCCTCTCCCTAACATTTCCAATGCACGAGTGAAAATGGCGGCAACGCGCGGCTGCTTATATAGAATCCGAATCTCGCGAGAATCCGACAGCGGGATGATGACGTTCGGGCGCGCTCGGGTTAACCGAGCCATACGGGAGAATCCGAGTATGCCTCGGACCCGTGTAAAATGGGTGAAGTTCGGGTGGGTTCGTTTCCGAGGAACCGAACCCGCTCATCACTAATTCTGAGTGGCATGCTATGTCATGCTAAGTCTCACCGCACATGCATCTTGATTATAGGTGCATCTCGGATGTGTTGAAGAAGTGTTTGAATACACAGATACTTAGTAACTCACATTGGAGGCCATACCTAGGTGAAGAATCTAAACCTGCCATAGGTCTAAAGTTGCACCCAATGGTACATCAGTGTGTAAAGATGCTGGCAGTGGGCATGTGACGCACATTGGGATGCACGGCTAAACACCAGAGAAGGGCTGTTTAGCAGCATCTGACTCAGAATCAGACCCTGTGTGTCTTGTAAGTATGGCACATTATATTTAATTTTAGCAATGGATTATATAGCTAATAGAAGGGTCTATGGAATTTTCACCATTCCATTCCATTTTGAACACAGCAATGGACATCACATGGGTATAAAATGCCATTGTTTGCAGTAGATTACGTGGCATGTAACCATAATGGATGTTTTGACAAATTAAACAATTTTCTCATACGTCCTAGAGGATGCTGGGGTCCACTTCAGTACCATGGGGTATAGATGGTTCCGCAGGAGCCATGGGCACTTTAAGACTTTTCAAGGGTGTGAACTGGCTCATCCCTCTATGCCCCTCCTCCTTAGTTTAGAAAATGTGCCCAGGCAGACTGGATGCACTCCAGGGGAGCTCTACTGAGTTTCTCTGAAAAGACTTTTGTTAGTTTTTTATTTTCAGGGAGAACTGCTGGGAACGCTGCGTGCCATGCTACCCACACATACACAGGCACTGCAGGGTGCAGGGCGCAAGGGGGGGGGGGGGCGCCCTGGGCAGCATGAAACCTAGTAAAACTGGTAAATAAAAGGGACATAAGACGCTGAGGCACAGTCCTACCCCCGCCAGTATAAAAAACGACCTCATAAATGCTGAGGAGAAACGCGCCTTTACAGGGGTGGGGCTTCCTCCTCAGTCAGCCAGCACACTGCTCAGCGCCATTTTCTCTCCTTCCAGGCTGCAGAGAAGAATGCTGGTCCTCCTCCACTGCTGAACCAAGTATCAGGGTGCAAAACAGGGGGGGGCACAGTGAAATTTGGTGCTATATATTGTGTGATTACCATTATAAAAGCGCTACATGTCAGTGGGCATTTTGTGTTTCACAGACAATTTATTACTGGCGCTGGGTTGTGAACTGGCAAATCCTATCTGTGTCCTTCTGACAGATTTTACTGTGGGTCTGTCCCATATAAGCCCCGGAGTGTCTGTGGTGTGTTTGTGCACGTGTGTGACATGTCTGAGGCAGGGAGCTCTTCCCCTGAGGGAGCCATTTTAGGGACATAGAGTTGTAATGTGGTGGCGCTGCCGGCACACCACGAGCCTGAATGGGTGAAAGAATTACGTGATAGTGTGAATCATATCAGTAAGAGATAAGATAAGTCTAAGTCTCATGCAGAGAGCTGGAGCAAATCAGTGGAAGATGTGTTTTTTCATAATTCTACCTTTTCATCTGCAGGCGACCCCTCTGGGTCACATAAGAGACCATTTGCACAAATAGTACATACTGATACCGACACGGACTCTGATTCCTGTGACGACGATAGTGATTCCAGGGGGATAGATCCTAAATTGGCAAAAAGCATTCAATATATTATTGTTGCTATAAAGGAAGTTTTGGAAGTTACGGAAGCCCCTCCTGTACCTCAGGAGAAGGCTTATTTTTATAAAGAAAGGAAAATTAATGTAACTTTCCCTCCTTCTCATGAGCTTAATACTCTATTTGAGGGAGTTTGGGTAAACCCTGAAAAGAAATTTCAGATTCCCTAAAGGATTCAGGTTGGTTATCCTTTCCCGGCAGAGGACAGGAAAAGATGGGAGTCACCCCCCCCCCGTATTAGACAGTGCCCTGTCAAGGTTAACTAAAAAGGTGATTCTTCCTGCACCTGGGACGGCTTCACTGAAGGAGCAGGCAGACCACAAGTTGGAGACTACGTTAAAATCTATTTATGTGGCCAATGGTACTATGCTCAGGCCCACCATTGCTTGTGCGTGGGTGAGTAGGGCTATCGAAAAATGGTCAGATAACTTGTCATCGGAAATTGACTCGATAGATAGAGACGAGATACTCCTAACGTTAGGTCATATCAAAGATGCTACGATTAAGAAAAGATGGAAAGTGTAACTTATCCTGCGCTCGTCTTTGTTTCCATCGACAGCAATCAGATGCTCAATGTAAATTATGTGGGAGCATAAAAAAGATTAAAAGAGTGGATATAGTGAAGCACAATTTAATACATATAAAATTCATATAACACACTTATAAAATCCATAAACATATTCATAGCAGCAAAAATTGAATCAATTGCACAGAAATTCCCATGGGCAAAAAAGACTGGTGGATAATTACCAATGTGTACAGAACTGTAAAAACAGTTCTAAACCAGCATGCGGGTTTTTGTTCAGGATGTTCTGATTGGTTGTTTGAGGGTTCAAATATCAGTACTGAGGTAGCAGCTTTGTGAACATTACACCTTGAAAAAGACTCCTGTTTGGAGTAGAAACGCGTCGGTGGAACGCACAGGTGCCGTGGGACAATATACTGGAGGACTTGCCATTCTGTTCCAGTCATATGAGGATTGAGGGGATTTCCGGAATCCTCCAAAACAAAAACCCGCATGCTGGTTTAGAACTGTTTTTACAGTTCTGTACACATTGGTAATTATCCACCAGTCTTTTTTGCCCATGGGAATTTCTGTGCAATTGATTCAATTTTTGCTGCTATGAATATGTTTATGGATTTTATAAGTGTGTTATATGAAATTTATATGTATTAAATTGTGCTTCACTATATCCACTCTTTTAATCTTTTTTATGCTCCCACATAATTTACATTGAGCATCTGATTGCTGTCGATGGAAACAAAGACGAGCGCAGGATAAGTTACGCTTTCCATCTTTTCTTTATCGTGGCACTTATGGTGGAGGGAGAAGGATCCTTCAGGAAAGTGTGTCTCTTCCAGCAGCTAGATTGCGCACAATTTTTTTCCCTTAAATCTTTGTTACCATATCAAAGATGCTGCTGCATACATGGTAGAAGCCATGAAAGATATTGGACTCTTGGGTTCAAAAGCCACTACCATGGCAGTATCAGCTCGGAGGGCGTTGTGGATTCGCCAGTGGAATGCTGATGCAGATTCCAAAAGAAATATGGAGGCTCTCCCGTATAAGGGTGAGGCCTTGTTTGGAGATGGGCTGGATGCGTTAGTCTCTGCGGCTACCGCAGGTAAGTCGACATTCTTGCCTTATGCTCCTGCACCGGCGAAAAAGACACAGCAGTCTCACATGCAGTCCTCTCAGGCCAACAAACACAAAAAGGCCAAAGGTCCCCCCTTCTTTGCAGGTAGAGGAAGGGGAAGAGGAAAGAAATCTGCAGCGTCTCCAGGATCGCAGAAATCAACCCCTGCTTCTGCCAAATCTGCAGCATGACGCTGGGGCTCCCTTGCGGGAGTCCGCTCGGGTGGGAGCACGTCTGAAACTGTTCAGTCAGATCTGGCTTCAATCTGGCCTGGACCCATGGGTCTTACAAATAGTGTCAAACTGGAGTTTCAAGACGTCCCCCCATGCCGATTTTCCAAATCGACCTTGCCAGCTTCTCTTCCAGACAGAGAAGTCGTAACAGCTGCAATTCAAAAATTATGTCAGGATCAAGTCATTGTCCTGGTACCCTTGTCACAGCAAGGAGAAGGTTTTTATTCAAGCCTTCTCGTAGTTCCGAAGCCGGACGGCTCGGTCAGACCAATTTTAAACCTGAAAAATCTGAATCTCTACCTCAAAAGGTTCAAGTTCAAGATGGAATCTCTGAGGGCAGTGATTTCCAGTCTGGAGGAAAGGGAATTCATGGTGTCAGTAGACATAAAAGATGCTTACTTGCATGTTCCCATTTATCCTCCTCACCAATCTTATCTGAGATTCGCAGTACAGGATTCCCATTACCAGTTACCAGATGTTGCCGTTCGGGCTTTCCACGGCACCGAGGGTATTCACCAAGGTGATGGCAGAGATGATGGTCCTCCTTTGACAACAAGGAGTCAATTTAATTCCTTACCTGGACGTTCTCCTGATGAAAGCGAGATCCAGGGAACGGTTGGTGCAGAACATTGCACTCTCCCTGTCAGTACTCCAACAACACGGTTGGATCATGAATTTTTCGAAATCACAATTGGAACCGACAACAAGATTGTCCTTTCTGTGGATGATACTGGACACAGAAGTACAGAGAGTATTTCTGCCATTAGAAAAGGCTCTTGAAATCCAGAGAATGGTCAAACAGATTTAGAAACCAACAAGAGTGTCAATACATCAATGCATTTGGTTGTTGGGGAAAATGGTTGCGGCCTACGAGGCCATACAGTTTGGCCGATTCCATTCCAGAATATTCCAGTGGGACCTGTTGGACAAGTGGTCCGGATCCCACCTACACATGCACCGGAAGATAATCCTGTCCTCCAAAACCAGGATTTCGCTCCTGTGGTGGCTACACAGTTCTCACCTACTAGAGGGATGCAGGTACGGGATTCAGGACTGGGTCCTAGTAACCACGGATGCAAGTCTCCGAGTCTGGGGAGCAGTCACACAGGGGGAAAGCTTCCAAGGAAAATGGTCAAGTCAGGAAACCTGCCTTCCCATAAACATTCTGGAATTGAGAGCCATTTACAATGGCCTTCTACAAGCAGTACATCTTCTTCAAGATCAACCCGTGCAGATTCAGTCGGACAATGTAACAGCAGTCGTGTACATACACCGTCAAGGCGGAACGAAAAGCAGAGCGGCAATGGCAGAGGTGACAGAGATTCTCCGCTGGGCAGAAAGGCATGCAAGGGCTTTGTCAGCAATTTTCATTCTGGGAGTGGACAACTGGGAAGCAGACTTCCTCAGCAGACACGATCTCCCTCCAGGAGAATAGGGCCTCCACCAAGAAGTCTTCACAGAGGTGACAAGTCTTTGGGGAGTTCCTCAAGTAGACATGATGGCATCTCGTCTCAACAAGAAGCTTCAGAGATATTGTTCCAGGTCGAGAGACCCTCAAGCAATAGCAGTGGATGCACTGGTGACCCAGTGGGTGTTTTGGTCGGTATATGTCTTCCCTCCACTTCCACTGATACCAAAAGTTCTCAAAATCATAAGGTGAACAATGGTTCGAGCAATCCTCATTGCCCCAGACTGGCCAAGGAGGGCTTGGTATCCAGATCTTCAGGATTTGCATATAGAAGATCCTTGGCCTCTTCCTCCTCACGAGGACCTGCTGCAGCAGGGGCCGTGTGTGTATCAAGACTTACCGCGGCTACGTTTGACGGCATGGCTGTTGAGCGCCGGATCCTAGCCCGAAAGGGTATTCCCAAAGAAGTCATCCCCACTCTTATTCAGACCAGGAAAGGAGTAACGTCTAAACATTTCCACCATATTTGGAGGAAATATGTGTCTTAGTGTGAATCCAAGAAGGCTCCTACGGAGGCGTTTCAGTTGGGACGTTTTCTTCATTTTCTGCAGACTGGTGTGGATGCGGGCCTAAGATTGGGTTCAATCAAGGTCCAGATTTCGGCCTCGTCAGTTTTCTTTCAAAAACAATTGGCCGCCCTTCCAGAAGTTCAGACGTTCGTGAAAGGGGTGCTGCACATCCAGCCTCCATTTGTGCCTCCAGTGGCACCATGGGACCTTAACGTGGTGTTGCAATTCCTTCGGTCGGATTGGTTTGAACCTCTACAGGAGATAGAATTGAAGTTTCTCACTTGGAAAGTGGTGATGCTTTTGGCCTTGGCATCCGCAAGGCGGGTGTCTGAGTTGGGGGCCTTGTCTCACAAGAGCCCTTACCTGATCTTCCATGAAGATAGGGCAGAGTTGAGAACTCGCCAACAATTTCTTCCAAAGGTGGTTTCGTCTTTCCATATGAACCAACCTATTGTGGTGCCAGTGGCTACTGACACTTTCACTGAGTCAAAGTCTCTTGATGTGGTCAGAGCTTTGAAAATTTATGTCGCAAGAACAGCTCGGATAAGGAAAACAGAGGCTCTGTTTGTCCTGTATGCTCCCAACAAGATTGGGTGTCCTGCTTCTAAGCAGACTATTGTGCGCTGGATCAGAGGGACGATTCAGCACGCTTATTCCACAGCAGGATTGCCGATACCGAAGTCGGTAAATGCCTATTCTACTAGAAAGGTGGGCTCATCCTGGGGCAGCTGCCCAGGGGGTCTCGGCATTACAACTTTGCGGAGCAGCTACTTGGTCAGGGTCAAACACGTTTGCAAAGTTCTACAAGTTTGACACCTTGGCCGATGAGGAACTCAAGCTTGGTCAATCGTTGCTGCAGGGTCATCTGCACTCTCCCGCCCATACTGGAGCTTTGGTATAACCCCATGGTACTGAAGTGGACCCCAGCATCCCCTAGGACGTATGAGAAAATAGGATTTTAATACCTACCGGTAAATCCTTTTCTCCTAGTCCGTAGAGGATGCTGGGCACCCAACCCAGTGCGTACTTTACCTGCAGTAGTTATTTTGTTGTAGTTACACAAGTGTTGTGTTACAATTATTTTCAGCATGTTGCTGCAAATGGTTCATGCCTGTTGGCGTGTGTTATGTTGAATGCCATGTTGTGCGGCATGGTTGAGGTGTGAGCTGGTATGAATCTCACCGTTTAATTAAAAGTAAATCCTTTCCTCGAAATGTCCGTCTCCCTGGGCACAGTTCTTATACTGAGGTCTGGAGGAGGGCCATAGAGGGAGGAGCCAGTTCACACCCTTGAAAAGTCTTAAAGTGCCCATGGCTCCTGCGGAACCATCTATACCCCATGGTACTGAAGTGGACCCCAGCATCCTCTACGGACTAGGAGAAAAGGATTTACCGGTAGGTATTAAAATCCTATTTTTTTTCTCAATGTCTATCGCCTGCCTACAACATACTACAAAAGAATCAGGGCAGCCATTACAACTCCTCAGTTGCGTTCTTACAAGGAGTGCCAGTTTATGATTGCTGTAAAGGAAACCTCTAACTTCCAACCACTATAGTATAAACTAAAGCGTCTGATGGAAATTTCATTGACTATTTACTATATACTGTATATTGCATTTCTCAAACGGTTTGGTGGGTTTTATTTTAGTCTAAAAATTGAAACACAATAAAATAACACCTAACCACCCACCCCTAAAAAAAAATAAAAAAAATAAAAAAATATTGATAAATATGTACTCAATCTGCACTTTTACATTAAATTAACATATGTGTAAATCTGACATAATATAATTTGTAATGGGTGGTGCATTTCTGTGAGCAAGGTTTAATAATGATAGCTTAAACGCTGTAGTAAAAGTTTATTTATTTTTTCTTTCTTGTTACTTCAGGAATATTAACTATGGGGGTAATTCCAAGTTGATCGTAGCAGGATTTTTGTTAGCAATTGGGCAAAACCATGTGCACTGCAGGGGAGGCAGATATAACATGTGCAGAGAGAGTTAGATTTGGGTGGGGTGCAGAGCCGGCCATAGGCATAGGCAAACTAGGCAATTGCCTAGGGCATTTGATATGCCTAGGGGCATCATAAGCTTCTGCTGATTAAAATGATATGCGGCATGCCTATATTCTGTATGTAGCATTTCATATGCAGATACAGCCACAGTCTCACACAGTATATAGGCATGCTGCATATCAGTTTAATCAGCAGAAGCTGCTTGTGCATCCTAGCCACATAGCAATGCAAATAAGATGCATTTTCATTAAAAAAAGGTGCCCGACATTAGCATTGATGCAAGATTTGTGAGGACACATCTGTATCCAAGCAGAGGCAGAGGTCAGAGTGTTAGTGGAAGTGTGAGTGCTATGTGCACGTGAGTGGGTTGGTTGTGCAGTAGTGTTCAGAATATGTGTAAGGAGCATTATGTGTGTCATGTAAAAATGCATTAATAATGTGCAACATATGTGTAAAGGGCCACTATGTGTGTCATTATGTGTATAAGGGCATTAATAATGTGCGGCATATGTGTAACAGGGTACTACTGTATGTGTGTCATTATGTGTATAGGGGCACTAATAATGTGCAGCAAATGTGTAGGGGGCACTGTGTGTCATTGTGTGTATAAGGGCATTAATAAAGGTTGTCATAATGTGTAAGGTACATTATGTTTATAAGGGCATTAATGTGTCTCATGTGTAAGGGGCATTACTGTGTGGAATTGTGTATAAATGCATTACTAATGTGTGGCATTATGTGTATAAGGTGCTCTACTATGTGGCGTTGCATATAGAAAGGGCACTACTGTGTCATCTAATGTGAATAAAGAGCAATAAGGTGTGGTGTAATGTGAATTAGGAGCAATTCAGTGTGATGTAATGTGAATAAGGGGCTCTACTGTGAGGAGTAACGTTTATACGGTAAAGTGATACTACTGTGGGATGTAATATGAATTATGGACACTATCGCAAGATAAAATGTGAATAAAGTTGCAGTACTGTGTGGCGTAATTGGAATTGGGGTTACTATTGTGTGGCCATGCCCCTTCCCAGCAAGAAGATGCCCCTTTCTGGGCTGTGCGTCAAATGTGCGAACTGTTCCTATTTAAAATATAGGGGGTACAAGGACTGCTATGGGTGAGGGGTGATGGTGCAGGGAAAGAGGTGCAAGGTCAGAGGCAGAACCAGCGGTGGTGCTAGGGGGCACCAGCCAAAATGTTGCCTAGGGCATCATATTGGTTAGGGCCGGCTCTGGTGGGGTGTGTTTAATCTGCAATCTAATTTGCAGTGTAAAAATAAAGCAGCCAGTATTTACCCTGCACAGAAATAAAATAACCCACCCAAATCTAACTCTTTCTGCACGTGTTATATCTGCCTCCCCTGCAGTGCACATGGTTTTACCCAATTGCTATCAAAATTCCTGCTGCGATCAACTTGGAATTACCCCCTATGAAAACAGCTGCTTGGTAAAATCACACTTTGCAAAGTTTCTATTTTGTATGAAATACATGATTTTTAAGAAGACTAACAAACATATAATTTAAAAAAAAGCAAGAAATGTCTTCTGAGATCAAATCTAATATTTCTCTGGCATATAAAATGTTTGATGACCTATAGAATACCACATTTAAGTAAGGAGTAATCACAACTTGAAAATGCATCCTGACAAAATCAAGCTGTGCTGTGGGGAGGGTGAGGCAAATTTAATAAAGGTGGGCATTTTTAAAGTTAAGAGAGAGGTTTTCATGGGTCAACTCTAAATCGCAGTGTTTTAGTAAGCCGCCATGACCAGGGGAAGGGGGGGGGGGGAGGGAGGGGGTGCGCAACACAGCTTTAAATGTCTACTATTCTGTCTTCAATGTAACCAGTATGGAGTGCAGGGGAACTCTCTGTCATGATCAGTGTTGAATTTGTGTATACAAGCCTCCCAGTATAACATTACAAGGGTGTACTTTAAAGTGAAAATAAAATAAAATAAACCACTGTAGGATGGTTCCCGAGTATGGTCCCAAAACCACCTTCCAGATATACAATAAATTCTATTGGGAACTGTATTTTTGGAACACTGCCTTAATATACTATATGGCCATATGTTTTTATGATGTGATAGTGGAGGATATTTTATCAATGTGTTCATGTATGTATGAAACATGATATTTAGGGTCATTAGGAAGATCAACTGGTAATGTATTCTGCCAATCCTCACCCTTTATATATAGAGATAATATTTGGAGATAATATTTGGAGGTTACATATGATTACATCATTTTAAAATGACATTCTTTCCTGACAAATGTGTGATTTCCTCATCCAGGATACAGTAATCCACATTACGCACATCAGAGATTGTTATCATTAAGCATCACCTGCTCTTGTCACCAAAGGCAATAGGTTAGCCTATTTATTAAGTATCTCTGCGATGCCTGTTGGCCAGAAAGGGGACATAACATTTAACTAAATAATTTAGGGGGGAGATTTCTCAAAGCTTATGCTGGGTACACACATAGCGATGTTTACCAAGCCCCACATCGCTGCCGACGGGATCCAGCATGCGGCAAGTACATACACATCTGCCAATGCCTGGTCTGACAGGAGGGAGCCATATGATTTGCTGCATTCTGCACGTCATCGCTAGCGATTTCCTCTGTCGGGCCTGCTGCAGGGTGGAAGGGGGATGTCACCAACGACCAGCGAAAGCACGCATATCATGGGTACATCCTAGATTATGTACCCAATATGTTGCTTCGATCCACGGGATCGGGCGACATATCGTCTTGTGTGTACCTAGCATTACAGAGATATAAAGTATCAACTAATCAGCTCCTGTCATTTTTCAAACACAACCTGTGCAAACTGACAGAAGCTGATTTTTGGTATTGTATCTCTCTCCACTTTATCTCTTTCTAAGCGTTAATATATTCCCCCCCTAAGTTTTTTTAATAAAAAAAAATAAAAGCTTTGTTTTTATTATAGCAGTGGAACAGAAGCTGGGTTCTCATGTCCTGCATGCCACCGTGCATGCTCAGTAGTGAATGGGACTTCAGCATCAGGGGTGATAACTTAACAGCCCTACACACTGGTCGATACCAGTGAAAGATATGAATGATCTTGTTCATTAATGAATGAGATACCGTTCATATCTTTCAGTGTGTAGGCACCAGCGATGAACGATGGGCGGCCCCACGTTGGTTCATCGCTGGTGCCGGCTCGTTTAAACATGCAGGCCAATATGGACAATATCGTTCATATTAGCATGCATTGCTATGGAGCCAAGTGACGGAGGGAGTGAAGAAACGTCACTACCCCCGTCACCTCCCCCCCGCCGCCGGGTCGTCCGTCTGCCGTATCGGCGGTCGGGCAGCTTGGTGGCGGGTCGCCGAGTCTGTAGGGCCCTTTACTCTCTCTAGTAAGATAGTAAACAGTAGCAAAAAGCTATTTTTTATCACCTTTAATTAAATATCATTTTAATAAATAGTCCCCTAAATGTACAATATAGATCCAATGAAATTGTTTTGCAAATATAAATACTTGCTTATGCCCAGTAGTGTTCTAGACGCAACATCTAGAGTGAACATAGCCCTTCCCTGTACTGCATGGTCTATATCTGCGAGTGTCACAATTTTTCAGTTTTCAGTCTTCTCCCACACTCCATTGACATGCTACAAATCAGATATCATTGGATTTCCGCAGTGTAGCAAAATGGGGGTAATTCAGACTTGATCGCAGCAGCAAATTTGCTTTATTTTTACACTGCAATTTAGACTTCATTTTGAACACATCCCACCCAAATCTAACTCTCTCTGCACATGTTATATCTGCCCCCCCCCCCCCTGCAGTGCACATGGTTTTGCCCATTTGCTAACAAATTTGCTGCTGCAATCAACTCTGAATTAGGCCCAATAAGCATTTCACATTACTCACATTACTCAGTTTAAACTATTGATAATGGCTTGATGATCTGACAGGGATGGGAAGAGGCAACTGTAAATGAAAGACTAATACCCCACCGTGGAACACAGAGGTAAGTGCTACAGGGTACTCTAGCAAATAATTAGGAATTATATATACAGGATACATAATATACATGAATTTTGCACAACTCTAATGATAATTGCCATAAAGTAGCGTGTAATGCATTTTATGCCAAATATATTCAAAATCATTACTTTTCAATAAGTGAGTTCCAGCTTCAGGTCTTTATTATTTGATAGTGTTTTATCATTTTAAGCCTGGGGAGTAGAGATTGGTCTATTTGGTATTCATGTGCACAGTGAACACAAATGGGGTTATTTATCAAAAGGAAAACTGAGGCAATGCACCTTAAACATTTCTTTCATTATAATGGCATGGTTGTATAATAAACAGCCAGTGGGCAGACACATTGAGCTGTGTGTTCGGGAACTCTGTACACTTACTGTACATGGCATATTAGAACACATACTTCAAGAGTCTGAGACCCAAAACACTGGAGGTCCGGAGCTGTGAAATAAATAAATGACAGCTCACTATGTTTGCGGACATCATTTTCGCTTAAGCAAGAATCTATGGTTAATAAATAATAGCGCTCACTAATACATGAAAAGTAAATGATATACAATACGTATATGCAGGGTAGTAGAGAGCGTGGTCAGGCCCAGGTACTTTTTTTTAGGGGGAGTGGCCTACTCATGGGAGGCGTGGCCCTGCACACTTCGGGAAAAAAAACACAAAATAGTACTTTAAGTTCCTCCCTGGCCACACTCAGCCCAGCACACAGCAGCGTGTGCTGGGCTGGGGAGAAGAGCTGCAAGTGCTGCTGCCAGGTAAGGAGGTATGGGGACTTGGGGTCCCTCTGGGCCCCTCCATCATGCCTGGGCCCTGGTAAATAGTACCTGCTCCCCCCTCTCGGCGCCACTGTGTATATGTAAAAGTTCATATCAGGAATTCTCCCATTAATAGTGTAGAATCCAGACCTAAACTTCTTGTCAGTCTGTAGTTGTACGAGGATCTTCAAAGGATAATGTTCTCCAGATACATTAAATGGAGAAGAAAAAAGGAATAAAGTGTAATAGGCCTTAAGCTAGTGGATATTTCAAAAGAGTGATAGACCCCATGTTGGCACATCCTTCACTGTTCTTACCTAGATATGTTCAAATTGGTGTACCGTACTAACACTGATATGCAATAGGATATTTTTAATATGTCATATTTTGTCCAGGGATGATCAAGAAAGGTCGAGAATCTCACTCAGCTAGGAAAGAAGCCTTGATGTGAATTGTGCAGCAATTGTAGCTGCACGTAGGGTTCTCCCACCTGTTTTCTTTCTGTGCACTGGCCCTCATTCCGAGTTGATCGGTCGCAAGGCGATTTTAGCAGAGTTACACACGCTAAGCCGCCGCCTACTGGGAGTGAATCTTAGCTTCTTAAAATTGCGACCGATGTATTCGCAATAATGCGATTACTAACTACTTAGCAGTTTCAGAGTAGCTCCAGACTTACTCTGCCTGTGCGATCATTTCAGTGCTTGTCGTTCCTGGTTGACGTCACAAACACACCCAGCGTTCGCCCAGGCACTCCCACCGTTTCCCCGGCCACTCCTGCGTTTTTTCCGGAAACGGTAGCGTTTTCAGCCACACGCCCCTGAAACGCCGTGTTTCCGCCCAGTAACACCCATTTCCTGTCAATCACATTACGTTCGCCGGAGCGAAGAAAAAGCCGTGAGTAAAAATACTTTCTTCGTAGTAAAGTTACTTGGCGCAGTCGCAGTGCGAACATTGCGCATGCGTACTAAGCGGATTTTCACTGCGATGCGATGAAAAATACCGAGCGAACAACTCGGAATGAGGGCCACTGTTGGGTGACCCGCTGTAGAAAGTAGACGTCTGAGGACTTCCATATCAGTGTTTCGTAAAGATACCCTTATGAGTGGAACCTTCTTCACTTGGGTGTGAGTATGGTACGACAAAATGAACATATCTAGATAAGAGCGGTGAAGGATGTGCCAACCTGGAGTCTGTCACCCTTTTATCTGAAATATCCAGTTGCTTAGAACCTACTACACTTTATTCCTTTTTCTTCTCCATTTAACCACTTGCCTGGCATGGTCGCATCAGATGCGACCACACGAGCAAATGCTTTATCTGACCTGGTTGCACAGGATGCGACCAGTCAGATAGACAATGAGGGAAGATAAACTTCCCACTGCTACCGCTTTCAGAGGGACCGGAAGCCTGTCTCAGCTTTTAAAATGATAACCGCGATGGCCGCGATATTTACAATGGTCGCAATGTTCCGATGGTGATGACCGATGTTCCCATGTTTGGGGGGGGTAAATATAATGTTTTTTAAATATATATGAAAAAAATATATTTTATTTAAATAAAGTTATTTTGATAATTTTAAATACATGTTCTTCACCTAATTCTCTAAAAAAAACAACAACAATTTCGGAGTGTTTTTTGGTAAAAGAATTTGTCAGTTAAGTGGTTAATGTATCTAGATTCACGTACAACTACAAACTGACAAGATGTTTAGGTCCGGATTCTTCACTATTCATAGAAGAATTCCAGATATGAACTTTTTCATATATGTATTGTATATATAATTAATATTGTATTGTATATATAATTAACTTTTTTTATGTATTAGTGAGTGCTATTATTGACTGTGTTCCCTTTTTGCGTGTAGTGTATTGTATATGTGTGTTGGGTGACATACTGTGTACCTATTCTGAATTGCTGCTCCTAGTGTGCACAGTATTTGATCCTTTTTTGTTGTGTACCTTAAGGAACCTATAGTTGTTTTTCTAATGCGGAATCCAAATCTAGACCTGTGATTGCTTTTGTCCGCAGCCAGCTGTTAGGCTGCTTTCTACAGTAGCTCTGTGTGGCTCAGTGGCGTCATGAGGGGGGTGCGGGGGGTGCGGCCCGCACCCGGGTGTCACCCTTCAATGGGGTGACACCAAAAAGAGCTGCTTACACACACCCCATCCCAACTACTGACTTGACAAACATGCCCGCGGCAGCACCCACACCCACTGCTTCCTGGGGCACCAAGATCACGCAATCCCCGCTGACTGATGAGCCGGACTGTCAATTAATTCACCGCCGCGACACCGCTGGGTCCGTCCTGCCGCAGTCTCTATGGAAACGATGCCGGGTGCTGTACGTCACTCCCTCGTGACGTCATCGCGCACTCCGGCACCGCATACCATTCTGGAATGGACAACGGGCGGAGGCTTGAGTGCTGCTGCTGCTGCTGCTGCTGCTGCACCGTTAGAATAGGAAGGACCTGGACATACATTTCCGCAGTCTATCCCCCTCAGCTGACAGAACACACTGCCAACTAAAGGTATATTACAAAAGTGTGTGGCAGTGTAGAATAGATAAGGGGTAGATGTGTATACATTATATAAGGGGATGGTGTGGGGCTGATGTGCTAAAAGTATATAACTGGTGGGGTCTGATGGACATAAAATATATTAGGGGTGGGTTAATGGGCAAAAAATAGGAGTGGAGGGTGATGGATATAAAATATATAAAGGGCTTGGGTAATAATGAGCATAAAAAATATAAGGGGGAGTATAAAATTCTAAATAAATATAAGTGAAGGGGAATACGGGGCACAAAATGATTAAATATATATATACAGAAAGGGGTGGGAGGGTCTTCAAGCACAACTACTGTGGGCATTGTAATGTGAATAAGATCGTATGCTATTGTGTGCTATGGTGTGGCGTTAATTTGAATTGGGGGTACTATTGGTGGTGTGCATCGGCACGCACTGTCCCTTTATTGCATATGGATAGAGGGCGCAAATTTCTCATTTGCTGGGAGCACCAAACATTCTAACACTGGCCCCTGCTCTCAAGGTTTCTGCATGGACTGATACAAGAGTAGGTCGATAGGGTGGGGGGTGACACCATGAGTTACAACACCGGGTGACACCAACCCTAGTGACGCCTCTGGTGTGGCTCACAGCATTCCTTAACACAGCAAATTTTCAGCAATCCCTCAACAAATATACAGAAGTCTACAAACACAAACAGACCCAGTTTATAAGGTACACCGTGACCTGCCTGTTCCATATATGAGACTGTTCAGAGACAGCATCACATGTGCAGGCCATGCTCTTTAAAGAATTCAAACAGTGATCAAAACTAGAGAAGCTTAGTGGGCTGCAAAATATTTTGCAAAGGAGTTTGTCACATCAGTTCCAGAATTTGAAAATTCACTGGAATATCTCAAATTCCAGATTAAAGCCAAATTAAAAATATTTAAGAGGTTCATCCATGTTCTAGCCAGTTTGATAAGTACAAACGGCTCGAGTGTGTGAACAGCAGACCTCAAAAGAAAAAGAAAATTGCAAATTTTGAACTTTAAACACTGTAACATTCACTGCTCAAATAAAAAAATAGTTAACTTTTTATGTATTATGTACGTTTTTGCAATAATGCTTAAAAATAAAAGTAGTCCTTTAATGCAAGTGGCGAACTGTTGACAAATGTGACTCCATATGCGTATTTACTGTGGGTGCAAGGTGTATGGTGCACACAGGCCTCTGGATGCAGGAGGCAGTGCCGTAACTAGGCATTTTAGCGCTGTGTGCAAGAAACAGCATTGGCACCCCCCCTACATGCAAGATAGGGGCAGTGCGCGCCGCACGCGAGCAAAAACAAAAAGAAGGGCGTGGCTTCATGGGGAAGGAGCGTGGCCACAAAATAATACCAATTCATACTGTGCACAGTAGTCTCCATTATTCAAATTACGCTGCACAGTAGCGCCACTACACCAGGTAGTGCCCCTTTTTACACATTACGGCAGACAGCATCCACTTTTTACACATTACGGCAGACAGCATCCCCCTTTTTATACGTTACGGCAGACAGCGTCCCCTTTTTACACGTTACGGCAGACAGCGTCCCCCTTTTTACACATTACGGCAGACAGCGTCCCCCTTTTTACACATTACGGCTGACAGCATGCCCTTTTTACACATTATGGCAGACAGCGTCCCCCTTTTTACACATTACGGCAGACAGCGTCCCCCTTTTTACACATTACGGCAGACAGCGTCCCCCTTTTTACACATTACGGCAGACAGCGTCCCCCTTTTTAAACATTACGGCAGATAGCGTCCCCCTTTTTACACATTATGTCAGACAGAAGAGAGAGAGTGAGAGAAATACTTACCATCTCTCCATGCTGGCAGTCAAGCTCCTCGGTGCTGGCAAATCCATTCCCGGGCAGCGGAGAAGGAGGGAGGGGGACTGGAGCCGCAGCAGCGCTATGTAATTGGTGGTGTCACCGCTGCAGCTGTCCCTCTCCTTGCGCATTGGCTGCCCGCCGCTGTGAATGCTGGGATGAGGGATGCGCATCCCAGCATTCACAGCAGCACCGGGCAGTCAATACAGAAGGAGAGGGGACTGCTGCAGCGGCGCTACTGCCAATTACATAGCGCTTCTGCGTCTCCCTGCTCCTTCTCCTTCCCTGCCTCCGGCGCTGCTGCTCACCTCCAGCGCGGCGCACGGCACAGAACAGGCGGCTTGTATTGAGTCAATTTGACTCATTACAAGCCACTGGCCGTGCGCCCTCAGGGCACACAGGTAGTTACGGCAGTGCTATACACTGAATCAGTGCTGCAGTATACAGGGTGTAGTTTATGACCTGCTCAGCAGTAGTAGCAACAGCACACATATGCAGTAGAACACAGTGCCATTACCTCTGCAGGGTGCCGACCTCCTGTTGGGGCAGTGAGCAGGGGCATGCGGGCTCTGCACACCAGGCTCCTCCATCCTTCCGACCTTTCCTTCTCTCTGTGTTGGGGTGCATCATGCTGCTGGGACTAGGAGCCTCATACACGTGGTGGATGTGCACAACAGGCAACAGGGGGTCCTCCAAGGGGCTGCTGAGCAACGACAGCAGAGGCTGCAGCAAATCACTTATTTGCTGCAGTCACTGTAGTCTATGCTCAGCAGTCCCCCCACATACCCCCCGTCCATGTTACTTTCAGTCACTGCTGCTGCTGGTTATCTGAGGCTCTCCCGGATTCCCGTTCACTGTCCTCACAGTGACAGCCGCTCCGCCCCCCTCTCTGAACGGCTGCACACTGTCTCCCTCCATCTCCTTAGCCAGGGTCCCGGAAACAATCAGAGTACTCAGCAGAGCACTGAGTCGCTCTATTACAGCAGGGCACGGCACGGGGGACAATGGAGGAGGTGCCCCCTCTGGCAGTTCCGCCCCTGGAGGGGAGGGAAGGAGAGACCCGGGACCCGGCCGGAAGGTACAGTGCAGGGAGAGCAGGAGGAGGGGGGGTGGAGCAGAGCACGGGGGAAGAGAGACTCGTCTCACAGACTGTCCAGCCGCAGCGCTGCCTACTG
This sequence comes from Pseudophryne corroboree, assembly GCF_028390025.1. Classification (NCBI taxonomy): domain Eukaryota; kingdom Metazoa; phylum Chordata; class Amphibia; order Anura; family Myobatrachidae; genus Pseudophryne; species Pseudophryne corroboree. Next base: position 275,210,446 of record NC_086449.1, read on the forward strand.
TGCATGTAATGTATATTAGCAGCGCTGCCTCCGGCAGGGAAGGTGCCAGGCGCAGCGCTACTAATATACATTAGATGGACAGCAGGCAGCGCTGCAGCTTAGGCGGCCAATCAGTGTGGATGCGGATGGTGCGCCCACAGAGACACTGCGCTGTGTGCAATGCCCCATCCGCACACACCTAGTTACGGCTCTGGCAGGAGGGCCCCCGCACCACACACCGTGCATCCAGAGTATACCTACCTTGTGCTGGCAAGAGGGTAACTCCTCCGCCTACGCTATCGTCCTAGTGACATCTTTGGGAAGATGGCGCCGCACAGTGATAGCATCTGCATGTTCCATCTTCCTGAATATCACTAGGAAGAAGGCGCAGCAGAGGAGGATGGACCAGCATGCTGGCGCATGGTAAAATGCGAGGGCTTGGGGGTTTCTAAGCACAAATTATGATAATGGTCTATTGATGATTGTCCCGAGAAAGTGTTCATGGAAACACTAATAAACATTGGATACTAAAAATATTTGGAAGACATTACCTTGTCAGATGTATCACATTATCTGATGTTTCACACTGATGGGAGGACAAGGATAAAAGGAAAATCCCAGGCATCCATGGATATATTTACAGTGTAATGATATGAGCTGTGTTTTAATGGGACACTTTGGGTTCCTCAATATGATTAAAGCAACATGTGAATGCCACTTGATGTGTGATTATTGTTGCTGATTGGATCATCTCATCATGATAGCAGTGAATAGATAATACTATGTACCCCAATTCCAGGAAAATCTATATATAGTTACAGAAGCTTAACAGTGAATTCAGCTTAATGTAGTCATTTGGAACAGATATCAACCACCAACTGATTTGCAGTAACGATCAGACATGTTGCAGATAAAATGAGCAAACACCTCGAGTCTGCACTTTCCATAGCTTTTAATGAGTTCATGTCCCCAACAAAGTGAGTTGTTCAAAGGGCAATGGAAGAGCATCTTGCTTTTAGGCAGCTGTACATAGTAGATTAACCACTCAGTAGAGAAGCCTGTGTGTGTGTGTGTCCCCATGTAACATATTCTGCTCACTGCTCACCTAGGAAATTGAAAAGCAATGATCCAAACACATAATATATAGGAAACACATCTAACCTCCATACATGTATTTTTTCCGGGACAGTTGTCATTTTTTTGTCTGAACAAGTAATGCCTGTGTATCTGGATACTGAAAATAAAACAAGACTGGTTACAAAGTTCTACTAAATGATATTCACTACTGCATTATGGGGTCTAAATAATATTCTTAAATATTTGCAGAAAACAGCTATTTTCGAGGGGTACCCACAATTATAAAGTATCCCCCAATTGTACTATAGAGGCATCGTTCAAAAGGGCCAAACCCAGGAAAGCTCTGGGTCCTGACAGAGTGTCATCATCTGCCCTAAGAGCATGTGTGGGTCAGCTTGCCCCAATATTCACCAAGATCTTCAACAAATTGCTGGAGCTACAGAAAGTCCCTTCCTGCCTCAAAAGGTCTACTATCGTTCTGGTCCCCAAGAAACCCTCTATCACGAACCTGAACGACTACAGGCCGATAGCACTGACGTCTGTGGTCATGAAAACATTTCAGCGTCTGGTTTTGAATCAGCTGAAAACTGTGACTGGCCCCCAACTGGACCCCCAACAAGTTCACCTATCGATCAAATCGGTGTGTCAAGGATGCAGTCAACCTGGGCCTGCACTACATTCTACAGCACCTAGACATTCCCAGTACCTACGCAAGGGTCCTGTTTCTCGATTTCTGCTCGGCCTTCAATACAATTGTCCCCAGCATCCTCCACACCAAATGACTTCGCCTAGGGGTCCCAGAAGCTACCTGTTCCTGGATAGTAGACTTCCTAACAGATAGGACACAGGTGGTGAAAGCAGGGGAATTCTCCTCTCAAGCGCGGTCCATTAGTACAGGGACCCCTCAGGACTGTGTCCTCTCACCCCTGCTCTTCTCCCTGTACACAAATGACTGCACCTTGGAGGCGCAATCAGTAAAGATCATCAAATTCGCTGATGACACCACCGTCATCGGCCTCATTAAGGACAGGGACGAATTGGCCTATAGACGGGAAGTAGACCGGTTGGCCCAGTGGTGCAGCCACAACAACCTTGAGCTCAACCCCCTCAAAACTGTCGGGGTGATAGTGGACTTCAGGAAAAAGTCAGCTAGTGCACCTCCGTTAACGATTGCTGACAGTGTGGTATCGCTAGTGGACTCCTTCAAGTTTCTTGGGACCACAATCTCCCGGGACCTTAAATGGGGGTCCAACACTGACGCCACTGTTGGGAAAGCGCAGCAGAGGTTGCTCTTCCTCAGGCAACTAAGGAAGTTCAACATCTGCTCCTCTTCTACTCCGCGATTGTGGAGTCGGTACTGTGCTCCTCGATACTGATATGGTACAGCTCCGCCAGCGCAGGGAACAGATGCAGGCTCCAAAAGGTGGTCAGAACCGCAGAGAATATCATCGGGGCTGACCTTCCCTAAGTCCAGGATCTGTACCTGTCCAGAGCTAAAAAGCAAGCAACGAAGATAGACCAGCTACACCCTGGCCACAGCATGTTTAACTTGCTTCCTTCAGGCAGGCGTTACAGGGCCGTCCCCACCAGGTCCACCAAAAGCCTCAAAAGTTACTTTCCCCAAGTGGTCCGCTTGCTGAACTCCTGAAAATTGACTGACTAGACGTATATGTAACTCACTTGTGTCCCTATGGTATTCCTATCTGTATAACTTTACTTGCCCCCGCCTGCTAATCTGTTACCTACTTGGCTGTTGTATAGCAAACTGAAGACAAATTCCTAGTATGTGCAAGTATACCTGGCGAATAAAGCTGATTCTGATTGCAGCAGATATCTCTGCTTCTATGGAGACTGCAGTGCTGCCCAATTTACCAAGGTTCACATTCATAGGATAACACCATGTATTTAGCAAAAATGACCAGAAGAGGATTCCTCCAGAACCCTCCCCAGTAATGTCCACCACACGTGCATTGTCACCAAGCCACTTATGTGCAGAATGACCCTGGCTCACAATACATAAGTGAAAAGATTGCTTTCGGAGCCCTTCTCCCTGCATATGAGTTTTAGTACATTGCTGTAAATGTAAAAAATTTTATCGCTGCAAATAGTGGTGATAAGAAATTGTATTCTAAAACTTTATAATTACCAAATATGCCCCTATACCTCGAATAGTGGCAGCAGCTGATCATAATTTTTTCTCAAAAAAGCTGCATGTAAAATTACACAAATTGGCATTAGTAGCATATGCACTCTCTTTATGCCAGACATACTGTACATTATATACAGTCACATTTTGCTTTAATGCGTATACTCGTGTAGTAAACCAGTTGTTTGGCATGCAATACACGCATTACACACACCCACAAAATCATCATATATCGAAGTTAGGACTAAACATGACCTTACTGGAATCCATCTGAGTTATAATGCCCTTTCCCTTCCCCGTTCTCTACTCCAAGTGGCCCTGGGCGTATGATGTGTCAGATTCGCACAAGCCTGCATAGATGTATATGCCTGCATCACAATCTGGGCATGTGCACAGCAACTTCCTGCAAGACACACTGTACAAATTTGCTTAGTATTCCCTCTGCATCAGCCCAGTGAGTGCTTGGGAAGCACGTATACATGGGTCTTGGCACAGAGGCGGAACTACCGCCAGTGCAACCAGTGCGTTGCACTGGGGCCCGCCACTGTCCAGGGGCCCAAAGCATGTAATGAGTCAAACTGACTCATTACATGCCGCTGTGCGCTGCGCGCAACCGCTGCCCGCAGCGCACAGCCACCCAGAGAGGAGAGGAGAGGAGCAGCGGTACGGGGGAAGGAGGAGGAGGGAGGTGGAGGAGGGAGCCGCAGCAGCGCTTTGTTACTGGTTGAGGCGCTGCTGCTGCTGCTGTCCCTCTGCTTCACTATAGGCTGTCTTCCGAGAACAGCCTATAGTGAAGCAGAGGGGCAGCAGCGCCTCCACCAATAACACAGCGCTGCTGCGGCTCCCTCCTCCTCCGTCTCTCCTGCCCGGGAATCGTGAGTGACCAGAAGCTGCACCGAGGAGCCTGAGCCAGCGGAGAGGGTAAGTATAATTCTTTCTCTTTCTTTCTTTCTTTCTTTCTTTCTTTCTTTCTTTCTCTTTCTTTCTTTCTTTCTTTCTTTCGACTATCTGTCGCAATGTGTAAAAAGGGGGAATCTGCCTGCCGCAATGTGTAAAAAGGGGGAATCTGCCTGACGCAATGTGTAACTATGGGGAATCTGCCTGCCGCAATGTGTAAAAATGGGGAATCTGCTTGCCGCAATGTGTAAAAATGGGGAATCTGCCTGCCGCAATGTGTAAAAAGGGGGAATCTGCCTGCCGCAATGTGTAAAAATGTTGAATCTGCTTGCCGCAATGTGTAAAAAGGGGGAATCTGCCTGCCGCAATGTGTAAAAAAGGGGAATCTGCCTGCCGTAATGTGTAAAAAGGGGGACGCTGTCTGCCGTAATGTGTAACAAGGGCATGCTGTCGGCCGTAATGTGTAACAAGGGCACGCTGTCTGCCGCTATGTGTAACAAGGGCACGCTGCCTGCCGTTATGTGTAACAAGGGCACGCTGTCTGCCGTTATGTGTAAAAAGGGGATGCTGTCTGCCGTTTTGTGTAAAAAGGGGATGCTGTCTGCCGTTTTGTGTAAAAAGGGGATGCTGTCTGCCGTTATGTGTAAAAAGTGCACGCTGTCTGCCGTAATGTGTAAAAAGGGGGACGTTGTCTGCCGTAATGTGTAAAAAGGGGAACGTTGTCTGCCGTAATGTGTAAAAAGGGGACGCTGTCTGCCGTAATGTGTAAAAAGAGGAATCTGTCCGCCGTAAGGTGTAAAAGGGTCTCTACCTGGTGTAGTGGTGCTACTGTGCGGCGTAATTTGAATAATGGAGACTACTGTGCACCGTTTTATGAATTGGTATTATTTTGTGGCCACACCCCTTCCCCACGAAGCCACGCCACTATGTATTTTTGCGCGCACTGCCCCTGTTTTGCATGCAGGGGTGGGGCTCCGATGCCGTTTCTTGCACACAGTGCTAAAATGTCTAGTCACGGCACTGTTGCTAGGTATCCATTTCTCTGGCCCTGAGCAGGTCCCCCTCACCAGATCCTCTCCAGGGGTGAGGGGGTGGACTTGGATGGGATGGGGGGGGCAAAGCATTTTGTCGCACCTGGGCCCACCGCTCGCTAGTTCCGCCACTGTCTTGGCACATGGGCAAACAGTCGTAATGTAAACATGAATGTCCCTTTACCCTTACAATACACACCATTACATACATTCACTTAAGTACATAGTCAAACACATAATACAATAACACACACCTTAGCAAATAAATCTCACCTAAGCACTGGTTTAAATTGATACCATATATAGGAACACTTCTGTATACACAATTTGATTAATTTTAACGCAAACATTCACTGTTTTTTTGTAGAGTTTCTGTTTAAAAGAATTACACATCATATATCATGAATTCTTATAATATTTTCCACTACATCGCAAATAAACTTAAACTTTATGTTTTACAGGACATTTCTTCCTTTCTAACATTAACTGACATTTTACCAGAATTACACAAAGTACAGTTTTGCTATCTTCTTTGTTATATAGCTGTCAGTCTCTCTGTTCAGTAATGTGACCACCGGTACAGCTAGGTTACAGTACAGTGGCTTTCTGACATTGGTAGTTGGCTGCCAACCCCACACAATCTAATATATTACAGTGCTAATATGGGGTGTGGTATGTAGGGTCGACCAGACTTAGGTCGACAGTGTCTAGGTCGACCACCATTGGTCGACATGGTTTCTATGTCAACAGGGACTCTAGGTCAACATGTACTAGGTCGACATGACAGAAGGTCGACATGAGTTTTTTCACTTTTTTTGGTGTCATTTTCTCTGTACAGTGACCGGGAACCCCAATTAGTGCACCGTGTCCCCTCGCATGGTGAGCGAGCTCGGCACAGGTTACCGTTCCCATTTGTAGTCCACGTGGATCGTAAAGTATGAAAAAGTAAAAAAAAATTAAAAAAGTTAAAAACTCATTAGACCTTATGTCATGTCGACCTGGAACATGTTGACCTAGAGTCCCTGTCGACCTAGAAACCATGTCAACCAATAGTGGTTGACCTAGACATAGAGACCGGATACCATTAATATGATAGTCGTCTTACTGGGGCATTCCAATTTAATTGCTTTGGCTGCAAGAAGTTGTGCTGGCTGCAAGAAGTTATCTTACCACTAGCATGAATTATCCAGACTTCTGGAGGACCCAAAAACATGATGGGGAAATTAAGTGAAATGAAGATTCATTTCTGGCTGGAAGCATATATCTCCGAAGGTAAACATTCCCTTTAAACGACCATGAGGAGATGTATTAAATCTCTGTGTGAGAAGAGTGGAGAAGTTGCCAATAGTAAACAATCCGCTGGTTAGTAAAGGTGCATACACACTTGATCTATATCGCTCATTTCCCCCCTCCTGAGTGATATAGTTGACTGGTAGGGGAAACACTAGGCGATGTCGCTGACGGAGCATATTGCCTTACCTTAACACTTATTAAGTACACTTTGTAACATGATAGGTAAAAAAGTGAAATGGTGCAATGGCCATTTCCACTCTTCTCTACTCTTTAAAAAGTTTGATACATTTCTCCCAAGGCATGTGAGCACTTCACAAAGGTTTTGCATATTAACCTCTACCTGATAGGAATATATAATATGTATTATGCAATTTTTTAAGGGAACATTTATAAGAACATTAAACCGTCTACTCAGTGGCATCACAAGGTGGGTGGGGCCCGCACCTGGATGTCACCCACCGAGGGGTGGCATCAAAGTACCAACTTCTCTTCAGTGACAGGAGCAGGGTGCTTCCCTGTGACATTACGTGCAGCACTCTACTCCTATCACTGTGTAGGAGATGGCTCTGCACTCTCATTGGTCCCCAGGGGCAGCCTGCATCTCCGGGACACATGGAGTGACAAATCAAGAGTTCAGACCTCAAGGCCACACCCCTGCCCATGAGGCCATGCCCCTTACCAGCAAGTCCACGCCGCATGCAACTTATATGACCGCACTGGGTGTCACTGCTATCAGTGACACCTTCTGCATCTACTAATATTTAGTTGAGGGAAAAATAGTATTTCACACTTTGCGATGGGGTAATTTGTCGATATTATACTCATTATTATAGTAGCATTGTGTCAAAGTTAATGCAAGACCTAATATGTCCAATAAATAATCCCAATTTGGTTTATAGAGTTTATCTTACTCCATATCTCTGTTATTTTTAATGCTTCATTTTATAAGGAAGTTGCTGGTACTTTGATGGGAACGAGGCTTGCACCCTGTTATACTATCTGCATGTTAGTGGAAGAGGGGTTTTCTCTCCCACCATCCCTGTAATGCTAATTTAGTTCTATTCTATCAGCTCATCAATGACTTGATAATTACGTTCAATTGTGGTTTGGGGCCCAATATATTTAAATAGTAAATAGTAAAATAGTGAAAAAGTAATTTCACCAAAAAGTTATAATGCAGAATTGGCACTGCATGGATCGGCATTGTCTCTTATGTAAAGCTTGATTTTCATGCCTGATGCATCATGATTTATTGATAGATTCTGGACATGATGTTCTAATAGAATCGATCCAAAAATCACAATGCTGCAGCAATGATGATATACTTACATGGTCTTGCTTTGATGTGCATGTGTTGGGTCATCCCCCCCCCCCCCCCCCCCCACACACACACACACACTTTTTTTAAACAAACTAAAACTATTTTATTGAATTCAAAAATCACAGATCCAAAACAGCAGACAGTACATGTAGTTTCAAAATTGGTACAACAAATAACATATACATTTTTTGGAGAAAAGCAGGGTAAATGAAACTGGAAGAACAGAATAATTGTCTGATAAACTGCAGCTAATGTTGAAAGAGTGATCTGTAATTCAAATAACACAACAAGGATATCTGAAACAAATCAGTCTGACTGACACAGGTCTTTCATTGCAAAATGCTTATTTCAATTGTCTCTTTTCAATTCATTCTATTAAAGGGGAGGAGAGTAGGGAAAGAGCGGAGGGTTGGTGGGTAGAGGGACTGCCACGCATGTATGGTGACTAAGTTGTCATGTCAGTCAAAAAAGGTGAACATATCAAGTAAATAGTTAAATGAAGCTAGGTGATGTTTCTCAACAAAGACCACGTGATATTCTGAAACACCTTCAAAACGTGGGCGGAAGTCTCTGCAAGTAAATAAGCTAGAAACATTTCCAAATTTTTGTAAAATTGACAAGCTCCTTTTTCAGTGTCAAACAGTGCAGTACACATGTCGTAGTTAAGTATAGTATCTTGTTTAAGTAATTCCAAAGACAGAGTTGCGTTACAAATCCATTTATATCCTTCTAAGATAAGTTTCCTAGACATAGTATAAAATGAGAGTGCTGTCTGATTATGTGGATAACTATATTAAAAATTTATTTAAAAAATCTATACACATATAGTTTCAAAATCATTCAAATATTTCATATAATAATAATAATAATAACAACAACAACATCCGTATTACAATCTCATAAAAACAACAAGAGTAACTAGCACTGTTAATAAGGGTAATACATTAGTAGGAATAATAGTTGGTAGCAGTGCCGTAACTAGGCATTTTAGCGCTGTGTGCAAGAAACGGCATTGCCCCCCCCCCGCCCCCCAATGAAAGATAGGTGCACAAAAAATATATAGGGGCGTGGCTTCGTGGGGAAGGGGCGTGGTCACAAAATAATACCAATTCATACTACGGTGCACAGTAGTCTCCATTATCAAATTATGCTGCCCAGTAGCGCCACTACACCAGGTAGAGCCCCTTTTGCACATTACGGCAGACAGCGTCCCCTTTTTACACATTTCGGCAGACAGCGTCCCCTTTTTTACACACTTCGGCAGACAGCGTCCCCCTTGTTACACATTACGGTAGACAACGTCCCCTTTTTTACACATTTCGGCAGACAGCTTCCCCTTTTTTACACACTTCGGCAGACAGCGTCCCCCTTGTTACACATAACGGCAGACAGCGTCCCCTTTTTACACATTACGGCAGACAACGTCCCCCTTTTTACACATTACGGCAGACAGCGTCCCCTTTTTTACACATTACATTGCGCTCAGTTAACTCACCAGTCTCCAGAGCTGTCCTGCTGCCTCTTCCTTGTTTTCTGTGTCCCCATTCTCTTTGTATCGCAGCATCAGCGCTGCCTGCTGTCCTCTACTGCAAACAGCGCTGTACTGTGCCCACTGCCCATAGCCGGATTAAGGCTATAAGGGGCCCGGGGCACTTCAGACAATGGGGCCCCTAATAAAGAGGCAGGCAGATGAATTATATATATATATATATATATAGTCATAGAATCACTCGGCACTCCACTCAGCATATACGCACAACAAGCCTGATGCCCTCATTCCGTGTAGTTTACAAGTTCATGCAACGGGCGGCATTCTCAGACTTATTTCAAATAAAGGACCCGGACACCCAGGCGTGTCCGGGTCCTTTATTTGAAATAAATCCGAGAGTGCCGCCCGTTGCATGAACTTGTAAATATATATATATATATATATATATATATATTAAGAATGCCAAATTGCTTTCTCACAAATATTTAAAATGCCGCTCTAATATATATTGTAAACGCCTGCACCTCTTAATACCATATCCCATGAATGTGCGCTATACATCGCAAAACACTGCATCCCATAAGAGAAAACAATACACCCACACATTGTCTGAGTTCCAAAGCTCATTGATGTATATATTTGTTATTAAAAGGATATGGATTCAATTATACAAAGTACAGTATACCTATAGTTACATGATTACAACTCACACAGTGAGCAGTTAATACATACAGTTACATACAGTTACATGCCAGCATACAATACCATTATCCTTAAGTTATATAAATTCGTCTTTCCATATCACTCTCTCTCTCTGTAAAGTAATGCTGGGACTCCATCTTCCTCTGAGACCAAAACAGTAACTACCTTCCTGTGTGATCAGCAAAAATGTGTTATCTAGTTTGGGGGAGGGGACTCTCATTCATGATGAGTCACTAGTTTCTTTGTATATGCTGAACAGGTTCAGCCTTGGGGACGTCCAAAGGGGCTGGCCTGAGTTTTCTGTCCACCACCTGTTTGGAATATATATTGTTCTAATAAAAGTGATTTTAGCTTTTATACATTTAATCATAATTATCCTCTGCAATGTCCCACAACTTCACAACAAGCATCAAATGAATCTACACATCAATCTGGTTGCCTCAATAGTAAACATGACAGGTCTATCTTGTTTCGTTCAAATAATACCCATTTATGACATTAACTCATTAGATAATTTTAAATCATCATGATGTCTGGCGCTTGATATTATTATAATTATGTACTGTATGAAATAAGTGTCAAATCCATCTCTGTGGCATGTCCGTGTAAATGCGTGTGTTACCATGTATTGCTGTGCTCGCTGCGCATATTTGCAAGTATAGCGACTTATATGTGTGTAGTTTGTATGTTCTCTTTATGTAATTTTTTTTTTACTTCGACAATATATAGTGCCGGAGTGGGAATTTTGAAGTGAAGATATGGAAATTTAAAGGGGTATAGTTTCCACTCCTGGGTGTACTGTTGCGCACGTCAAAGGCACGTGCACTGAAAAAGGGGCGTGTCCTTAAGAGGCACTGGATGAGTGGGATGTCGAAGTCGAAAAATATTGCAATACACACATCACGTACAAACTACACACAGATGGCCTCTGTGCGCGTACTTGCTCTGCCGTGCATGCGCATATTTGCAATTTGCGTATGGTCACTCCTGCGGTACTGCGCATTAGCGCGTGGTATGAGTATTTACGGTAGTGTTTGTAGTCGCATGGAAAAGCCATAAAAACACATTACATATTTAATCCAAATAGTGCACAATGTACACATAGTCTCCCTGCATCACACCAGGAAGTTACAACAGTTTAAATGGTATCAGAACAAAGGGATTCACCTTTACAGGATAGGAGGGCACAGAACAAGGTTATAAGGTGGTGTTTGGTATCCAGCTGTAGGGTATTTTAAGGGCAATATTCCGGTGTTGGTTTGCAGAAGATCGCACGCTCCTGCGGATAGTTATGCGCAGGAGCAGAATATAAATATAAACTGTTTTTACTGTACATTTGTTATTCGGCGGGAACCCAGAGGAGACCACCTGCAAGTGCACCTGGAACAGACATTGCCCACCTATTCAAACCAACCTATGACCTCTCCTGTACTGTGACCATCCCTGTGCCCAATGGACAAAGAGATTACAGTATCCATTGTGTTAGGTTTTGGAATATTGTATAAAAGAGCCAGCTGCATGCCAGGTCAAAGACAGACTCTGAAGGTCAGCTACCTTGATAACTGAGGACCAGACTGGGAAGCGCAGGCGAAACCAAACACGTATGTACCATTGATTGTAGCCATTATTCTATTGTATTGTATTGTATTGTTTATATTGTAACCCCCTGCAAGTAAAGAACTGTTGGTGGGTTAGACCCCAACATAGTATTGAATTTACAATTGGTGCTGTGTCCCATTTCCTTGCTAAGGTTATAAGTGTATTACAATCACATGTGTAGCTGCTAAGGGCTCACGGAGTATCTTTGGGTGTGTTTGCACTGAGTGTACTCTGCACAGCCAGAGCGGCGTTTGTACGCAAAGTACGTACACGGTACGGGGCTCTGTATGCTAATGGTGTAATAAGTACGTAGGTTAAGGATTGAGTATAGCGGCCGCAGCGGCTCCATTTAAAGTGTATTAATTGTCTTTTTAAAGTGTTGCTTTTAGTCCTGTAAATAAACCGACGTTTACAGGGAGGACACATGTTGGAAGAAGGACGGAGAGGGGTGGGGCATTGGGTGGGAGGAGGACATAATAGGGAAAGGGACAGAAGAAGGGAGGGATGCTGGGTGGGAGAGGATGCAGGGTGGGAGAGGGGCATATTGGGGATTGGGACACTGCGTGGGAGAGGGTTGCAGGGTGGGAAAGGGGCACCAGGTGAGAGGGGGGGTGCAGTGTGGGAGAGGACGCAGGGTGAGAGGGGGGTGTGCAGGGTGAGAGGGGGGTGTTCAGGGTAAGAGAGGACATAGGGTAAGAGGAGGGTGTACAGGGTGAGAGGGGGTGTACAGGGTGAGAGGGGGGTGTACAGGGTGAGAGAGGACGCAGGGTGAGAGGGGGGTGCACAGGGTGAGAGAGGATGCAGGGTGAGAGGGGGGCGTACAGGGTGAGAGAGGATGCAGGGTGAGAGGGGGTTGTGCAGGGTGAGAGGGGGGTGTACAGGGTGAGAGAGGACGCCCGGTAAGAGGGTGTTGTGCAGGGTGAGAGGGGGGTGTACAGGGTGAGAGGGGGGTGTACAGGTTGAGAGAGGACGCAGGGTGAGAGTGGTTTGTGCAGGGTGGGAGAGGAACATAGATATACGTATGATGATTTTGAATTCATATTAAAGCCTACCAGACCACTGGGTGCACTGCATTGCTCTAGCGGCGGCAGGAACTGGGTGCACCGTGCACCCCATGATGTGGGAGCCCGGTGGTGGCGGCAGGAACAAGGAGTGAGCACCCCAAGTGGGAGGCCAGCAGCAGCAGGGATGAGAGCCGGCGCATCGCACGTGGGCGGAGCTACAGCAGGGACGGGAGCAACATCTATAAGCGCAGCAGGCTGGCCATTTGCTCCGCCTCCTGCTGCGCTCAGCTGCCCCGTCCTGTCTTCTATGCGGCGCTGGTGGCTACGAGTTTGCCTGCCAGTGCCGCGGGGATCCGGGAGAGCTGCAGCTCGGATCGGTGAAGATCCGACCTGTGGCGGCTGACAGGGGCGGCTTGGCATTCTCCATCTTCAGCGCTGCCTGCTCTTCTCTACTGCAGACAGCGCTGTCCTGTGCCCGCTGCCTCTCCCTCCGCCTCCAGTGTCCCGGGGGGTGTTTTCTGCGCTGCTGATTTAACACCGCCTTTGGGGGGGAAAGGCGGCGGAGTAGTATATACATTACATTTTGTTGGTGGCTGGATGCGCCCCAGCTCACACTGCGCTGTGTGCAAGGCACACAGCGCACATACCAAGTTACGGCACTGGTTGGTAGTCACAAAGTAAAATCAGCTAAGAAGAATGGTTTCAAGGAAAATGGTAATCTCTGTCCAACAATTTGTTGAATAAAATGATATACTTTGCCACAAAATCTTTTGATTTTAGGACACTGCCAGACATTGTGGACAAAGTGAGCAGATGACATAGAGTATTTTAGACAGTTGTTGGATTTATTCTGGAACATATGACTACGATGGGCTTGGGAAATGTACGCCCTCTTTAGAAATTTAATATGAATTTCCTGTAATTGGGACGATATAACCCATTTCAGTACTGATGAAACTGACTTCATAACATGGGCGGAGAACGCAAAGACTGTAAAATCCTTAGCTCAGAATGACCAACCCTTCCTCCACACACCCATTACATAAGTGGGAAGAAGATTATTGTACAAATATCTGAGTTTATACTTAAAATTGGAGATCAGATTAAAGAGTAAATTCAAGGTAAAGGGTGAGGAGGTATCTAGTAATAAGTCTTATGAGCCAGTGGTCACTTTGTTATTGATATAGTGTCTAACTTCCAAGTACACAAAGAAATAGTAATTAGGAACATCTTAAATATCTTTCAGTTGTTGGAAAGAATAGAAGGCACCACCAGGATCAAAATGTTTCTAATAGCTGCAATTCATTTCTGTTTCCAAGACATAAAATGGGATATAGTGCAAAGTGGGTAAATCTGGATTACCTCATAATGGTATAAATATGGTTACATGTAGATTAGAACCAAGATGTGTATGTATAACAGACCATGAAGCTGATTCAGACCTGATCGGTGCTGTGCATGGGGCTGATTCAGACCTGATCGCACAGCAGCGATCAGGTCTGAACTGCACATGTGCCGGTGCCGCAGGGCGCCGGCGCATGCCAGACAGCCGACGGCTGCCATAGCCCTGCGGTCGCCTCTGCCGTGGTCGCTGGGCAGGAGGGGGCGGGCCAGCGGCATTTGCCCACCATTTAGGGGGCGCGGACTAGGCAATGCAGGTGTGTCCAGACCATTGGGGGGGGGGGGGCCGCGGCGGCTGCGTGACGTCACACGAAGCCGCTGTGACCTGGGCAGTGATGAATAGCTCCCTGTCGACATGCAGGAGCTGCGCTGGCTGGGAGCTACTCTTCAAGTACAAAAGCATCGCCGCTGTGCTATGCTTTTGCACTTGTGCGATGGGGCAGGGACTGACATGCGGGGCGGGCTAGTCCTGAGCTGGGCGTCCCCCAGCATGTCATTGTGACTGATCGTAGATGTGCTAAATTTAGCACATCTACGATCAGGTCTGGATTAGCCCCCATGTCTTATAGGCAGTGCTTAAAGTGACCCTGGAGAGGTGGTGGAACTTATATCCTTTGCCTCCTACCCAAACCCCCCATTATTAGGCCGAAACCAGGGTCAGTGCTAGAGTGTCCGGCACCCCCTGCAAATTATAAATTTGTACCCTACATCTTATACTGTTTAAAAGAACAGTGTGCACCGAAGGCCATGCCCCTTCTCACAAGGAAGGGGAATGGCCAGACAATAGTACCCCCAATTCAACAATTATAATTACGTCACACAGTAGCACAAGCTTCTCCTCATTACACCGCACGTAGTCCCCTTAATTCCTATTACACCACATAGTAGTGCCCCTTACTCACGTTTAGACACACAATAGTGCCCTTTACTCCTGTTACAATACACAGTAGTGGTCCATATTCACATTACGCTACACAGTAGTATCCTGTATACACCACAGTGTAATTCCCCTTATGTGCAATGCCCACAGTAGTAGTGACGCTTACACACATAATGCCTACAGTAGTAGTACCCATAACACAAAATGCCACAGTAGTGGCACTTACACATAATGCCCACAGTAGTAGTATCACTTATACACACGATGCCAACAGTAGTGCTGCTTACAAGTAATGCACACAGTAGTGCCACTTTTACACATCTCACCCCCTTACACAATTTACACCACAAACAGCTCTCCCCAATGTTATCTGCAATGCATTATACAACAGGGCCTCATATATGACACCAATGGGATAGCAGAAGTGTTACTCTATTCTTTCTTAGAGTCAATATCCAACTCTGACACTCTCTTATTCTGTCATTCAATGTTTATACAGATGACAGGAAAGCAGAAGGCGTTAGATCACATGATATTACTCCTTATTTACACCTTTCATAGATTGTCTATGTACAACCTCCAATAACCAAACACCACTCAGCATTATCTAAGTCATTACCTATTTTCTCTTGACATACAATATACTTTCAGTAATATAGAATTGATTTTCTCACTCAATATATGGATGTTTCATTTTCCAATTTGATATACCATTACCAATTAATATATAAAAAAATATGTTTAGTCCTCAAATTATTAAAGATTATACTGATCTATGGTCACACCACAATTTTGCCCAATTTTCTTTGACCTTGGAAGCTATGTACTGTCGGACCTAGTTAGTACCTGGATGGGAGACCACCAGGGATTTCTAGGTACCAAAGGTATTTTTTACTTTAACCCACAACATTAAGTTTGGTGCCCAGAGATATAGAGGCTGTATATTCAACCGAGGTACTATCATATTGGAACATAGATTGAGCCCAAGGAGCCCCATTATTTCAAACATTCCATACATATGTGGAAGATTATTACATTATATAAAGGAAAAATTATATTTTCGCTTACTTACCAATTTCTCACCTAAATTTATATTTTACAATCAAGTTAATATATTTGAATGTCTGTCCCTCATCCTTTTAATTGTGATTATAATAATACAAGTAAAATTTTAGTTAAAAAAATATTTTTGTTATAAAGCAAAAGTGTGCCCCAGAAAAGACACATGGTTGCTTCTGTTATTTTGCCTGCACATAATTCCACTTCATACAAAGTTTAATGAACTATTATCTGGGAGCACCACCAACCCAGTGCTAACACTATTTGTATCCTTAAAACCGTATGTTGGTTTAATACATCTGACTCATTTATACAATAAATACAAATCTTGTGCAGATGCCGAGTGCGAGTAACCTTCTTAATCAGACAGACACAGACAGACAGACAGACAGACGGACAGACTATGATGATGTGTGGAGGAGGGGCAGCCCCCATAGAGAAGCCTGCAGGGCAGGCTATGATCCTACTAGCAGTGCTTACTGCTTTTGTGGCAGGGTAAGGTGGGTGGGCGGTGGCGGAACGGATTCCTCCAATTATTACTGCCGGAACTCGGTTCCACCCTGTTCCGGCTCCCTTTAACTGCTGCTTATAGGTGTCTATAAAATTATATTCTGCTTAACTCCCTTAGGAAGTTTTGAGTGGAATAGGTATAAACATCTGGTAAACCCACACCCCCTTTAACTTTCTGGTAGATTAGCCTATTTCTAGATATTCTGGGCTATTACTATTCCAAAAGTCAGAGTTGAAAAGCTACTGAACATTTTGCCATATCAGTTTTAGATAAAACATAGGGATCATTTGCGGAGGATAGGCAAGTTTAGGGAATAGCATACTCTTAATAAACACCATTCTTCCCAGTAAAGAAAGTAAGATTGTGTCTATTATTTAAGGACAATAGGCTGCATGTATACTGTTACTGTGTATAGACGGAGTAATAAAAATACCTACAGTAAATATTTAAACATGGAGGTAGCAATATGGAAAGTAGATGAGCAGGTCATGTCTAGTCAAAGGTAAAACTTCAGATTTCATCACATCTATTTTGTATTCAGCAATTAAACCAACTTTGAATATTTCCTCAAGTATAGTAGGAATTGATAATATAAATTGGGCCACCCTCCTCCTCCCCCCCCCACAACTTTTTTTAATTGTGAATATGCAATATTTACCTAAACCCTAATGGTGTATGAATATTGATCGATCATCTTGTTCATTAAATGCAGACTGACAATTGGCCATCCCTAAAGGGAAGTGCACAGTAGTGAGGCCCTGCTGTTTCTTTTAATCAGTATGTAATTAGTGTGATCCTATAGTACTGAAAGTGTTGGGGAAGCTAGGTACACACTATACAATTATGGGGCGATTTGATAATAATTGGGTTTTCGGGCAAATTTATTGTACAGTGTGTACAAAGGATCGTTTTCGGTGATAATTCTGGAAAATCTTGCTCACACGCACAAGCTATTGATTTTGTGATCTGTCGTCCCAAATAAAAAATCTCGACCACAAACTCCCGACATTGGGGGTCATTCCGAGTTGTTCGCTCGTTATATTTTTCTCGCAACGGAGCGATTAGTCGCTAATGCGCATGCGCAATGTCCGCAGTGCGACTGCGCCAAGTAAATTTGCTATGCAGTTAGGTATTTTACTCACGGCATTACGAGGTTTTTTCTTCGTTTTGGTGATCGTAATGTGATTGACAGGAAGTGGGTGTTTCTGGGCGGAAACAGGCCGTTTTATGGGAGTGTGTGTAAAAACGCTACAGTTTCTGGGAAAAACGCGGGAGTGGCTGGAGAAACGGAGGAGTGTCTGGGCGAACGCTGGGTGTGTTTGTGACGTCAAACCAGGAACGACAAGCACTGAACTGATCGCACTGGAAGAGTAAGTCTCGAGCTACTCAGAAACTGCACAGAGAAGTCTTTTCGCAATTTTGAGAACCTTTCGTTCGCAATTTTGATAAGCTAAGATTCACTCCCAGTAGGCGGCGGTTTAGCGTGTGCAAAGCTGCTAAAAGCAGCTTGCGAGCAAATAACTCGGAATGAGGGCCATTGAGCAGTGTGTGTGCATTCTCAATAATCTGCCTACATTTCCTATGTTTTCCTCCTTGCGGGCGGACATATGCAAACTTATGGTAACTTTAGAAAATATAATCTGTTGGTGTGTAGCTTAGATATTAGTGCCTACAATTTCCCGAAAAATCGGCCGATTGTCGGGCTGACCCAAAAAATCTGACAGTGTTTTTTTTCAAGCCAGTTTCTTGGTCAAGTCCAGCATGCTGTTAACTAGTAAGAAAACTATGTTTGATATGGAATCCTCTGAAAGTAACCCTAAGCAAGTAAACAACATCAATTGGTACAATTATGCTGGATTTAGAGACAGAGATACCTCTATACAATGACACATTTTATAAGATCTCACTTTGCTAATTCTCCTTTTGTAAATCTAGATATAAAGCAAAAACAAACAAAACAAAAACAAAACTTCTTACTAGTAATATCAAATGTCTTGTTTGGTATCATAAAGATGCCAGTTTAAACCAGTTTACCTGCCATATGTAGCGTGACACTCTGAAGACCTTCAGATTGAATATTAACAAGTTCTTAAATTGTTGTTATGTGCGAGTTACTTTTGAAAGTTTTCTCCCTGCTAAGCGCACATTGGTAATTTTAATGATCTGCTTCCAGCAACAAAGTTTGGAAAACAGCCAAAAACTGAGCTGAACACCTGCTTGTTCTCTGTCCAATTAAGCTGCAGCTGATCCTATAACTCCCTCCCTCTGCTGTAACATAAAACTGGCAGCTGTATAGACGAGACCTAGCAGTGCAATGTGATGCAGGCGCTCTCAGATTCATAGAAGATGGGAGACAGGTTGCAGCAAGTTGGGAAAGGCTGATTTCCAGGTGTGTTTTTATGAAGTTTTAAAACACAAAGGGAAGGACATGGAATTTATTAAGTAAACATTTGTGAAGCAAAGTTCAGTCAATGCCCCTAGACACCTCTACATAGCATGGGAAAGCGGGGCTTTTCTTTATTGAGGTGTCATTCCTTTTTTTCTCTCTTTCTTTTTTCTGATACATATTTTTATTATAAATATTTTCATCACTAAACTAGTACTGGGGTTTTTTAAGACTTCTTCACGTATAACCCATATATGAGACATCTAAACATTAAAGTCATCTCATAAAATCATAATGATGAATTTAATCTTTATCTGGTGAGGAGTCAGGGTGTGTACACACCTGGTCAATATTGCTACGATATGTTGTTTTTGGAGGAATTGGAACAACATGTTGTGCATATTGGGCAGTGTGCATGTGCAAGTATACGTTCCCGTCGGTCGCAAGCAATATCTTCTGATCGACTAATCATAAGATATCGCATGAGTCCCAGTGCAGTGTAATGAAGGACAGAACGCGGGATTGTTGTATCGTTCATTACATCATTCTGGTGTGTACCACGGATATGATATGTTGGCCTCGTCCATCATTCTGATGATACAATGCATTTTCTGCATTCATTTATGTTGCAGGAGACTCGTGAAAATTATGCATAGGGCTCTTACTGCATATCTCAGAGTAGAAGAAAACACATGATGGCTGATAAGTCGGGTTTTTGTCCTAAATATAAGTGTCCTGACACCACCTTTTTCCATAACCAATGGGAATGTTCTAAGATCAGGTGCTGTTGGGATAAGGTAATGGAATTTGTAAGTGCTTTCTTCAGTTTAATATATTTAGAAGAAAAACTGCGCTCAACCTTGGCAGATACCAACATAATAGGTCGAGCACAGTTTTTACTATCCACTATCCACACACAGCCAAAAAGATCTTATTATGCCGTTGAATAATGCCTGCCCCTCTGACTTTGGGTGAGCTTTGGGCGTTTCTGATGCAACTAGTATATTTTGATATTGAAACTGGGGTTGAGCAGTTCTACAAAAAATGTGGTTTATTTATTGAATATTTGGATTCTTCTGAAATGTCTAAAATATTTAAATTCTGTGAAACTGCTAGCTGGCACCTTTACAGTCAATTATCTTAATCTATTAAGTCTGTCTTGTTTGGACCCAGAGAGAGGAGGATACTGAAGTGTAATATTTCCTTTATATTATGTACTTATTTATTAACAGTTTCTTATATAGCACAACAAATTCTGCAGCAATTGGAAACAATGATAAAACAAAACTGAGTAATAACAGACAGTCATATAGGTAGGAATGCCCTGCTCGCAAGCTTACAACCTATAGGAAATATTGTACTGAGCTTTTGAAATTCCTGTGTGTTTTTTGTTGTTGTTTTTTTTTTTTTGGGGGGGTGGGGGGTGGGTTTCTTTTTCTTTTTCATGTTTGTTTTATATTGTTATGTCATTTCTATATTCATAAGTCTGAGATGTACAGTAGGACATACTAATTATATTGTCCTCTTGGCCATAATGTATTGGATCTTAATCATTGTTGTGATATTTCTTTATTATTTATGCTTTTATGTAGAGATGTGCGGCGGGCACTTTTCGTGTTTTGCGTTCTGGTTTTGGTTCTAATTCCCTGCTCGTGTTTTGGTTTTAGCTCGGTTCTGTCAAAACCACCCTTTCGTGTTTTGGTTTTGGTTTTGGATCTGGATGATTTTTGGGAAAAAAACATAAAAACAGCTAAAAGCACAGCATTTGGGGGTAATTTTGATCCTATGGTATTATTAACATTCCTTTCCACTCATTTGCAGTCTATTCTGAACACCTCACACCTCACAATATTGTTTTTAGACCAAAAGATTGTACCGAGGTGGCTGTATGACTAAGCTAAGCAGGACAAACACCTGGCCAAGCTAGGAGTTACACTGCAGTGTCAGACAGGATTTCAGATTTAAAAAATAGGCTCCAAACAGCACATGATGCATAGAAGAAAAAAAGGTGCACAGAGGTTGCTGTATGACTAAGCTAAGCGACACAACCACCTGGCCCATCTAGTAGTGGCATGCAGAGACTGAATGTCGAAAGTGGCCAGCAATTTTTCAGTCCACTGACAGCATCTCCAGCATGCCCCTGTCATTTTTCAACAATTCTGCAATGGGTGGACGTAGACGGCAGTACCCCTGGACTAATACAGCAGTACCCCTGGACTTATACGGCAGTGTCAGACAGGATGGCACTTGAAAAAACCATGCCCCAAACAGCACATGATGCAAAGATGAAAAAGAGGTGCACCAAGGTTGCTGTATAACTAAGCTAAGCGACACAAGTGTGCGGCAGAAACACCTAGCCCATCTAGGAGTGGCACTGCAGTGTCAGACAGGAGGGCAGATATAAAAAAAGGCCCCAAATAGCACATCATGCAAAGATGTAAAAGAGGTGCAATGATGTAGCTGTATAACTAAGCTAAGCGACACAAACACTTGGCCCATCTAGGAGTGGCATTGCAGTGTCAGACAGGAGGGCACTTAAAAAAAAATAGTACCTAAATAGCACATCATGGCAAGAAGTAAAAGAGGGCAATGAGGTAGCTGTATGACTAAGCTAAGCGACACAAGTGTGCGGCACAAACACCTGGTCCATCTAGGGTTGGCACTGAAGTCCCACTGCACTAATGGTGGATACCAGATGCACGTCTAACACCAGCATAGCTGTTATGGCCTCAGAAATCCACTTTGCAACAGAGAATATATATATATATATATATATATATATATATAGCAGTATGACTGGATTTATTTATTTATCTATTACCAGTTATTTATATAGCGCACACATATTCCGCAGCGCTGTACAGAGGATATTTGCCCATTCACATCAGTCCCTGCCCCAGTGGAGCTTAGAATCTATATTCTCTACCACATGTACACGCAGACTCATTCACGCTATGGATAATTTTGTTGGGAGCCAATTAACCTACCAGTATATTTTTGGATTGTGGGAGGGAACCGGGGTACCCGGAGGAAACCCACGCAAGTACGGGGAGAATATACAAACTCCCCACAGTTAGGGCCATGGTGGGAACTGAACCCATGACCTCAGTGCTGTGAGGCAGTAATGCTAACCATTACACCATCCATACCGCCCCATTTATACGCCAGTACCACTGTAATTATACGGCAGGATCACTAATTATACGCCAGTACCACTGTAATTATACGGCAGGATTACTGGAATTATACGGCAGGATCACTGGAATTATATGGCAGGATCATGGATTTATATGGCAGGATCACTGTAATTATACGCCAGTACCACTGTAATTATATGGCAGGATCACTGGAATTATATATGGATTACTGGAATTATACGGCAGGATCACTGGAATTATACGGCAGGATTACTGTAATTATACGGCAGGATCACTGTAATTATATGGCAGGATTACTGTAATTATACGGCAAGATTACAGGAATTATACGGCAGGATCACTGTAATTATACGGCAGGATCACTGTAATTATACGGCAGGATTACTGGAATTATACGGCAGGATCACTGGAATTATACGTCAGGATTACTGTAATTATATGGCAGGATCACTGTAATTATATGTCAGGATTACTGTAATTATATGGCAGGATTACTGTAATTATACGTCAGGATTACTGTAATTATATGGCAGGATCACAGGAATTATACGGCAGGATTACTGTAATTATACAGGCAGGATTACTGGAATTATACGGGAGGATCACTGGAATTATACGTCAGGATCACTGGAATTATACGCCAGTACCACTGGAATTATACAGCAGGATTACTGGAATTATATGGCAGGACCACTGTAATTATACTGCAGGATTACTGGATTTATACGGCAGTACCGCTGGACATATACGGCAGTACCGCTGGACATATACGGCAGTACCGCTGGACATATACAGCAGTACCACTGGAAATATACGAACAGCACAGGGACGCCACTACTGGACTGTTGCAGGACAACACAGCACCACTGCAATGGACTGGACTAATACAGCAGCACTGGACATATGGCAGCAGAGGACACAACCACTGTGACTGGACAGATGCAGCACAAGACACGGACACTGAGGACACTGAGAGAACGGAGACACGTCCTCTCTCTACACTCTCCAATGCCGGAGTAAAAATGGCGGCGACGCGCGAGTCCTTATATGGAATCCGACAGCGGGATGATGACGTTTTGCCTCGTTCCGGTTTCCGAGTCAGGTGGGTCCGGGCTCGTGACGTGAAGTCCGGTAGGGTTCGGTTCTCTGAGAACCGAACCGGCTCATGTCTACTTTAATGTCGATCTCATCTTTGCTATTACTTAAAATTTATGCATAACCTAATAAACTTTTTCAAATAACGCATATATTGTAGCCACCGGCATTTGTACCAACCAACGGATGCACATCAGTCAGTCATTGACTTTAGTAACCCTATCGTCATGCAGCGTGGCCATCAGAAGTAAGACGCTGGAGCCATTTTTGCTGAGTACAGGAGCACAGCCACAGGCTGTGACTTGGCTGTACAATGGTGCTGACTCGCCTATATTTGAGTGACAAACCCCTGTTACTGCCCACAAATGCTGCCTCACTGTCAAACACTTTGAAAATAAATTTTCACTGCGACCGCCGTTGCATGACCGCTGCAGCAATGTGACCTTTGATGCCTGAGTTCCTCTGTAGATTTCATACAACTTCCTCATAGCATGCACCCTCACACAAATCAGGTGCTCTCTAAGCTGTGTTTTCTGCTATGTCCATATATACTCTGTCATAACACATGGCATTTCTCCTTTGTCCCCTCTCACTCGTACAGTATCTCTCTCCTAGAACTCTCCTCACACAACCTCTCTTGACTCCTCACATTTATGGGGCATTACAGTTATATGTATATTTTGAGCCTGCCGCTCAGTAAGCAGAACTTTAAACAGGTAAGTTCTCCATCTAAAGCTGGACATACACGCTGCAGTTAGCTGGCCGATCCACCCGATATCAGCAGATTACCCAGAAATTGTAGAGTGCATATGGGCAATCAATCAGAAAACATCAATGGATTCTCCAGCATGTCTGTCTGTTATGATATTTTCTCAGTTGACAATCAGCCTCATTAGGCAGTGTATATCCTGCTGCAAGTGACCAGCGGACATGTTTCCTCCCCTGGGGCAGAGCACAGATGTCGTGACCAATACACTGTGACAGATCTCACATTGTATGTCCACAATATCTGCAGGGTCACAGGTTGCCAGATAAAATGCCTGTCGGTGTGACAGGCATTTTATCTGCATGTGCATGCCCAGCATTAAAAAGTACATCATTAGGTGCAAAGAGATTAATGAGGTTGTCTCATTTAATTCACAATTAGCTTCAATATGATTTCCGGCGTATGAATGTTATCACAAATCTTGGCTAAATTGATGTAAGCTCTGAACTTTTCAAGAAACATCAGTGTAATTTAAACTACTTTTTTTTGTACTTAAAGCAAGAGAATTATTGTGAAATAAAATGTCTGGATTTTTTTTTCTTTTTTTTAACATTTACATCCAGTGCCTACAGAAAATCATCATACCTCTCAAAAGCCTTAACTTTGACACATTACAACCTGGAAAGTAAAATACATACAATGAAAGCTTTATTTACATATTATAATCCTCTGCTTGAAAACGAAAATAACATTTACACAAAATATTAACAATTAATATAATTTCATTACTAATATACTGTACATGGTTTGGGTAAGTGATCATACCCTTAAAGTAACCATTATACACTTGCTCTGATACAGCCATTGACCTTCCAGATCACACAGCAGGATAATTTACATTAATTGTAGTGGTTTTAATTACTACATAACTAAATCGGCTGTTTTTGCACTGCTAGTAGTGCATGGTAATGCAAATAATTCACCATGGTTGGAAAGGTGCCTTCAAAGGGGCTCCAGAATAAAGTTGTTGAGAGATACAAGCTAGGAGAAGGATACAGAAAGGTTTCAAAGACTTTTAATAATCTCCCTCTGAGTACTGTACTGTTCAATGCATTAATAAGAAGTGGAAAGTGTATGGCGCCAACACCTGGATGACCGAGACGGTAGGATATTGAGCAGGGAAGCTACCAAGAAGCCAATGGCATCTTTGAAGGATTTACAAGTCATTATGGCTGATATTAGTCTGTGTATGTGACAATTATTTCACAAGCTTGACACAGGGTAGGCCTGTATGCAGGGTGCAAATAAAGAAGCCTCCTCTGAAAAAGTGACACACTTGGCAGATTCTGATGCCATGTGGCAAAAGGTTGTATGATCAGGTTAGACCAAGAGAGAACTTTCTGGACTGAACTCCAAGTGCCATGTTTAGCCAAAACCAAACACAGCACACCGCACAAAACATACCTAACCTACTGTAAAGCATGGCGGTGACAATATTATATGGGGGTGGGGGGTTCTCTTCATTAAGGACTGGGCAATTGGCCAGGATTGAAGGGAAGATGGACACCCTAATTGAGGAAAACCTGCAGCCCTCTGCTAGACATCTAAAGATGAGCAGGTGGTTCACTTTCTAGCACAACAAAGACCTTAAATATACCACCAAGAAAACAACAGTGGCTTAAGGCCAAGAAGATGAATGTCTTTGAGTGGCAAGTGAAGAAAAACTGTGTATGGACTTGGCCACTGAACACGAAACATGACTGAATTTGAACAATTCAGCAAGGAAGTATGGGCAAATATTCTCCAATCAATGCGCTCAAAGCTGGTAGACTGAAATTGCAGCAAAGTTTTAAATCGGGGACTGATCATGTTTCCAACCTTGTTATTCTAGTCTTAATGTTTATTCATTTTAAGAACTGTAGCCTTTTTTTCATTAGTTGATTGATATAAGGCAAAATGTAATGTGTCAAAAGGTAAATATTTTGTCAGGGTATAATTCTTTAGGCACTATATTTTAAATACATTTTTCTATGGAGCAGTGGTGGAACTAGCGAGCGGTGGGCCCAAGTGCGACAAAATGAGTTGCCCCCCCCCCCCCCCATCCCATCCAAGTCCACCCCCTCACCCCTGGAGAGGATCTGGTGAGGGGGACCTGCTCAGGGCCAGAGGAATGGATACCTAGCAACAGTGCCGTAATTAGACATTTTAGCACTGTGTGCAAGAAACGGCATCGGAGCCCCACCCCTGCATGCAAAACAGGGGCAGTGCACATTACGGCGGACAGCGTCCCCCTTTTTACACATAACGGCAGACAGCGTGCCCTTTTTACACATAGCGGCAGACAGCGTGCACTTTTTACACATAACGGCAGACAGCGTCCCATTTTTACACAACGGCAGACAGCGTGCCCTTTTTACACATAGCGGCAGACAGCGTGCCCTTTTTACACATAACGGCAGACAGCGTGCCCTTTTCACACATAACGGCAGACAGGGTGCCCTTTTTACACATAACGGCAGACAGCGTGCCCTTGTTACACATAGCGGCAGACAGCGTACACTTTTTACACATAACGGCAGACAGCGTGCCCTTGTTACACATAACAGCAGACAGATTCCCCCTATTTACACATTACGTCAGGCAGATTCCCCCCTTTTACACATTGCTGCAAAGATTCCCCCTTTTTACACATTGCGGCAGGCAGATTCCCCCTTTTTACACATTGCGGCAAAGATTCCCCCTTTTTACACATTACGGCAGGCAGATTCCGCCTTTTTACACATTGCGGCAGGCAGATTCACCCTTTTTACACATTGCGGCAGGCAGATTCACCCTTTTTGCACAAAAGAAAGAATTATACTTACCCTCTCCGCTGGCTCAGGCTCCTCGGTGCAGCTTCTGATCACGATTCCCGGGCAGGAGAGAAGGAGGAGGAGGGAGGTGAAGGAGGGAGCCGCAGCAGCGCTGTGTTATTGGTTGAGGCGCTGCTGCTGCTGTCCCTCTGCTTCACTATAGGTTGTTCTCGGAAGACAGCCTATAGTGAAGCAGAGGGACAGCAGCAGCAGCGCATCAACCAGTAACAAAGCACTGCTGCGGCTCCCTCCTCCACCTCCCTTCTTCTTCTTACCCCCATGCCCGTGACCGCTGCGCTCCTCTCTGACTCCTGTGTCCTGCGGGCGGTTGTGTGCTGCGGGCAGCGGTTGCCCGCAGCTGACAGCGGCATGTAATGAGTCAGTTTGACTCATTACATGCTTTGGGCCCCTGGACAGTGGCGGGCCCCAGTGCAATGCACTGGTTGCACTGGCGGTAGTTCCGCCTCTGCTATGGAGACCATGCATGTATCCACACACACTACCGAAAGATTTTATTTATTTATTTATTAACAGTTTCTTATATAGCGCAGCAAATTCTGTTGCGCTTTACAATTGGAAATAAGAATGATATAACAAAACTGGGTAATAACAAACAGTCATAGAGGCAGAAAGTCCCTGCTCGCAAGCTTACAATCTATAGGGAAATAGGCATGGTACACAAGGATAGATGCTATCTACTGCATAGTTGTCCACCAGATTGCAAAGGTTCTTGGTGGGCTGTATGATATGGTCACACAGCAATGATGGACCGGGGTTGGGAGGAAGCAAATGAGAAGACATGTGAGGATATGTGTGGACTGTGCAGAGTGGATGCAATTTGATAGGAAAGTTTATGAAAGTTTTGTGGGCAGTACAGGAATTTGATACGCTTGCCTGAAGAGCTTGAAGGTTTGGAGACTAGAGGAGAGTCTTATTGTGCGTGGCAGGGCATTCCACAGAGTGGGTGCAGCCCGAAGAAAGTACTTCAGTCATGAGTGGGAGCACATAATGGGTGTGGATGAGAGACACAGATCATGTGAAGAGCGAAGAGGTCGGGTCAGGTAACCAATGGAGGGACTGACAGAGTGGATCTGCAGACGATGAACGTCTGTCGAGAAAGATTAGCCTTGCAGCTGCATTCAGAATGGATTGTAGTGGTGAGAGTCTCGTTTTGGGAAGACCAGTTAGGAGACTATTGCAATAATCAATGCGGGAGATAATGAGAGCATGGATTAGAGTCTTAGAAGTGTCGTATTAGGATATGGTTTTTAGATGCATGTAACATGATTTTGAGACAGATTGAATGTGGGGAACAAAGGACAGATCAGAGTCAAGGATGACACCTAGGCAGCAAGCTTGTGGTGTAGGGTTGATTGTCGAGTTTTCAACAGTGATAGAGATATTAGGTTGGTACCTACTATTGGCCGGTGGAAATCTAATTAACTCTGTTTTTGAAATATTAAGTTTGAGGTGGCGAGACATCATCCAGGATGAAATGGCAGAAAGGCATTCAGTGACACGGCCCAGTACACATAGAGACAAATCAGGGGAGGATAGGTAGATTTGAGTATCATCTGCAAACAGATGAGATGAAGTATAGATTGAGAAAAACAGAGGTCCTAAGACTGAGCCTTGCGGTACTCCAAATGAAAGAAGTAGCTTAGAGGAGGTAGATTCAGAGAAGCTAAAACGGAAGGAGCGATTAAATAGGTAGGATAGGAACCAAGAAAGGGCTGTGTCTTTAAGCTCTAGGGATTTTAGTGTTTGTATGAGAAGAGAGTGGTCAACAGTGTCAAAGGCACAGATATATCTAAAAGAATAAGAAGTGAGTAATGGCCTTTAGACTTCGTAGTGACCAAATCATTAACCACTTTAGTCAGTGCTTTGTCTGTGGAGTGTTGGGAACGGAAGCCTGGCTGAAGTGGGTCCAATAAATTGTGTGAGTTAAGTGTGTGAGTCGAGTGTAGGCAAGTCTCTCAAGTAGTTTAGAGAGACAAGGGAGCTGAGAGATAGGGCGGTAGTTTGAGAGAGAGTTAGGGTCAGAATTTTGTTTTTTCAAAATGGGAGTAATCACTGCAGGCTTGAACAGTGATGGAAAAATACCAGTAGAGAGAGAGAGAGATTACAGATGTTAGTTAACGTTAGTTGAGGTAGGGATGAGCACCGGAGACAGAGCTTTACTTATTTGTGAGAGTAAATGATCAAGAGGAGAGGTAGTAGAGATGCAGGATGAGAAGAGTGAAGATACTTCATCTTCATTTGTGGGATCAAATGAAGAGAGAGTGCCAGAGGGTTCAGGTAAAGAACTGAACAGGTCACTGGCTGAAGAAGAGCATATAATTTCATCTTGGATCTTATCAATCTTCTCCTAGAAGTAGGAAGCAAGATCTTGTGCCTCGATAGTGGCTAGTGGGGTAGGTGAGGGAAGATTCAGAAGTGATTTAAATGTATTAAAGATTCATTTGGGGTTAGAGGCTTGAGCAGAGATGAGAGTTTAGAAATATGTTTGTTTGGCAGTGTCCAGGGCATTTCTATAAGAGTAGTAGACAATCTTATATGTGACAAAGTCGCTTGAAATACGAGATTTACGCCACTGACATTCAAGTTTACATGTGAGTTTTTGTAGATATCTTTTTAATTTAGGGTGCCATGGTTGACATCTAGGCCTACATGGAGTGTGATGGGTAGCTGGAGCCACTTCATCAAAGGCTATTTCTAGAGTCTGGTTCAGGTGTGATACAGCCATCTCAGGAGAGGTGAATGCAGAAATAGGTGAAAGCAGTTGTTGGGAGTGAGGTGGAAAGTTCTTGAAGATTAATAGTGTTAATATTTCTGCGGGTTTGAGGAGGATTGGAGGACGTCAGAAACACAGTTTTTGAATTAATGGAGGAGAGCATGAAGGTGATAAGGTTGTGATCTGAGAGGGGGAAAGGAGTGTTAGTGAGTTCAGAAATGGAGCATAGTCTGGTGAATAGTAGATCAAGGCAGTGGCCCTCCTGATGAGTAGAGGAGTCAGTCCATTGGGAGAGGCCGAGAGAAGAGGTTAGATAGAGTAGTTTGGAGGAATGAGCAGCAGATTTTGGACAATCAATAGTAATATTGAAATTGCCCATGATGATGGTGGAGATGTCAGAATAAATGACACAAAGGACCCCCTTTGGTGAGACTCACCAGAGGGGATCCTTAGTGTCATTTATTTAGACGTCTGATTGCTGAGTCCCACCTCACGACACACACACATTATACACACACACACACACACACACACACACACACACATGGGCGCCGATTCTGTGGGTGCTCCTGCGATTGAGCACCCGTGGAAAATTTTGAGTACTGGGCAGGATGGGAAAGGGGGGCAGTAAAATGGGCAAGTGGGCTGGCTGAGAGGGGGAGACACTTGGTTGGGGGGGCAGTAATGATGGGGGACACTAGACTGGTGAAAGAGCAGACACTGAGATGGGAGCACTGACCTGCTGCTGGTACATTCCTGCCTGGCTGCGCACACTTGCTGGCAAATAGCAAGACACTCAGCACATGAAACCCCTGGCAAGGGGCATGACACTCAACACGTGAAACCTTTGGCAATGAGCAGGTAATTTATAAGTAATTAGAAGCTTTACTGTAGAGCATAATGTATCATGGGCATTGCGGTGTGTGTGTGTGGCATAATATTGTGCAGGGGGCATTACTGTGTTGGGCTTTCTGCCTACTTCTGTGACATCACAAGTTGTGAGAGAGACGTGATAGAGAGCGAGATGTGGGGGTGAGAGAGAGACGTGATGGAGATTGAGATGTGGGGGGTGAGAGAGAGACGTGATGGAGAGCGAGATGTGGGCACACCAATTCCACAGTGCCATCCCCTCCCGCCACTTGCGAGCGCCGCCACAATAAGAGCCAACGCACATATAGCTTCATATACTGTTATACTATACAGTGAAGCTGGCGCAAACCATGAGTCCAAAATATGTAGATAATATTATTATTAATAATAATAATAATAATAATAATATTTTTATTTATTTATATGGTGCCACGTGGGCTCTGCAGCGCCCATTACAGAGTACATAAACAAATGAGCAGAACAAGAAAACAGCACATACAGTTCCAGACAATATAGGACAAGTACAAGGTATTTAAGCATAGCTACATCAGCAAAACCTGGCACTGGAACAGGGTGGCAGAAAACCGAGAGTATGGTGCCATCGAAGGGAGTATTGAGTATAGCATAGTGTAAGAGAAGGAAAAGCACATGAGGGGAGAGGGCCGTGCTTGTGAGAGCTTACATGTACTGTAATAATGAATGGTGTTTAGCTGCAGTGAGAATACCAGTAGGTGGTTAGAACAAAAATCTGTGAGTCTGGTGGTACTGCGAGTGCCACATACAGCCACACTTATTTGTGGGTGCGAGCTGTTTGTACTTGTTTGTACTCATGCGACCTGGGAATTTCCCAGGACTGTAAAGCAGAACATTCCCAGGTCTCAGCCTGACTGCTTCTCAGCTAGTTTCCTTTCAAACATACCAAAAACCGAGGTTGATGCGCATTCACCTGCAAAAACCCGGGTTTTTGCTGCATGTGTAAAAGGGGTATTATACTGCTCATAATTGAGCAGTGAGAATTCCATTCCTAACTGAACATAACTGAAACTATTTGTTTTTCCAATTGTTACATTGTAAGTCTAGAATTAAAAATGTATCCACAATGAGATAAAATCTTCAGCTATAGTGGAGCTAATACCTGCATAATTAACAGGAAAACTTTTTTTAACCCCTGGATGTCTGAGGACCAATCTTCACTGGAAGTAGGTGAGTATTTTTTTTTTTTTACAGGTACCCTAATGGATTCTACTGGACAAGGGGACATGAATGGAGGCGTGGGATGTAGGTAAGTGTGTAAGCAAACTTATACTTTCAAGGTGTGTGTATGTGTGTTTATTTCTGTATTTCTTTTACTGTGGAACTACAAGTACCAGCAGGCCCATTAATACCTCGCATGCTGGTACTTGTGGTTCTCCAAGTTCCAACTTGCCTTGGCAGGCCAACCATGCTGGGATCCATAGTTTACTATAAAAATAAGTGAATTTAATAAATATATGGTGATGAAAGAAAAGCCCAGTTTCACTGAAATAAAGACACTTCTGTATATTTTGAATTAAAACACCCCCAAAACTGAAGTACTGTTTGCCTACTTCCGTGACATCACAAGTTGGATAGAAGTTGGCAGGTTGGTTGGTCTGATGAAAAGATGGTTAGATGTGTGGAGCACTGATGAAAAGTTGGTTAGATGTGTGGAGCACTGTTTTAGTTGAACAGACAAGTTGGATGGTTGGAAGTTTGGAGTGTTGGAGAAAAGTTGGTCTGATGTATGGCTAGCATAAGAGGGGAGTGAATAATTGAGGGGGCAACATATACAGAGGGGTGAGTTGCTGGGAGATTAAATGATGTAATGGCCTTTATGAATACTCCATGAAGTGCAATGCAGAAAATCAATTTGTGGTACATGGTTCATTTGAGATTAAAGCAAAATTATCTAGGCTAGAGTGTAAGGTTTCACTTGTTAAAGTTAAAAGTTCAGGTGCCTGTTTACTGTTGTTGTTCCGCTGTATGTTAACTGAGCATGACAAAGCAAAATGACAAACACAGTACAGTCACATTCACATCACAATACAACTGGTTTTATACAAAATTGGTTGCATTCTGTTTTTAGAGGTCATGAGGATTACAGTTTGAAAGATATATACATACATTTAAATGCAAAGATGATTTTTATTGAGGAGGCAAGGAAGGGTGGTTGTTTTGTTGCAACATTGGTTGGATGTTTCTGTCTGTTTTCATCCTGTTTAAGAACTGTGTAAGTCTATATAGTAATATTTTCTTAACTTTTTTAAAACAACCCTTCTTAGGCAACCCTGTTCAGCCTAGCATCTTTCCTTAAGAATGGTAAGTATCCATTTGTGTCTGATAATTGCAATTAAGGATTAATTTAACACCCCTCCCCCAGTTACAGAGCATGCAATAAAACTCAACTAAAACAAACACTGAGATAGGAGTTTACCAACTATTTAAAGTTGAAATAAAGTATCATCCTAGAATACAATATATCTTATGATAAATTTGACAGTATAGATTACCTAATATAATAGACTATCACTGCAGCATGTATTTTCTAAGCAGACCCAAACTGCAAATGATGAGTGTAGATTATCTAATATGATAAAATATCACTGCAGCATATATAATTATATAAAGATATAATTATAGTGCTTTTTGGTCCTTGACCTCCCTCCCTCATATCTCCCTCTTCTGTGTTCAAAAAGGCCTCATACCAGAGACTGGCCTGGAGCCCAGATAACTGGATTGTGAACCAGGCAGCACTCCTCATGCAGTTTTGTCTATTGGCTGGTTCAGCCATTACATATTGTAGATTGAATTTTTCTTCCTAGGAGCTCTGGGTTTCTATGCTAGCTTTGAAGAAAAAACACAATGCATTTTTAAACTTTATTTTTTTGCAGTTGTTTAACTTAAAATACTGATCTAATTTACAGTTTAAGATTATGTTTAATCCTCTGTATATTCTTTAATTTAGTTTACCGCTCTTAGCATCATTACAGCCGGTGTCATTATCATTACAGAACCCTATCCAGGGAGATTTTCCTCGGGGCTGGTTTAATCTGCCAGTTTTCAAGCTCTATGTTCCCATTTTGTGTATTCCATTAGCAGGTTCACTGCTGCTGAAAACAGAATCACTTACATTGTACAACCTGTTTGAATTCCCCATTCCGTTCCCTGCCATATGCAGTTTCTTGTGCTTTTCTAAACTCACAAAATTGCTTTATAATAGGTTTTAGCCAGCTGCATCACTTTCTTGGGTGCACTGGATACTTTGCTAGACTTTCATTTCTATTTTAAGGAACAAATCTCACACATGCAAACCAGATTTAGTTACAGGGGTGTCATGTCTGCCATTTGTGATTTTAAACACTCCAGTGAATGTAAAAGTTGTGTTACATTTTTCATTCACTTAAAATGTCTTATAAAAAAAGAATAGATTCTTTTGTAGGCGTAATAGTTTTTTACATCATCACAAAGAGGAGGCTGGGAGCAGTGAGTGCCCATCCAGTCATCCCACAAGCTGGGCACAGGTGCTTCAGGGGCAACAATTGTTACTCCCAGTGCTTAAAGTGGGCCGGAACTGCGTTCCGTCACTTCAAATTGAAGGCGGAACCAGTTCCGCCTCCGTCCGGCCACTAGCGTCTGCTCAGTGTACTTGGAAACTTGCAGCAGCCGCCAGCCAATCCTGGCTCATGGGCGGACCGGCTGCCAATAAAAAGAAAGCAAGGCTTTTTTAAAAAAAAAAAGTGGGTGAGCATGTGAGCCAATCATGGCTCGCGCACCGCCAGCCAATGAGAAGCTGCCTAGTGGCACCTTCTCATTGGCTGGCGGTCCGCTAGCCGTGATTGGTGCACAATCGGCGCCATAATCAGATTCAAAGAGCGGCCTCTTCTTTTGATCAGCAGCCGGTCCGCAGGAATGGCTGACGGCTGCAGACAACGTCAAACCTCACTACAGCTGGGACCCACTGACGCACTCTGCTACTCCTCCGTCCCACTGACAGAGGTGTACTCCCTCCTCTCTCCCGCGTCTAGCAGTCCCCGGATAGCCGCCTCCCTCCAGTGCAGTGCCACCGGCTGTCCCCATCTCTATGATGCCGGTGGACAGCACATTTCACAGTTCAAGCTTGTGGCTTCTCTCACAAATAAATAAACAATAATCATTGCACTGCGATGCAGGAGGACTGACAGGCAGACCCATCGCAGTGCACCGATTATTGTTTATTTATTTGTGAGAGAATCCTCAAGCTTGAACTGTGATCTGTGCTGCCGCGGCACAGCTCCGTGCAGCCCTTTCATTTCCCAAGCAGTGCAGGGGACACTCACTGCACTACTCCTCGGCAGGAACTCCCGTCTTCCTCGGCTCCAGTCCACAGCTGCCAGTGCCTCCCATAATTACACTTACACAGGTCAGATGTGAGCTGCTGCTGTCCCTGGGGAAGGAGGGAGAAGGGGAGTGTGTGTGTACTATCTGCAGTCCCAGCATATGTGTGTGTGTGTAATTTGCAGTCCTATTGTGTATGTATGTGTGTGTGTGGGAGGGGGGGGGGGGATGAGCATGTGTGTAATGTATTCTGCAGTTTAAGTGTCTGTGAGTGTGTGGGGGGGACAGTCTGCGGTCCCAGTGTGTGTTTGTAATTTGCAGTCATGGTGTGGTGGGGCAGACTGCAGTCCCAGTGTGTGTGTGTATGTACAGTCTGCAGTCCCAGTGTGTGTGCGGGGGCATTTTATTTATATATGACACACACACACGCCCCCCACCCTACCAAATCCTGTGTTTGCCCCTGCAGTGGACGATGAGGGTGCAGCTACAGGAGCTCGGAGTTGTTGCACTGCTGTTCGGGATCTTTCTGTGAGTACCGGGGCTGAGACCCCCTCGCTGTGTTTATATAGTGATACTGCTCTGTATGTATCCAGCTGGGGTCCCCTACCCCCATCTTGGCTGTGTATTGGGTTAACTTATATGCTTCCCAGGTTGCAGGTGTAGTTTTAGGCTGGCTCAGTTTTTTCATTAATGTTAAAGTAACAGTGATGTAATTAGGTGTAATGGAGCTGATTTTTAATTGGGGGTACTATTGTGTGACCACGCCCCTTCTTAGTGAGGCCACACCCCTTTCTGCGGCGCGCGCCTATGGTGCGCAGGTGATAGTGGAGATGAGTTCCCCCACCTCTCCAGGACCACTTTAAGCCCTGGTTACTCCCCTTCGGCCCCGTGCCCTGGGAGGCAGCACTAGTTGCACTGCTCACTTTATAGCACTGAGTAGTATTAATCTTCATTACATTGGACTCCGTCTCTGTGCTGAGTGGTTGTAGTTGCACTGGGAGGAAACATATAAGGCCACATTCTGTCGGACAGAACATACACAATTTCACAGCCAAAAGAGAAGCGAATATTCATCTGACGAATGTATAAAGTCTTGCTCATCTCTAATGGCGATTTGTATGCACTGATAACAAGCATAATACCACTGCGCCATAAAATTGACACAGAAGCTAAATTTAACAAAAATTTTAAACAATTCTTTGAAGTATGTGTGCCTGTTGGGGTGCAATATCAAGCACAGGCATATCATGAGGCCATGGCACCTTCTCCAGAACTGAATGGGCCAGGGGGCGTGGCCAGCATGTGGGATACGTTGAAATGAATAGAATGGTATGGGCCCAAAAAGTAGTGTGTGTGTGCGCCTCTAACAAGTGTGTGCATCTGCCTAAGAATCCTTATACTGGCAGCCTGCAAATAGGTGTATAGCCAACAAGTAATGTGGGGGGTCATTCAGACCCGATCGCACTCTAGCTTTTTTTGCAGTGGTGCAATTGGGTCTGAACTGCGCATGCGTATGCTCCACAATGCGCAGGCGTGTCGGCCGCCGGAGATGGGGATTGCCGGATAGTGACGGATTTAAAGAAGAAAGCGATCGCACTGTTGATCACAGAAAGATTGATAGGAAGAGGCCATTTGTGGGTGTCAACTGACCATTTCTAGGGCGTGTCCGGAAAAACGCAGGCGTGCCCAGCCGATTGGAGGGAGGATTCCTGACGTCAGCTCCTCGCCGGATCATCGCATCGGTTGAGTAAGTCCTGAGCTGTGCAGAGACCGCACAAAATTTTGTTTGTGCAGCTCTCTGCACAAGCGTTCGCACCCCTGCACATTGATTACCCCCTCCCCCTGTAGGCAGCAACTACCTTATCGCAGCACTGTAAAATAATGCCTGTGTGCGATCAGGTCTGATCACCCCCTGTGTCCGACGCTCAACACATTAGATGCTCTATCCACATGTATTGTTCTCAGTGCTGCAACTCCGCACATTTTGATTCCTTACAGCGCTGTACTATTACAGGGGACTCACACACTACAGTAAGCCCT
Organism: Pseudophryne corroboree; assembly: GCF_028390025.1. NCBI lineage: Eukaryota > Metazoa > Chordata > Amphibia > Anura > Myobatrachidae > Pseudophryne > Pseudophryne corroboree. Next base: position 275,247,008 of record NC_086449.1, read on the forward strand.
TTGCCCAGCACTTAACTTTTACAGGGGTCTCACACTACAGTAAGCCCTCTGCCCAGTGCTTTACTATTACAGGGGTCTCACATGCTAAAGTAAGCCCTATGCCTGGCACTTTACTATTACAGGGGTTTTACACACTATAGTAAGCCCTATGCCCGGCACTTTACTATTACAGGGGTCTCACACGCTACCGTAAGCCCTATGCCCAGTGCTTTACTATTATAGGGGTCTCGCACGCTACATTAAGCCCTATGCCTGACACCTTACTATTACAGGGGTCTCACACGCTACAGTAAGCCCTATGCCCGGCACTTTACTATTACAGGGGTCTCACGCTACAGTAAGCCCTATGCCTGGCACTTTACTATTACAGGGATCTTACACACTACAGTAAGCCCTATGCTCAGTGCTTTACTATTACACGGGTCTCACAGGCTACAGTAAGCCCTATGCCCGGCACTTAACTATTACAGGGGTCTTACACGCTACAGTAAGCCCTATGCTCAGTGCTTTATTATTACACGGGTCTCACAGGCTACAGTAAGCCCTATGCCCGGCGCTTTACTATTACAGGGGTCTTACACGCTACAGTAAGCCGTATGCCCGGCACTTTACTATTACAGGGGTCTCACGCTACAGTAAGCCCTATGCCTGGCACTTTACTATTACAGGGGTCTTACACACTACAGTAAGCCCTATGCCCGGCGCTTTACTATTACAGCCCTGCTGCCCAGGACTGATCTTTTCTGGTGCTGCAGTGTAAAACACAAAAATAGGATTTTGGTACTTACCGGTAAATCCTTTTCTCTTAGTCCGTAGAGGATGCTGGGGACTCCAACAGGACCATGGGGTATAGACGGATCCGCAGGAGCTTGGGCACACTATAAAGACTTAAACTTGGTGTGAACTGGCTCCTCCCTCTATGCCCCTCCTCCAGACCTCAGTCAGAAACTGTGCCCAGGAGAGATGGACATTTCGAGGAAAGAATTTCTAAACACGGTGAGTGTCATACCAGCTCAAACCACGAACATACCGCAGAACGTGGCATTCAATAGAAAACCAGCCTACGGCATGAAAAAGACACAGCCACATGCTGAAAGAATAAGTAACACAACCTGTGTGCTAACACAACCAATAATAAGACACCTCATGCCATTGCCTGAACAGCATCAGCAACAGTCTGACAGAGAAGAAACACCACGAAAGTATAACCAAAAGCAATAACTGTAGACACAGTACGCACTGGGACGGGTGCCCAGCATCCTCTACGGACTAAGAGAAAAGGATTTACCGGTAAGTACCAAAATCCTATTTTCTCATACGTCCTAGAGGATGCTGGGGACTCCAACAGGACCATGGGGTCAATACCAAAGCTCCAGAACGGGCGGGAGAGTGCGAACGACTCTGCAGCACCTATTGAGCAAACAAAAGGTCCCCCTCGACCAGGGTATCAAACTTGCAGAGCATAGCAAAAGCGCTTGAACCCGACCAAGTATCCACTCTGCAAAGTTGACCCGCTGAGACTCCTCGGGCATCCGCCCAAGAAGAGCCCATCTTCCCAGTATAATGGGCCTCCACCGACTTCGGTGACGGCAATCCAGCCGTAGAACGAACATGCCAAATAGCATCCAAATCCAGCGCGTAACCAAACTGGCGACCTAAATATTCAAATCCCTGACTACATCGAGGGAATTTGAATCAGCTAATGCCTAAGTAACCACCGGCATCAATATAGGGCAAATTCTGGGAAACCCAGAAAACCACTCTCGGCAGAACTACTAAACAAGTTCTCAATTCCTTTCTATCCACACGAAAGATCAAACAAGGCTCTTGTGAGACAAAACCACCACATCCAACACCCGCTTTACGGATGTCAAAGCCAAGAGCATGACCACTTTCCAAGAAAAAAGTTTTCGTAAAGAAACTATTAGGCCACACTTCCAACTCTAAACTTGCCTCCACACCGGTTTGTAAAGCATGGATAAGAACGACCTAGCTGAAAAGCTTCCATAGGAGCCTTCCTGGATACAGTGGTAAAGCTTAGCCGTTACTTCTTCCGTAACTTAACGAATTAAGGAAAGGACTTCACTGGGAACACCCTTTCGGATTAGGATATGGCATTCCACCGCCCAACGTCAGACGCAGCCGCGGTAAGTCTTGAAACACGGCCTGATCCTGTTGTAAAGAAAAAGGTCAGGAATCTTCTATGAGTAAATCATGAACACCTGGATAGCAACCCCTCCGTGGTAAGACCGAATCCAAGAGGATCGCCTGAACCTTAGTTCATCCCACGTTCATCACCTTCAAACCAAAATGAAAGCGGAGAGGCCACCTAGACCGACTAAAAACCATGGTGTCACGAGGTTGTCCACTGCTATAGCTTAAGCGTCCCCTGACCTGGAACAATAACCCTGAGGCCTCTCCTGGAGGCGAGACGCCAACATATCCAATTGCGACAATCCTCAAAGACTTGTCACGACTGTGAAAACTCCTCGATGACGACCGAATTTTTCCCGGATGGAGATCACGGCAGCAGAGGAAATCTATTTCTCCGTCGTTCACCTCCGGAACGAAGCTTGTTAATATAGCGGTTACCAGACTCTCCACCCAACGGCAAAACTATGCATCTACTGCCATTGCCGCTTTGCTCCTTGTTCCGCCATAGCAGTTCACTTATGCCACTGCTGACAAGACGTCGAGCAGAACTAACACGGGCAGAACACGAAGAATACGTTTGTCGAAACTAACTCTTAATTCAAGCAAGTTTATATCAGACAAGTTTTCCAACTCTCCCCTGGAAACACGTCTCTTGCAAGTACTGCTCCTCCATCTCGGAGATCTATATGCACGGACATCAGGATTTACACCCAGAACCCGAACCTTCATTCCTCTAGAACAGTGATTTTCAACCTTTTTTTACTCGCGGCACACCGAACAATATTTTAAAATTGCCAAGGCGCACCATCAGTTCCACACAGAAAAAAACAAAAAGCACACATTGGCCCTCACAGTAAAAAAAACACATACATTGGCTTACACAGAAAATACAATAACATTGCTCCCCACATAAATCATGTTGCTCCCTACATTAATTATTCACATTGTTCCCCCCATAAATCCATAAATCCTTATTCTCCCCACATAAATCCTATTGTTTAAACACAAAAAACACAATTCCTGCGCACTGATCAAGGGTATAAGACACTCTATTAGATGTCAGTAAATTAAAAAAACCTTCTACGTTTAGCGTTCAGAATGGGTATGAAAGAACAGTCTCAGTGGATCAATTTCAAAGCCGGTTAAAGTTCAAAAAAATATATATACTACAGTCAATCCTTTTGCTGATCTCCTTTGAATATAGAAGATCAGGCCAATAGTTTGAAGCAATGTCCCAATAAAATTAATTTTAACAGTCAAATGTAGATTCTCTTATCTGGCCTCGTCCTGGGTCCTCCAACCAAACAGTAAACGTGATAAAACTTGAATTCAGTCAACCCAACCGTTTTTCAATTCTTTGTCTCTGTCCTCAAGCAGTGGTACATGAAAGACAAATATTGGGGAATCATAGTGCAGACTTATAAAAGTTTATTTAAACACGTTTACAATTAAAAGACTTAGCATGCGTACCCTAAGTGACCTTCGGTGGAAGGCACAATGATGGGCGTATAGGGGTAATACAGAAGCTTCCCCTATTAAGCTTTTACCTTCACCGAGTTCAGGGCCGCAGGAAACACCAACGCGTTTCAACCAGTATGGTCTTTATCAAGGTGCCTATTGTTGCCCACAGGAGAAATAAAATAACAGATATTAGCCCCTACCAGTCAGCTGTCCTCCTCCCTGTCTCTCAGTGGTGGGAGTTGTTCATTGTAGAGTGCTGCAAATACTGAGCAGCGGGCGGTCTGGCAGGTGTGGATGTGGGTGGGCAAGGAAAGCTGTGTATGCAGGCAGGAACTGGAAGATGTGGGTGGTGAGACGCAGCGTCCATGACCTATGACATCACACCGCCGCGTCTTCAAAGCATAGGTCACGGTCGGAGCACGACTGATCCTCTAAGAAGAGCCCGGGCAAACAGTTCACTCTGAAGGTGGAGGAAGCCGCTCTGGCTCCGCGGCACACCTTGCAACTGGTCGCGGCACACTAGTGTGCCACGGCACACTGGTTTAAAAAGCCTGCTCTAGAAGGAGAGAACCGAGCAGACACCACAGGAGCGATGTCCTGGCCGTTAGGCTTATATTCATGTGCGTGTGCAGGTGAGACCCGGACCACCTTTTCAACTGGTCTCTTGAAAACCACTCCGGCAATAAAGCCTCTCACCAAAAAAGGCCTCTCCGGCCGCAGCCAACCGGTTAAATAACTGAACACCTTGATGAAGTGTCACAGGAAAACCAATCCAACCCTGGATCTGCAGACCTCTTTTCACATGGAAAACCCCCGAACGTTTACTGGTCATTATCAACTCTGAAAAAACCACCTCCAACCTTTGTGTTGTTGGAAACAACAGCCGATCCCTGTGTCAAGGAAAAGTCAGAGAGAAACAACGATTTGCACCTTTATACAGGGACCACCGGATAATGCTCTAATCCTGACGCACCTCTGTACGGCGTTGTGTACTATCTTCCCTTCCAGAATGGAATGGCAAGAACTATTAGAAAAACAGTAAAGGGAAACAACCGTAACTCCAAATGTTCCCCTTTGGATTCTATAAATAACCCACAGGTCCCAGTCTATTTCTTGACCAACCGAAGCATAGTAGACAAGTGCTCGCCGGAGCGGGGACCAGCCCGATAGACTCAGCGACAAGTGGTGGATGTGGAGGAAACAAAAACGACATCCACTTCTGTGTACCTAACAAGGCTGCAGAACTCTTACCTTTTCACCTTCCCCTGACTACACAGAACAGAAAAAAGGACTGTATCGAACCGGTTAAAATGACCACATCCCACAAAAGAATGCGTCACCAACCGTTGTGAAAGAGGCTAACACACGAAGTTAGACTTACCAGAGGAATCCGCCGAGATTGACTGACCATAGGCCACCAAACAGCTGTATACCTTCCTCCATCATCTCCCGGAGACATCCTCAGCATTTTTCCGGTCACACCTCTGTCACGTGGCAGCCTGCTGCAATGTTATAAGGTAGAATAAACATAGACAAGCCTACCCACACTGGGTAGGGTAATTCTATCGGATGCCTACCCGAATACAACACTCCCTCAAGTGCATACAGCGCAACATGGTCAAAGTATAGAAATAAAATTTCACTTAGCTGCCGGTGTATGATCCCTTGCGACCGGGCTCTGCGTCGGCCAGGAGTTGACTGTCATAATTTTCTCTCCGCGATGTGAAGAGAAGAATATTGGGACTCCTTGAGAGGATCGAAGCAACTCGTCATGGCCAATCTAGAGCTTAATCAACAGAGCAACCAGTACATGATAAGAATACCATTATTTCAGCATTCATGGATATACATCAGGTAATACACAATAAAACACATATATCCTAACCATGCATATATAAACCTATATCTACATATATACACATATAGATATAACCTATATGCAAGTGGATTGGCCAGACCTGTCAGGTCTCTAGTGACGGTAATGTGTTGTGAATGTGTATGACCATGTACTGACACGCCCCCGATGTGGATCTACCAGGAACATTGAGGTTGACAGAAACTTAGTAAATGTCGACAGAAAGGAATAGTAAGCGGGCAAAAAATAATCACGGAACCCCGAGGGGTCCGAAGGAAGGATACAAATACAATTCTGATAACACTCCCCCCACATATTCCAATAAAAATATATAAGAGCAAAAATGACAGCACTCAAAACCATAGTACAGAATGAATAGATGGTGCAAGGCAGTAAAATAACATAAAGGCACTCGCTTATCCAGCTCATTGGAAAAAGCAAAACAAGCCAGCACTCACGGTTTAGATGAGAAAATGAAGAAGATTTATTCCATATCAAGGCGACAAGTGTACACATACAGGCACAGCCCAACAGCTGTTTCAACCGATACAGATTTGGGAGGGTATAGAGTGATGATTATATAAATATATATATATATATATATATATACAGGTACAAGGCAATAACAGCCTGACATTTTTTTTTTATTTTTTTTACCCAGGAAATACCGTTGATGCCGACAGGGCATCCCCAAACAACTGTATCTCGCCTATCGTGTTTACTGTTTTAATCACACAAACACCAATTTGCTAATACTTAATTTCCCGAATCAAGTACTGCCATGCGCTGGCGAAGCCGACAGTTATCCCCACAGCAGCTTGTGACAAAGCCCTCACACCTGCCGACATATGTCGACTAACCAATAGTGGGTACAAACAAGGAAACCGTGAATATATGTAATTATGCGCCCCTTATCAAACCTAAGGCTATATGACACCTATATAGCTTTAAAACACTGTGCCCCCCCTCCAACTCACTATCCAGCAAGTCCTGGCGGGGATCTGAGGAAAATGGTACTGATTTCCCTGTGAGGGCTAAGCTCCGCCCCTTCCCGGCGCGCTTAAGCCCGCTCAAATTATAAAAATATATAAACCCAAAAACTAGCTGGGGACCCTATATACAGGGGTTAACCCCCTGTATAACTCGCTTTATGTCCCAACGCAGCCCAGGGCGTCGCCCCCCCCCCCCCCCTGCGCCCCGCACCCACGGAAGCCGTTGGTGTGTGGGAGCCATGGACCGCAGCGTGCATGCTGCGGTACCCTGGCGGGGCGAAGACACCCGGTGTCCGGGTATATTCCCCCGCCCGGGATCCTTTTTATAAATGCCACCCAGGGCGCTCCCCCCCAGCGCCCTGCACCCTGCAGGCCGATGGAGAGCGGGAGCAGAGAGCGCAGCGCTACTGCTGCTGCTCCCTCCCGTTCGCGGCGCACTGGCGGGGCGGGAACCGAAGTATGTCCCCCCGCCAGTGAACTACATATTATATGCTATATGCTGGCCAGAGTGCTCCCCCCCAGCGCCCTGCACCCTGCAGGTGATGGTATGTGTGGGAGCAGGGAGCGCAGCGCTACCGCTGTCTCTCCCCCCTGCGGCACCCTGGTGGAGTGAACATACGCTGTGCCCAGGCACCGAAATATGTCCCCCACCAGCATTGTAGACCCTCAGCAACATGCCCCCAGGGCGCTCCCCCCCAGCGCCCTGCCAGAGACGTTGGTGTGTGGGAGCATGGAGCGCAGCACTACCGCTGCTGTTACCTCCGTTACTGAAGTCTTCTGCCGTCACTGAAGTCTTCTTTTCTTCCAATACTCCCCCGGCTTCTTTCTTCCGGCTTTCATGAGGGGATTGACGGCGCGGCTCCGGGAACAAGCAGCTAGGCGAACCAAGTGATCGAACGCTCTGGAGCTAATGGTGTCCAGTAGCCGAGAAGCAGAGCCTTTAAACTAAGAAGAAGTAGGTCCTGCTTCTCTCCCCTCACTCCCACGCTGCAGAGAGCCTGTAGCCAGCAGGTCTACCTGAAAATAACAAACCTAACTAAAATCTTTCAGAGAAACTCAGTAGAGCTCCCCTAGTGTGTGTCCATTCACTCCTGGGCACAAAGTCTAACTGAGGTCTGGAGGAGGGGCATAGAGGGAGGAGCCAGTTCACACCCAGTTTAAGTCTTTATAGTGTGCCCAAGCTCCTGCGGATCCGTCTATACCCCATGGTCCTGTTGGAGTCCCCAACATCCCATAGGACGTATGAGAAATACAGTTAAGTTTATTTTAAGGACTGCTCAGTGACCAGTGTCCTGGCTGATTAAATTCTGGAGTGAGTCTTATGGGGCAGATTTAATTAGCTATGAAAGACTGGGCTGCAGAAAAGATGGTGGTGAAGGGGCGCAGAGGAAAGGTGGGTAGTGTGTGCAAATGGAAAAAAGAAGGTAAGGGGAGGCTACAGGGTAAATTGAAACCACCTCTAAATAGGGCCTTTGCTTATGGGGTGAGTAGGAATAAGCTTACCTGAATTGGGATGTGTAGGAAACAGGGAAGAGCAGTGGTCCAGATGTGATGGTCCGGATGGAGGGGGCAGATCAGAGGGAAGATGAAGAGCTGCACCCCCTAGGGGCAGCATGCGGCTGCGCACTTTGCCTTTTTGTTGCTGCTCCTCTTAGCACTGTTCTGCCACTGGAACTGGGTGGGCGATCGCGGTGGTTAATCACTAAAACTGTGGAATATAAAATCATGGGCTGTCTGCCCCTGGCAGCGTCCCCTGTCTCCTCCAGAGTACATGCTCACCCATCCCTGGTGCCAAGTCTATGGTGCCCACAATTTAAACCCCAGATGTTTAAACCTTCTATCTCCAAAAGTGATAAATAAGAGAAGCCTGAATATAAAGAATTAATTACTCAGTCAAATGTATTCTGTTTTAGGCTGCAATGGCTACATCACATTTTCTGCTATAAACCATTATTCCCCTGATGAATGAATGTATTAGCAACAAAAGTCACTCAGGAATTCATACTAAGCCACACAAACAGTCATTTAAAATGAGCATATCATTGTGAGCTTAAACAGACTAAGTTTAATGTACAATGAGCAGCAGGAAGCTGTCAGGGTAGCTGCAATTGTGTTCTTACCTCAGACTCTTACTATTAAATAAAAATAAAAACAAAGAAAAACTATTAGGTGTGGAAGAGGTTAAATGTGTTAGCGTTTAACAACTTTGGTGGCACTAATCTTGGCATATCCCCATTGTGGAGACACTGAATACAATTCAATCCTTTCTTTTTATCCTGCTATTTAAACATTGCCAATTAACTCCCTAGGGTTCCCTATTCGGTAGGAAAAAAACCCGTTCTTAATCAAGTGCTGCTTACCTTCAGCTGAACGTGATCCCCCTGGGCCGGTGCCACTCCAGAGTTCCTGTGCGACTTGCAACTCACATTCCCCATCAATTATCCTGAGCAGCTTCCTTTTCTCTTTTCACCCTGTGATCCAACTGGAGCACTTCCCTTTTCAACAGCAGTTCAAAAGCATTTTTTTGCTGTAAAATCACAATAGCTGGTTTTAAATGAGTGGTCGGCAGAAAACCGTGTAACAGGTTGGCATGATGCCTGTCTATCGTGCACTTCCCTGTAAGCTAGATGCATCCTATATCATTTTTATTTATGACTGTGTTGTAATGTGAATATTTCCCTTCTGAAAATGGATAGGTTATTAACAGTGTGTGTATATATATATATATATATATATATATATATATATATAATCATCACTGTATACCCTCCCAAAGATTCATAGATGGGTTAATCCCCCTCCTGGATGATTGCGCTCCTAACCAATATCTATATACTTGACCTCTGTTCTATAACCGCTAGTCCAGAAACATCTGAACTTTTTATTGGACACAACTATGTTTCTCAAAGAATTGGATAATCTGCAATAATGTTACATATGAATTATGGATGGTGTTTGCAGACGTTACCAGTTTATACAGTGATCTTATACAAGGTGGGAATGCTTACAGTTAAAGATTTATTAGAAAAGAGTGATCTGTTTGATGATGGGTATATAGATTTTTTTTTCTGCTGCTTTTGGAGTTTATTTTGACTAAAAACTATTTTATGTTCGACGATCGATATCATTTACAGATTAAGGGGGTTGCCCAGGGCTCAGCGGTACCCCCGGCATTTGTCAATGCTTTCATGTTTTTTGTTGAGCAGAGAATATTTTTGGATAACCTAGACGTAGCCTTGAAGGTGTGGTTTTATACTAGTTATATAGACGACTTGTTTATTGTGTGGCATGATGCTGACCGTCCTTTCAGAGATTTTATGGATGATCATAATCTTAAAGATTGCCCAGGTAAAATTTACAGTCAGAATCAAACAGGGTACTATTGTTTTTTTTAGATGTGAAAGTTAGATGGAGCCGCACTAATGACAGCAGTACATTATAAACAGACAGATCGCAACACTTTCTTGTAGAGTGATTGTCACCCTAACAGTTTAAAACTAGGATTACCATATTCACAGATGATCTGCATTAGACATGTCAGTGGTAATATTCCAGTTGCCGATACACAGTGTGTACTAGTTGCCGATACACAGATTGACACAGTTATATTCTAGTTGCCGTTACACAGTGTGTACTAGTTGCCGGTACACAGATTGACACAGTTATATTCTAGTTGCCGTTACACAGTGTGTACTAGTTGCCGGTACACAGATTGACACAGTTATATTCTAGTTGCCGTTACACAGTGTGTACTAGTTGCCGGTACACAGATTGACACAGTTATATTCTAGTTGCCGTTACACAGTGTGTACTAGTTGCCGGTACACAGATTGACACAGTTATATTCTAGTTGCCGTTACACAGTGTGTACTAGTTGCCGATACACAGATTGACACAGTTATATTCTAGTTGCCGTTACACAGTGTGTACTAGTTGCCGATACACAGATTGACACAGTTATATTCTAGTTGCCGTTACACAGTGTGTACTAGTTGCCGATACACAGATTGACACAGTTATATTCTAGTTGCCGTTACACAGTGTGTACTAGTTGCCGGTACACAGATTGACACAGTTTATTGGAAAATTGTTACGCGTGGTTGTTTCAGTACTCATTTGGTAGCTAAAAAAAAAAAGGTTTTATGTATGGATTATAAGGTTTTGTTGGAGAAGATAATCAAGAATAGATTTAATGAGGTCCTACCAAGGTGAACCAATTTAATGTCAGGTCATCTCTTATCAAAACTATAGCCCAAAAACATTTGCATATACTTAAAACCAATGGTGCTTTGTCAATAGCCAATACAGAATTAATGGCATGCTAATCAAGAGGGCATCATTTATGGGATCTCCTTGTAAAGCCAGACTTTACAGATATGGAGCTTATCATTTCTACACATTTTTTGATTGCTAAAAAAATGGGATGCTTTAGGTATACCTGTGTGACATGTCAATGTTTAATTGCTGGTAAAAATACTTTATCCATCACCATCTCACTTGCAATAGTTCATATGTAATTTACCAAATCATTTATCCATGCAGAGTGTCATATGTTGGAAAAACTCAATGTAAATTTAAAGAAAGTATCGCTACCCATAATTCTTCCATCAGAGCTGCCTTGAAAAGCAAAAGTAGTGACCAACCAGTAGCATGCCACTTGGCTAAGTTTAATCATAACTTATACAATTTGTTTAATAGATGATAGAGTCAATTCCCAAGCCAGTGAGAGGAGGCGACCGTAAGCTCTTATTATTACAGTGTGAGCAGTGGATCTATCCGCTTGAAGTCATTGCAACCCATGGTTTCAATGAAAATCTCGTATTCTCTGCTTATTAAATATTGATGTTTATTATATTGCTGATTTCATGTGTTATTGATATACTATTTGTCTAAATCGCTTGAATACATTGTATTTTTATATGTGTATTTGCTTTATATTGACAGTGCTGTTGCTGTACAGTGGTTTTGCATTGTCATGGTGATTGGTCACATGATATATGCGACCAGCACCTGGTCAGAGCACGATGACGTAATTTACAGACGCCCAAGTAGGAACTCGGTCCATGGCTTATGGCGCGGTTTCACTTTGGGTGGCACAGTACTTAAGGTAAGACATGTTTGTTATTTGCTTATTTCCTGACAACAGTACAGTAAAGCACTGAAACATGCCGGTTTATTAAAGACGATGAATGGCGCACCTTATATACTGTATATGAGAAGCAGTTAGCTTCCCGACAGATGGGATTCTGGCGATCAATATACCGACGCCGAAATCCCGAAGGAGGACGCAATGCCGGCGTCCACATACTGACGCCGCTCGGGATGCCGGTGTCACATTACTGACAGCTGGCATCCTGATCATTCTTGCAGCAGGACATGCTGGAGTCCTGACACACGGTGTGTGTGTGTGTGTGTGTGTGTGCAGGGCCGAAACTAGGGGGGGGCTAGGGGGGCAGGCGACCTGGGCGCCGGATTGGAGGGGGCGCCGAGACCCCCAAACACCGCCGCGGCACTTTTAAACCCCCTTCTCCTGAGTGCCCAGCTCGGGGGCGGGGTTTCGCGGAATGACGCGATTGCGTCGTGACGTCACGGCGCAAACGCGTCATTCAACGAAACCCCGCCGGAGGAGGGAGAACTGAAGGGGGAGCCCGGAGCCGCGCAGACGAGGAGGGAGAGGCGGCTGAAGAGCGGCGAGAACCGCTTCAAATGTAAGTCAGCCCCTCTCCCTTCCTCTCTCTCTCTCTCTCTCTCTCTCCCTCCCTCCCTCTCCCCACCACCTGCCGTAATGTTTAAAATGGGGACCTGTGCCTGCGTACTGTGTAAAATGGGGACCTGTGCCTGCGTACTGTGTAAAATGGGGACCTGTGCCAGCGTACTGTGTAAAATGGGGACCTGTGCCAGCGTACTGTGTAAAATGGGGACCTGTGCCAGCGTACTGTGTAAAATGGGGACCTGTGCCAGCGTACTGTGTAAAATGGGGACCTGTGCCAGCGTACTGTGTAAAATGGGGACCTGTGCCAGCGTACTGTGTAAAATGGGGACCTGTGCCTGCGTACTGTGTAAAATGGGGACCTGTGCCAGCGTAATGTGTAAAATGGGGACCTGTGCCAGCGTACTGTGTAAAATGGGGACCTGTGCCAGCGTACTGTGTAAAATGGGGACCTGTGCCAGCGTACTGTGTAAAATGGGGACACTTGCCAGCGTACTGTGTAAAATGGGGACCTGTGCCTGCGTACTGTGTAAAATGGGGACCTGTGCCAGCGTACTGTGTAAAATGGGGACCTGTGCCAGCGTACTGTGTAAAATGGGGACCTGTGCCAGCGTACTGTGTAAAATGGGGACCTGTGCCAGCGTACTGTGTAAAATGGGGACCTGTGCCTGCGTACTGTGTAAAATGGGGACCTGTGCCTGCGTACTGTGTAAAATGGGGACCTGTGCCAGCGTACTGTGTAAAATGGGGACCTGTGCCAGCGTACTGTGTAAAATGGGGACCTGTGCCTGCGTACTGTGTAAAATGGGGACCTGTGCCAGCGTAATGTGTAAAATGGGGACCTGTGCCAGCGTACTGTGTAAAATGGGGACCTGTGCCAGCGTACTGTGTAAAATGGGGACCTGTGCCAGCGTACTGTGTAAAATGGGGACCTGTGCCAGCGTACTGTGTAAAATGGGGACCTGTGCCAGCGTACTGTGTAAAATGGGGACCTGTGCCTGCGTACTGTGTAAAATGGGGACCTGTGCCTGCCGCAATGTGTAAAATGGGGACCTGTGCCTGCCGCAATGTGTAAAATGGGGACACTTGCCAGCTTACTGTGTAAAATGGGGACACGTGCCTGCCGCAATGTGTAAAATGGGGACACTTTTTCCTGCCGCAATGTGTAAAATGGGGACACTTTTTCCTGCCGCAATGTGTAAAATGGGGACACTTTTTCCTGGATATGAAATTTATGTTAGAAAAGGCAGTTTTTCAGGTTAAAAAGTTCTGAAAGAGATATATATATATATATATATATATAATATTTTTATTTATTTATTTATTTATTTATTTTTTATTTTATTATTTTTATTTATTTATTGTAAAATAATTTTATTTATTTTTTGCGGGGGGGGGGGGGGGTCAAATGACTACCTTGCCCCGGGTGACAGAAATCCTAGTTTCGGCCCTGGTGTGTGTGTGTGTGTGTGTGTGTGGGGGGGGGGGGGGGGGGGGGCTGGGGTGGGGGGGAGAGTTGGGTTTAGGCACTTAGAAGGGGAGGTTAGGGTTAGTCATCAAGCGGAGAGGGTTAGGTTTAGGCAGCGGGGAAGGGAGAGTTAGGGATAGAGACCAAGCGGAGAGGGCTTGGGTTAGGCACCCAGAAGGGAGTGTTAGGGTAGGGAAAAGGTGAGGCTAATTAGGGGGCTGTCGGGATTCTGATGGTTGGGATGCTGCTGTCGGTATACTGATAGCCGGAATCCCATCCATCGGGAAATCATACTGAACCCATATATTTTCATTTCAACAAATCTTAGTTTATTATTTTATTTTAAATAGATTGCAATGAACTACAGAACATCACCTACAACAATACTATGAGTCATATGAATCAATGCAAAAATTGGGCAGTTTTATTGGAAAATATTATTTTGTTCTTTCATGTGAAGGCCAGGAATTTATGACTGTTCTGAGCACCTGCACTTTAAATGTTCGTAGTCCACCTAGGGATGCCAAGAAAGGGGGGAGGGGCTGTTACAGATTACAAATGCTCATGCAAAGAGCTGCCACATAATTTATAGATAAGGTGCTAGTGTAGTATTACCACGCCGCTCCATATCTCATGACAGTCCCTGTGTTTACTGTACAGATGGAGCCACGCAGCGTCCGGGCCGTGTGCTCGTCCTTGATGCGTACGCGCCCCTTTCACTACAATGGGAACGTCTCTGTGCACTTCCATAGCGGGGCTAGGAGCCGGATCGCCTAGTCCTGCCGGGAGTGCACATTTGCGATGGAGCTGCACTAGATGAGAGCGGCTCCATCTGTACATGTCATAAAAAATCATTCACTCACAGCAAATGTGGAACATTTTCACCTCGGCCATCTTGGATTCCGTGAGAGCCAACCAAGATGCAGGGAAAATACACATAAGATAGAGCTTGAGGCAGAACAAGGAGTGTGTGAGCTCACATCCTGCATGCCTTGAGGCTGATTGTGAGTCGCACACAAAAGCAAACGCAGCAGCGTGTATTGGCGGTCACCTGTCTGGGAGTTTATGCAAATGATCTGCATACTCCTTCCCTTGTGTACATCCCTGCAGCCAAATGTGCAAGGACTGAGACACCCACTTTTGGTGCCCGTGTTACCGTGTAGTCTGCAATACCAATTGGGGTGTCCTTATACTGTATCCCACCAATGGTCCCACCATTGAAAATTGCACCAGCCCTATGTCAGGTGCAATTTTACTGTATTATCACAGCCTCCTATGCTTGCCGTTGTGCATCTGCTAACACATCCACTTGCTTTGACACGGCCATGACCCTCCCATAATACGCCCACTCAGCGGACCATATTTGCGTGCACTACTAACCACCTGTCAGTCACCACCCAGGAAAGCCCATCGCTTTTCCACCACCTTTCTAATACCGTCTGAATTGATCACAACTGCACCTAGGAGTTTTTAGATATTCTCAGGCATGCATGGTTGCAAATAATTGTTCACTTACTTGAACATCAGCATTGCATGTGACTCTGAATCAGGCCACCTCAACGCACGCCTATGACTTTAGGCAAGTATAATAAAAAAATATGGTTTGTGTTATAAAACTGCATCTGACTGAGGGTAGTTTAATACAGCATACAATGCACTGTGCTATATCCGTGCCTAGGTCTCTTCTCAGTACTATGGAGGTCATTCCAAAATGATAGCTCGCTAGCTATATTTTGCAGCGCTGCGATCAGATAGTCGCCGCCTATGGGGGAGTGTATTTTCGCTTTGCAAGTGTGCGATTGCTTGTGCAGCCGATCAGTACAAAGACAGTTTGTGCAGTTTCTGTGTAGGTCTGAACTTACTCAGCCGCTGCGATTACTTCAGCCTGTCCGGTCCCGGAATTGACGTCGGACATCCGCCCTGCAAACGCTTGGACACGCCTGCATTTTTCCAACCACTCCCTGAAAACAGTCAGTTGACACCTATAAACGCCTTCATTCTGTCAATCTTCTTGCAATCGGCTGTGCAAATGGATTCTTCGTTAAATCCATCGCCCAGCACCGACCCACTTTGTACCCGTACGACGCGCCTGCGCATTGCGGTGCATGCGCAGTTTTGCAGAGTTTTGACCTGATCGCAGTGCTGCAAAAAATAGCTAGCGTGCAATCAGGTCGGAATGACCCCCTATAATAGGTTGCATTGTGAGCCTTCAGCTGTGGGTTCACTTCTAGGTGCTCTTGATCAGTATAATAACAACATTCAAATATACAAAAGTATAATAAAGTCAGTCCTGATGTCCTATCACTATTATAAATAATGTAAGACTGAAACTAAGCAGAAGTGTAGGGGAAAAATATATATAAAAAGTATGAATAGATAATATTTTTGTGCAGAAAATACTGCAAAGTAAGAATGCTTTAAAAATAGAAGTGTTAATAGTTTTTTATCAATTAACAAAAGTTAATCAGTGGGACTAATTCAGATCAGATCGCTGATCCGAACTGCGCATGCACCGCAATGCGCCGGCGCGTCAAATGGCTACAACGGGCTTCACCGGTCAGTGACAGGATGGTGCGGAGGATCCATTCGCACGGGCGTTTGCAAGGTGATTGACAGGAAGAGGCCGTTTGTGGGTGGCAACTGACTGTTTTAAGGGAGTGTCTGGAAAAACGCAGGCGGACTGAAGCGTTTTCAGGGTGGATGTTTGACGTCAGCTCCGGCCCTGACCAGCCTGATATGACCACAGCGGCTGAGTAAGTCCTGGGCTGCGCAGAGACTGCACAAAATCAGTTTGTGCAGCTCTGCTACACATGCAATCACACACTTGCACAGCGAAAATACACTCCTCCTGTAGATGGCGACTTTTTGATCGCAGGACAGCAAAAATCACTGCCTAGCAATCAGATCTGGATGACCCCCTATGTTTGGTGTTGTTGTCCTGCTGCTAAATAAATCTGGGGCCAATCAGCTGCCTCCCTGATGGTATTGCATAATGGATAAGTACCTGCCTGTATTTCTCACCACTGAGGACACCATTAATCCTGAACAAATCCCCAACTCCATTTGCTGAAATGCAGCCCCAAACTTGCACGGAACCTCCACCATGCTTAACTGTTGCCTTCAGACACTCATTATTGTACCACTGTCCAGCCCTTCGGGGAAACAAACTGCCTTCTGTTATAACCAAATATTTAACATTTTGGCTCCTCAATCCAGTGCACCTGCTGTCATTTTTCTGCACCCCAGTTCCTATGTTTTTGTGCATAATTGAGTCACTAAGCCGTGTTTCTATGTTGAAGGAATGGCTTTTTTTGCAACAATTCTTTAATGAAGACAACTTCTGGCCAGACTTCTCTGAACAGTAGATGGGTGTACCTCTGTCCCACTGGTTTCTGACAGTTCTGAACTGATGGCACTGCTGGACCTCTTCCGATTTTGAAGGGAAGTAAGCATGATGTGTCCTTGGCTGACCACTGTGTCTACGTTCCTCAACATTGCCCGTTTACTTGTGGTTCTTCAAAAGAGCTTGAACAGCACATCTTGAAACCCCAGTCTGCTTTGAAATTTTTACCTTGGCGAGACCTTGCCGATGCAGTATAACTATCTTGTGTCTTGTTGTTGTGCTCAATCTTGCCGTGGTGTATGACCTCTGACTTCCACAACATCACCTATGTAGCAGAGTTTGGCTGTTCCTCATCCAGTTTTAAGCCTCCTACACAGCTGTTTCAGTTAATGACGGTGTTTCAACCTACATATGAAAATGATGATCATTATACCTGTTTGGTTCATTATACACCTGAGTATAATCCTACAAAATCCCTGACGTTGTGCAAGTGTACCTAGAAAATTGATGCTGTTTTGAAGGCAAAGGGTGGTCACCCCCAAAATATTGATTTGATTTAGAATTCTCTTCTGTTCATTTACTATGAATTTTACTAATTGATAAAAATAAACTATTAACACTTCTATTTTTTTTTTAAAGCATTCTTACTTTGCAGCATTTTTTCCACACCTAACTAAAACTTTTGCACATTATTGTATATATTTAAACTACAGTACAAGGAAAAACTGCAAAGCTAAAATGAATAAAGGGGTTGTCATGTAGGGCTAACACTTTGTTGGACTTTGTAGTGTAATATTTTCCTGTTTCCAGAACACACACCAACCCGCATATTTAGGCACACGTTTGTGTATGCATAGGTGCATTGTGATTTTAAAGCTTGTAACTGATTCTTATTAAATGATAATCTTCATGTGTTTGTTAATACATAGAAACATAGAATTTGATGGTATATAAAAACCACTTGGCCCATCTAGTAATACATGTGTTAGTTTAAAAAAGTAGAGTTAGAGACCAAATGGAGAGAATAAACAATATTGCAGACATTGGGGTACATTTACTAAGCAGTGATAAGAGTGGAGAAGTGAGCCAGTGGAGAAGTTTCCCATGGCAACCAATCAGCACTGAAGTAACATCTATAATTTGCATACTATAAAATGATACAGAGCTGCTGATTGGTTGATGGGAAAATTTCTCCACTGGCTCACTTCTCCACTCTTATCACTGCTTAGTAAATGTACCCCATTGTCTCCTATTTATTTCTAATTACCGTAAACAAATACAGTATTACTGCTATATAACCAGAGGCGTAGTGTGGAGACATGACACCCGGAGCAGGGCCATGTCACGGCGCCTCCACCCTCCACCACACATACATACATACATACATACATACATACATACTAGTGATGTGCACCGGCCATTTTTTGAATTTTGTGTTTTGGTTTTGGATTCGGTTCCGCGGCCGTGTTTTGGATTCGGACGCATTTTGCCAAAACCTCCCTGAAAATTTTTGGTCGGATTCGGGTGTTTTTTTTTTTACAAAAAACCCTCAAAAACAGCTTAAATCATAGAATTTGGGGGTCATTTTGATCCCACAGCATTATTAACCTCAATAACCATAATTTCCACTCATTTCCAGTCTATTCTGAACACCTCACACCTCACAATATTATTTTTAGTCCTAAAATTTGCACCAAGGTCCCTGGATGACTAAGTTAAGCGACCCAAGTGGCCGACACAAACACCTGGCCCATCTAGGAGTGGCACTGCAGTGTCAGGCAGGATGGCAGATTTAAAAAATAGTCCCCAAACAGCACATGATGCAAAGAAAAAAAGAGATGCAATGAGGTAGCTGTGTGACTAAGCTAAGTGACCCAAGTGACCGACACAAACACCTGGCCCATCTAGGAGTGGCACTGCATTGTCAGACAGGATGGCACTTAAAAAATAGTCCCCAAACAGCACATGATGCAAAGAAAAAGAGGTGCACCAAGGTCGCTGGATGCTAAGCTAAGCGACCCAAGTGGCTGACACAAATACCTGGCCCATCTAGGAGTGGCACTGCAGTGTCAGACAGGATGGCACTTCAAAAAATAGTCCACAAACAGCACATGATGCAAAGAAAAAAAGAGGTGCAATGAGGTAGCTGTGTGGCTAAGCTAAGTGACCCAAGTGGCCGACACAAACACCTGGCCCATCTAGGAGTGGCACTGCAGTTTTCTAACGAGAGGATGAGTGCTTCCACCCTCATGTGAATCTGAACCACTAGCCATGAACATAGGCCAGGGCCTCAGCCGTTCCTTGCCACTCCGTGTCGTAAATGGCATATTGGCAAGTTTACGCTTCTCATCAGACGCTTTTAATTTAGATTTTTGGGTCATTTTACTGAACTTTTGTTTTTTGGATTTTACATGCTCTCTACTATGACATTGGGCATCGGCCTTGGCAGACGACGTTGATGGCATTTCAACGTCTCGGCCATGACTAGTGGCAGCAGCTTCAGCATGAGGTGGAAGTGGATCTTGATCTTTCCCTATTTTACCCTCCACATTTTTGTTCTCCATTTTTTAATGTGTGGAATTATATGCCAGTAATATATCAATAGCAATGGACTACTGTACCGTACTGCTATATATTATATACTGGTGGTCAGCAAAATTATGCACTGTCCTCCTACTATATATACTGCGCAAAACTTAAATGCACCACAGGTATGGAATATGGATGGATAGTATACTTGACGACACAGAGGTAGGTAGAGCAGTGGACTACTGTACCGTACTGCTATATATTATATACAGGTGGTCAGCAAAATTATGCACTGTCCTCCTACTATATATATACTGCACAAAACTTAAATGCACCACAGGTATGGATGGAGAGTATACTTAACGACACAGAGGTAGGTAGAGCAGTGGACTACTGTACCGTACTGCTATATATTATATACTGGTGGTCAGCAAAATTATGCACTGTCCTCCTACTACTGCGCACAACAACTAAAATGCACCACAGGTATGGATGGATAGTATACTTGACGACACAGAGGTAGGTAGAGCAGTGGCATACTGTACCGTACTGCTATATATTATATACTGGTGGTCAGCAAAATTATGCACTGTCCTCCTACTACTGCGCACAACAACTAAAATGCACCACAGGTATGGATGGATAGTATACTTGACGACACAGAGGTAGGTAGAGCAGTGGCATACTGTACCGTACTGCTATATATATTATATACTGGTGGTCAGCAAAATTATGCACTGTCCTCCTACTATATATACTGCGCAAAACTTAAATGCACCACAGGTATGGATGGATAGTATACTTGACGACACAGAGGTAGGTAGAGCAGTGGACTACTGTACCGTACTGATATAATACTGGTGGTCACTGGTCAGCAAAATTCTGCACTGTCCTCCTACTATATACTACAATGCAGCACAGATATGGAGCGTTTTTCAGGCAGAGAACGTAGATATTTTCAGCACACTGAGCACAGATATTTGCAAGCACACTGAGCACAGATATTTGCAGCACACTGAGCACAGATATTTGCAGCACACTGAACACAACTGAGAGAACGCTGCACACGTCCTCTTCCTATCATCTCCAATGTACGAGTGAAAATGGCGGCGACGCGCGGCTCATTATATAGAATACGAATCTCGCGAGAATCCGACTGCGGGATGATGACGTTCGGGCGCGCTCAGGTTAGCCGAGCAAGGCCGGAAGATTCGAGTCCGCCTCGAACTGTGTAAAATGGGTGAAGTTCGGGGGGGTTCGGATTTCGAGGAACTGAACCCGCTCATCACTAATACATACATAGATTCACACACATTTTTATGCACAAACATACATAAACACACACACATATACACAGATATATAACACACATAAATACACAAATATGCACACAGATATACATAAACACACACACCTATACACAGACATATACATACACAAACACAAATATACACACACATATATGGTATACAAAAATATATACACAAACATACACATACATGTATACACAAACACACATGCACACAGACATACTGTATACACACATTTTCAAACACATTTACACGCACACAGACATATACACATAAACACACAGTATACACAGACATAAACACATACACACACATATACACACAGTATACACACAGTAATTCTCACCAAGTGGGCAGCAGCAGAGCAGCTCCTCGTTCTAGGCTGGAAGGGCGGAGCTTCTATGTAATTGACAGGCTGGGCCTCTGTGGGCAGAAGGAAAGGGCTGAGGAAAGGGAAGGGGTGGCCACCACACTGCCTGCATGTTCCAGATCACTGAATGCAGATACCTGACAGCCAGGAAGCTTCTTCTGACAAGCCGCCAAACCTCCCCACTTCCCTAACACACCACGCCACACTGTACTGGACTCTGCACTGCAATCAGTGACATGGAACATGCAGGCCATGTGGTGGCCACCCCTTCCTCTCTTTTAGTCATCTCCTCCTACCCTGAGATCCCAGCTCTCAGCTTTGTTACAGGGAGCTGGCGCCTTCTGTCTCCAGCGGCGCCTGGAGCTCGAGCTCCACTTGATCCACCCTCCCTACGTCCCTGTATATAACAGTAGTGATTGGCAACTTTCAGTAATCAAGATGTTGGTGAAACAGATCTCTGAAAGCCAGTGGAGAATTTCCCATTAGGCACATGAGGCACGTGCCTAGGGGCGGCACTTGTTTGGGGACGACACTTTGATGTATGTGTTGAAACTGTCAGCCCAAAAATTACCAGTAACTGCAAAATATATCCACTGTACTGTACCATATTCCATCTTGAATGGAGTGTAAACGGGTAGGACATGCACATACTTTCCCTGTAAGCTGTCCAACTTAGTAAATATGTATACATAACAAAAAATAAAAAATGTCATAGTTAGTGCCTTTTTTTATTATTCTATTAAGTTAGCTATAGTCAAATGAGGGCTTATAACCAATCAATAAAACTAATAAAATTAGGCAGGTGGGGGGCATCCGTTACTGTTGTACCTGGGGGTGCCCTCACCCCTAAATCCGCCCCTGCTGAAAGCCAACCACTGGGAAGAATGCTCAAAGTCTTATTATTGTTCAAACTCTGTAAACACAACATTATTTTGCGCACAGGTTATTAGTGTATTACTTAAAACTCCACAAATATGAAAAATTGCAAATGTTGCTGTCACTATTAGTCTTGTCCAAATGACTCAGCCACTAGCCACTGATTGTTTTGTGGATTTTTAGCACCTGCTATGCTGAGATAGCTGCACTTAGTAGCTTGCCACACAGCTTCAGCCAAAATCTCAAGTAGGACCATTGGTCAAGTTCCTACCAAAAGCGAAAACAGGTTACTGGCTAATCATCTTCAGATAAATTACATTTTAAAAATGATCTAATTTAAACAAATTCTACACACTGAAGGAGAAGTAAATAAAAGGTTCTTGTCATTGTTCCTTGTATGTTCCAGCAAGTAAAGTAACTAGTATGCCAATCTGCACAATAGCTCAAGAAGAGAATAATACTATTTGGTGCTTCTGGTTCAATGTCCACAGTAGACTTAAGCAGTTCTGTTTCCCTTTGAGTAGAGGACTTTAAACAAAGAAGTTTTTCCTTTACTTAGGAAAACATTAAGAAATATAGGGCCTAATTAAGACCTGATCGCTAGGGTGAGTTTTTTGCATTCCTGTGACCAGTTAGTCGCCGCCTACAGGGTAGGGTATTACCTTTTTGCAGGTGTGTGATCGCATTCATTGGCAGAGCTGCACAAACATAAGTTTGTGCAGTCTCTGCACTGCCCAGGACTTACTCAGCCGTTGCGATGATCGGGGCCGGAAGTGACGTCAGAAACCCTCCTTCAAAATGCCGGGTCCCGTCTGCATTTTTTCCGGAAACTCCCTGGAAACAGTCAGTTGCCACCCACAAACGGCCTCTTCCTGTCAATCACCTTGCGATCACCAGTTGGTTCGTAATTTTCAGACCACCCCGTCGCTGACCGGCGATCCCTGTTGCTATGGTCTGTCGCGCTTGCGCATTGCGGTGCATATACATGCGCAGTTTAGATCTGATTGCCCGCTGTGCGAAAACGTCTTATTCGGATTGTTTTTACCTAGCTACATAAGGAGAAGATTCAATTAGAGGCATCATACCCTAAGAATGACAGTTGTTAATAATGAAACAGTTGAGGACAATACTGTATGACAGTTCCTCAGGATACTTGCAGGGGTGCCTTAGACACCCCACCCATATCTAATCGGCCCTACACATATAAAGATCCGCCGCCGTGCTGCCCGACGGCGGATACGGCCGACGGGCGACCCGGCGGCGGGAGGGCAGTGACGGGGGGAGTGAAGTTTCTTCACTCACCCCGTCACCTGGCTCCACTGAAGTGCAGGCAAATATGGATGAGATCGTCCATATTGGCCTGCATGCACAGCCGACGGTGCACCAGCGATGAACGAGCACGGGGACGCGCATCGTTTATCGCTGGTGCCTCCACACTCAAAGATATGAATGGTATCTCGTTCATTAATGAACGAGATCATTCATATCTTTGAGTGCTGTCGGCCAGTTTGTAGGGCCTATAACTCTCTCTGCACATGTTATATTGCGATGTGTGCTGAGCGAAGCGGGGTGACAGTGGGGGGGCGCTCACTTCACAGAGCAGTGAAGTAAACGATCTACTAGATTTGGCATGCATGCCAAATCTTGAGTCAGAGATAGCGACATGCGGGGCCGTGTATTGCTATCGCTATGGGCATACACACGGAGAGATCCATCAGATTGCTTAGAATTTAAGCACGATCTCTCCGTCTGTACCCTCCTTTAGAGTATGCAGCTAAGAACACACTGTATAAGTAGAAAGCACACATAGGAAAATAGCTTTGCCTCTTTAACAATTAATAGATTGCAGATAGATAATACAGATTAATCTCAATCAATGACACATTAATATAACATTGCTACATTGTTGGTGAATAGGAATGTTGTGTGCTAACAATGACCGTTTCTTTTTCATGAATTGCAGGAGCATAAGCTGGTAATTTCATGCTAACCCTACACAGCTTGACAGATCGCTACCTATTACTGAATGTCTGTTCCACTTTTTCCCTCTGACAGTTTCTTCCTAAGGCTACTGAAAATGAGTAGGCTCAGCACTGCCTGCATCTGAATGACAGTGGGGCAGGAAGAGATCACAATGCCTTTGAAACCGATCTGTACAGGTGTGTCCATGAAGTTGTGTATTTGAGACGCAGTGTTCTGCAGTACATTTCGCACGGTGCTGCTGTTACTCTTATTTATCAGCCTTCTGACACAGGGTAATAGACTGTTTTCAGAACTATTTTTAAATAAAACATATTGCTTTGTACTTGTCCATATTTTAGTTGTGCATTTGCAGAGGCACAGTAAAAGATGGGAGAGAATTATGACATACATCAGAGTAATATGCAAGGTTCTCCAACCACAGCAGTGTGCTTAGCTGTGAGCCTGCAGCTAATTATGTTCTAGTCGCCTGAGCCTAGTGATGTATGATACGTAGCTGCAAATTAGATATTTATGACTTTAATAAAAACCACAGAAAATCCACATATTGACGTTTATATGGGGCATGCAAATGGAATTAAATGAGCGCTAATGCATCTTAACATCGCATTAGAAAAGTAGCTTAAAAAGGAAATCTAAAACGGCGGGAGAGTTTCAAGAAAATAATGGCAGTACTGGAATTTATTTATTTATTGTGATAGTTGTTTTCAAGTATATTGTCTAGTTTCATGTTAAATAGCACTAATATAGCACAAGACCAGTGGTGGAGACTTGTAACCCCTTTGTTACAGAAGACATGTGGGCAAGGGACAGCGTGCTGCAAAAAGGGGTGTGATCTCACAAGGAAGGGGAGTGGCCACACAATAGTACCCCCATTCCAAATGACGCCACACAGCAGCACAATCTTATTCACATTACCCTGCGCATACTAGTGGTTTATACACATAATAGCCCCTGTAGTAGCACAAGTTATACGCATAATAGCCCCTGTAGTAGCGCCGGTTATACACATAAAAGCCCCTGTAGTAGCGACGGTTGTATGCATAATAGCTGCTGTAGTAGCGCCGGTTATTTATAATGCCCCATAGGCGTGCACAGCTAATTTTATTAGGGGGTGCACCGCAGTAGGGGCGTGTCTAGCAGTATTTTACATTCTCTCAGTAAAATCACATGGCTTAATCTAATTTCTCTCTAGTTCCTAATGATAATGTAGATATAATACACCCCAGAGAAATAAAATGAAACCAGCCGGTACTGACTGTCTGCTACAGCATAACCCTGAGCCCTAGCTGCCGCTGCACCCTATCGCTGCTTACACTTCTGCAACCTATCCCTGACCAAGTGGCGGAACGAGCGAGTGGTCGGCCGAGGTGCATTCCCACCACACACACACAGCCCACACCCCTTGCACCCCCGTCATCTACACCCTGTTTTGAGTGGGACAATCTGTAAAGTATGGGCGATTTAGGGGGCAGAACATTTCAGTTTTAATACAACAGAAGTAAAGTTTTAAATTTACACACGTGACGTCAGAGCCACATTGGGCTCTTTCTATACCATCAGACTCCTCTTACACAGGACACCAGCATTTGTCACACATGTCCCCATGCTCTCCAGCGCTATTATATATATTTAAAATAAATATGTGATGATGCTAGACGGTATGTATGAAGTTAATTAAAAATATTTTTTTACTTCATACATACTGTCTAGCATCATCACATATTTATTTTAAATGTATTTAATAGCGCTGGTTCTTTCCATATATACAGTAGGAGCAGAAATTCACATTACGCCACACAGTATGATCCAAAATTCACATTATGCAACACGATATAAGCTGAAATTCACATTAAGGCACACAGTATGAGCAGAAATTCACATTACGCAATACAGTATGAGACGAAATTCACATTACGCAACACGGTATAAGCTGAAATTCACATAAAGGAACACAGTATGAGCAGAAATTCACATTACGCAACACAGTATGGCCCCAGCGTTGTCAGATACAGATTGTGTTCCCCCCCCCCCAAAGAGGTGCAAGATACAGATAATCCCCCCAATAGTGCTCACCACCGCTGCTGTTACTGGCTCGCTGCGGCTTCTTGTTCTGTGTGAGGGGAGGAGCGTCTCTCCTAAATCTCGCTCCTCACTGACAGAAGCCTTCCTGTAGCGGCGGCCATTTGAAACATGGCGCCAGCAGTCAGCCTATCAAAGCTTGCTGTCCGGCAGCCAATCAAGAGCCGCCGCGGCCAGTCCACGAACTCTGATTGGCTGGCAGCCTACACCAAATTTAGAATGGACGGGTGCGGGCTTGGGCGCAGGGAGTTTCGATCGGCACTGTGAGGTGGGGACCGGACATGATTAGGCGAACTCAGGGAGGACAGAAACCTCCCGAGCGCACGCCTATGTAATGCCCTCAGAAGTGCCTTTTTTTTTACAAATTATGCCCCCCCTCCCACACACAGATACATACATACATACACATAGATACACACACACACATACTGTAGATACACATACACATAGATATACACACATACTGTAGATACACACACACATACATACAAACAGACACACACACACACACACACACACTTTCTCACTCTCCTTCAACATACCATTTGGCTGGCTGGAATCTGGATGGATCTGCAGCAGTTTCTGTCCTCCTCCTGCAGCATGGTCCTGTGTAGCCCCACCCCTTGGCGCAGTGAAGCCCCAGCCCCTTTCCGGCCAGGACACGGACGGGCACTGCAAAGGGCTAGAGGGGAGCTTCAAGCTGCCGGCGCCGCTGCCTGTCAAACGGTGTGACAGGCACAGCAGCTGCAGCAGCAGGGAGGCCAGGCGCAGCACAGGGATGCAGAGCAGGGAGTGCACCTCTCCCAGCCTAGTGCCTACCTGCTTTGCATCCCTTTGCTGAGCGGGTAGCATCGGGCCTGCATGTGGGGCTCATCCTCACATATGCACACACAATGCATAGGACGAGCCCTACTAGTACTGAGTAGCTGTAGGTGTAGTGCACACCAAAAAGAAATGACTTTGGTCCAGACAACAGTTGGGCAGTGGGGAATTTCCCATGTCACGTGTGGCATGTGCCTAGGGGTGGCACTTGTTTGGGGGTGGCACTTGGATGCTTGTATTGTTAACGTCAGCCCAAAAAGTACCAGTAACGGCAAAATATTTCCACTGTACTGTACCAAGGACCTTATTCAGCTTCAGCTGCAGTTTCGCTAATTTAGCAAAACTGCAACCGGTGAGAATCTCATGCTGGGGGCCGCTCAGCACAAGGAAAGGCCGCCCAGCATGCTAATGGCAGCCAGCAATTCAGTTGTGATCACATCGCAGACCCCGCAAAACAAGGGTAGCTCCTGGCTGCGAAGGCAGGCGCAGTGCGGACATTTTTTTCTTTGCAATGGATGTGTGTGACGTCACGTGGCCGCCCCGAAAACGGGCCAGACCCATCTGTATTTCCGATGCCACGCAACCACAATGCCGCGTCGCCGACCCGACCTCCCTGCAAACGCCTCTGCCTGTCAACAGCATCTCCTGGGCTGCGATCGCATATCCTGGGCTGCGTACGCGCAGAACAAGTCCTGCGCGTGTGCACTGGCCAGAAATTTGGGAATATGCATTTGCATTGCACCAACGATCTAACCTGAATAAGGGCCCAATATGCCATCTTGAATGAAGTAAGGTATAAACCGGTAGGATATGCACATACTGCCCCTGTAAGCTGTCGCACTTAGTAAATATGTACTGTATACATAATTAAAAATAAAACATTTCATAGTTAGTGGCTTTTTTATTATTATTTTATTAGATTATGTATCATCAAATGAGGGCTTGTAACAAATCAATACAAATAATAAAATTAGGCAGGCTGGAGGCGGTTGTTACTCCCTTACCCCTAAATCCACCCCTGCCGGTGGGGACTCCCTGCAGTGGCCGCATCCCAGCACAGAAGTGACACTGGCTCACGCATGCCCACGGATGCTGGGCAGCTTTATTTTTACACAATTGAAATTTTAATTTGGACACATTGCTCTCAAATCTAAATCTCTCTGCACGTGTTACCTCTGCCCCACCTGCAGTACAGCAAGATTTTACCAAGGTGCAGAGTTACTTGCTGTTCTTTGCTTTTTCCCCAACTCATCATCATCCCCACAGTGAGGAATGTCTTTCCACAGAATGGCACATCAACAGTGGAATTATTACACTTTATTGCAGGTACTTTGCACCTCTGCTTATCTCTAGGACGTAAGATAAAAGCTTTGGGACTAGAGAAGCAAATATGTACATAGTAGATGTGTGAGCGATAGGAAGCAGACAGACCATTGTTAGAAATGGAATGTTCAGATTGCATTAAAGTGATTCCCTGCAATAATGATCTTGTAGAAAGTCTAAGAATGGTGTCAATATTTGCAGAGGAAACTATGCAAGGTATGATTATTAAACCTAAGATAAGGACTTGGACCAAATGAGGAGTGAACTCAATGCAGACAAATGTAATAGGTAATACATGTAGACCAGTGGATCTCAAACTTTTTTTTTAAGTCATGACATGCTGAAGAGTGACTATTACATACGTGACACAAAATTTGAATATATAAATTAATTAACTTTGCTGCCCACACTCATAAGTTCTTTACATAAAACGGGATGCAGTCAGAATGGATCCAGATGGTATTAGGGTTAGTTTTCCGGTTAGGTTTAGGCACTAGGGCAGTGTTTTTCAACCACTGTGCCATGGCACACTAGTGTGCCCTGAGCAGTCTCCAGGTGTGCCGCCACAGAAGCACAGCCAGGCCTGTCAGTGTTTTGCCTCTACTGAGGCCCTGGAACGATCAATACTGGTGGGTTTAGCGGTTGCAGAGCCAGTTCTCATTTTGGGCCCGGGCAATGTTGGGCTCTTCTGGCTTTCTCAGATGCGCTCAGGTGTTACCTATGGAGAAGCTGCGACATGAATCCTAGGACCCACAACTGCATCATGCATCACCAATATATTTGAATGTGCCTTGGCAATATTTATATCTTGTTCAGTGTGCCGCGAGTTGTAAAAGGTTGAAAATCTCTGCACTAGGGAGTCAGTTAGGGTTAGGCTGCCAAAGGGGATGGCTAGTTAGGGTTAGGTCGCAGAAGGGGTGGGTTAGGGCTAGAATACTCACTGGGATTCATTAGGATTATGCTGTCGGGATCCTGACCGCTGGTATTTCGTACCCAACCCCATAAAACACCCATAATACCCCTAACTCCCCTCATCCATACCCATAAAAAAAGAACAGACTCTTACCCTCAACCCGCCCATCTCACCATACCCACCAAAAGCACAGACTCCCAGCATTTTTACCTTATGAAACCCCTCCCCTTTTACTATATTATAGTTACTTACCCTTAATTTCCTCTTAGTCCTATTGAGTCTGCTGCTTCCTCTCCATGATAGACTACGGTGTCGCTACATCTATTTGAGAATCACTGGTCTAGACTATGAGCC
This sequence comes from Pseudophryne corroboree, assembly GCF_028390025.1. Taxonomy (NCBI): domain Eukaryota; kingdom Metazoa; phylum Chordata; class Amphibia; order Anura; family Myobatrachidae; genus Pseudophryne; species Pseudophryne corroboree. Next base: position 275,276,550 of record NC_086449.1, read on the forward strand.
TTATTCAAGCCCATTTTGTAGATGATCTTGCAACTTTTCGCACTGCGCTTGCTTCTGAGCTGAGCATATTCAACTTTAAACTACCGGAGATTCAGAGTTGAACACAGCTCACCTGCATCTCTCCTATATGGATGTAACAGGGTGACAACAGGCTGTGTTCCTAGGGTGTGTAGGTGGAATTGTGGGCTATTCAGTCATGTGCAGAGATACATCTGCTTTATAATGGCTTTCTTGCACCAGGTATAGGGCTGGTGCAAATGTGTGATCATAGTGTTGTTGGCTGCTTTGACAAGACTGACAAGAATTTCACCTTAATGGTATAATTAATATATAGGCAGCGCTTGTATAATCTGGCACAGTGCTGCCGTAACATGCAAGCAATGATGGTGCTAGTCACACGGGGATCACTGCCAATGTCAAATATACATAATCAATGATGCCGTAACAGGATAAATGGCGGTATAATCAATATTAGGCAATACTGGAATGATGAAAATGGGATGCCACTGCTGAGATGAACGTCATCACTCCAAACCTGGCTATCTGCTTGGGGCCTTATACAGCATTAATGTGGCTCTCACTACTACTTCAGGTGGCAGTACCAAGCAGCACCTCTGTCACATTTTACTTACAGTATATCCATCATTATATACATCCAACATTAATTCAAGCATTGTCCCTGTACTTAATAAATATTTGAAATATATTTATTTCTGTAACTAGATCAAGCCACCTTTGTTATAATACTTAAAGACACTTACAAATAATGAATGAAGAGATGAGGTTCCCACAGTAGCGGATCTTGCCACGGGCACATGGGACTTTGCCCGGGGTGCCGCCTTCCGGAGGGCTCCTGCGCCGTCCGGAGGGCGCCGCGCCATGGCAAGATCCGCTAGTGTTGGTCAGTGCCCCCCGGTGCTGTGCTGCGCTGTGAAGGAAACTAGACGGGTAGACGCTACCCGTCTAGTTTCCCTTCGTGTAGAGGACCTTTGCTGTGCATGCGCGATGACATCATCGTGCACCGCACAGCATTGTGGGACTGGCACATAGACGCTATGGGTCATAATTTACCTCTAGTGTCTATGCTGTGCTATGGGAGAGACGTCATGACGTCTCTCCCATAGATCCGAGGAGCGGCACGGCGGAGGTCAGCAGCGGTCGGGAATCAGGAGCGGGGATAGTAAGTATTAATTTTTTTTAAGCGGCGCTACTCTACAGGGGGCACAAATGGGGGCAAAACGCTACATGGGGCACAACTCTACAGGGGGCGTAACTGACCACGCCCCTGTATGAAGCCACGCCCCTATATTTGCCTGGGGCGCCACAAGGGCTAGAACCGGCCATGGTGCCTCAACACAGAGGAGAGAAGTTCCATATGTAAGGCATTCACAGATTCAGTTTCCTGTTCAAATAACGACTTACTATATGGCAGTTTTTTAAAGCTTAGAATGATAAAAAAAAAAGTACCCAAATGTTGACATGTCACAAATAAGACAAAACTTAAATATAATGAAAGTCTTGTGACTGCCTGCCTTCTGTCTATATTTTTCTGTTCCAAACATAATTAATTTAAGATCCAAAAATCATTATTTCACTTGAGTATTTTATTTTAACTTTACATGCTGTGTTAAAAACCCAAAAGTACAGAATTATTTACACATTCACAATACAACTTTACAAGATATCTACACGTTAAAGTACTCTACAGAACAGGAGAGAGCAACTTATTTCAATGGTTACTTTTATATGCTGGACAAATATAAAAAAAAGATACAATCTAATTTTTTTTAAACTTTTGCACAAATGGATAAAGCACTTTTTATTAAAAGAATTTTTAGCCTAGATTGAATGTTAGAAACATCAACATAAATACTGATAGAACTCACATTACAGTCTACAAGGCAGTACAATGTTATCCAGATTAACAAATTTTGTGGTTTGGCTGTTCAATCTCTAGTGCGCTCACACCACAATCTTACACATGAAAACACATCAGCATTTTCACTTTAAAATGAATGATAACGTTGACATAAATTGCATAACTGGTATTAATTAAATTATGTCTCCCTCCCCCTCCCCAAAAAAATAAATCTAAAAATTAGAGTTCTCAGCTTTGGCCACGAGAAATACAGTTTAACATATGTTTTTTAATAGATACATTTTATACAAAAAAAGAAAAAGAAAATAGTGAAACAATGAGTTCTGTTTCCCTTCTGTGTATAAAATATAATCTAATTAGACATCATTTAAATCAGGTTCTGTTTTGTATAATACTAAAACAAATGCAACCTCTGCTATCAAAACAGTCTACGTTATACTCCATAACGTTTATTATATTTCTGTGGATCTTTAAAATGATAAGACATCTGTGTTAAACATCAGTCAATGAGAGGTACTTGTAAACAGTACAACACAATTCTAGCAGGTGCTGCATTAGCTTCTAAATCTTTATGGTCATTTAGAATTTGCTTGATCTTGATCCCTTAATGTTCTGTAGCAGAAAGTCTGTCTTAGTAAATATGGAAGCAACTCCAACTGGTGTTCATCCTATTAATTAACAGGGTTTCTTCCTAAGGTTTCGGACACCCAGAAAAAAAATAGTGTGCTATAATGAGACACTTGACATACTATAGTAAATTGTATTTTTATGAATAAGGCACAAAATGCACAGATTCGGCTACCCTCACACATATTTACAGAATATTGTCATTACCTGCATGACCCAAAAATCACTCGTACATGAAATACAAGTACTGTAATTGCACTAATGTAAAATTCTTTATTTCATTCTGGGCAGCGTGGCCATAATGTACACAACTACTGTATATTATTTTTATGTTACATAGCAGTTGTGTCATTTTTTACTTCTGTAGGAGTTTGAGAGGCTGTATGCGCTGCCTAAAGGCTCTGAATGCGTTGGTTTCACTCTTAGTTATGTTCCGGACACATGAACTTTTATATTCTCTAGGTTTACACAGCCTCCCCGGTATTAAAAAGCATTGAATCTTTTCATCCAAAATACTAGCCATTTCAAGGACTATTAATCCTAAAACGAAAAGAAGTTTTATATGAAAGAGCTACAAATAACATTCACAAACATACATGCAAAAGGTTTACCAGGATTTATTACAGCCCAAAATACTTTGAAATAAGGCTTTTAATGATAATGGAGTACTTTGTAGGTATATCTAATAATGGACACACTTAGCTAGTCACCAAAAAGTGTATACACTGTAAACTTTTGCATAGATATTTATAACTGTTACCAGATGCCATTTCATAAAGGGTGACCTTATATTTAAGTTTAGTGGCCATTTACTTTTCTAATAAGGAGAGATCTATTGAGTTCTGCTATAAGCAGAGAATACCATTAGAAAAATATAGACCACATATGCTATTTATCTTCATTATTTACCACCACTGCCCTTTTAAAAACACTGGTAACATATATACACACACATTTTTTCCCCCTCACATTCAAAGAAAAGCTAACACTGCCTCCACAAAGCTATTAGTGCAGATTGTTTTTTAAAGAATAGAGTAAAAAAAAGAAGTACAAAAATGAAATGTATAGAGATTCAGATATAGTCTACAGGCTAAAATTGCTTATTGTTTAAGGTGTTCCATTAGAATATCTTCTTGTGTTAACAAGCTCAGCAATAACATGTACTCACAATGAAACAGTAGGACTGAACCTTATACAGTATCTGTAGATCCCTAACATACTGACTTCACATGTCAGATGGACTGAGAATACATCACTATTCATCCACTATCTGAAGCCATTACTATTCAGTCTTCATAGTTTGTTCATAGCTCTGGGCGATTCAACACCCTTGATGGCAATGATCACTGGGTATAGCATCTTACAGCTATGCCCAATGCCATCCCATCAGCCATCAATGTTTCCATAGACTTGTATAACTAATAGTTTCATGTAAGGAGACCTGCATTATCTTTACTTTTCCAAGTACAAAAAAATATAATTTTTTTGTTCCCTAGCCATTGTTTCTTTTAACACTAGTTAAAATGAATGAGATTAATTTCACAGTGGCCAAGTAGCACTAGTTATTAACTAATGCTAAGAGCAAACAACCATGAAGATAGATTCTCTCCAGCATGTCCAGTGAATCACACAATAATGTTTTAATAGCAGCATAACAGTTCTAAGAAATCTTTACATTCTTGCACGAGGTACCATGTTCAGCCAAGCCAATTACCCTGGAAGGCAGAGAGGAGAGACAGCTGTTTCCCCTCAGCTGCACAACCAGCAGAATACTAGTGGAAGGATATTAACTATTTGTCCAGTCATGCTCAATGTAAACAGTATCATAGCATAGAAATTGCAATGAGAATCCTTACGTGCAGAAGTGTTTGTATGTATGGCTTAAGCACACATACAAAACACACACACACACGTCAGAATTAACTGTGACACATGGAGTGACACCACGGATGACGGATGATATATTTTAGTGTTGAGACGATAGTAGGTAAATTGCCTAAAATGCAACCTTTAATTGAGACACTTTTCTGATAGTTGTGCAAGAGGCAAGGTGAATACATACATATTAATATGTTCACATTTAATGGGATGGCTACACACAGCGGCAGTTTAAAATGAAAGCCCGTTTTTCAAGTATATTTTAAATCTTAGTACTGTATCAGTTTTTTTTTTAACTGTAAAGTAGCCCCCACTGTGCTACATGTCCACTTTGCTCCAAACAAAAGAAGTAAAATGACCAGCACTTTCCTTTGTTTTGTTCCTTACAAGCATATCCGGCAGTTCCTGTCTCTGGCAAAAGGTGATACTGACAAATTAAAGACAGCTTCTTTGGCCACTTATATGGGGACAGGTTCAGCAAGCAACCATGTCTCTGCCTGACAGTTTCTAGGACAACACCATGTTTCATCACCATATACATCTGAAACAAGATGACAGGTCTCAGTAGCTATATTTATTTAGCTGTCTAACTGATGTATTTTGTGGAGCAAATGAGGGTTTTGGTGGCACATCCGGTTTTATAGATGGTGTTCTCTTTATTCCCATACGAGGAAGAGTTCCATGCCCTGTGTAACTGCTTTGCCGTGATAAGGAAGTCTGTTGATGGACAATTACAGGTGTTCCTTGGATGTAGTCCACCCTTGGATTAGGACTTGGAGGCATGTAACCACCTCTATTAACACTAGGCTGTCTTGAAATCAAAACACCATTTGGTGAGTTCATAGTTTTAGGGAGAGCTGATATTGAATGTCTCTGTGAAGAGTTTTTATGATAGCTTCTTTGCATTTCTAAAGATGTCATTTGCCCATTTGGTGTGGAAGGCACATCCACACGTTTTGTTGGGCTGTTTCTTGGAAGAGTTGAAGAGGGGGAATACAAGGATGCTTCCCTATTGGGGACTTTAGGTGGAATTTCTGACAAGTTTCCCATTGTATCAAGCATTAATGTCTGATGTGGAGCCTGGTGGCTGTTCTGATGAGCGACTTGAATATCTGCCATCATTCCTTTGGGATTTCCAGTAGACTCATTCAGATGTTTTAAAAAGTCATTCAACGTGTTCCTGGAATCCACAGAACGACGATGATCTCTTTTACTTGACTGTTTTACCAAAGAATGCTCAATGTTATGAAGTTTTTTATCCGCTTTGTGTGCATTTGAATTTGAAAAAGATGTATTATAGTCATGGGTGGCATTTGGAAGAACAACGGCACTTGGGATTTGTCCATGAGCTAGAGGTGAGTGAGGAGGAGGACTGGATGGAAAAAACTGCGGACTTTTAAGAGGAGTTTCTTTGCGTGAAATGTTGAAGTTGTTTTGCGTCTTTTCCCATTGGTTTTTAATGGGATGTAGGCTCTTTTGCTGAAGCACTGGTGTAGATTCAGGAGTTGGAAGTGCAGCTAGTTCTGGTGGCTGTCCTTGATTGTCCATCATAATGGACTTCATTTCACCATTGGGCGCCAACTCCTTTCTACTAGTCAATATATTTGTATAATGCTTGGGTGAATCAATGCTTTGCTGATATTCTTTTACAGGGCTGTCAAACAATCCATTAAGTTTGGCAAAACTTCCACTTGAGTCAGTACAGGATTGTGCAGACTCTGCATCTTTGTGTATCTTCCTCGATTTCCGTGCAAACATCTCCCGATAACAATAGACGACCACCCCTGCAATGAAAGCTCCGAGGACAAATGCAGCCAGGACACACGTGATCAGGACATTCATGTGCACCATTTGGTTGGATTCTCCTGACTGTACTTCCCATCTTACACCTGTAAAAATAAATAGAAGCCAAATTTCAGGACATATCTAAGCAACTTAGAACAAGTAATTTATCTTCAAAACAGTGACATCTCATTAAATGTGTTTATCTTAATAGAATCATTTGCATTCCATTCTCCGTCTCCTTTCTATCAGTCCTAGTGTCAATCAGGATAGGAAACAAATTGGAAAGAGTGAATGATGAACTTGAAAATTAAATCGAGTGACAGCTACAACATAGCGGCAATTATATTTTGTGCTAGGTACGGCTTGTGCTCTGTAATATACTAATTTGTGTACTGCGAAATTGAGAACTTTTATTGAATAAAATACTTGAAGAAATACAAGGTATACACAGATATTTTAAGGGACAATTATGATCCTGTTAAAAGTAATGTTTGTAAAAACAAACCATGGAAATAACCATATAAAGTCATTTCTAGGCGGTGACGTGAGCCCTTGATTTTATGGCATTTGGACTAGGTCCTTGTGCTTGCAGCCATGTTTTCTTATTTTAATAGGATTTTAGCTGTTATGATATGATTACACATAGTCAAGGATGAAATAGCACAACCACATAATAACGCTGATGGAAAGTCAAGCAGAAAATCAGAAGGGAAGGAACATCATTTATATTAGAGGCCAGACTTGCTTTTAGACAGTTTTACAGAAATTAAAAAGTTTCCAAGATGCCAGCACATGGTCAGAAATGATTTACTCCATGCAGTCCTACATTCCAAGGATGTACAAGCCTTACTGAGGGATAACAAAATAACCGCTCTCTAAAGACCGGGCAACAAATGTTCATTGTCAACAGTAACAAATTGGATAGTAATTAAATACTGTATACCTGTAAGTGACGAAACATACCTGCGATAGTGACCGCAATAGTAAATATGTCCAGATAATACATGTACCAAACTCACATCATCTCATGCACAGTGAATGCATATCATCTATAGGCTCCTATATTGAATGCACGGATGTGTACCTGTACCAGTGTGTGCCTTTTCAGTACACCCACCCCCTATCAGTACATTTGGATTGCTCCTCATCACCATTATCACCAGCCTATTCCTGGTACAAATAATACACCTAGAAACAGACATATATATGCCCAATAATGCCTCTTCAGTTATAAGGGTAGATGTAACTAAAATGCAAATGACTCTGCATCGCCTGAACTTGCATATGATATATTCTAGAGCATGCATAGTGCAAGAATATGCAAGATATGGTCCTTAAATAAGTGCATGTTCAGCCCACAGTCATAAGTGAATTGGTCAAACAGCCATAGCGTGTAAAAGAAACTAGTAATGGTCAAACCACCTAATCTGCTGCCCATTATAATAGGATGGCTGAGGTGGTGTTTTAGGTGTCCAATTCTTGTTAATTATCCAGCCCTCACAGTCAGGAATGGGTGGGCAGAGACCCAGCATTTTTCAACACAGGAATGGTAGCCTCTGGGAGGTGGGGAGCATACTGTTTTGAAGTCTCCACTAATTGAGGCATCACTTCTGCGGTGAACAGCTGGGATTAGGGGGACATGAGAGTGGCCTCCCTGCTATGTTGGACACCAGACCAGGCTGCAGTGGGCTTGTCAAAGAGTTGGGGAAGAGGCTGTTATTTAATGTGCTTTGTAGAGTCGTGGGGGAAATATTCACTTTTTGGTCCCTTTGGTGGAGAAGTGCTTTTATGGGGGCATTCCAAGCACTATTATAAAAAAGTTACTTGTTAACAAAGAGGTTCTTATGTCCCCATACTCTTATTTGAGTCACAAAAAAGGCTAATTCTAACTGTGTTTTGGGATTAAAGCATTTGAAATAGCAGGTATTAATTGTGTAGGAGGTTAGACTTTGGTGTAATGTTTAAACTCTTCTTTAATCTCAATCTCCTAAAGATTTCTGCACATGCCTCTTGATGTGGGCTGGGTGGGCCATTTGAGACACACATGTGTAAATAGAAGGTGCTCCTGGGGTTGCCTTCATAAAGATCCACACTGTCATGCTATAAAGGCTGTGAATTCTTATGGAAGTATTTATGTGTTGATGATTGAGGTTGCTCATTCTCAAAGTGCTGTATGAAACAGAGCAAATAAATGTTGCAATATAATGAGTGGTGGTATCCATGTATTTGGAGTAATGGCTGACCTGACTTTCTGCAATGCTGTACACAAATACCGCGATGCACAATATAATATTGCATTTAAGGTAAATTTAATTGTCAGTTGTACTGTTTTTGTGATAATGTACTTTTAACAAATACTACTTTGTAATGAGCAAATAATTTGCTATGGGAGTTGTAGAACAGTATACGTTACTGCCTAATATAAGGTTTGATTCTATATTTACGTTTACATGAAAAGTTATAGAAGGTTTTATTAGTTGTCAAGATACAGATTTCTTGTTTTGGTGTTTTGACATCAGGAAGAATATAATTACTATGTGTTATAAAACAATCTCTCAGCATATTCCAACATATATTATAGTAGAAATGTATAATGTAAATATATATTACTAAGGGTGGAAAGAGAGAAGGGGTGGGTACAATGTACCAGGGCCTGTGCCTGCCATGGTGGCACAGCCGCATACCCTAAATGGTGTGACCATGCCCTCCTCATTAGCATGCTACCCTACCACAGAGCGGTACTGCAGCATTTACTCATGGGGTCTGTGATACATAACACGTGTGGCCACACCACTAAACATCATAGCATCGCCCACCTTAGTACCAGGGCTTGACACTTCTCATGGCAGCCCAGATACCACATATCCTGAACTAATTTACTGCTACGGAGTATCATTACTTCTTGTCATCAAATATATGTAACTAGTCATCTGAGAAGTACAATATCTTTCAAATCTGTATTTCTATGTACGAAAACATAAAACACCAATCATCTTGTTCTCATCTAGTCCTATAATTTGATAAATCTATCCTTGTGACAAATAACACATACCAGATTACACTCTGTCATCATAATTCAACAAATATATCAAAAAGTATGTATGCCTCGTGATTCAAAATCTTGTGGAACTAACTTTAGCTGTACTCATGTACAGTAACTTTTCTGGATGTGGTTATCAGTCTCGTTAAGGAAATTTGGTAAATTGCACCTTCCAACACTGCTTCAATTCATCGATAATTTAAAACATTAATTTGTGCACAGTTTTCACAAGATTCAACAATAGCATCTTAATACGTGTTTGCCTGGTCTTTGACCTGTCTATTGCAAAGCATTAATCCTTTCAGTTGTAGATATACTGGAGTATTTAAGATCATTACTCTGTTATGCAATCCAATTTTGGCCAAGCCTTAGTTGTAGGATAGAGTGCCTTACATCTACCTGTAGTATATGGTAGTCTAAATAGGTGTAAGGCAAAACAATGACAACTTGCCACCACCCGTATCATTGGGCTTGATGGACTTTATGAGGTTTTTGTGGTGATACGAAGACCAAACAACTCTACTTTGTTCCTGTCAGTTAAGAGGCATTTTCAGAAAATATGTTTTGTCCACATGAAATTTTGCAAACCCAATCTGTACTGTAATGTTTTGTTTTACGGGTCTACCATTCTATAAAAGACAGACTTGTTATTCTGTTAGTAATAGTAAAGTCATTAACTTAAAAGTTATCATGTTGACATAGGTCTGTGGATCCCAGCATGTACAGTAGCTATTTGAATTCTCTGTGAGCTCCTAGGAATTATCATCTTTATTAATATGAAAGTATTAAGGTTTTTTTTTTTTTACACATGGCTTCATATTTATATTGTTTATTTTTCTCTAACGTCCTAGAGGATGCTGGGACTCCGTAAGGACCATGGGGATAGACGGGCTCCGCAGGAGACATGGGCACTTTAAGAAAGACTTTGACTCTGGGTGTGCACTGGCTCCTCTCTCTATGCCCCTCCTCCAGACCTCAGATTGATACTGTGCCCAGAGGTGATGGGTGCACTGCAGGGAGCTCTCCTGAGTTTCCTGCTAAGAAAGTATTTTAATTAGGTTTTTTATTTTCAGGGAGCACTGCTGGAAACCGACTCCCTGCATCGTGGGACTGAGGAGAGAGAAACAGCCCTACTTCTCTGAGTTTCAAGGTCCTGTTTCTTAGGCTACTGGACACCATTAGCTCCAGAGGGAGTCGGAACACAGGTCTCACCCTGGAGTTCGTCCCAGAGCCGCACCGCCGTCCTCCTCGCAGAGCCAGAAGATAGAAGCCGGGTGAGTATGAGAAGTAAGAAGGCTTCAAAGGCGGCAGAAGACTTTGTGATCTTCACTGAGGTAATGCACAGCACTGCAGCTGTGCGCCATTGCTTCCATACACCTCACACACTCCAGTCACTGTAAGGGTGCAGGGCGCAGGGGGGGCGCCCTGGGCAGCAATATAAACCTCTATTATGGCATAAACACATATATACATGTTACAGCTGGGCACTGTACATGTATATAAAGAGCCCCCGCCATGTTTTTGAATAATTTGAGCGGGACAGAAGGCCGCTGCCGAGGGGGCGGGGCTTCTCCCTCAGCTCTCACCAGCGCCATTGTTTCTCCACAGCACAGCGCTGAGAGGAAGCTCACCGGACTCTCCCCTGCTTACTGAGGTGACAGTGGGTTTTTCAAGAGGGGGGGGGGCACATAATTGGTGAAAAACATGTTATTTCAGCGCTACTGGGGAAACATTCTGTGTTTTGCCTGGGTTATATAGCGCTGGGGTGTGTGCTGGCATACTCTCTCTCTGTCTCTCCAAAGGGCCTGGTGGGGAACTGTCTTCAGATAAGAGCTTCCCTGTGTGTGTGGGGTGTGTCGGTACGCGTGTGTCGACATGTATGAAGTGGAAGGCTCACCTAAGGAGGAGGGGGAGTGTATGAATGTCAGATCTCCGTCGGCAGCGCCGACACCGGACTGGATGGCGATGTGGAATGTCTTGAGTGCTAGTGTAAATTTATTACACAAGAGATTAGACAAGGCTGAGGCTAGGGAACAGTCAGGTAGTCAGACCATGCCTGTCCCTGTGTCACCGGGACCTTCCGGGTCTCAGAAGCGCACATTGTCCCAAATAATGGACACAGATACCGACACGGATTCAGACTCCAGTGTCGACTATGAGGAGGCAAAATTACAGCCAAAAGTGGCTAAGGGCATTCGATATATGATTATTGCAATAAAAGATGTTTTGCATATCACAGAGGAGCCCCCTGTCACTGACAAGAGGGTACACATGTATAAAGAGAAAAAGCCTGAGGTCACTTTTCCATCCTCGTATGAGCTGAGCGAGCTGTGCGAAAAGGCTTGGAAAACTCCAGACAAGAGGCTGCAGATTCCCAAAAGGATTCTTATGGCGTATCCTTTCCCGCAAACGGATAGGATACGATGGGAGTCTTCTCCTAAGGTGGACAAGGCTTTAACACGTTTATCAAAGAAGATAGCGCTGCCATCCCAAGATACGGCTACCCTCAAGGATGCTGCTGATCGCAGACAGGAGGTTACCATGAAGTCCATTTACACACATTCAGGTACAATTCTTAGACCGGCAATGGCGTCGGCCTGGGTTTGTAGTGCTGTCGCAGCATGGACAGACTCCTTATCTACGGAAATTGAGACCCTAGATAAGGATACCATTTTAATGACCCTAGGGCATATAAAAGATGCTGCATTATATATGAGGGATGTTCAAAGAGACATTTGTTTGCTAAGTTCCAGAATAAACGCTATGTCTGTTTCTGCTAGGCGAGTCTTATGGACCCGATAGTGGACGGGTGATGCCGACTCAAAGAGGCATATGAAGTCTTTGCCTTACAAAGGTGAGGAGTTATTTGGAGAAGGCCTCTCGGACCTCGTCTCCACAGCTACGGCAGGTAAATCTATTTTTTTGCCTTATGTTCCCTCACAGCCTAAGAAAGCGCCTCATTATCAAATGCAGTCCTTTCGTTCGAATAAAAGCAAAAGAGTACGAGGATCGTCCTTTCTTGCCAGAGGTAAGGGCAGAGGAAAAAAGCTGCACACAGCTAGTTCCCAGGAACAGAAGTCCTCCCCTGCCTCTGCAAAATCCACCGCATGACGCTGGGGCTTCCCTGGGGGATTCCGCTCAAGTGGGGGCACGTCTTCGACTTTTCAGCCACATCTGGGTTCATTCACAGGTGGATCCCTGGGCAATAGAAATTGTTTCTCAGGGATACAAGCTGGAATTCGAAGAGGTGCCTCCTCGCCGGTTACAAAAATTGTATCTTCAACAGGTAGTGGTCAAGATTCCTCTACTGCACAAAGGAAAGGGTTATTACTCAACCCTGTTTGTGGTTCCGAAACCGGACGGTTCGGTCAGACCCATTTTGAATTTAAAATCCCTGAACCTATACTTGAAAAGGTTCAAATTCAAGATGGAATCGCTCAGGGCGGTCATCGCCAGCCTGGAAGGGGGGGATTTTATGGTTTCCCTGGACATAAAGGATGCATACCTTCATGTTCCAATATTTCCTCCTCATCAGGCATTCCTGAGATTTGCTGTACAAGATTGTCATTACCAATTTCAGACGTTGCCGTTTGGGCTTTCAACGGCCCCGAGGATTTTCACCAAGGTAATGGCGGAAATGATGGTGCTCCTGCGCAAGCGAGGGGTCACAATTATCCCATACTTGGACGATCTCCTCATAAAAGCGAGATCTCGGGAGAAGTTACTGGACAGCGTGTCTCTGTCTTTGAAGGTGTTACAGCAACACGGCTGGATTCTCAATATCCCGAAGTCACAGCTGGTTCCTACGACGCGTCTGACCTACTTGGGCTTGATTCTGGACACAAACCAGAAGAAGGTTTTTCTTCCAATGGAAAAATCTCAGGAACTCATGACTCTGGTCAGGAACCTATTGAAGCCAAAACAGGTGTCAGTGCATCACTGCACTCGAGTCCTAGGGAAAATGGTGGCATCGTACGAAGCCATTCCCTTCGGTAGGTTCCATGCGAGGACCTTCCAATGGGACCTACTGGACAAGTGGTCCGGGTCACATCTACAAATGCATCAGAGGATCACCCTGTCCCCCAGAGCAAGGGTGTCTCTCCTGTGGTGGCTGCAGAGTGCTCACCTCCTAGAGGGTCGCAGGTTCGGCATTCAGGACTGGATCCTGGTGACCACAGACGCAAGTCTCCGAGGTTGGGGAGCAGTCACACAGGGAAGAAATTTCCAAGGTCTTTGGTCGGGTCTAGAGACTTGTCTCCACATCAACATCCTGGAGTTGAGGGCCATATACAACGCCCTACGTCAAGCGGAGGCATTACTTCGCGACAAACCAGTTCTGATTCAGTCGGACAATGTCACCGCAGTAGCTCATGTAAACCGCCAAGGCGGCACAAGGAGCAGGGTGGCAATGGCGGAAGCCACCAGGATTCTTCGCTCGGCGGAAAATCATGTAAGCGCACTGTCAGCAGTGTTCATTCCGGGAGTGGAGAACTGGGAAGCAGACTTCCTCAGCAGACACGACCTGCATCCGAAAGAGTGGGGACTTCATCAGGAAGTCTTCGCGCAGATCGCAGATCGGTGGGAACTGCCCCAGATAGACATGATGGCGTCCCGTCTCAACACAAAGTTAAAAAGGTTTTGAGCCAGGTCAAGAGATCCTCAGGCGATAGCTGTGGACGCCCTGGTGACACCGTGGGTGTTTCGGTCGGTCTATGTGTTTCCTCCTCTTCCTCTTATACCCAAGGCGTTCAGAATAATAAGACAAAGAAGAGTGAGAACAATCCTTATTGTTCCAGATTGGCCGCGAAGGACTTGGTATCCGGATCTACAGGAATTGCTCACAGAAGATCCGTGGCCTCTTCCTCTAAGGCAGGACCTGCTGCAGCAGGGGCCCTGTCTGTTCCAAGACTTACCGCGGCTGCGTTTGACGGCATGGCGGTTGAACGCCGGATCCTAGCGGACAAAGGTATTCCGGATGAGGTCATTCCTACGCTAATAAAGGCTAGGAAGGACGTGACATCAAAACAATATCACCGAATATGGAGAAAATATGTTTCTTGGTGTGAGGCCAGGAATGCTCCTACGGAGGAATTCCATCTGGGTCGTCTCCTTCACTTCCTGCAAACTGGAGTGAATTTGGGCCTAAAATTAGGCTTCATAAAAGTTCAGATTTCGGCCTTATCCATTTTCTTTCAAAAGGAATTGGCCTCTCTACCTGAAGTACAGACTTTTGTACCTCCGGTGGCGTCTTGGGACCTTAACGTGGTGTTAAGTTTCCTTAAGTCACATTGGTTTGAACCACTCAAAACGGTGGAGTTAAAATATCTCACTTGGAAGTGGAAGGTGGTCATGTTGTTAGCCTTGGCTTCGGCTAGGTGAGTTTCGGAATTGGCAGCTTTATCACATAAAAGCCCCTATCTGGTTTTCCATATGGATAGAGCGGAGTTGCAGACCCGTCCTCAATTCCTACCTAAGGTGGTCTCATCCTTTCATATGAACCAACCTATTGTCGTGCCTGTGGCTACGCGTGACTTGGAGGATTCCGAGTCCCTTGATGTGGTCAGGGCTTTGAAAATTTACGTGGCCAGAACGGCTAGGATCAGAAAAACAGAAGCACTGTTTGTCCTGTATGCAGCCAACAAGGTTGGCGGCCCTGCTTCAAAGCAGACTATTGCTCGCTGGATCTGTAACACGATCCAGCAAGCGCATTCTACAGCAGGATTGCCGTTACCAAAATCAGTAAAAGCCCATTCCACAAGGAAGGTGGGCTCTTCTTGGGCGGCTACCCGAGGGGTCTCGGCTTTACAGCTTTGCCGAGCTGCTACTTGGTCGGGTTCAAACACATTTGCTAAGTTCTACAAGTTTGATACCCTGGCTGAGGAGGACCTTGCCTTTGCTCAATCGGTGCTGCAGTCATCCGCACTCTCCCGCCCGTTTGGGAGCTTTGGTATAATCCCCATGGTCCTTACGGAGTCCCAGCATCCTCTAGGACGTTAGAGAAAATAAGATTTTAAACCTACTGGTAAATGGTAAATCTTTTTCTCGTAGTCTGTAGAGGATGCTGGGCGCCCGTCCCAAGTGCGGACTACTTCTGCAAGACTTGTATATAGTTATTGCTTAAATAAGGGTTATGTTATAGTTTCATCGGATTTGAACCGAAACTATGTTGTTTTTCATACTGTTAACTGGTTAGTTTAACACAAGTTATACGGTGTGATTGGTGTGGCTGGTATGAATCTTGCCCTTGGATTAACTAAAATCCTTTGCTCGTACTGTCCATCTCCTTTGGGCACAGTTTCTCTAACTGAGGTCTGGAGGAGGGGCATAGAGGGAGGAGCCAGTGCACACCCAGAGTCAAAGTCTTTCTTAAAGTGCCCATGTCTCCTGCGGAGCCCGTCTATCCCCATGGTCCTTACGGAGTCCCAGCATCCTCTACGGACTACGAGAAAAAGATTTACCGGTAGGTTTAAAATCTTATTTTTGAATACGAATGACAAAGTAAAAGTGTTGCAGGATATTTGTCACATGGTATTACAGTTATACAATTTTAGGACTTGGTGAGTAGTAGATGATTGTTTATTATGCCCTGGTAAATAAGAACAAGTATTTGAAAAAGTATGCACTTACTTTCCAGACAATAACCCTACACAAGTAGATGTCATCGTGTGACCCTGTTTTGACTATACCAGAATGAAAATCAGTTAAATTTGATCTACTTTTGATTGGCTATAAGCCCACACAATGTGGATTTGGACAGTTTGGTCAGCACTGCACGCTGTGCAGGCAGCTTGTTGCATGTATTGTGGAGGAATCAGTACATATCTGAAAGCAATTACCATATATTGCTTAACAATGTGACATCGCTGAACCAAACAAAAAACAATTTTCTCTTTAAACGACAAAGGGCCTGATTCCAATGTGGTCGCTAATGCAATCACAGCTGCGTTTTTTTTTGTCAAGCAGCTACCAAGCTAAAATATTCTAAAGCCACAGCTGCCTGGACTCTCACCAACAGCCTCGCAGATCCCAGAAGCTGCGTACAAACACGCAACAGTGGTCGCAGATTCTTTGATAATCAACCATCTAAGTAACTCTCTGTTCATGCAGAATGGCCGCAGGTACTGAGACGCTGGCTGCAATTTTCTGCATTCAGGATCGCAGATGTAGGCTGAGACGGGCCCCGAAAGCGGCTGGTGACACCTCTGTGTTTCTGGCAACACCTCCTCTTACCTCCCCCAAACAGTCCCTGATTGTCACTTTGCAAAGAAATCTTGCCTGTGAGCGGCATCACCAAGGTACCTTGGTACATGCGCAGTGTGACCATGGTGCATGCACAGTCAGCTGATAATCGTTCAACTTTAAGAATATTGGCATTGCGTTCATATCTGAATCAGGCCCAAACGTTTAAAAAACGAATGTCTTCAACACTGCAGATGGTCTCCTCTAAAACAAGCTTATTTTATTTACATTACATTTTCATCACATCATACCCATTTCCATTACTGCATATAGATATATACTGTCACTTTAATATATATGCGAATGTCAGGCAAATATATTTTGCAACACTTTGAGTTGTAAGGAAAAGTACATTAATAATTAATAAATCCTGTATACATAAAGATTGGGAACAAATCATAACAGAGTGACAGTCAGTGTCCAGGTCACAATCTGAACATCATCGAATATTAAGACCAACAAAAATGTCCAAGGGGCTTCTGCTCACAATCTCTAACTGCAGATATGTCCACCTGTGCTTCCTACGTGTCTGTCCTGGACCACAAAGGCAGAAGTGAATACTTAGGGGCTCATTTATCAATGAGCTATAAAACTCATTGTAAATCATAAAACTCATTGCGTATGATGAATGGTGCTCCAGCCAATCAGCTCCCAACCATCATGTGTTCAACTTCTAACTGCCAAATATTTGAAAAATGACAGTTGGGAGCCAATTGGCTGGAGCACCATTTATCATACGCAACGAGTTTTAGCATTCACAACAAATTTTATCACTTGTTGAAAATGGGCCCCTTAATGAATTTATAAAGTACATAAGACTTATAGGGAGCAATTCAATTAGTGATGATGGCGCCAAAGTTTCGGCATTCCTCTGACACCTCGCGGCCACCCCATACAGGTGCGTTGGAAAAACTGTGATGTTGCTTTTCTATGATTCTCAGGGATGAGAGCAGCTGAATGCTTATCCCTGGGAATTAAATACAGCGTAAATATTATTCTATTCTCTTAAACACGAAGTACCAGATTCAGAGAGGTATGCAGCTGAGAGAATGCACGTTAGAAGCAGTAAGTGTCAAACTGCACATGCGCACTACAAAAGAAATCCTTATGGGTGCACACAAGAAACACTAAGCAATGGCATATGCATTTACGTACAACCTAAAGTCTTCGCAAAAAGAGGAGGAGTCATGGGTGTGTTATATGCATGTTCAGCATGTGACTGTGATATCTTAAGAAAGTTACAAGGGAGACCATGTGCCAGGCAGGGGCAACTCAATAGTTGATGTTGCATTCAATGGTGGAGAAATTAGGACCACCAGCGCACTTGAGCATTGCTCACATATGCAATAAAGGCATCGCAGGGCTTGTGAAGTCGGCTGCTTGGCAGTGTACAAGGGGAATGCTTGAACTCCCGTTTGTATATTTTCGTACTTGAGAATCTGTGAGAATTTGCAGCCGTGCATTATCTGTGTGCACCGGTGAATCAGGCCCAAAGTGTATTAAGCTTGAGGCATAACAGGATCTACACTGCTTGTTGTTAACTAACACAGGGTAGAATAGATACATAGGTCCGTATGTAATGATGCCCGAGTTTGGCGGCCGTGCAGGGTGCCGGCCAAACTCAGACCTTTTTTTTACAGGGGCAATCACTTACAAGGCATGGTTTTGCCTTGTAAATGATTTCCCCTTTAAAAAAACTAGAGCGTCATTATATCCGGCCCATACGGTCCACTGATAGATGTAGAGCTGTTACAATATTACGGTCTACTTTTTAATGAATATTCTACATTAAGCTACATTTCATTTCATTTTACCTATTTATGTTAAAAAAGAAGGGGGGTTTCACTGACAATCTTTTAACTGTATTGTACATGAAGAAATAAAGGATGGATTCTAGATCTAACCTACAGAGAAAAAAAATTAGGTTAGTGTTCATTAACCTCTCAAAGAAGGTAAGTGAGCAACCTCAGACATACAAGAAGTTAAACTCTTCACACATAGGAAAGCCTGAAAGGGAAATACTCTGAAAGTTTAAACAAGTGGTTAGAATTAAGACATGTGCTCTAACTTAAGCTGTATTGTTTACTTTATTCTGTGGTAGAAACATTTCTACTAAAACGGAGTAAATGTTATAAGTATAGAGAAAGCTGGTTTATGTTAGTGGGAAGGCCTTTGAACATTCAGCGAGAAATGCTCTGGGTTATCAGCTTTATTGGCAGTGTGCAAAGAAAAAAATGAACTTGAACACAGAACTGAGAAAAGAACTGAATAACTCAATAAAAAAGGAACATAAAAACATACAATATAAATAGTACATAACAAAAAAGAACACAGATGAAAAAAGGTACTCAGAATAGTAAAAAAATAAAAATAAATTAAGCGGCCAAACCTTGATCTAATCACTGGGCAGTAAATATATTTTTTTTTAACTGAAAAATGGCAGACGCATAGAGATATCAGATGTGTAGTGTGCTATGGGTGATGATATGATAGGCCCTCTGATTTTTTATAGAAACCTTTAAATAAGACAATATGCCTTTGACCTAACCATGTGATTCTAGGCTCCATTTATTCACATCAATGAACTTACTAAACTTATTCAAGTCCAAATCTTTAAAAATACTTATACGCTACTGACTTCTAAGCTATGGCTGCGCTGCACTACACCGACAATCGTGACACTTGTGACAGTTTTTCACTATTGCTTGCAACCCACCAGACCATCTGTACATGGCAATCCCTATATGAACCAGAGGTTACAGATTGCTCAGCTGGTTGCATGTAATAGTGGCAAGCAGTTACATACGTCACAATAGTTGCACTCTAGCAGTAGTGTAGTCCAAGATTTCGAGGCAATATAGTATAAACAGGGTCTTATTGTTTCAATCTTGGATTCTGGACAGGAACTGAATCAAAGTAACTTGCGTAGCATTAGACTTTGATTAGCTAGTGAGATGAGATCGGATTCTCATTTAGTGATCGTGAATGTTTTGACCCTGGATAGCTAGCTGCACATGTAGCATATCCAATTTATAAAAATTGTGGTACTGTCCTTGTAATCAATCAGAATTGTAGTGTGAAGGTTAGAAAATCTAAGAATATACTGTAAATAATGTTTGCTATAGACAATGGGGGGTATTTAGACCAGCCTGCATATAGGCATTTGGCGCACAGTGGCTGCAAACTGCGCATGTGTAGCGGGCACACAGTGGCTGCATGGCCATAGAAATTATGGTCGCATCCCCGAAAGATGCAACCACAATGTGATTGACTGGCGATGGTGTTGTGGGTGCGGGGTTAAGGTGTTGCGTGGGTGGCCCTGGAAAAATGGGGGCAGGGTGGGACCATTTTCGAGGCGGCTGTGTGCCGTCACACGCAGCCGCTCTGGTTAAAAAAAAAAATGGCCACTGACCGGGGTCAACCTTAGATCCCAATGTGTACAAATGCGTATATGCAAAATCAGGTGTTTTAGCAGAGCTACAAATAAATATGGAAGCCTGCGTGTATTTTCCCTGCTTTCTTGTAACCTGCTACTAAATTCCTTAAAGCTATAACAATAATTTGGATCTCTTCTGGAGAAACCTTGCACCAGCGGTAAAAGTGTATGGTGTCTATAATTTCAGCAGATTTCCCCAAATACAGGCCCATTGCCTGCAGGTTCCTGCAGGCAATGGGCCTGTATTATGCAAATGGTAAAAATCTCTACCAATGTACCAGTGTGGAGTGAAAGACCCCTATAAAATCATGTAATCCTAAAATGATTTAATATAATGTCTCATAACTTCTCTGGGAATATAAAATATATCTTGTATAATCTTATTTTTTTCTGAGCTAAGTAACACTACTTTTCCGCACAATTAGTGAACAAAATAAAAAAGCAAAAGATGAAATAAATAATAAAAAAAAGCATTCAACATAAAAGAAGCAAAAACAAAAATACACTGCCATGTCTGAGTGGAAATCTGCCACACATTCTACTAATAGTAGTTACTTTGTTACTGCATAGTACACAGTGTTATACTGTATTACAGGGTGCAGAAATCACAGTCAGCCCACTTAGAGCAGCACTGTGATATAGATTTGCTGCATGTCTTAGAATACACATCATTTAAACTGCGAAAATGTAGTTTGGTGGCTGCAGATTTTCACTCAGTTTAAGTTCTTCCCCTTTAAGGCCTTACCATTTGGGACACCTGTTAATGTATCAATATAATCAGAGGAGTTTGGGTCATCTTCATACACAAATTCCCGAGAGCCAGTCATCCTGGGTTTCCAGGAACCAATCACTTTAGGAAGAATGACTGGGCTACTTGTCATTGTGGTTAGAGAAGTGGAAGAAACTTCAATGTCTGTGGTAGCAAACAAATGTTCATTAAATTGTATTCAGACATACAGCTCTACTTATTTATACCAAACAAATATATTATGTTACAGCATAATCTGTAAATAAGTCTAATAAATGAATTTATGTTGCTACGTTTGTTTCATTACTTTGAGCCATTGAAGTCATACAAAACAGAACAAGACAAACGTTTAAAGCCCAGGAATACACATTTGAGTAAATGTGCAATCAAATATAGAGATGTAGTATGAAAAATGTGACCGTCATCTATAACTAATAGATGAGAAACATGTTTTGACAAATGTATGGATAGCTGTAATGAAAGCTGTCTGGCTTTCATGCTGTGGAAATGTCACATACTAATTAGACTTTTAATAAAATATTTGACGCATCAATCAATGACGGGCAATCGGGCAACATGCGGTCACACAAAGGTGATTGATCTATTCCTTTTAAAAATTAACAAACAAAAAAAGGGCTATCTTTCCTTGCAATAAGTGAGTGCATGAAGTGGAAGCACAGAAATGAGGCCAACTGCGAAAGGGATTTGGGAAGAAGGGGGGGGGTCATAAGAGCAGAAAATGCTGAACCGAAAGAAAAGGCAGTTTGTTTTAGATAAAATTAATAAAACTAACCAGATGTTGGATCGCCAAATATTTTGTAATCTGGTGTAGTTGTAGTAGGCATTTTTTCTAAAATTAAAGGAACATGTCATCAGTAAAAAGAAGCCAAATGAAACAAAAAAAAAAAAGTTATAAAGTCTTAATGAAAAGCAAAAATAGAATTTATTTTATAACTACGTTTCTTCTTTTGTTTAAGTCCTTAAGCAGTTGCACATAGCCCAAAAAATGCAATATACTAAGAAAAACAACATTTCATTTTTGGTAGTAAATGCAAGACAGCTTAGTTCATGAAACAAAACGAGTTAAGGTTGAAAAGTGGTACAGTATGTGCGTTTCTGGGTGTAATTTGTACAGAGTAAAAGGCTGTAATGAGACATCAATGTTAGGCACTTACCATGGCAATCTCCAAGCTGTGCCGTGTTACCATGCTCCACATCCTGTTCATACCCAAAGCTGCACACAGCAAGGAAAGAAAATAGTTACTATGGACTATTCAGAGCCAGCATTCTACATTGTCCCTACTTTACACGTATAAAAAAATATCAGAACTGCAAGATCCAACAAGACGAACAATATTGTGTAAACATAGAAAGCCAATTTACACTTGTTTGTACAGCAGGATTGTTCTGTGATAATTAATAGGATTCTCCAGAGGTGCAATACTTTATCTCCCAACTGGATTGAAAGCAGATATTACTATTCCTGCTAGGATGAATGTTTTCTGTCTCAGAAGTATTACGTTAGAAATACAATATAAAACACACACAGCAATTTCTATTACTAAACACAAGTCATTTCAGTCACACTGACAAGCATTGTGGGGGAAAGAAGACATATATAATCCTAATAAAATGCTTTAGGCATTCCGGTAACCTTCATTATATCAATACAATCAGCCATAGAGAGGACTCTCACTTACAATATGCCAGGTTCTACTCTGCCGCAGGTTTCATGATTCAGCCACGCACAGTAAGGATCTCTTGAACTGATGCAAGACCTGCAGATAAATGAGAAAGATGTAAGTAGGACTCCCAATGTAATCGGAAGCAATCTGGCAACCATTCGGTAAGAAAATGATACACACTTTTTGCAAGAGCCGTATCGATCACAACGACTAAGTGGGAGTCTTATTATGCATCCTGAAAATGCCACAAATAAGGAATGGTGATCTTTGTCCAGCTGTAGAGATAGAACTCTTCGGTCTTCTTCACTGTCCCCATAACACCTACAAAAGAGACGATAATGTGTGATTCATACACATGGGGAGTTGTGTTTGTAGTTTAAGGCTTGGTGGTTGAAACATAAAACCAAAGTTTTCGGGGTAAATGTAATAGGGTCCGAGTTTGCCAGAGGTGTAGTATTTCGTCCGAGAATGCCCAAATTTTTAAAGAGGAAATCATTTGATTGCCGCTTTAAAAATACAGCATTCTGCATTCCTGCTTGTTTTGCTTAAAAATACTGTTAAGGTGGGTACACACTGGAAAGATACAGTATATCTGCAGATCAATTGACCGGCAGATATATCTATGGACGGATCGGGCAGTGTGCTGTGCATACACACTGCCCGATCCATCGGGGACTGACGTCACGAACTGGGTGGGCGTGTACACACGCCTGCCCAGTTCAGCTGTCAATCACCGCCGGCTGCCGCAGCATGTGTACGGGCGGTCGGCCGACCGCCGGTAACACACAGCGACGCGCCAATATATCGTTAGATATATTGGCCGTCAGCTGTGTTGCGGGGCCGACGTGATACGTCTGTGAACGACGGAGTTCACAGACGTATCGGCCATACACACTGGCCGACGGACCCGCGATATATCGGCCGTTCAAGAGAACGGCCGATATATCGGCCAGTGTGTACGGGCCTTAACTCTCAAAAATCAAATAATAATTTCTTCTCCCACAGCATCAAAAACCTTGCTCCAAATTGCTGTTGTCCTAAAAGTGATGTTGGGTTTAAAGTGTGACATAATAATGAATGAAGACTCAAAACTGGTTATTGTGGGTCTGATAGTAGCACATCTTGCATTAAACTGCTCTTCTCATTCGCAGAAAAGTGTCCATCTGAATTCTGACCTATAGATGGGATGTTGGCCGCTTCTGCCTGAAGAGTCGGGAATTCTAACTTAGGCCGAGTACATTGAGGAAGATTTTCCCAATTTCAAGCTATGCAGACTGGACACATTTGTATACATTAGCAGGAGGTCATGGGCAGGTGCAAATATATTGGATGATCACAGCCATAAGTAAAAGTGAACAACTTTTGATTGTCTGCTTGCAAATGCTCAGCAATTGGGTGCGTATGCAACAGGTGGAGAGTAGTTTTTGCTGTGAAGTATTATGGACAGCCAAACTGCATGTTTCCAGCAAAATAAATGGCTATAAACATGGGTGTAAGTGTAAGTGACATATGTGTTGTGGAAACCGGGGTGCATATGCTTCTGGTGCTGACCTACCCGTATCTTGCAATAGTTGTGGCTTTTTTATTGACTGCAAACGGCATCTGTAATTTCTGATTAGCCACTATGTTTACACACTCCAGCTCCCACAGTAGTACCCTGACATTACTATATAATAGTTTTTCAGCAATTAACCATCATCCTAAAATAGCAGCATTTTAATTGTTTGTATGACCCTTCCATAAAGTTCATCCGTATAGAAGTTATATTCCCTGGAACACTCACAGTGGGCAAACAGTTTCATTGGAACACTCACAGTGGGCAGAGATTTCCCCTGGAACACTCACATTGGGCAGAGAGTTTGGGAACCTACTGAGAACTTTCTAGATAATGTGTCTGCCACATAGATTAATTCACCCCTATGAGGACGACACCAGGCTACTCACATCTAAACATAGCTAACACTGGATTCCAGCATATGGAAATGTAATACTGGAGCTGTTGTTCTAGACATCTATTTTTCAGAAAAGGAAATAAATAAAAGGAGAAACGTAAACGTAGCTCTATGTCAGCATATTGTGTGATATTATTTCATTCCTCTGTGGATTTGGTCAGTGAGCATTCTCTAAAACACCTGTCTTACACATTCTGCTGGAAAGCACAAACTGTGCTTATTTAGCGGATTACTTATCTCTAAGTAAACACAACCTGCAGTGAAAAGGTCCACTCCCCGTTTTCTTACAAAGCAGAGCTGGTTTTCCTGCAGCCTTTGCACCAGATGGACCTTTAGAAATTTTATCTAAAACATATTTTCAATGCACTAAACATGCTCTTAAATAATGTTGTTGTCAAAAGTGGGTGGCACTTGATATAATGGCTGTTGGGATCCCGGCGCTCACAATACCAACGCCGGAATCTCGACCGCCAGTATACCGACAAGTATTCTTCCTCTTGGGGTGTCCACAACACCCGTGGAGGGAGAATAAATAGCGTGGCGCGCATAGCAAGGGGCTCTTTTGAGCTCTCCCAGCTGCTGGCATTCCGGCGGTTGGGATCCCGGCGCCGGTATGCTGGGTGCCGGGATCCCCACCGCCGGGGAAACATACCACACCCGTCAAAAGCATTTGGCGAAAGCAGGGGGAGATAACTAATCAACCCATGGACTTTCATTGAGATCCCCTTTGTGTACTAAAAACCAGGCTACCTCATTAGCGTAGTAACTGCTTACAAATCGGATGAGGCTCTCCCCTCCCGGCTATTACTAGGCACCCACCACATAAGCTCAGAAATGACTTTACACATTCTGTGGGAGAGAGATAAAGTACCAACCAAGCAGCTCCTGGCGGACATTTTTCAAACACAGCCTGTAACATGATTGGCACTTTACCTCTCTCTCTACTTTATCTCTCGTCAAGCTTTGATCAATATCCCCTTAATCCAGCCCCTTGCTTTTACCATCCCTGTGCTACCATTATGTCCATTATTTGCCATTAGCACAGTGCTGGTAATCGGAGGCTGCACAGGACTGATACAATGGGGTTGATTCTAAGTCGCAAGCAAAGCCGATCGCAAATGGCCAATGTTCTACAACTGCACATGCATCTACGTCACTAAAAGGTGGTGTGTATGCACAGAGGCGCAGTAGTGGTTCAGATGCATTGGTATTGGCAATGTACTGCTGCTGCGTTTCTGGGTGGTGGCTGTTCAGACACACAGAGGTCTGGGGCCTACGTCAGATATGGACAATAGCTCTAATAATAAGAATTTACTCACCGGTAATTCTATTTCTCGTAGTCCGTAGTGGATGCTGGGAACTCCGTAAGGACCATGGGAACTCCATAAGGACCATGGGGAATAGACGGGCTCCGCAGGAGACTGGGCACTCTTAAAAGAAAGATTAGGTACTATATCTGGTGTGCACTGGCTCCTCCCTCTATGCCCCTCCTCCAGACCTCAGTTAGAGAAACTGTGCCCGGAAGAGCTGACATTACTAGGAAAGGATTTGGAATCCAGGGTAAGACTCATACTAGCCACACCAATCACACTGTACAACTCGTGATAACCATACCCAGTTAACAGTATGAACAACAACTGAGCCTCAGTAACAGATGGCTCATAACAATAACCCTTTAGTTAAGCAATAACTATATACATGTATTGCAGAAAGTCCGCACTTGGGACGGGCGCCCAGCATCCACTACGGACTACGAGAAATAGAATTACCGGTGAGTAAATTCTTATTTTCTCTGACCTCCTAGTGGATGCTGGGAACTCCGTAAGGACCATGGGGATTATACCAAAGCTCCCAAACGGGCGGGAGAGTGCGGATGACTCTGCAGCACCGCATGAGCAAAGGCAAGGTCCTCCTCAGCCAGGGTATCAAACTTGTAGAACTTAGCAAATGTGTTTGAACCCGACCAAGTAGCAGCTCGGGAAAGCTGTAAAGCCGAGACCCCTCGGGCAGCCACCCAAGAAGAGCCCACCTTCCTTGTGGAATGGGCTTTTACTGATTTAGGATGCGGCAATCCTGCCGCAGAATGAGCTTGCTGAATCGTGTTACAGATCCAGCGCGCAATAGTTTGCTTTGAAGCAGGAGCACCCAGCATGTTGGGCGCATGCAGGATAAACAGCGAGTCAGTTTTCCTGACTCCAGCCGTCCTGGCTACATAGATTTTCAAAGCCCTGACTACATCTTAGTAACTTGGAGTCCTCCAAGTCCCTAGTAGCCGCAGGCACCACAATAGGTTGGTTCAAATGAAACGCTGATACCACCTTAGGGAGAAATTGGGGACGAGTCCTCAATTCTGCCCTGTCCATATGGAAGATCAGATAAGGGCTTTTACACGACAAAGCCGCCAATTCTGACACACGCCTAGCCGAAGCTAAGGTAAATAGCATGACCACTTTCCACGTGAGATATTTTAGCTCCACGGTCTTAAGTGGCTCAAACCAGTGGGATTTCAGGAAATCCAACACAACGTTAAGATCCCAAGGTGCCACTGGAGGCACAAAAGGGGGCTGAATATGCAGCACTCCCTTAACAAACGTCTGAACTTCAGGCAGTGAAGCCAGTTCTTTTTGAAAGAAAATAGATAGGGCCGAAATCTGGACCTTTATGGATCCTAATTTTAGGCCCATAGTCACTCCTGACTGTAGGAAGTGCAGTAATCGACCCAGCTGGAATTCCTCTGTAGGGGCCTTCCTGGCCTCACACCAAGCAACATATTTTCGCCATATACGGTGATAATGTTGTGCTGTCACGTCTTTCCTAGCCTTTATCAGCGTAGGAATCACTTCATCTGGAATGCCCTTTTCCGTTAGGATCCGGCGTTCAACCGCCATGCCGTCAAACGCAGCCGCGGTAAGTCTTGGAACAGACAGGGCCCCTGCTGTAACAGGTCCTGTCTGAGAGGCAGAGGCCATGGGTCCTCTGAGATCATTTCTTGTAGTTCTGGGTACCAAGTTCTTCTTAGCCAATCCGGAACGATGAGTATAGTTCTTACTCCTCTCTTTCTTACAATCCTCAGTACCTTGGGTATGAGAGGAAGAGGAGGGAACACATAAACCGACTGGTACACCCACGGTGTCACTAGTGCGTCCACAGCTATCGCCTGAGGGTCTCTTGACCTGGCGCAATATTTTTTTAGCTTTTTGTTGAGGCTTGACGCCATCATGTCTACCCGTGGCCGTTCCCAACGATTTACAATCAGCGTGAAGACTTCTGGATGAAGTCCCCACTCCCCCGGGTGGAGGTCGTGCCTGCTGAGGAAGTCTGCTTCCCAGTTGTCCACTCCCGGAATGAACACTGCTGACAGTGCTAGCACGTGATTCTCCGCCCATCGAAGAATCCTTGTGGCTTCTGCCATCGCCATCCTGCTTCTTGTGCCGCCCTGTCGGTTTACATGGGCGACCGCCGTGATGTTGTCTGACTGAATCAGCACCGGTTGGTTTTGAAGCAGGGGTTCTGCTTGACTCAGGGCGTTGTAAATGGCCCTTAGTTCCAGAATATTTATGTGAAGGGAAGTCTCCTGACTTGACCACTGTCCTTGGAAGTTCCTTCCCTGAGTGACTGCCCCCCAACCTCGGAGGCTTGCATCCGTGGTCACCAGGACCCAGTCCTGTATGCCGAATCTGCGGCCCTCGAGAAGATGAGCACTCTGCAGCCACCACAGCAGAGACACCCTGGCCCTCGGGGACAGGGTGATCAGCCGATGCAGAAATGGGTTCTCTGCGCACTGAGGTGTTAATCTGAGGCGGGCTGTGCTGCTGGTAATGAGGGGTGTCCCACCCCCCCTTAAATGGTAAGTATACAGATGTGGATAAAACCACAGGGAACCAGCGCTCAAACCCTATTTGTAGTGGTGAGTGATACGGTTATAAAGTGAAGCTAAAATCAATAATGAAAAAGCAGGTAATATACTTAAGGTTGTTTATTCTAAGATGCTGAGATACTTTCTTTCCCAACAGGTATAAATTCGGTTTAAAAGTCAATCAGTGATTGGGGCACGCTCCTGGTTTGAGCTTAAATTCTGAAGTGCAAGGTTCAATTGAAAGAACAAATGCTGTAATCTTTGTAAAGTCGAAAAAAAGAAAAAGAAAAATGCCACAAAAAAATATTAATGATAATATGTACTAAAGTCCAAACGGTTTACAAGTCTATACAGACAGCGGCGTCCCGCTAATCTGTGCTCTGAAGTGAAGGATTCTCTTGTGAAGTGATGAACAGTTGACAGCGGTAGTGTATGCTTTGGTTAGAGTGGAGAATAAGGACCCTGGACTGGCGCTATTCCTCCTGCAGCACGTCCCACAGTAGAGCGCCCGAATCAGGCCCGCTCTGTGGGGCCGCTTACCTGGGGTGTGCGCCTGTCACAGAGGCGAAGTGGACCCGGCCGGGGCTCTCCGAGCGGCCGGCCGCGCCTCTCCTCCTCCTACAGGGACTTACCTTCTCCCTTCCCCTCCGCCTTCCACTCTCCTCTGTCTCGGGCTTCTTCCGTCGCCTGGCAACCGGTTGCTTCCGGAACTCCGGATCACGTGACCGGATGGTTTGCGGAAAGGATTAGCAGTACTGTCCTTCTTTGTAGTGAATATTCGTCCTCAGTCCAATGTAGTATAGATGGGTAGCTCCAACGCGTTTCGACCTGTTAGGGTCTTCCTCTGGGAGTCAGCGCCAGTCCAGGGTCCTTATTCTCCACTCTAACCAAAGCATACACTACCGCTGTCAACTGTTCATCACTTCACAAGAGAATCCTTCACTTCAGAGCACAGATTAGCGGGACGCCGCTGTCTGTATAGACTTGTAAACCGTTTGGACTTTAGTACATATTATCATTAATATTTTTTTGTGGCATTTTTCTTTTTCTTTTTTTCGACTTTACAAAGATTACAGCATTTGTTCTTTCAATTGAACCTTGCACTTCAGAATTTAAGCTCAAACCAGGAGCGTGCCCCAATCACTGATTGACTTTTAAACCGAATTTATACCTGTTGGGAAAGAAAGTATCTCAGCATCTTAGAATAAACAACCTTAAGTATATTACCTGCTTTTTCATTATTGATTTTAGCTTCACTTTATAACCGTATCACTCACCACTACAAATAGGGTTTGAGCGCTGGTTCCCTGTGGTTTTATCCACATCTGTATACTGATCAGCCGATGCATCTGAAGATGCGATCCGGACCACTTGTCTAACAGATCCCACTGAAAGATCCTTGCATGGAACCTGCCGAAGGGAATTGCTTCGTAAGAAGCTACCATCTTTCCCAGGACTCGCGTGCAGTGATGCACCGACACCTGTTTTGGTTTCAGGAGGTCCCTGACCAGAGATGACAATTCCTGGGCCTTCTCCACCGGGAGAAACACCTTCTTCTGTTCTGTGTCCAGAATCATGCCCAAGAACAGCAGACGCGTCGCAGGAATCAGCTGCGACTTTGGGATATTCAGAATCCAGCCGTGCTGTTGCAGCACTTCCCGAGATAGTACTACGTTGACTAACAACTGCTCCTTGGACCTCGCCTTTATAAGGAGATCGTCCAAGTACGGGATAATTATAACTCCCTTCTTCCGAAGGAGTATCATCATTTCGGCCAATACCTTGGTAAATACCCTCGGTGCCGTGGACAGACCAAACGGCAACGTCTGGAATTGGTAATGACAGTCCTGTACCACAAACCTGAGGTACTCCTGGTGAGGTGGGTAAATGGGGACATGCAGATAAGCGTCCTTGATGTCCAGCGACACCATAAAATCCCCCTCTTCCAGGCTTGCAATAATCGCCCTGAGCAATTCCATTTTGAACTTGAACTTCCTTACATAAGTGTTCAAGGATTTTAAATTTAGAATGGGTCTCACCGAACCGTCTGGTTTCGGTACCACAAACATTGTGGAATAGTAACCCCGTCCCTGTTGAAGGAGGGGAACCTTGATTATCACCTGCTGAAGGTACAGCTTGTGAATAGCCGCCAGCACTACCTCCCTTTCCTTGGGAGCCGCTGGCAAGGCTGATTTGAGGTAACGGCGAGGGGGAGTCGCCTCGAACTCCAGCATGTATCCCTGAGATACCACTTGTAGAACCCAGAGATCCACCTGTGAGCGAACCCACTGGTCGCTGAAGTTCCGGAGACGCGCCCCCACCGCACCTGGCTCCACCTGTGGAGCCCCAGCGTCATGCGGTAGACTTAGTGGAAGCAGGAGAGGATTTTTGTTCCTGGGAACTGGCTGTCTGATGCAGCTTTTTCCTCTACCCCTGCCTCTGGGCAGAAAGGATGCGCCTCTGACCCGCTTGCCTTTCTGAGGCCGAAAGGACTGTACTTGATAATACGGTGCTTTCTTTGGCTGTGAGGGAACCTGAGGTAAAAAAGTCGACTTCCCAGCTGTTGCTGTGGATACGAGGTCCGAGAGACCGTCCCCAAACAATTCCTCACCCTTATAAGGCAAAACCTCCATGTGCCTTTTAGAATCAGCATCACCTGTCCACTGCCGAGTCCATAATACTCTCCTGGCAGAAATGGACATTGCATTAATTCTAGATACCAGCCGGCAAATGTCCCTCTGTGCATCCCTCATATACAAGACGACGTCCTTTATATGCTCTATGGTTAGCAAAATAGCATCCCTGTCGAGGGTATCAATGTTGTCTGACAGGGTATCAGACCATGCTGCTGCAGCACTACACATCCATGCTGAAGCAATAGCAGGTCTCAGTATAGTACCTGAGTGTGTATATACAGACTTCAGGATAGCCTCCTGCTTTCTATCTGCAGGCTCCTTTAGGGCGGCCGTATCCTGAGACGGCAGTGCCACCCTTTTAGATAATCGTGTGAGCGCCTTGTCCACCCTCGGGGATGTCTCCCAGCATAACCTATCCGTTGGCGGGAAAGGGTACGCCATCAGTAACCTCTTAGAAATCGCTAGTTTCTTATCAGGGGAACACCACGCTTCTTCACACAATTCATTTAATTCATCAGATGGGGGAAAAGTCACTGGCTGTTTTTTCTCCCCAAACATAATACCCTTTTTAGTGGTAACCGGGTTAATGTCAGAAATGTGCAACACATTTTTCATTGCCGTAATCATGCATCGGATGGTCCTTGTGGACTGTACATTTGTCTCATCCTCGTCTACACTGGAGTCAGACTCCGTGTCGACATCTGTGTCTTCCATCTGAGCTAGCGGGCGTTTTTGAGCCCCTGATGGCCTCTGAGACACCTGGGCAGGCGCGGGCTGAGATGCCGGCTGTCCCAAGGCTGTTACGTCATCAAACCTTTTATGTAAAGAGTTGACACTGTCGGTTAATACCTTCCACATATCCATCCACTCCGGTGTCGGCCCCGTAGGGGGCGACATCACACTTATCGGCTCCTGCTCCGCCTCCACGTAGCCCTCCTCATCAAACATGTCGACACAGCCGTACCGACACACCGCACACACACAGGGAATGCTCTGACTGAGGACAGGACCCCACAAAGTCCTTTGGGGAGACAGAGAGAGAGTATGCCAGCACACACCACAGCGCTATATAACACAGGGATTTTCACTATACTGAGTGATTTTTCCCAATAGCTGCTTATTAACACAAATTGCGCCTAAATTTATGTGCCCCCCCTCTCTTTTTATTACCCTTGTTGTACTGGATACTGCAGGGGAGAGCCTGGGGAGCGTCCTTCCAGCGGAGCTGTGAAGAGAAAATGGCACTGGCTGTGCTGAGGAAGATAGCCCCGCCCCCTCAGCGGCGGGCTTCTCCCGCTTTTTATAATGTTAATGGCGGGGGTTTTTGCACATATACAGTGTTATACACTGTATTATGTGCTATTTGTGCCAAAATGGTAAACTAATTGCAGCCCAGGGCGCCCCCCCCCCAGCGCCCTGCACCCAACAGTGACCGGAG
This sequence comes from Pseudophryne corroboree, assembly GCF_028390025.1. Lineage (NCBI taxonomy): Eukaryota > Metazoa > Chordata > Amphibia > Anura > Myobatrachidae > Pseudophryne > Pseudophryne corroboree. Next base: position 275,308,749 of record NC_086449.1, read on the forward strand.
TGTGTGGTGTGCTATGGGAGCAATGGCACACAGCTGCAGTGCTGTGCGCTACCTTAATGAAGACAGGAGTCTTCAGCCGCCGTTTTTCATCTTTACCTTCCGTCTTCTGGCTCTGCAAGGGGGACGGCGGCGCAGCTCCGGGAATGGACGATCGAGGTCGGGCCCTGTGTTCGATCCCTCTGGAGCTAATGGTGTCCAGTAGCCTTAGAAGCACAAGCTAGCTGCAAGCAGGTAGGTTTGCTTCTCTCCCCTAAGTCCCACGTAGCAGAGAGTCTGTTGCCAGCAGATCTCACTGAAAATAAAAAACCTAACAAATATTTTCTTTTCTAGTGAGCTCAGGAGAGCCCACTAGGTGCATCCAGCTCTGGCCGGGCACAGATTCTAACTGAGGTCTGGAGGAGGGGCATAGAGGGAGGAGCCAGTGCACACCAGATATAGTACCTAATCTTTCTTTTAAGAGTGCCCAGTCTCCTGCGGAGCCCGTCTATTCCCCATGGTCCTTACGGAGTTCCCATGGTCCTTACGGAGTTCCCAGCATCCACTAGGACGTCAGAGAAAATATACATTATTGATGTACAGATTATTGTGTTAAATATATCATTTCAGGTTTAAACCTATATTCTTATTATAAAGGTATTTTTCCTACTATCAATAGAAGTAAACAGACTGAAACTGCTCTACTTGATACAGGAGACTAACGTGGAATCAATACATTTGTTTTGTACAAGGTAATGCTTACTTAGCACGGTTGTAGGCGTCAATTTCTTCCAGCAATACGCTGTCATTCAAAGATAATGGATTAGTTTTAGCCAAGATCTTCAGAACAATGCCAGCTTCGGAGCCTACAAATATGACTGTATAGTTGAGGTAAGGGCCAGCAAGGTGGTCCACAGCTACAGCTGTCAATCTATACCTGAAATGAATAAACAAAATATACAGTAGTTATAATAATAATAATAATAAGAAGAAGAAGAATAATACTACACTGGCTTTTAGAATTGAATGATAGATAGAGATGATAATTCTCACTTAAAATATAAAAACATAATTTTATTCACAATAACCAAATAAAGTAGACCAGTAACCTGTACAAAGAGCTGGCAGCCATTTTGTGGAATGAACTAATATTTAGTCTAAGGAGGGGGGGATTACATTTTTTTAGGGTGCCCAGCGCCCGATAGAGCTATTCAATTGTTGCCCTGAAAGGACGTTGCCCATTATTATTGCTCGTACCCTCCTGGGGTGGTGAGGAGAAATGTGTGAAAAGTCCAGCTTTTGGACGCATTTCAGCAGCACACCCAATAGTTAACATGAGTTAACCACTTTACACGTCTAAACCCACTTTTACATGTCTATTTTGGCACGACGTGCGAAAAGCACTGGGCTCCCAGTGGGTATGGGACTCAGGGTCGACAGTGTCTAGGTCGACACCCATTAGGTCAACACCTATTGGTCGACAGTGGCTAGGTGGACATGAAAAAAGGTCGACATGAGTTTTTCATGGTTTTTTATGTCGTTTTCTTTCTTCAGTGACTAGGAACCCCAATTAGTGCACCGTGTCCGGCTTCGGGCAAGGTGTCTTGCTCCACTACCGCTGCGCTCGGCACAGGTTACCATTCCCAATCGTAGTCCATGTGGATCGTAAAGTATGAAAAAGTTAAAAAAAAAAAAATTTTTTTAAAAACTCATGTCGACCTTTTTGCATGAAGACCTTGTCCGTGTCGACATATTTCTAGTGTTGACCTATTCACTGTCGACCAATGGGTGTCGACCTACGTGGTGTCGACTCAGAGTCCGGATACCCTCCCAGTTACTCACGCCTGCCGAAACAATCACTTGAATACCACCCCGTCTAAAGTGATAGGAGATTAGATGCAAGTGCGGGGGCGCAAAAACAATTGAATCGCCCCATCAGGAGTGATTTTTTTGAGCCCAGTGAATCGACAGGCTGAATACTGGCTCAGCACTTTAAATGTCTCCTCAAAATATGACCCCATTGCATCTCTCTTTTTGCCATTATCCCATTCAACATAGAAAAATATTTTATAGCTGAAGATCCCATGTGAAGTGTGCCTTTATACTTAATATTGTACCTGATACGGGTTTTAGTGAACCAAGGCTCTTCGGTGATAGAAGGAACTGCGGAATCCATCAATGGATGGGACTTTATAAAGGCCAGAGTTTCATCTGGAAATTCAGTGGAGGCCCTGTATCCTTCAGCAAGGCCATGCCTAGCACAACAACCGGGCCTGAAACAAGGAGAACCTTTGGTAAATGGGAGCAATATAGCACTTGTCACAAAGTCCTGTGATATATGAAGCCAAAACTCCTTTTAAATACAGAGGGGAGAACAACCATTTTTTCAGAGCTGTGTTTTTTTTGTATCTATCGTTACTATCTGTAGAGCCAATCTTTTTGCTTAATACCTTGGTTTGGGTACTTTGTCTTCTGGTACAGCTGTCCAAACAGAGTCTGGAGTCTTTTGTTCTTTAAATCTTGCTCTGAATACCTTCTCAATGTCATCCATAGTAAAAGCGCAAACCGCTGAACCTGGTATACTGAGAGGAGAAAAGAAAAAAATGTGAATTTCTCTGGTGTGCACTATTAAATGGAAACTATTGTGAAACCAAGAAGAAAGTGAAGGACTCTATTTGAAGTCAGATTGTTCTCCTCTTTACCTATTTAGCTGTGTAGTAAACACGCCAACAACAGTAGGAATGCCATTGATTTCTATTATGTCTGTTATAGACTGCAGAACATCAAAGTAGAAGAAAGAATCCCCTGGAACAGAGCAGTTGAGCCTTGCCTTCACAAATGATGTCCAGTGTTTTTCCAGGACTCTCTGTGATCCCCCCAGGTCATTTTTGCATATGCGTGCCACACGGGAATGAACAGCCTGAAAAACCCAACCACAGCCAAAACGTAAGACTACTAGAAATCAACAAGAGTAATTATAAACGTTAGCGTCAGAAGGTTACAATGAGCCAAAAGCGCCTAAAACAGATTATAGTAAAATCCTATTTAAAATGTAACTCCCCTAGAATGTGAATGTGATGACTGACCCGCGCTTCAAAGGAAATTGTGAAGCTGCTCCTTTAGATAATTAATAGCAGTAAAACGAAATGAAAGGAGCGCTAAATAAATTAAAAACAATGGACCAAATAATAATAAAAATTGCAAACACCTGTGAAAATAGAAATGGTTAGTAAATACATTAAAAACATTATTTACTAACCATTTCTATTTTCACAGGTGTTTGCAATTTTTATTATTATTTGGTCGATTGTTTTTAATTTATTTAGCGCTCCTTTTTATTTCGTTTTACTCCCCTAGAATGTGAGCCCTCCAGCCTCCTGGTTCTCTCCCTGTGCTATACCGGTTTCCAGTGCTTTTGCATTAAAAGTTAGCGACTCTGATCCTTTCTGTGTGCCCTTCACAGGGCATTTGTTGCCACTGTTATTAACAGCAACTCACTAAGATGTCTAAATATTTCACTGTTTGATTTCCCCTTGTACTGTTTTGATAGTGATTAGTTTATGTATCATTATAATTTTCCCTGGACGGCGCATTGGACACCTGCTTGCGCCATATAAATAAAGATAATAATAATATTCAGATGGTCCTGCTATTAAATTGCCTCAAACTAAGAAAACGTGATTTAATCCTCACTTAAATAATTGTGTGAAGAATCTGCATGTTTACTCCCACAATCCCTTAGGTGACAATTAAATGCCTCATGTTCTAGTCCTGCGTGACACTCCTATTTTTAAAGCACGTGAATAATCTGAATTCCTTTTTTTTTTTTTTTTTTTTTTTAAAGAAAAAGAAGTTTACTGTATAAATTGACAAAAAAGGACAAGTGTATACTGGTAGCTTCTCCTAGTTTCCCAATACTGTGCACAAGTTTGCTTTCAGCAAGCTCCAGTTTATCCGAATTAAGCCCTGAAAGAAAGCAGACTGTATTTAACTACAGCCTGATGTCCATTTTAATGCACCGCTGAACAAAGCCCACAACACTCGCACAGATTCCCCACCTTTTGTAAAGTATTTAATTAACCATGCGTAAATAGTTTAATAATTTACAGTGGAATGTCCATAATGTAGCCAAAGTATCATAAACTGCATTTGTGTCATTTAAATATTTAACATTTGGGAGGCACAATGGAACCTCTGTAGAAATCTAAACATATTTATGCATTTAATCCTTGCCAAGAAATAAAGTGGTTTCTTAATCAGGGTCAGGCAGGATTCTGTCAGCCATTTTGGAATAAGCCATGTACTATTATTAGTTTTGAATTTACCAATCTATAAGACACCTAGGGCCTAATTCAGAGTTGATCGCAGCAGCAAATTTGTTAGCAGTTGGGCAAAATCCTGGGGGTCATTCAGAGTTGATCACTTTCTAGCTAGATTTAGCAGCTGTGCAAACGCTATGCCGCCGCCCACTGGGGAGTGTATTTTAGCTTAGCAGAAGTGCGAACGCATGTGCAGCTGAGCTCTGCAAAAATAGTTTGTGCAGTTTCTGAGTAGCTCTGAACCTACTCAGCGCTTGCGATCACTTCAGCCTATTTGTGTCCGGATTTGACGTCATACACCCGCCTAGCGAACGCCCAGCCACGCCTGCGTTTTTTCAGACACGCCTGCGTTTTTCCAAACACTCCCTGAAAACGGTCAGTTGACACCCAGAAATGCCTCCTTCCTGTCAATCTTCTTGCGGCCGCCAGTGCGACTGAAAACTTCGCTAGAGCCTGTGCACAAGCACAATGGGCTTTGTACCCGTACGTCGTGCTTACGAATTGCGGAGCATACGCATGCGCAAAAATGCAGATTTTTAGCCTGATCGCTGCGCTGCGAACAACGGCAGCTAGCAATAAACTCGGAATGACCCCCTATGTGCACTGCGGGGGGAGGGGGGGCAGATATAACATGTGCAGAGAGAGTTAGATTTGGGTGGGGTGTGTTCAAACTGAAATCTAAATTGCAGTGTAAAAATAAAGCAGCCAGTATTTACCCTGCACAGAAACAAAATGACCCACCCAAATCTAACTCTCTCTGCACATGTTATATCTGCCCCCCTGCAGTGCACATGGGCCCTCATTCCGAGTTGTTCGCTTGGTAGCTACTTTTAGCAGAAATGCAAACACAAAGCCGCCGCCCTCTGGGAGTGTATCTTAGCATAGCAGAATTGCTAACGAAAGATTAGCAATTGCTAACGAAAGATTAGCAATTCTGCTATAAGTATTTCCATGCAGTTTCTGAGTAGCTCCAGACCTACTCCTAGATTGCGATCAGCTCAGTCCGTTTAGTTCCTGGTTTGACGTCACAAAAACACGCCCTGCGTTCGGCCAGCCACTCCCCCGCTTCTCCAGCCACTCCTGCGTTTTTACCTCGCACGCATGAGTTTTTTAGCACACTCCCTGAAAACGGTCAGTTTCCGCCCAGAAACACCCACTTCCTGTCAATCAGACTACGATCAGCAGAGCGATTGAAAAGCTTTGTTCGCCCGTGAGTAAAATAGCATAGTTTTGTGTAAAATTGCTTAGCGCGTGCGCCCTGCTGTGCATACGCATGAGCAGAACTGACGGATTTTAGCCTATTAGCAATTCTGCTAAAAATAGCAGCGAGCGAACAACTCGGAATGACCACCATGGTTTTGCCCAACTGCTAACAAATTTGCTGCTGCTATCAACTCTGAATTACCCCCCTAGTCTTCACAATGTACATTTGTTTTCTAGGTCACGTAAAGTCCATCTTTGAAGATTAATTAAAGAAGAGCGAAGCACATATCACAGTAATAGAAATTGTGGCTAAGAAGCAGATGAAAATGAACACCCCAAGGCTAATGGATAATTTTATAACAGCAGAGAGGTTTCGCAAGCACTGACTTGTTCTAGCTGGTAAACTTGATTTCTACTGAGAACTTCCCTCTGCATCTCTGCTAGCACCATTTCAATCCTCGGACTTGGAACGCCCCCAAATCTGCACTTACCTTGCCTAAATTATTATGCTCCACAGCAATCTCCCGAAAGAAGAAGTAGATATAGCTTCCGTATTCTATCGCATGCAGAAAATGTGGTTCTGGAAAATCAGCCAGACAGGATACATATATCAGCTAAATTCCACGCAAAACACATCTTGAATTCATATGTAAAATGCAAACACGGTGAGCTTACATATCCCTGACTTGATGTATAAATACGGGGGGGATTCAAGCTTAATTGGTCTTGCAGTCTTTAATGCTGCCTAATGGAGTGTAAAAGGGCCTCAAAGGATTTACATTACAGTTAAGATTTTTTTTTACTGCAGAATCAATCATAAACCATTTTGCAAATGGGAAAAAATATGCATTTAGAGTAAAGACCTTGATGCATCAGCATGCTAGATATAGCCGTGTCATAGCGAAAAGGATCCAGGGTGTTTAATATGCAGTGTATTTCTGAGAAATACTATTAAACTGTGTTACGCTTCATTCCCAAATCAAGTAGGTGTCTGATCTCTATGTCATTATTAATAAAAGCCAGGTCTCAAGTACCTTTTAGCCACTTGGAGTCATATTTAATTGTCCTCAGAGCAAATCCATCCCCCATGCTTCGATAGATCACAGCATCACTGGCTTGGAAGTCAGCCATGGTAGCAGAGTATAGCTTCCCTTCTAAGAAATAAAGCAGAACTCCTGATGAGATGACCAACTTAAAAATAGGGAGCTATACATGCAGCAGTTATTAAAATGCTTTCTCAAATGAATTATATTCAGACAGAATGCTTTTCCCACAAGGATAAAGTTTACGATCAACACATCTTCATAAGACAGATTTTAAAACACATTTTAAAAAATACCATAGGTGAAAAAGGGATTCGGTTAGCACTCCGGCACGTGGGATGCCGGTGTTCATGTCAACGTCACCAGAATCCCAACACTACTCAGAATCCCAGCACCGGAACACCGACTGCCAATATCCTGAAGGTAAGTATCAAGGTGATTGTTAGGGCCCGGGGGGGTAACGACGTTAGGGTTAGGCACTAGAGGTTGGGGGGGGGGGTTAGCCCTACTCGTCACCCCCCGAGTCTTAGCCCCAGCTGACACCCCCTCTAGCTGCCACCCCAGATGGGTTAGGGTAGGGAACAGGGGAGGGGTAAAATAATTACCCCGTCCCTGTCTGCATTTTAATTGTCTGGATGTCGGCGTCAGTAATTTGTATCGCACCCATGAAAATGTCGTGCAGTCAACAAAAAGACGTCATAACAGAAAAGAGCTGATTGCATACAAAACTGCAATCAACCAAATGTAAAAGCAACACAATGTATATATTAGATGTGATTGCAATATAAAGATTCTGAAAAAAACTAAACGGTTGGGTTGTAACAAAAATGCTATTTACATTTTATATTGTATTTCAGAATCTTCTTTGGACAGTTTTAATTGCCATAAAAAAGAGCCAGTATAGAAAATAGAAGAACAGAACAGTGTAATATAGTGAGAGCAGGCCACTTCTGTTAACCAGAAATGATTTGGGAACCCTACGTGCCTTTTGCACAGATCCCGTATTTCCCTCATCTGCTATAGAATTTCTTGGGAAGAGGAGCAGTCTGTCACATTCTCCAGCACGCTCTGGAATACCAAGCTGCTGTTCAGTTCTGTTATATGTTATTATACATAGATGTCAACCTTCCTACCACACAGTCAGCAATAAGCTGAAATCTTTGGCATGAACTTGGTGTTTTCATACAGTGGTTTTAATTATTTACTAACATATAACATTACAAAGACACACAGATTAATGATTTGAAAAAAATTATGTAAATCTAAAGAACATTTCTGAAAAACAATCTAACTGGCACTTTACTGTTTATACTCCGAGACTCTAATGACATGGCTAGCCAGTTGGTATGTAAGGAGTTTACATAAGTACATGGCTGTTCTTTTATTTCTGCTCCTGGCAATGATAAATCAAATAGCCTTATAAAAACATACAGCAAATGTTCTTACCAGCAAAGAGAGCAACGTTGGTCTGTCTAGCATCAAATGGGCACCTTGCCAAGCCACTAATTTCTTCCCCATCATATTCTAAAGAACTTAACTGCAAAAGATGAAGATAAAAAGGATGACTTGAGACTAGCCTACTGATTGTTAGCTTAATCTACAGAGTTTAATGATACAACATAGATTACTGCACTGTAACAACCTATTTTACAAGAGGTGCACCTGCATAAAGAGGTTGTTCCACCATCCCACTGGAACTATGAACACCGACCCATGTGAAGATATAGGTGGTCATTCCGAGTTGATCGCTCGCTAGCAGTTTTTAGCAGCCATGCAAACGCTAAGCCGCCGCCCTCTGGGAGTGTATTTTAGCTTAGCAGAAGTGCGAACGAAAGGATCGCACAGCGGCTATAAAAAAAAATTGTGCAGCTTCAGACCTACTCAGCGCTTGCGATCACTTCAGACTGTTCAGTTCCTGTTTGGACGTCATGAACACGCCTGCGTTCGACCAGCCACGCCTGCGATTTTTCGAACACTCCCTGAAAACGGTCAGTTGACACCCAGAAATGTCTACTTCACGTCAATCACTCTGCGGTCAGCAGTGCGACTGAAAAGCTTCGCTAGACCCTGTGTGAAACTACATCGTTCACTGTAATAGTATGCCGCGCGTGCGCATTGCGCCGCATACGCATGCGCAGAAGTGCCATTTTTTAGCCTGATCGCTGCACAGCGGCCGAAAGCAGCTAGCGAACAACTCGTAATGACCACCATAACACCACCATTAAGTTTCCAGTTCTTACACCAACACTACCTTGACCCAATTTGTGTTCTGTTAAAACTCTATGTGGAACTGTCATTGTTTGCTTGGACATGTTCCTAGATCACATGTGAAGTGATGTGCGCCCGAGACATAAGTGCTAAGATGCCTCACTTACCCTGTAATATCTACACATGGGATTGTAAGCATTCGTGCCACAGACAAAAACCATCTCATCATTTCTTGGAACAAAAACCTTGATGTAGTTATGGCATTCATCCTGAAATAACAAATACATGTAACATTAGAAGTTACAATATTTACCCCATCAACAGTATCTTTTGATACTTCAAGAGGTTAGTCCAAAACATACCTTGCGTTTTCCTTTCATCGCACAATTCTTCCGGTCGGCTTGACCTGATCTCCATGTCAGCTTCTGAATAAACAAAATAAGCAAACTATAAAATGTACTCTGAATGCCATTTTCTTTCTTTAGCTTTTAAAAGTCAATGCAGCTTTTTGATGGCAGCTCCTGTATTACTTTCACTTACTCTGCTTGGTGTCACTTCAGTCTTGTGCACCTCGTTTAAATTTACGGCATAAACCTGATCTCTGTAGGAGAAAAAGACAGAGCCACTTCAGGAAATGGAGAAAGTGCTGGCATTATATTTATTCATGCATAGCATTGTAATTATACTTTCAGGTCCCTTGTCAGACAATACAAACGATCTGCAATCCTACTAAAGTTTCTCTGAGTGAAGATGGTTAACGCTGGGTTACAGTTTTTCCCTGTGAAGTAAAAGTATCACTTTCATTTGTGTCTACTTGTGATGGAGCAATCTAACTCTCATTCTCTTTGTGGTCCTGAGCTGGGTATGCATGTTCTAGCGAGCTATTGTTGCACAAATGTATGCTCCACTAGAGATTCATGAATCTTATTTCTTAAGGTGATAACATTTCTTTATAAGTAAAGAGTAATCATTCTGCATTACTGGGAAATTTTCTTTGCTAAGAAATGAGACCTAATCATGAGATTTGCAGGAAACAAAAGCATATTGCCAGGCCTGCCATCCAGGTCTGAAACATTTCTCACAATGGCCCAGATTTATCAAGCCTTGGAATGTGATAAATGGCATGGTGGTAAAGTACCAACCAACCAGCTCCTAGTTGTCATTTTTCAAACACAGCCTGTGACATTGAAGTTAGGAGCTGATTAGTTGGTACTTTATCACCGTGCTATTTATCACTCTTCAAGGCTTAATAAATCCGGGCCAATGAGATCTAAGAAAGACAATTACAGTTCCATGCAGTATAATGAGAAGTGCATGCTCAGCTACTCACAGTAGGTGAGTGGACTGGCCAGAAGTGATGTAGTTATGTGACTGGCGGTCATAATACCTACACCTTCATCCTACCACCTGAACATCCCGACAGTCGGCATGCTGACTAACAGGGACTGTTCCCACTCGTGGGTGTCCACGACACCCATAGAGTGGGAATAGAACCTGTCGACACCGAGCCTAAAAGCCTAGCCGAGCAGCTCTGCACAGAGACGGGGCTGACCTGCATACAGAGATAGGGGTGTGCTGCACAGCCAGGCCACCGTGACTCATGGCACACCCCCATAAGATGTGATCATGCCCACATGAGATGAGGACACTGTCCCTTGTCGTGCGAGCAGAGTAGAATACCAGGGCTATTTTAGAACTCTAGTCCATCCCTGGTGAGTAGTATGGTGAAAAGGACATGCTCAGCTGCTCACAGTGAGTGGTATGGTGTATATTACATACTCAGCAGTGACTCACAGTGAGCAGTATGGTGTACAGTACATACTCAGAGACTCACAGTGAGTGGTATGGTGTATATTACATACTCAGCAGTGACTCACAGTGAGCAGTATGGTGTACAGTACATACTCAGAGACTCACAGTGAGTGGTATGGGGTAAAGTACATACACAGCGATTCGCAGTGAGCAGTATGGTGTACAGTACATACTCAGAGACTCACAGTGAGTGGTATGGTGTATAGTACATACCCAGCGATTCACAGTGAGCAGTATGGTGTACAGTACATACTCAGAGACTCACAGTGAGTGGTATGGTGTATAGTACATACCCAGCGATTCACAGTGAGCAGTATGGTGTACAGTACATACTCAGAGACTCACAGTGAGTGATATGGTGTATAGTACATACTCAGCAGCAACTCACAGTGAGCAGTATGGTGTACAGTATATACTCAGCGACTCACAGTGAGCGGTATGGTGTATAGTACATACCCAGCTACTCACAGTGAGCATTATGGTGTGCAGTACATACTCAGCGACTCAGAGTGAGCAGTATAGTGAGGACATGCTTGCATCCTACACTCTAGATGAGGAAAATATAGGGGTAACTTGTGGAAAAAGATTTGGGGGTGCTCATAGATAATAGGTTTAATAACAGTACACAAGGTCAAATTGCAGCAAATAAGGCAAGTAAAGTGCTTGCGTGCATTAAATGGGGCATTGAGACAAGGTACGAGGATGTAATCCTGCCGCTGTACAAATCATTGGTACGTCCGCACCTGGAATATTGTGTTCAGTTCTGGGCACCGTATTATAAAAAAGATATCGGGGAACTAGAAAGAGTTCAAAGGCGAGGTACTAAATTGATTAAAGGGTTAGAAACACTGGAATGCGAGGAAAGGCTTACTAGGTTAAATATGTATACACTAGAAAAGAGGCAACTAAGAGGAGACATTATTAATATCTTCAAATATGTAAAGAGTAATTACAAAGAGCTAGCAGCGGATTTGTTCATTAAAAGAACTCTGTATAGGACACGTGGGCCCTCGCTGAGGCTAGAGGAGAGAAAATTCCGTACACAACGTAGGAAAGGGTTCTTCACGGTAAGGGCAATTAAGATTTGGAACTCCCTGCCGGAGAAGGTAATAATGGCGGACTCTGTAAATGCATTTAAAAACGGATTGGACAAATTTCTAACTGGAAAATGTATCCAGGGCTATAGCATTTAACATACTGACATTAAATTATCTGGGAGTGGTGAGATTCATAGGTGTCAACTGGTACTACACCATTACTCCAGCAGGCGCATTATAATATAAACAGATTAACACAGAATACAAGTTGAACCCAATGGACATTTTGCCTCTTTTCAACCTCACTGACTATGTAACTATGTACTCATAGCGAATGTATGGTGTATAGTACATACACAGCTACTCACAGTGAGAGGTATGGTGTATAGTACATACACAGCGACTCACAGTGAGAGGTTTAGTTCATACACAGCGACTCACAGTGAGCGGTATGGTGTATAGTTCATACACAGCGACTCACAGTGAGCGGTATGGTGTATAGTTCATACACAGCGACTCACAGTGAGCGGTATGGTGTATAGTTCATACACAGCGACTCACAGTGAGCGGTATGGTGTATAGTTCATACACAGCGACTCACAGTGAGCGGTATGGTGTATAGTTCATACACAGCGACTCACAGTGAGCGGTATGGTGTATAGTACATACACAGAGACTCACAGTGAGTGGTATGGTGTATAGTACATACACAGAGACTCACAGTGAGCGGTATGGTGTATAGTTCATACACAGCGACTTACAGTGAGTGGTATGGTGTATAGTACATACACAGAGACTCACAGTGAGCGGTATGGTGTATAGTTCATACACAGCGACTTACAGTGAGTGGTATGGTGTATAGTACATACACAGAGACTCACAGTGAGCGGTATGGTGTATAGTACATACACAGAGACTCACAGTGAGCGGTATGGTGTATAGTACATACACAGAGACTCACAGTGAGAGGTATAGTTCATACACAGCGACTCACAGTGAGCGGTATGGTGTATAGTTCATACACAGCGACTCACAGTGAGCGGTATGGTGTATAGTTCATACACAGCGACTCACAGTGAGCGGTATGGTGTATAGTTCATACACAGAGACTCACAGTGAGCGGTATGGTGTATAGTTCATACACAGCGACTTACAGTGAGTGGTATGGTGTATAGTACATACACAGCGACTCACAGTGAGAGGTATAGTTCATACACAGCGACTCACAGTGAGCGGTATGGTGTATAGTTCATACACAGCGACTCACAGTGAGTGGTATGGTGTATAGTTCATACACAGAGACTCACAGTGAGCGGTATGGTGTATAGTACATACACAGAGACTCACAGTGAGCGGTATGGTGTATAGTACATAAACAGCGACTTACAGTGAGTGGTATGGTGTATAGTACATACACAGAGACTCACAGTGAGCGGTATGGTGTATAGCCCAAAGCAACAAATTAGTATCTAACTTTAAATTCAAAGATGATAAATGTCAGAATCTGATTGGTGTCTCCACTTTTCTCTTTCCAAGGCTTTGATACATATCCCCTAAAAGAGAAAAGCTCTTGGTATATGTCATCGGTGGGATGTAATGGATTCCGAAATCGTCGGAGGTGCGGGATGCCGGACGATCTCAGACTTTTTTTTTTAAGGGGGCAAACACTTAAAAGGTCTTGTAAGTGATTGCCCCCTTAAAAAAAATGAGACCCCATAACAGTTCATGTTTTCCAGACCATTGCGTTGATGCACAGGTACATTCATTACTAAAACTGTGTAAACACTAGAGCGATGTCGGCACAAAATGCCATTTCATAACGACATTTTGCCTACATTGCTCATTGTGTATGGGGGATTGCGCGCTCCCACGGCCGCTAGCGATGGACGCTTGGTTCTATGTGCTGCACATAGAACCAAGCATTGTCGCTAGCGTCCTGTATTAAGCTTATGGAGAACGGAACATGTTTGTTCCGACCTTCATTAGCATCGCCCCAGTGTGTACACACAATTTAGGGCTGACGGGGATTCGTTCCGATGTCGAACCGAATACTCGTCGCTCTAGTGTGTACCCACCATAACACATTTTAAAAGATCCACATGTGGTCTGGAAAACAGGAACTGTTAGGGATCCTGAGGACCAAGTTTGGCCAAAAAGAAACATACATATCTCTGTTACATTGTGTATGCTCATGAAGAAATATGAAACTAATAATAATACAAAAAAAATCACTTCTCATTCATTGAAATGTAAAACACATTAGCCAGTGACAAATTTAACAGACAGATCTACAGATCTACAAATGTAACTGGGATCTTATTACCCTTCTCCTACATGAACAGAATATTGTACTTTTTAGCAGGGCAATACATGGTGGTCTGGTGGTAATGTGCCCAAACCTCAAATTGAGAACTGTGCCTGATATTGGCACTAAATGAAAACCTGAAGAAAACTATAGTAATATGATGTTTCCATGCCAATTCCTAGTTCTGTATTTCACCACACATTTCATTTTATGGTTATAGAAACCTTGACTGTAATCTACACGCATTCGACCCGTTCACAGGTTGCAATCCCCGTCTTCTTTGTCATCCCTTCCGTTAGTAATCTATGACTGTATATATGGAAAGTTAATTGTCTGTTTTTTGTGTATGTGGCTGATTTTATTCCGTAATTATTCTTGATTTGTGTGGTGTGTCATTTACAAGTCTTCAATAAAAATTAAGTAAGAAAAGTAACAGCATAAGGAATACTCTATTGTGTAGTACAGGTTGAGTATCCCTTATCCAAAATGCTTGGGACCAGAGGTATTTTGGATATCGGATTTTTCCGTATTTTGGAATAATTGCATACCATAATGAGATATCATGGCGATAGGACCCAAGTCTAAGCACAGAATACATTTATGTTTTATATACACCTTACACACACAGCCTGAAGGTAATTTTAGCCAATATTTTTTTACAACTTTGTGCATTAAACAAAGTGTGTGTACATTCACACAACTCATTTATGTTTCATATACACCTTATACACACAGCCTGAAGGTCATTTAATACAATGTTTTTAATAACTTTGTGTAATAAACAAAGTTTGTGTACATTGAGCCATCAAAAAAATAAGAATTTACTCACCGGTAATTCTATTTCTCGTAGTCCGTAGTGGATGCTGGGAACTCCGTAAGGACCATGGGGAATAGCGGGCTCCGAAGGAGGCTGGGCACTCTAGAAAGATCTTAGACTACCTGGTGTGCACTGGCTCCTCCCACTATGACCCTCCTCCAAGCCTCAGTTAGGTACTGTGCCCGGACGAGCGTACACAATAAGGAAGGATTTTGAATCCCGGGTAAGACTCATACCAGCCACACCAATCACACCGTACAACTCGTGATATGAAACACAGTTAACAGTATGAAACAATAGAGCCTCTCAACAGATGGCTCAACAATAACCCGATTTAGTTAACAATAACTATGTACAAGTAATGCAGATAAACCGCACTTGGGATGGGCGCCCAGCATCCACTACGGACTACGAGAAATAGAATTACCGGTGAGTAAATTCTTATTTTCTCTAACGTCCTAGTGGATGCTGGGAACTCCGTAAGGACCATGGGGATTATACCAAAGCTCCCAAACGGGCGGGAGAGTGCGGATGACTCTGCAGCACCGAATGAGAGAACTCCAGGTCCTCCTCAGCCAGGGTATCAAATTTGTAGAATTTTGCAAACGTGTTTGCCCCTGACCAAGTAGCTGCTCGGCAAAGTTGTAAAGCCGAGACCCCTCGGGCAGCCGCCCAAGATGAGCCCACCTTCCTTGTGGAATGGGCATTGACAGATTTTGGCTGTGGCAGGCCTGCCACAGTATGTGCAAGCTGAATTGTACTACAAATCCAACGAGCAATAGTCTGCTTAGAAGCAGGAGCACCCAGCTTGTTAGGTGCATATAGGATAAACAGCGAGTCAGATTTTCTGACTCTAGCCGTTCTGGAAACATATTTTCAGTGCCCTGACAACGTCTAGCAACTTGGAGTCCTCCAAGTCCCTAGTAGCCGCAGGCACCACAATAGGCTGGTTCAGGTGAAACGCTGACACCACCTTTGGGAGAAACTGGGGACGAGTCCTCAATTCTGCCCTATCCATATGGAAAATCAAATAAGGGCTTTTACAAGACAAAGCCGCCAATTCTGATACTCGCCTGGCAGAAGCCAAGGCCAATAACATAACCACCTTCCACGTGAGATATTTCAGATCCACGGTTTTTAGTGGTTCAAACCAATGTGATTTTAAGAAACTCAACACCACGTTGAGATCCCAAGGTGCCACAGGAGGCACAAACGGGGGCTGACTATGCAGCACTCCTTTTATATATATCTGAACTTCAGGTACTGAAGCTAGTTCTTTTTGAAAGAAAATCGACAGAGCCGAGATCTGTACTTTAATGGAGCCTAGTTTTAGGCCCATATTAACTCCTGCTTGCAGGAAATGCAGAAATCGACCTAGTTGAAATTCCTCTGTTGGGGCCCTTTCGGCCTCACACCATGCAACATATTTTCGCCATATGCGGTGATAATGAGTTGCTGTAACCTCTTTCCTGGCTTTAGTAAGCGTAGGAATGACTTCCTCCGGAATGCCCTTTTCCTTCAGGATCCGGCGTTCAACCGCCATGCCGTCAAACGCAGCCGCGGTAAGTCTTGGAACAGACAGGGCCCCTGCTGCCGCAGGTCCTGTCTGAGTGGCAGAGGCCATGGGTCCTCTGATATAAATTCTTGAAGTTCTGGGTACCAAGCTCTTCTTGGCCATCCACGAGTATCGTTCTTACTCCTCGCCTTCTTATTATTCTCAGTACCTTGGGTATGAGAGGCAGAGGGGAGAACACATAAACCGACTGGTACACCCACGGTGTTACCAGAGCGTCCATAGCTATCGCCTGAGGGTCCCTTGACCTGGTGCAATATCTTTTATAGCTTTTTGTTGAGGCGGGACGCCATCATGTCCACCTGTGGCCTTTCCCAATGGTGTACAATCCTATTGGAAGACTTCTGGAGGAAGTCCCCATTCTCCCGGGTGGAGGTCGTGTCTGTTGAGAAGATCTGCTTCCCAGTTGTCCACTCCGGGAATGAACACTGCTGACAGTGCTAACACATGATTTTCCGCCTATCGGAGAATCCTTGTGGCTTCTGCCATCGCCATCCTGCTTCTTGTGCCGCCCTGTTGGTTTACATGGGCGACTGCCGTGATGTTGTCTGATTGGATCAGTACCGGCTGGTTTTGAAGCAGAGGCCTTGCTGGCCTCAGGGCATTGTAAATGGCCCTCAGATCCAGAATATTTATGTGTAGGGAAATAACCTGACTTGACCAAAGTCCCTGGAAGTTTCTTCCCTGTGTGACTGCCCCCCAGCCTCAAAGGCTGGAATCCATGGTCACTAGGACCTAGTCCTGTATGCCGAACCTGCGGCCCTCTTGAAGATGGGCACTCTGCAGCCACCACAGTAGAGATACCCTGGTCCTTGGAGACAGGGTTATCAGCCTATGCATCGGAAGATGCGATCCGGACCACTTGTCCAACAGGTCCCTCTGAAAAGTTCTTGTATGGAACCTGCCTAATGGGATTGCTTTGTAGGAAGCTACCATTTTTCCCAGGACTCGCGTGCAATGATGCACCGCTACCTATTTTGGTTTCAGGAGGTCTCTGACTAGAGATGACAACTCCTTGGCTTTCTCCTCCGGGAGAAACACTATTTCTGGTTTATGTCCAGAACCATCCCCAGGAACAGTAGACGTGTCATAGGAACCAGCTGTGACTTTGGACTGTTTAGAATCCAACTATGCTGTTGTAGCACTTTCCAAAATAGTGCTACCCCGACTACCAACTGCTCCTTGGACCTCGCCCTTATAACGAGATTGTCCAAGTACGGGACAATTACAACTCCCTTTTTTCGAAGGAGTATCATCATTTCGGCCATTACCTTGATAAAACACCCTCGGTGCCATGTACAGTCCAAACGGCAGTGTCTGGACTTGGTAATGGTAATCCTGTACCACAAATCTGAGGTACTTCTGGCGAGGATGGTAAATGGGGACATGCAGGTAAGCATCCTTGATGTCCCGGGATACCATGTAATCCCCCTCGTCCAGGCTTGCAATAACCGCCCTGAGCGATTCCATCTTGAACTTGAATTTTTTTATGTTCAAGGATTTTAAATATAAAATGGGTCACACCGAACCATGCGGTTTCGGTACCCCAACCCGTGTGGAATAGTAACCCCGTCCTTGTTGAAGTAGGGGCACCTTGAGTATTACCTGCTGGGAATACCGCTTATTAATTGCCTCTAGCACAGCCTCCCTGCCTGAGGGAGTTGTCAGCAAGGCATATTTTAGGAAACGGCTGGGGGGAGACATCTCGAATTCCAGCTTGTACCCCTGAAATACTACTTGAAAGAAACAGGGATCCACCTGTGAGCGAGCCCACTAATTGCTGAAATTTTTGAGACGGCCCCCCACCGTACCTGGCTACACCTGTGGAGCACCCGCGTCATGGTGTGTACTCACAGGAGGCGGGGGAAGAATCTTGATTCTGGGAACAGGCTGACTGGTGCAGCTTTTTCCCTCTACCCTTGTCTCTGTACAGAAAGGAAGCGCCATTTGACCCGCTTGCTTTTCTGAAGCCGAAAGGACTGTACCTTTGTCTGTGAGGAAACCTGAGGTAAAATTATTTCTTCCCAGCAGTTGCTGTGGATACGAGGTCCCAGAGACCATCCCCAAATAATTCCTCACCCTTATAAGGCTCTCTATGCGCTTTTTAAGTCAGCATCACCTGTCCAGTGACAGGTCTCTAATACCCTCCTGACAGAAGGGACATTACATTTATTTTGGATGCCAGCCGGCAAAATATCCCTCTGTGCATCCCCAATATATAAGACAACGTCTTTAATATGTTTTTATGTTTGCCAACTAGTATCCCTGTTTGACAGGGTCACCGACCACGCTGCAGCAGCACTATCTGCAGGTCTCAGTCTAGTACCTGAGTGTGTAAATACAGACTTCAGGATAGCCTCCTGTTTTTTATCAACAGGTACCTATTAAAGTGGCCGTATCCTAAGACGGCAGTGCCACCTTTTTTGACAAACGTGTGAGCGCCTTATCCACCCTAGGGGATATCTCCCAGCGTAACTTATCCTCCTGGCGGGAAAGGGTACGCCATCAGTAACTTTTTATAAATTACCAGTTTCTTAACGGGGGAACCCACGCTTTTCACACACTTCATTTATTCATCTGATGGGGGAACAAAACACTGCCTGTTTTTTCTCCCCAAACCTAAAACCCATTTTTAGAGGTGCTTGGGTTAAAGTCAGAAATGTATAACACATTTTTTATTGCCGGGATCAAGTCACGGATGTTCCTAGTGGATTGTGTATATGTCTCCACCTTGTCGACACTGGAGTCAGACTCCGTGTCGACATCTGTGTCTGCCATCTGAGAGAGCGGGCGTTTTTGAGCCCCTGATGGCCTTTGAGACGCCTGGGCAGGCGCGGGCTGCGAAGCCGGCTGTCCCACAGCTGTTACGTCATCCACCCTTTTATGTAAGGAGTTGACACTGTCGGTTAATACCTTTTACCTATCTATCCACTCTGGTGTCGGCCCCACAGGGGGCGACATCACATATATCGGCCTCTGTTCCGTCACCATATAAGCCTCCTCATTCAACATGTCGACACAGCCGTACCGACACACCGCAGACACACAGGGAATGCTCTAAACGAGGACAGGACCCACAAAAGCCCTTTGGGGGGACAGAGTGAGAGTATGCCAGCACACACCAGAGCGCTATATAATGCAGGGACTAACTGAGTTATGTCCCCTATAGCTTTTTATATATAATGTATACTGCGCCTAAATTTAGTCCCCCCCCTCTCTTTATTAACCCTTTGTAGACTGCAGGGGAGAGCTAGGGAGCTTCCTTCCAGCGGAGCTGTGAGGGAAAATGGCGCCAGTGTGCTGAGGAGATAGGCTCCGCCCCTTTTTCGCGGCCTATTCTCCCGTTTTTTATGGAATTCTGGCAGGGGTATTTACCTCATATATAGCCCCTGGGGCCATATATTGAGGTATTTTAGCCAGCCAAGGTGTTTTTATTGCTGCCTCAGGGCGCCCCCCCCAGCGCCCTGCACCCTCAGTGACCGAAGTGTGAAGTGTGTGAGAGGAGCAATGGCGCACAGCTGCAGTGCTGTGCGCTACCTTGGTGAAGACAGAGTCTTCATGCCGCCGATTTTCCGGACCATCTTCTTGCTTCTGGCTCTGTAAGGGGGACGGCGGCGCGGCTCCGGGACCGAACATCAAGGCTGGGCCTGCGGTCGATCCCTCTGGAGCTAATGGTGTCCAGTAGCCTAAGAAGCCCAATCCGGCTGCAAGCAGGCGAGTTCGCTTCTTCTCCCCTTAGTCCCTCGCTGCAGTGAGCCTGTTGCCAGCAGGTCTCACTGAAAATAAAAAAATCTAAGACTATTACTTTCTAAGAGCTCAGGAGAGCCCCTAGTGTGCATCCAACCTCGGCCGGGCACGAAATCTAACTGAGGCTTGGAGGAGGGTCATAGTGGGAGGAGCCAGTGCACACCAGGTAGTCTAAGATCTTTCTAGAGTGCCCAGCCTCCTTCGGAGCCCGCTATTCCCCATGGTCCTTACGGAGTTCCCAGCATCCACTAGGACGTTAGAGAAACAAAGGTTTCATTATTTCACTCTCACTCAAAAAAGTCTGTATTTCGGAATATTCCGTATTTCGGAATATCTGGATATGGGATACTCAACCTGTAATATGTTAGCAAGCTGTAGGTTACAAGTTACAGGTTACAAGGTGTATTATTATTGCACTAGCTAGGCTGACATGCAACAACAGAAGCATGTGATGCAGCACAATACCAGGCCCAACAGAAGCATGTGATGCAGCACAATACCAGGCCCAACAGAAGCATGTGATGCAGCACAATACCAGGCCCAACAGAAGCATGTGATGCAGCACAATACCAGAACCCCCAGTAACAGAACTCAGAACAGGACTCTTACTAGGAGATAATGCATCAGAAAGCTAAGCTGTGCCACACAGTGGCTCAGTGCAACTCAGTAGGTCGTTATTGCTGTTCCATTACCTTCTAAGCTTGAAACACATAGCTCTAACAGAGATTACATGTTTTATTTACTAAATAGTATTAGAGTATTTTAAGACTGAAAGCACAACAACAAAAATAAAAGTCAAATTTAAGTAAACAGATTAAAAGAATATTACCTTCCAGCAACATAAAGTGTGTCTCGAATTTTTAACATCAGTTGAAAGTCCAAGCTGTGCTGTGATTCATTGCCTGAAGGGCGTCCTCTAAATACTGGATATTGCCTTGAATCTGCAAGTTAAAATAGGATACACCATCATTCTGAATTACACAGCCAAAGAATCAATGCACAGAATTGATTAGCTGTATACACTAGGTGTAGAAGGGTTTAAAGCAAATCCCTGTTGCATCGTCTTGAATATAAATGAAGAAAATATGACCAATGTCAGCAAATGTGACTTGCAGCCCTTTTAAATTATGTGTAGTCTTTCAAAAGATCTGCTTTAAATAACCATAAGGTGCACTTATATGAAGCTGTGCACTCACATACGGCAAGATTAGCACTGATGTCCGGGAAAGGAAGTAGCTCACAAATTCTCTCTTCTGTATGGGCAGGGTAATTGTGTCTCTACAAGCTAGCTCTGCCTTGGCAATATTTCCTGCCCATTCACTCAGTCTGCTCCCTTATTCTGTATCTTTCACCAGGGGTGCCGATAGGGTCTACAAAATACCCGCACCTGTCTGGAGTCCTGCCAGTGAGGTGTAGCCTTGACCCAAATATGCTATGGCCACACACCTTTTTTGCTGGTTAAGATTCTGCAGAGAATCCTGCAATTCACAAAGGGGTATAGCTACGCCCCCATTGCGGCCATTACTGGGGCACTCTGCATATAGGTGATAGGCAGGGCTGTCAAGCAGATAGCCTTTTGTGGGCTAACTGATATTAGTGAGAATTTAGACTAATAATTCATAGGAGACTAATAGCATTACTGGGACTTGAAGTGCAGTGTATAGACAACAGGTAAATCTCCAATCTCTCCTTGGGTGTCGCCAACAGTTTAGGTTTTATGAATGTCTTCATTAGAGAATAGGTACATTCATTACTGTTCAGACCGTTTTACAGCTGGCAGATGTCGCTACTTTCCAGGGGTAGTCCCAAGAGTTAATAGATTTGTCCCTGAACATGTCCATATATTTTAGTATTGACCAACTGCACAAGACAATTCCCCTTTTTCTTCATGGTAGATCATGGTAGACTCTCATTTTATAAACACTGAAAAAGATTATTAAAAAAATACACTTATCTAACTTAATATACATACATTTCTAATAAAGATCCCACGTCTGCTCAGACCACTATCGCATTAGATGCCTCAGCTGAAAAGTATTATGTTGACAGCTATTAACCTGTGCTCATTTGAGAGAGTCACATAAGCAAGTATTTTATTCAGGCTCTAGAAGAAATGTAGCGGACTACAGCACAGTAAAATAATGTAATGGGACCCATACATCAGGCAGAGATCAGGGTAATTCCCCGTACTTCCAACTCTGGGGTCGGGGGATTTGAAAAATCCAACATGTTGGATTTCCTCCGTCTTGCCAATTCTGACTAAAAAATGGTTAGGATCGATGAGGCTGGTATTTTTAACGTCCCTATTTCCTCCGATCCACCATCAGATGGCTGATTATCGATGCCCATCGTTCAGATCGGCAGAACGGGGCCGTAGCTGTATGGCCCACATATAGGTTGCCCACACAAGCTACCTTCTCAAGTTCAGCCCAAAAAATCGCCTATCTCCTGTGTGTTCACTTGAAGATAAGTGAATATGTACTTACAATGGTAATCTACGATGTTGATGGGCTCATCATCTTCGGGAAAGCTAACTGCATAGACCAATGTTAGTGTTAGGAGCACCATGCCAGCATGAAGCAGACAGAGCCTCATGGTTCACAAATTGGATCACTCTCCACGTTCTGAAAATAGATTTCACCTGGAACAAAAACAAAACACAAAACCATAAACTATAATTGCATACTAATTTATTTCTATTTAATGCATGTCATGTTCTGCCTCCACATCATACTCACATTCAATTTTATAAAAAGATCTTAAATACTGCTAAGAATAATATCCTAGGGGCGGTATCCTATTAGCCTCAATGCCGATGGTCATTATGGCGGTATCCAATTAGAGGCTGTTTTGATCGTCAGAAATTGGATTCACGATTGCACAAAAACCCATGGGTTCAGGGATAAGTCCCCGATCCCATGTGTTATCGCGGCTCCGGCGGCCATTTATCACGTATTATACTTTGGGTGCCTGAGTCACCCAAAGCATAATCCCAAATAAGTGCCGGCATTGGGAGAAAATGATGGGGATAATAGGATAAAGCTTTTAGTCCCAAATTTAAACATCTTATTTTAAAACTCCTTGTAAGAGAAAAATTATATAAATGTATGTTGAACTACAAAAGATTTCCATGATCTTGTTGACTGGAAGCTGCTATATATGTTAAGCAGCTGATGTTGTGCTGCATATAATCACAGTATGTAAACTAGTAACCATAAGTCCTGCAAATATTTTGATCACTGCTAGTAGGGCACTTTATTGACTAAGGAAGGTCACTGACTATAGGGTATCGTAGAAAAATGGCAGCATTTAGTGAACAACTTTTGAATGAGTTCCCTGGCTGCTGCAAGTCAACACAAGACATTATACTTCCCCTTCTATTACAATTATTTTGCTTTCTTTTAAACTTATGTATTGCTGTTTTGTGTTAATCAAAACTGAAAATGTACTTGTGCAGACAAATTTTACACCACTCTCACTCAGTAACTGAATGCACATATGAAATAAAAACATTCAAGTTAAGACTGTAATGATTAAAATTGTACGCACTGAAGATAAAACTGCAAAGACGTTTGGGGGTATATGCAATTGCGGTCGAATTCCCGAAAATGTCGAAAAACTGGACTTTTTCGCCCAAAATTTTTTTTCGACAATGCAATAACAGTACTTTTCGTCAAAAAAACGGACTTTTCAAATTCGACTTTTTGAAATTCGACATTTGACAAATTCGACATTTCTGCTATGGTACAAATGCGGCTTTTCGACAAAAGTATATTCAATTGAAGAATATAAATTCGACAACAGTGCTTTTTGACAGTAAATTCGTCATTTTCAATCCGCCTCACTTTGCTGGCGGAATGTAATAAAAAATTTTAAAAACATGTTTTTTTTGTTTTGTTTTTTTTTATTGCAATGAGCATATCTATTTATATTAGAAGGGATTAGGTACTTGGTTTGTCTATTTAGGAGGCACAAGTATTATTTATATATATATATTTTTTTTTTTCTGGAATGGGTTAGAAACCCGAAAAAAAAATTGCGTGGGGTCCCCCCTCCTAAGCATAACCAGCCTCGGGCTCTTTGAGCCGGTCCTGGTTGCCAAAATACGGGGGGGGGGGGATGACAGGGGATCCCCCGTATTTTAACAACCAGCACCGGGCTCTGCGCCTGGTCCTGGTGCAAAAAATACGGGAGACAAAAAGAGTAGGGGTCCCCCGTATTTTTTGTACCAGCACCGGGCTCCACTAGCTGGACAGATAATGCCACAGCCGGGGGACACTTTTATACCGCTCCCTGCGGCCGTGGCATTAAATACCCAACTAGTCACCCCTGGCCGGGGTACCCTGGAGGAGTGGGGACCCCTTAAATCAAGGGGTCCCCCCCCCTGCCACCCAAGGGCCAGGGGTGAAGCCCGAGGCTGTCCCCCCCATCCAAGGGCTGCGGATGGGGGGCTGATAGCCTTGAGTAAAATGAAAGAATATTGTTTTTTTGCAGAAGAACTACAAGTCCCAGCAAGCCTCCCCCGCAAGCTGGTACTTGGAGAACCACAAGTACCAGCATGCGGGGGGGGGAAACTGGCCCGCTGGTACCTGTAGTTCTACTGCAAAAAAATACCCAAATAAAAACAGGACACGCACACCTTGAAAGTACAATTTTATTACATACATGTCGACACACACACATACTTACCTATGTTGACACGACGTTCGGTCCACTTGTCCAAGTAGAATCCACGGGGTGTACCTGAAAATAAAATTATACTCACCTAAATCCAGTGTCCAGTGATATTTGTAATCCACGTACTTGGCAAAATAAAAAAACGCATTTACCCGATCCACACGGACTGAAAGGGGTCCCATGTTTACACATGGGACCCCTTTCCCCGAATGCTGACACCCCCTGTGACTCCTGTCACAGAGGGTCCCTTCAGGCAATCAGGGAGCGCCACGTCCTGGCACTCTCCTGATTCCCTATGCGCTTCTGAGCTGGTAGACAGCGCATCGCACAGCACCTCCATTAGTTTCAATGGTGGGAACTTTGCGGTCAACGGTGCGGTTACCCGCGGTCAGCCGCTGACCGCGGGTGACCTCACCGCTGACCGCAAAGTTCCCACCATTGAAGATAATGGAGGGGGCTTTCTATGCGCGTCTGACAGCTCTGACGCGCATACAGCCAATCAGTGGAGTGCCACGACGTGGCGCTCCCTGATTGGCTGAAGGGACCTTCTGTGACAGCAGTCACGGGGGGTCTCTGCATTTGGGGAAAGGGGTCCCATGTGTAAACATGGGACCCCTTTCAGTCCGTGTGGATCGGGTAAATGCGTTTTTTTGTTTTGCCAAGTACGTGGATTACAAATATCACAGGACACTGGATTTAGGTGAGTATTAAGTTTATTTTCAGGTACCCCAAATTCGTCGACATTGGAGACGTGGCAGTCGGCGTGTCAACATAGGTATGTATGTGTCGGCATGTGTGAAATAAAGTTGTATTTTCACGGTGTGTGTGTCCTGTTTTTATTTGGGTATTTTTTTTTGCAGTAGAACTACAGGTACCAGCGGGCCCGTTTCCCCCCCGCATGCTGGTACTTGTGGTTCTCCAAGTACCAGCTTGCGGGGGAGGCTTGCTGGGACTTGTAGTTCTTCTGCAAAAAAACAATATTCTTTCATTTTTACACATGGCTATCAGCCCCCCATCCGCAGCCCTTGGATGGGGAGGACAGCCTCGGGCTTCAGCCCTGGCCCTTGGGTGGCTGGAGGGGGACCCCTTGATTGAAGGGGTCCCCACTCCTCCAGGGTACCCCGGCCAGGGGTGACTAGTTGGGTATTTAATGCCACGGCCGCAGGGAGCAGTATAAAAGTGTCCCCCGGCTGTGGCATTATCTGTCCAGCTAGTGGAGCCCGGTGCTGGTACAAAAAATACGGGGGACCCCTACTCTTTTTGTCCCCCGTATTTTTTGCACCAGGACCAGGCGCAGAGCCCGGTGCTGGTTGTTAAAATCCGGGGGATCCCCTGTCATTTTTTTCCCCGTATTTTGGCAACCAGGACCAGCTCAAAGAGCCCGAGGCTGGTTATGCTTAGGAGGGGGGACCCCACGCAATTTTTTTTTCGTTTTTTTTTACCGTTTTTTGTACCATCTGAAAAGTCGATTCAAAATCCGTCAATTGGTCCGTTTTTCGACAGCGGGACTGTCGAATCCGTTTTTTATTGAATATGTCGAATTCCGGCACCCGCCGGCCGGAATTCGACGGTCGAATTGTGTCGAATTTAAAAACGGGCGAAAAATTGCCGGAATTCGCCCGAAATTGCATATACCCCTTGGTGTAATCATTGGATGAACAGGCCTACAGTATAAGAAACACAGAGGTTGCAGTTTCCTTAGTGAACCCTTGTGCAGTTCTATGATATATTGATGGTAAGATATTACATATGCATGGGTGATAGGATTGCTGTGTATAGAAATTAACCTGTTAGGACAGACGCTACAAAATACAAATACAAAAGTGATCTGAAATGGAACGTGACTGCAGCAGTGTTTTATGAATCCCAGAAGATAGTAGCATTAACTTAAAGCAAATACATCAATTGAGCCCAAGGGGTATATTTACAAAACTAGATTGCCGGCGGTTTAGGCGGTAGAATTTAAAAACGGCAGTAATATTAATTGTACAACACGCATGGTTTGCATTTAATATTACTGCTGCCGATATCAATTCTGCTGGCAAAGCTGCATAAAAGCTTAAGTAAATATACCAAGTATTTGATAGTCAGGTCTCCTCTTTTCTTGTTACTGTTTCATATATGTGTGTAATCTACCAATCTTACAGTATACATGGTAAACTTTATGTAGCACAGAACTTCTGCCGTGGATAATCCTACAACTCAGAAAGAAGAGGTGCTACAGATGGCTGTACAAGACTTTAGTTATATTTGAAACAGTTACATATTTTCTATTTATTCTGTTATTGCAACCGGTGCTTTCCTATAGTCTTGAATTAACACAAGCTCGTGGTCAGGTAAAGAAATATGAATTAATTATACACATCATCTACTGGCCCAAACAACACATACAACTTGAAATATTGTTATAGCCCAGCATAGAAATGTATTACTTCAGGCTTAGGGGGGCATCCAATTACCCAGGGTAATTGTATCGCCGAGGGCTATCCAATTTGCCCTGATGTGGAGCGCTCTTATCCCTGATGCCGGCACTTATCAGGGATTATGTTTTGGGTGCCTCAGGCACCCGAAGCATAATTCACGAGAAGTGGCCTGCCAGAGCCACAATAACACATGGGATCACCGATCCCATGATTTTTCATGCAATCGCGGGTCCAATTTCGGCTGATCAAAACGGCCTCTAAGTGGAAACAGTGATAATGACCATCAGTCATTAATCGTGATAACCGCTCGCTTTGTTCTTCGGAAATGGCATCGGGGCTAATTGGATACCCTCTTAGACTATACATCCTGTGCAAAGGGGTCTGGGACTCCAGGTCGTCAACAAAAAGGTCGACACACCTTAGGTCGACGCCAATTGGTCGACACACCTTAGGTCGACATGGAAAAAGGTCAACAGGAACAAGGTCGACATGAGTTTTTTATGTTTTTTTGGTGTCGTTTTCTTCGTAGAGTGACCGGGAACCCCAATTAGTGCACCGCGTCCCCGCGCATGGCTCGCTTCGCTCGCCATGCTTCGGGCATGGTGCCTTCGCTCCGCTCGGCATAGATTACCGTTCCAATCGTAGTCCACGTGGATCGTTAAGTATGAAAAGGTTCCAAAAAAGAAAAAAATTGTGAAAAACTCATGTCGGCCTTTTTCCATGTCGACCTTGTTCCTGTCGACCTTTTGTCCATGTCAACCTAAGGTGTGTCGACCAATTGACGTCGACCTAAGGTGTGTCGACCTTTTTGTTGTCGACCTGGAGTCCGGATACCGTGCAAAGAGAATGCCTTATGGCAGTGGTTTCCAAACTTTTTTGAATCACGGCGCCCTAGAGTATCAGAATTTTTTTCACGGCACCCCTAGACCAAAAATTTCTTATTGAGAAATTTAGAAAGAAATATTAATTTAGGTAAATTGTATTTATATGTCATCCTTAGGCTCAATTGTGTGGTGAGGGACAAGATTTGCTTCTGTTTGTCCCCATATTGTATGACTGACAGCCACCAGCACTAGTTTTGCTTATTATATTGACCATAAATAATTTGAATTGGTTCTTGACCACCAATCCAAGGCACCTCTGCAAGTGTCACGAGGCACTTCATGGAGCCAAAGCACACAGTTTGGGAACCACTGCCTTATGGGTTGGCAGGTTTAAACCACTCATTTGCAGTGGTGCAGTGACTTATTAAAAAAAATAAAGTATTATACTAAAATTTGTTTTTATTCAAAATGTTTAATGCCAGTGACACGCCCAGTGCTTAAGCTTAACTCCTCCGTGTGTGTGTGTGTGTGTGTGTGTGTGTGTGTGTGTGTGTGTGTGTGTGTGTTTCTCTGACAAGTGCTTTTGCATTTTCCAGTTAGTATTACTATTGAGATTTGTTTAATTATAATAATTAAGACTAATGCTTAACATTAACTTGTTCTTATTTTCAATTTCATATATCTATGAGTGTACTTTGTATGTATTAATATGTTTAGTCTCTCTCTCTCTCTCTCTCTCTATATATATATATATATATATATATATTCAGATGTAATAGGAATAATAAGCTGTAAAAAAATAAGAATTTACTTACCGATAATTCTATTTCTCGTAGTCCGTAGTGGATGCTGGGGACTCCGTCAGGACCATGGGGAATAGCGGGCTCCGCAGGAGACAGGGCACATCTAAAAAGCTTTTTAGGTCACATGGTGTGTACTGGCTCCTCCCCCTATGACCCTCCTCCAAGCCTCAGTTAGGTACTGTGCCCGGACGAGCGTACACAATAAGGAAGGATCTTGAATCCCGGGTAAGACTCATACCAGCCACACCAATCACACCGTACAACTTGTGATCTGAACCCAGTTAACAGTATGATAACAAAACGAAGTAGCCTCCGAAAAGATGGCTCACAACAATAGTAATAACCCGATTTTTGTAACAATAACTATGTACAAGCATTGCAGACAATCCGCACTTGGGATGGGCGCCCAGCATCCACTACGGACTACGAGAAATAGAATTATCGGTAAGTAAATTCTTATTTTCTCTAACGTCCTAGTGGATGCTGGGGACTCCGTCAGGACCATGGGGATTATACCAAAGCTCCCAAACGGGCGGGAGAGTGCGGATGACTCTGCAGCACCGAATGAGAGAACTCCAGGTCCTCCTTAGCCAGAGTATCAAAATTTGTAAAATTTTACAAACGTGTTCTCCCCTGACCACGTAGCTGCTCGGCAAAGTTGTAATGCCGAGACTCCTCGGGCAGCCGCCCAGGATGAGCCCACCTTCCTTGTGGAATGGGCATCTACATATTTCGTCTGTGGCAGGCCTGCCACAGAATGTGCAAGCTGAATTGTACTACAAATCCAGCGTGCAATAGACTGCTTAGAAGCATGAGCACCCAGCTTGTTGGGTGTATACAGTATAAACAGCAAGTCAGACTTTCTGACTCCAGCCGTCCTAACTATATATATATATATATATATATTTTTAGGGCCCTGACCACGTCTAGTAACTTGGAGTCCTCCAAGTCCCTAGTAGCCGCAGGCACCACAAGAGGTTGTTTCAGGTGAAAACGCTGACACCCCTTCATGAAGAAACTGGAGACGAGTCCCAGTTCTGTCCTGTTCAAATGGAAAATTTTAATATGGGCTTTTGTAAGACAAAGCCGCCCATTCTGACAATCGCCTGGCCGAGGCCAGGGCTAACAACATGGTCACTTCCCATGTGAGATATTTGTCAACAGCATGGTCACTTTCCATGTGAGATATTTCAAATCCACAGATTTGAGCGGTTCAAACCAATATGATTTTAAGAAATCCCAACACTATGTTGAGATCTCACGGTGCCCCTAGGGGCACAAAAAAGCTGTATATGCAATACATCCTTTACAATCTGGACTTCAGGAACTGAAGTCAATTCTTTCTGGAAGAAAATCTACAGGGCCGAAATTTAAATGTTAATGAACCCCAATTTGAGGTCCAAAACACTCCTGTTTTCAGGAAGTGTAGAAATCGACCTAGTTGAATTTCCGTCGTGGAGCCTTCCTGGCCTCACCCACGCAACATATTTTCACCACATGTGGTGATGACGTTGTGCGGTCACCTCCTTCCTGGCTTTGACCAGGGTAGGTATGACCTCTTATGGAATGCCTTTTCCCCTCAGGATCCGGCATTCAACCGCCATGCCGTCAAACGCAGCCGCGGTAAGTCTTGGAATAGACATGGTACTTGCTGAATCAAGTCCCTTCTTAGCTCCCCAGGCCCTTAGTCCTCTGTGAGCATTTCTTGAAGTTCCGGGTACCAAGTCCCTCTTGGCCAATCCGGAGCCACTAGTATAGTTCATACTCCTCTATGTCTTATAATTCTCAATACCCTGGTTATGAGAAACAGAGGAGGGAACACATACACAGACTGGTACACCCACGGTGTTACCAGAACATCCACAGTTATCGCCTGAAGGTCTCATGACCTGGCGGAATACCTGTCCCGTTTTTGTTCGGGCGGGACGCCATCATGTCCACCTTTGGTCTTTGCCAACGGTCCACAATCATGTTGAAAAACTTCCCTATGAAGTTTCCACTCTCCCGGGTGGAGGTCATGCCTGCTGAGGAAGTCTGCTTCCCAGTCGTCCACTCCCGGAAAGAACACTGCTGACAGTGCTATCACATGATTTTCCGCCTAGCGAAAAATCCTTGCAGTTTTCACTGCCCTCCTGCTTCTTGTGCCGCCCTTCTGTTTACGTGGGCGACTGCCGTGATGTTATCCCACCGGATCAATACCGGCTGACCTTGAAGCAGAGGTCTAGCTAAGTTTAGAGCATTATAAATTTGCTCTAAGCTTATTTATGCGGAGAGAATTCTCCAGACTTAATCACACTTCCCTGGAAATTCTTTCCCTGTGTGACTGTTCCCCAGCCTCTCAGGCTGGCCTCCGTGGTCACCGGCATCCAATCCTGAATGCCGAATCTGCGGCCCTCTAGAAGATGAGCACTCTGTAATCACCACAGGAGAGACACCCTTTTCCTTGGATATAGGGTTATCCGCTGATGCATCTGAGGATGCGATCCGGACCATTTGTCCAGCAGATCCCACTGAAGAGTTCTTGCGGGAAATCTGCCGAATGGAATTGCTTCGTAATAAGCCACCATTTTTACCAGGACTCTTGTGCAATGATGCACTGACACTTTTCCTGGTTTTAGGAGGATCCCGATTAGCTCGGATAACTCCCTGGTTTTCTCCACTGGGAGAAACACGTTTTTCTGGACTGTGTCCAGAATCTTCCCTAGGAACAGTAGACGTGTCGTCGGAAAAAGCTGCGATTTTGGAATATTTAGAATCCACTCGTGCTGTCGTAGAACTACTTAAGATAGTGCTACTCCGACCTCCAACTGTTCTCTGGACCTTGCCCTTATCAGGAAAGCGTCCATGTTTCTTTTAAGAAAAATCATCATTCCGGCCATTACCTTGGTAAAGACCCGGGGCGCCGTGGACCATCCAAACGGCAGCGTCTGAACTGATAGTGACAGTTCTGTACCAGGAACCTGAAGTACCCTTGGTGAGAAGGGCAAATTTGGACCTGTAGGTAAACGTCCCTGATATCCAGTGACATCATATCGTCCCCTTCTTCCTGGTTCGCTATCACTGCTCCGAGTGACTCCATCTTGATTTGAACGCTTGTATGTAAGTGTTCAAATATTTCAGATCTCACCGAGCCGGTTGGCTTCAGTACCACAATATAGTGTGGAATACTACCCCCTTCCTTGTTGTAAGAAGGGTACTTTGATTATCACCTGCTGGGAATACAGCCTGTGAATTGTGTGAGGGGGAGACGTCTCGAATTTCCAATGTACACCTGGGATATTACATGTAGGATCCCGGAGTTCCCTTGCGAGTGTTGCTGAAACTCTTGAGATGACCCCCTACCGCACCTGAGTCCGCTTGTACGGCCCCAGCGTTATGCTGCGGACTTGGCAGAAGCCGTGAGGAGCTTCTGTTCCTGGGAATGAGCTGCTTGCTGCAGTCTTCTTCCCTTTCCTCTCCCCCTGGGCAGATATGACTGGCCTTCGCCCGCCTGCCCGTATGGGGACGAAAGGACTGAGACTGAAAAGACTGTGTCCTTTTCTGCCAATATGTGACTCGGGGTAACAAAAGGTGGATTTTTCAGCTGTTGCCATGGCCACCAGGTCCAATGGACCGCCCCTTTATACGGCAATACTTCCATATGCCGTCTGGAATCTGCCTCACCTGACCACTGTCGTGTCTTCGTCTGGCAGATATGTACATCACATTTACTCTTTGATGCCAGAATGCAAATATGCCTCTGCGCATCACACATATATAGAAATGCATCCCTAAAATGCTCTATAGACAATAAAATCCTGTCCCTGTCAAGGGTATCAAAATTTTCAGTCAGGAAATCCGACCAAGCCCCCTCAGCGCTGCACATCCAGGCTGAGGCGATTGCTGGTCGTAGTATAACACCAGTATGTGTGTATATACTGTTATGATATTTTTCAGCTTCCTATCAGCTGGCTCCTTGAGGGCGGCCGTATCTGGAAACGGTAACGCCATGTTTTTTATATGCGTGTGAGCGCCTTGTCCACCCTAAGGTGTGTTTTCCAACTCGCCCTTACTACTGGCGGGAAAAAGGGTATACCGCCCATAACTTTCTGTCGGAGGAACCCCACGTATCATCACACACTTCATTTAATTTATCTGATTCAGGCAAAACTACAAGTAGTTTATTCCCACCCTACAAAATACCCTTATTTGTGGTACTTGTGGTATCAGAAATACGTAACACCTCCTTTATTGCCCTTAACATGTAACTTGTGGCCCTAAAGGAAAAATACGTTTGTTTCTTCACCGTCGACACTGGGGTCAGTGTCCGTGTCAGTGTCTGTCGACCGACTGAGGTAAATGGGCGTTTTTACAAGCCCCTGACGGTGTCTGAGACGCCTGGACCGATACTAATTTGTCCGCCGGCTGTCTCATGTCGTCAACCGGCTTGCAGCGTGTTGACATTATCACGTAATTCCATAAGTAAGCCATCCATTCTGGTGTCGACTCCCTAGAGAGTGACATCACCATTACAGGCAATTTTCTCCGTCTCCTCACCAACATTTTCCTCATACATGTCGACACACACGTACCGACCTA
The DNA here is from genome assembly GCF_028390025.1 of Pseudophryne corroboree. Taxonomy (NCBI): domain Eukaryota; kingdom Metazoa; phylum Chordata; class Amphibia; order Anura; family Myobatrachidae; genus Pseudophryne; species Pseudophryne corroboree. The sequence continues at coordinate 275,342,094 of NC_086449.1, forward strand.
CAGCACACACATACAGGGAATGCTCTGATAGAGGACAGGACCCACTAGCCCTTTGGGGAGACAGAGGGAGAGTTTGCCAGCACACACCAAAAGCGCCATAATGTATATAACAACCCTAGAAGGTGTTGTTTCTATATATGGGCTCTTAATATATAATTATATCGCCAATTTATGCCCCCCTTCTCTTTAACCCTGTTTCTGTAGTGCAGGGGAGAGTGGGAGCCTTCCTCACCAGCGGAGCTGGTCAGGAAAATGGCGCTGAGTGCTGAGGAGAATAAGCTCCGCCCCTTTCACGGCGGGCTTTTCTCCCGGTTATTAGGAAAACTGGCCTGGGTTAAATACATACATATAGCCTTAATGGCTATATGTGATGTATTTATTTGCCAAATAGGTATTTATATTGCTGCCCAGGGCGCCCCCAGCAGCGCCCTGCACCCTCCGTGACCGTGTCAGTGAGCCGTGTAGCAACAATGGCGCACAGCTGCAGTGCTGTGCGCTACCTCTCTGAAGACTGTGAAGTCTTCTGCCGCCTGTTTCCGGACCTCCGTTCCGCCGTCTTTCTTCAGCGTCTGTAAGGGGGATCGGCGGCGCGGCTCCGGGACGAACCCCAGGCTGACCTGTGTTCCGACTCCCTCTGGAGCTCAGTGTCCAGTAGCCTAAAACTTCAATCCTCCTGCACGCAGGTGAGTTGCAAGTCTCTCCCCTAAGTCCCTCGTTGCAGTGATCCTGTCGCCAGCAGGAATCACTGATTAGAAACCTAAAAAAAAACTTTACTAAACAGCTCCTTAAGAGAGCCATCCAGTTTGCACCCTTCTCGGACGGGCACAAAAACCTAACTGAGGCTTGGAGGAGGGTCATAGGGGGAGGAGCCAGTACACACCATGTGACCTAAAAAGCTTTTTAGATGTGCCCTGTCTCCTGCGGAGCCCGCTATTCCCCATGGTCCTGACGGAGTCCCCAGCATCCACTAGGACGTTAGAGAAATTGGTTTTATTGAAATATTTAAAATATATCAAATTAAAGCCTAACAACATTATTAATGTTAGGAAGCATTAAAACAGCGAGGTTTCTAATACATGATTGATTTTTTTTTCCATTAAAACATTACTGCAAAAAAAATAAATGGTTTAAACAAAAAAAAAAAAAGCGATTTAAACCCCCAAAAAGTATTTTTTTTGTTTTGTTTTTTAAAACCTGGGTTTTTCCCAAACCTGGACTGAATGCTATGGAAACTCTTACTTCGCAGATGCCCGTATTACGAAATCTTACTCCATATAAGGAGGAGGTTGTTATTACTAGATCTCATTCTTAAAAATCTCATCAGTTCTGGAATGCTCCCAGCAAAGATTTAACAAATGTTTTATTTCATCCAGAAAGACATACAGCACGCACAGATGTGCGATTGCACGAAAGGTACATGCTGGAAACTTGCTACATGCTGAGGTATGCCCTGCAATAAATACAAAGAGTTATGAAGTCCATAATAGATATACTGCAAGAAAGTGTTCAGTTTAGTAGCACTAGGGAATAATAGCCTGGTGCGCGCTAAGACTGTTATAAATAAGGATTTGGGAGGAACGGCACGCTTACTCAACTTGCTGCCTGTTATTTTCACAGTTCTGGATACAGGAAAAGGCATCATTTGAAATGCATGGATATCACCTTCACTGTTGAAAGAAGATAAATGATGTTTCCAAAAGTCTTGTCACTTGTCAATTTCAACTGTTAATTTATCAGTCTTTTCCCTGCGGATTTATCTACAATAACAATTCATGTTACACGGGTGGCTGGGTTAAATGTTATTTGTTACAAACCCATGTACAAATTTGTCAGTTCTATTACTTTATTGAAATATGCGCTGAATAAAGTGGCTTTTCACTGCAGAGAAATAGTTTATTTTATTTTTTGGAAATGGGCTAAAAATTTCCATCTCTTTTCATCCCACCAAACGGAAATATGTCATAGCTGGTGTATTTACTCTTTATAGTTGATACCCAAAATATAACAATATTATATGTCCAGAGTTGCCATTGTCTGGGAATAGAAAGATTTTTATTGGGGGGCAGGCAGCCTTGGGCTCACACTAATAGGGTTTCCATTACACAGTTGTTTCCTTTCGGTAAGGTGCTGTGTAACCTTTGTTGCGCCATATAAATAAAGGATAATAATCATTCTAATCATTTATTATTTTATAAAAGGTTTTAATTGTATTTGCCCAAAGCAACAATTATTGGCACAATACCATTGAATACATTCTCTTAACTCTGTCACCTACACTATTTTACCCAGTAGAGCAGTGACAAACTAATACAGAGCTCGGAGAATAAGACACCACAATCACAGCTGTATGTATATATATATATATATATATATATATATATATATTCCTCTCAGCAATTCTTATTCCCTTTTTTCTTCTGTGATTAGCATCGACTTAGTGTACTGCTTCGCTTGCCATGCTTTGGGCAAGGTGCCTCGCACCGCTGCACTCGGCACAGGTTACTATGCCCAATCGTAGTCCACATGGATGGTAAAGTATGAAAAAGTTGAATAATATAAAAATAAAAAAACCTGTCTACCATATGTGTGTCGACCATTATCATGTCGACCTTTTGAAACTATCGACCTTTTACACCTATCAACCTGTTGAACTGTCTACCTTTTACATGTTGACCTTTTGTCCATGTCGACCTTTTCACCCTGTCGACCTAATGCATGTCTACCATTAGTGGTAGACCTATTGACTGTAGACCTTTTTAGTGTAGATCTATAGTCCGGATACAATCTAGCCCATAGTAAGGTTACGGCACCACATTACAGTGCTCTACTATATACAGGAGCACTAACAAGACGTACACCTATTTTATAAAATAGGGACCTGTAATCTGTATTGTCTCCGTTAAAACCAAAAGCTAAAAAGGACAGGCAGAGGTGATAAAAATGTACCTTAACAATCAGTATACAACATATATGCACAGAGCAGTACGGATGGTGTAATGGTTAGAATTACTGCCTCACAGCACTGAGGTCATGGGTTCAATTCCCACCACAGCTCTAACTGTGTGGAGTTTGTATATTCTCCCCGTACTTGCGTGGGTTTCCTCCGGGTACTCCGGTTTCCTCCCACAATCCAAAAATATACTAGTGGGTTAATTGGATCTCAACAAAAAAAAATTAACCCTAGCGTGAATGTGTGTGTGTGTGTACATGTACATGTGGTAGGCAATATAGTTTGTAAGCCCTACTGGGGCAGGGACTGATGTGATTGGCCAAGTTATTCTCTGTAAAGTGCTGGGGAATATGTGCGCGCTATATAAACAACTGGTAATAAATAATAATAAATATGCATAATATTTGTGAAAGGAAATACAAACACACCCCCCCCCCCCCCTTAAATGCTATAAATCCAGTACAAGACCATGGGGGGCATTAAATGACGGCACCCAGAATCATTGTGATTGCCAATAGTAGGTGAACAATAAAATAATGTTTCCGTTTGTAATGTCTGGTTTTGTATCCCTCTTCTTCATCTACCGAATGTCTGTGTTGTGTGTTACAGAACGTTTCTCATAGTACAACTAGAATTCAAACTGACGAATCAGCTGTAAAACTGCTAGATCACTACATCTTCCCCACATATCTTATTTTCTGTCTAGCGCTCCAGCATTACAGTCAATTGTACAATTGTCAAGCTGGACATACACAAAGATCAGGACACATTACCTGTCAAAAGGTATTTTAGATTTTTTTCACTTTAATGCATATAAAATGCAAAAATCGAAATCAAACCATCTTGCACACAGCTGAAACAATGTCAAATAGCTATTTAGGTAGCGTATATACACTGCTCAAAAAAATAAAGGGAACACTAAAACAACACATCCTAGATCTGAATGAATGAAATATTCTTATTAAATACTTTGTTCTTTACATCGATGAATATGCTGACAACAAAATCACACAAAAATTATCAATTGAAATCAAATTTATTAACCCATGGAGGTCTAGATTTGGAGTCACCCTCAAAATTAAAGTGGAAAAACACACTACAGGCTGATCGAACTTTGATGTAATGTCCTTAAAATAAGTCAAAATGAGGCTCAGTAGTGTGCTTGGCCTCCACGTGCCTGTATGACCTCCCTACAACTCACACAAGTGGCTCAGGTAGTGCAGCTCATCCAGGATGGCACATCAATGCGAGCTGTGGCAAGAAGGTTTGCTGTGTCTGTCAGCGTAGTGTCCAGAGCATGGAGGCGCTACCAGGAGACAGGCCAGTACATCAGGAGACGTGGAGGAGGCCGTAGGAGGGCAACAACCCAGCAGCAGGACCGCTACCTCTGCCTTTGTGCAAGGAGGAACAGGAGGAGCACTGCCAGAGCCCTGCAAAATGACCTCCAGCAAGCCACAAATGTGCATGTGTCTACTCAAACGATGAGAGACAGACTCCATGAGGGTGGTATGAGGGCCCGACGTCCACAGGTGGGGGTTGTGCTTACAGCCCAACACCGTGCAGGACGTTTGACATTTTCCAGAGAACACCAAGATTGGTAAATTTTCCACTGGTGCCCTGGGCTCTTCACAGATGAAAGCAGGTTCTCACTGAGCACATGACAGACATGACAGAGTCTGGAGACGCCAAGGAGAACGTTCTGCTGCCTGCAACATCCTCCAGCATGACCGGTTTGGCAGTGGGTCAGTAATGGTGTGGGGTGGCATCTCTTTGGGGGGCCGCACAGACCTCCATGTGCTCGCCAGAGGTAGACTGACTGCCATTAGGTACCGAGATGAGATCCTCAGACCCCTTGTGAGACCATATGCTGGTGCGGTTGGCCCTGGGTTCCTCCTAATGCAAGACAATGCTAGACCTCATGTGGCTGGAGTGTGTCAGCAGTTCCTGCAAGACGAAGGCATTGATGCTATGGACTGGCCCGCCCGTTCCCCAGACCTGAATCCAATTGAGCACATCTGGGACATCATCTCGCTCCATCCACCAATGCCACGTTGCACCACAGACTGTCCAGGAGTTGGCGGATGCTTTAGTCCAGGTCTGGGAGGAGATCCCTCAGAAGACCATCCGCCCCCTCATCAGGAGCATGCCCAGGCGTTGTAGGGAGGTCATACAGGCACGTGGAGGCCACACACACTACTGAGCCTCATTTTGACTTGTTTTAAGGACATTACATCAAAGTTGGATCAGCCTGTAGTGTGTTTTTCCACTTTAATTTTGAGGGTGACTCCAAATCCAGACCTCCATGGGTTAATAAATTTGATTTCCATTGATAATTTTTGTGTGATTTTGTTGTCAGCACATTCAACTATGTAAAGAACAAAGTATTTAATAAGAATATTTCATTCATTCAGATCTAGGATGTGTTATTTTAGTGTTCCCTTTATTTTTTTGAGCAGTGTATATACGCTACCTAAATAGCTATTTGACATTGTTTCAGCTGTGTGCAAGATGGTTTGATTTCGATTTTTGCATTTTATATGCATTAAAGTGAAAAAAATCTAAAATACCTTTTGACAGGTAATGTGTCCTGATCTTTGTGTATGTCCAGCTTGACAATTGTACAATTGACTGTAATGCTGGAGCGCTTGAGCAGTGTAGTTTCACTCACCTAAGACTATATCAGAGAGACATCAGCATATTCTTTTTGGAAGTGCTTACTGACACTAGCACATTGTCTGCTGCCCCAAAAGCCTGTGATGCTGGCATATAAAGTAACCCGTCTAAGGACGCCAGGATCTCATGCTGCCATCACTTTCTCAGTGTCACTATTTCAAAGTAACAATTTTTAATCTGACAGCTGGGATCTCATCACTGCAGGAATTTGGAGTTTAATGTTTATAGGGATTAGAATGTGATACACATCCAGTAAGAATGTTGGGGAAAGATACAATGGCAAATGGTTTATGTTTCCTTGCAATGACAAAAAGACAAAAGCTGGGTACACACTAGACCAGTGATTTTCAACCTTTTCTTACTCACGGCACACCGAACAACATTTTAAAATTGCCAAGGCACACCATCAGTTCCCCACAGAAAAAAACTAAAAACACACATTGGCCATCACAGTAAAAAAAAGAATCCACATACATTGGCCTACAAAGGAAAAACAATCACATTGCTCCCCACATAAATCATGTTGCTCCCTACATAAATCACATTTCTCCCCACATAAATCCTATTGCTCCCCACTTGAATTATTCACATTGTTCCCCCCATAAATCCATAAATCCTACTGCTCCCCACAGGAGAAATAACATAAAAAATATTAGCCCCTACCAATTAGCTGTTCTCCTCCCTGTCCCTCAGTGGCGGGGGTTGTTCATAGTGGAGTGCTGCGAATACTGAGCAGCGGGCGGTCGGACAAGTGTGGATGTGGGTGGGCAAGGAAAGCTGTGTATGCAGGCGGGAACTGGAAAATGTGTATACAGGCGGGTGGGCTGGCTGGGTGGTGAGACGCAGTGGCTGTGACCTATGATATCACACCGCTGCGTCATCAAGGCATACGTCATGGCCAGAGTACGACTGATCCTCTAAGAAGAGCCCGGGCCAACAGTTCACTCTGAAGGTGCAGGAAGCTGCTCTGGCTCCGCGGCACACCTTGCAACTGGTTGCGGCACACTAGTGTGCCACGGCACACTGGTTGAAAAAGCCTGCACTAGACGATAAAATGAACAATGTGGCCGATACTGACACAGCGCTGGCGATATTGTCTATTATGTATGAAGTAGGGGGGTTACTCTGACCTGAATACTCGCTGAAGTTCTACGCAGCGCAGCGTTCAGGTCAGAGCTGCGCATGCGCCGGCGCATAGCTGACAGCCGGCGGCTGTCGTTGCCTAGTCGATCGCCTCTGCCTGATTGACAGACAGAGGCGGTCGCTGGGTGGGAGGGGGCGGCACGGCGGCGTTTGGCCACCGTTTTGTGTGCGCGGTCCACCCAACGCAGGTGTGACCGGACCGCGCAGGGGGTGGGCCGCAGCAGCTGTGTGACGTCACACGCAGCTGCTGCGACCCGGCCAGCGACGAGTAGCTCCCAGCCAGCACATAAAAGCTACTCCTGAGGTACAAAAGCATCGCCGCTGTGCTTCAGCAACGAGGCAGGGATTGACATGCGGGGCGGGCTAGCCCTGTGCTGGGCGTCCCCCCGCATGTCTATGTTCCTCATCGTAGATGTACTAAATTTAGCACAGCTACGATCAACTCGGAGTGACCCCCTATGTCGCTGACGATACGCGCTCCCGTGCTGTGCATGCAGGACCGAGGGCGATATTACCAGCATTGGTGCGGTGAAATTTAGAAGTAATGTAAGGACATATTTTAAAAAAACAATTGCTGGTGAGCTGAGCCTCGCGATCAGTGTTGGACTGGGGTATGAAGGGCCCACCAGGATAATGCAGTGGTAGGGGCCCATGCCTAGAGGCTTAGTTAACCATTAGCAAGTTCATGGTCTGACCCCCTTGGTAAATACTGTATATATGTAGTAAATATTGGTAGTGTATGCATGATTAATAACAGTAATGCACTGTAGAAAATACACCATAGTCCTGTGCAGTAATGTAACATGTGATTGATGTGAATGATATTTAATACAAGTGCACAGTCTGAAACCTGATCCCTTGAGGAGGGGGTTTGCCCCAAGGCAGTGGGGCCCACTGGGGGTTTCCCCTGTACCGCTGTGGGCCATTCCGACCTTGCTCTTAATACTGCCCCATATTGCTACGGGTTACCTCACCGCTTCCCCTAGCCATTGTATGCAGATGTGTGACCAGCTAGTGATTTTGTCATCAGTACCGTTAACTTTTTGATTATAAAGAATAGGTACCAATAGTGAATTCCCTGCACTGTAACCATAAGCATGTGAATGCAGCTACAGTGCTGTTTAATAGAGTGTCAGTCAGTGAAGCCACAGCCAACCACAGATTATATAGTGGTTAGCATTACTGCTGCACAGCACTGAGGTCTTGCTACAGACTACTGTGTATGCTATATATATATATATATATATATATATATATATATATAAAACTCATGTCAGTCTGGCACTCCCTTCAACGAAAAACATCACCTGCACCGGTGCCCTCATAGAGATAAAGATACAGTCCCGGAGATGCGGCACTCTGGTTCACTTAACAAGCAACAGGCGGGTGTGGACTCCCAGTATGTGTCAACGTTTCAATATTTATTTATATTGTCATCAGGATACAAATAAAGAAAAAACAAACATACCTTTATGCAAGCCCATCACCACGTGAATGCCGGCATCGGGAGCGGGAATGCACACCCGCCCCTTTGCCGCGCTGAAAATGGACGTCATAGACCTGCGTCTAATTAGTCCCAGTGTCGTCACCATAGCAACCAAAACAAGCCTAGAGACATAAAGCGCACTATAAACATAAACGTATTAATACCATTCTAAACAATGTTCATCCCTAATCTCATAAGGGACATATGGACAAACAGACAAATTTTAGAAAGATAAAAGGAATTTAGGGGTACTCATGGCAATATATTACCGTAATGCTGCATAAGATACATTTTCATTAAGTCCCTTTGGGGCAATTACATTAAGACGATGGATCCATTGCGCTTCACAGCGCAATAATTGTAGGGATCTATTGCCCCCTCTAATATTGATAGGGACAGTGTCAATCATACGGTAACGGAGACTCGTGAGAGGGTGTTTAAAAAGTGCAAAATGGCGAGCTACGGGTTGATCACTCGTGCCCGATGTGATTGCTGCCCGTATAGCTGCCCTATGGTTGCCCATACGTTCTTTGAATTTGCTCTCAGTTTTACCAATATACGATAAACCGCAAGGGCAAATGATTTGGTAGATTACAAAGGAAGAATTGCATGTAAAGTGATGTCTGATAAAAAACTGTTTTCCTGAATGAGGATGACAAAAAACGTCTCCCGTAAGGAGAAATTGGCAAGTAGTACAGGTACATTTAAAGCATCCTACTCGAGTATTAGACAAAAAAGTAGCTTTCTTAATAGGCCGTACAGAGGTCAAAGTTTTGACCAAAGAATCTTTTACATTTTTACCTCTTGAAAAACTGGGCATTAGCCCATGTTCCTGTAAATGTAATTTGTCATCACTTTGGATGATAGGCCATAATTTTTTTGATTTATTCATAATGGCTGATGAGCGAACATTATATTGGCTCACCCAGGGTAACTTATTTTTATTTTTAGGGGTTCCAGATTCTATTACATCCCCTCTGGTCAATAAGTTAGTTCGATCCAACTTTAACACTTTGTCTTTGCATTGTAATAACAGGTTAAGTTTGTACCCACGTTCCAGAAAATTATCGATCATCACATCTAGTTGCTCAATTGCAACCCGCCTATCACTATTAATCCTCATCACCCTTACCATTTGCGAATACGGTAAACCGTTAATTAATGCTCTGGGGTGGCAGCTTTGTGGTTTCAATAGCATGTTTCTATCAGTTTCTTTGGAAAAAAGTTTAGTGTGCAGGCTCCTATTTTTAATGGATACATTTACATCTAAGAAATTAATGTTGTCATTACTGTAACTATAGGTAAATTTAATTGGATTCTCAGAATTATTGTGAATTTCTATTGCTTCTATAAGAATCTGTATATCACCTCTCCATACCAGAAATAAATCATCTATATATCTAACAAACATAAGAATCTTAGATGAAATAATCTCATTTGAGAAAAATAATAGATGCTCAATTAAGAACATCACCACATTTGCATAGGCTGGAGCCATAGAGCTCCCCATTGCACACCCCTTTGTTTGCAAATAAAACCGGTTATCATAAAGAAAAAAATTGTTATAAAGGATGAGTTCAAACATCTGGAGGATCACATCAATCACTTCATCAGAATAATCACTTTTAGTTTGTAGAAATAGTTTAAGCGCATGCAAACCCAAGGAGTGCGGTATAGATGTATACAAACTAACAACATCTATTACTACCAAATAGCTATCATCAGGAATCTCAGTAATAGTACTCAACCGGGTTAAAAAAGTAGTCGTATCAAGTAAGAAGGTTGGTTCCAATTGAATCAAAGGCTGCAGCAGAGAATCCAAAAAGGTTGCTAAAGGTTGCAGTATCGTTACTGCAACCTTTAGCAACCTTTTTGGATTCTCTGCTGCAGCCTTTGATTCAATTGGAACCAACCTTCTTACTTGATACGACTACTTTTTTAACCCGGTTGAGTACTATTACTGAGATTCCTGATGATAGCTATTTGGTAGTAATAGATGTTGTTAGTTTGTATACATCTATACCGCACTCCTTGGGTTTGCATGCGCTTAAACTATTTCTACAAACTAAAAGTGATTATTCTGATGAAGTGATTGATGTGATCCTCCAGATGTTTGAACTCATCCTTTATAACAATTTTTTTCTTTATGATAACCGGTTTTATTTGCAAACAAAGGGGTGTGCAATGGGGAGCTCTATGGCTCCAGCCTATGCAAATGTGGTGATGTTCTTAATTGAGCATCTATTATTTTTCTCAAATGAGATTATTTCATCTAAGATTCTTATGTTTGTTAGATATATAGATGATTTATTTCTGGTATGGAGAGGTGATATACAGATTCTTATAGAAGCAATAGAAATTCACAATAATTCTGAGAATCCAATTAAATTTACCTATAGTTACAGTAATGACAACATTAATTTCTTAGATGTAAATGTATCCATTAAAAATAGGAGCCTGCACACTAAACTTTTTTCCAAAGAAACTGATAGAAACATGCTATTGAAACCACAAAGCTGCCACCCCAGAGCATTAATTAACGGTTTACCGTATTCGCAAATGGTAAGGGTGATGAGGATTAATAGTGATAGGCGGGTTGCAATTGAGCAACTAGATGTGATGATCGATAATTTTCTGGAACGTGGGTACAAACTTAACCTGTTATTACAATGCAAAGACAAAGTGTTAAAGTTGGATCGAACTAACTTATTGACCAGAGGGGATGTAATAGAATCTGGAACCCCTAAAAATAAAAATAAGTTACCCTGGGTGAGCCAATATAATGTTCGCTCATCAGCCATTATGAATAAAGCAAAAAAATTATGGCCTATCATCCAAAGTGATGACAAATTACATTTACAGGAACATGGGCTAATGCCCAGTTTTTCAAGAGGTAAAAATTTAAAAGATTCTTTGGTCAAAACTTTGACCTCTGTACGGCCTATTAAGAAAGCTACTTTTTTGTCTAATACTCGAGTAGGATGCTTTAAATGTACCTGTACTACTTGCCAATTTCTCCTTACGGGAGACGTTTTTTGTCATCCTCATTCAGGAAAACAGTTTTTTATCAGACATCACTTTACATGCAATTCTTCCTTTGTAATCTACCAAATCATTTGCCCTTGCGGTTTATCGTATATTGGTAAAACTGAGAGCAAATTCAAAGAACGTATGGGCAACCATAGGGCAGCTATACGGGCAGCAATCACATCGGGCACGAGTGATCAACCCGTAGCTCGCCATTTTGCACTTTTTAAACACCCTCTCACGAGTCTCCGTTACCGTATGATTGACACTGTCCCTATCAATATTAGAGGGGGCAATAGATCCCTACAATTATTGCGCTGTGAAGCGCAATGGATCCATCGTCTTAATGTAATTGCCCCAAAGGGACTTAATGAAAATGTATCTTATGCAGCATTACGGTAATATATTGCCATGAGTACCCCTAAATTCCTTTTATCTTTCTAAAATTTGTCTGTTTGTCCATATGTCCCTTATGAGATTAGGGATGAACATTGTTTAGAATGGTATTAATACGTTTGTGTTTATAGTGCGCTTTATGTCTCTAGGCTTGTTTTGGTTGCTATGGTGACAACACTGGGACTAATTAGACGCAGGTCTATGACGTCCATTTTCAGCGCGGCAAAGGGGCGGGTGTGCAGTCCCGCTCCCAACGCCGGCATTCACGTGGTGATGGGCTTGCATAAAGGTATGTTTGTTTTTTCTTTATTTGTATCCTGATGACAATATAAATAAATATTGAAACGTTGACACATACTGGGAGTCCACACCCGCCTGTTGCTTGTTAAGTGAACCAGAGTGCCGCATCTCCGGGACTGTATATATATATATATATATATCGACCAGTCAGGTGGCACTCCATGAATTTCCAAATATTTCAAACAGCCGGTGCCTTCCCAATGGGAGAGGAATGAACCTCCCTCAAAAATACCACATCTGTATAGGCGGCACTCTCGGCGAATGAATCAAGACAAAACTCCCAGGATACTGTCTGTCAACGTTTCAATGTAAATAATTACATTTTCATCATATATATATAAATGAATAATATAATATATGTGTGTGTGTGTATAGATAATTTTATGCAGTAAAGGTCACTCTGATGAGATGCATTCTTCCATGTAATAATGTTAGAATGTTAACTTGGTTCACTACATAATTTGGTTGGTCACAATATTTGTGTTATCAGTTCCAATCTCTTTTAATTGGACATACCAGAATCATCACAGTTATAGCAATCTCACCATTTTGCAAACGGATTTTTGTCAAAACAATTATCTCACAAACTTAAGACTCATATAATAAACATACATAACAATTCTGGTTCATGTATGTAGGTGGTGTTGCGGGAGTTACACTTTACACACTGTGCAAATGTGTGTAATTTTACATTATTGCCTGTGAACTTATGCTCTAGTAATATAAACCTAAATAAATTAGAGAAAAAAAAACAAAACGATTTTAAAAACATGAATAAAACAATAATAACAAAAAAAAGCAACAAACACCCACATTAAATGTAAACTTATTTTGGCAAAAAGAGTCATGTGACAAGAGTAATTTAAGGGGTATATTTCGTAGATTGCATTGTATTAATACTATCATAAGAAAGCTCTATCGTTCCAGAATAAAGCAATAATAAAAATAATTGCTTGGCTTGTCCAGCAAAACAACATTAAAAAAAAAAAAAAATTTATTCCAGGTGCAAAGCTGGTCTGGTCGGCAAGTGGAGACATGAGTGAAGTCGGGATTTAAAAAATCTCTTCCATTCTAAAGCAAACTGTGAGGCAACCAAAAATACTTTTTATTACTACTCTGACACAGTCCTAAGCAACATGAGATGTTTTTGAAGTAGACACAGCATAAATATTTGTGACAAGTATGAAAATATATTTCATAATTTACGAAACATTGCTGTAAACCGACACATTAAGTGATTTTTCAAATATCATTCAAAGCCGTATATTTATACATTTTCTTTTCTTTATATAAACAAGTCTGCAAAAGTGACACATTGTGACAACACAATTACCTAAACACACAATCCATATAAATATTTTTTCAGTAAATCACTTCATTTAGTAATTTGCGCAGGTTTACTACCTTTACGTGTGATATAACTCAGACAGTGCATTCACATATTGGTGACCCTTCTAGAGGAAGCAGTTTACAGGAACTCTGTACAACTGTGTATGTCATGAAGACTGTATGACAAAGTATAGAGTAGTGTACATTAACATGTGCATAAAACGCCCTCTTCGAGTTCAGGCTTGTGCTTGTATACAGATATATCAGGCGACTTATAATATAGGTGATCATTTACAGTAGAGGGTAATTATTGCACATAATGCAGATGTTTTCTTAATGAACACTGAAGTGATGGTAGCAGAACGTTGCGGGGTCTATTCATGAAGAAGTGAAAAGAGTGGGTAAGTGAGCCAGTGGAGAAGCTGCCCGTGGAAACCAATCGATGTTGAGGTAACATTTACAAAGTGCATTCTATAAAATTATACGTAGCAGCTGATTGGGTGCGACTCCTCCACAATTTTTACTGCTTCATGAATAGACCCCTCTGTCTTTAACCCTTTATTGGTCACCCTCACAGTATTGTGTGTTTTGTAAGATTAGCCATTTGACAACATTAGTGATATTTACAGGTGTTTATCGCATGTGCATTACTTTGATGAGTTCCACATAAGGATGGAAGTTTATCGGCTTTATGTACATAACATAGTTTTGATGTAGTTTTGTTTCTCTACTTTCTAGTGCATTGAATTGGCTGCCTAGAACAGCCAATTGATAGTAAATTGTTAAAAAAATAATAATTTTGCTACAAATCTGGCTGCCGTAACCAGATATTTGACTGGTTTTGTTTGGACAATTTTATTCAGATATGGTTGGTGAAAGATCACAGTTTGACCGTTTTTAGTTATACAATTTAAATCAATAACACCATCTTGAAACAATTGTTTTCATTCAAATGAAACATCCTATATTAAATTTGATATTTTGGGATGTTTACTCTTTTTTCCAATGTATAAATCTGGCTAAAAGAACTGTATTTATCTTTGGGGGTGATTTAGCAAGGATCGCTGATGTGATTCTTACTGCATTTCCCCAATGGTGAGGTCCTGCGATTGCGGCGCAGGTATGCAAACTCCTCTGCGTGACTGAGTGGTATGCATTTGCATTCCTAAGGATTGAAATTGCAAAGCTGCTGCAAACAGTAAGTAGTTAGTAAATTAGGCCTTTTGTCTGTTACTAAGAAGTCTTGGTTATTATTGTGTGATTACTCAATTGTAAAACTCTTTTGGTGATATATAAATGTATTGTATACAAAGCACCATATTCAACACAACTAGGCACAAGTACAATATACAACATGTCTAGCCACATGTACTATATACAACACGCCTAGCCACATGAACTATATACAAGACACCTAGCCACAAGTACAATATACATGTTTAGCCACATGTACTATATACAACACACCTAGCCACAAGTACAATATACAACATGTCTAGCCACATGTACTATATACAACACGACTAGCCACATGTACCATATACAACACACCTAGCCACACGTACAATATACAACATGTCTAGCCACATGTACTATATACAACACGACTAGCCACATGTACAATATACAACATGTCTAGCCACATGTACTATATACAACACGCCTAGCCACATGTACCACATACAACACACCTAGCCACATGTATAATATACAACATGTCTAGCCACATGTACAATATACAACACGACTAGCCACATGTACTATATACAACACACCTAGCCACATGTACAATATACAACATGTCTAGCCACATGTACTATATACAACACGACTAGCCACATGTACCATATACAACACACCTAGCCACATGTACAATAAACAACATGTCTAGCCACATGTACTATATACAACACGACTAGCCACATGTACCATATACAACACACCTAGCCACATGTACAATATACAACATGTCTAGCCACATGTACCATATACAACACACCTAGCCACATGTACAATATACATGTCTAGCTACATGTACTATATACAACACGCTTAGCCACATGTACTATATACAAGACACCTAGCCACAAGTACAATATACATGTCTAGCCACATGTACTATATACAACACACCTAGCCACATGTACCATATACAACACACCTAGCCACATGTACAATATACATGTCTAGCCACATGTACTATATACAACACGACTAGCCACATGTACCATACACAACACACCTAGCCACAAGTACAATATACAACATGTCTAGCCACATGTACTATATACAACACGCTTAGCCACATGTACCATATAAAGACACCTAGCCACATGTACTATATACAACACGTCTAGCCACATGTACCATATACAAGACACCTAGCCACAAGTACAATATACATGTCTAGCCACATGTACTATATACAACACACCTAGCCACATGTACCATATACAAGACACCTAGCCACAAGTACAATATACATGTCTAGCCACATGTACTATATACAACACACCTAGCCACATGTACCATATACAAGACACCTAGCCACAAGTACAATATACATGTCTAGCCACATGTACTATATACAACACGCCTAGCCACAAGTACAGTATACATGTCTAGCCACATGTACTATAAACAACACGCCTAGCCACAAGTACAGTATACATGTCTAGCCACATGTACTATAAACAACACGCCTAGCCACAAGTACAATATACAACATGTCTAGCTACATGAACTATAAACAACACGCCTAGCCACATGTACCATATACAAGACACCTAGCCACATGTACTATATACAACACGTGTAGTCACATGTACCATATACAAGACACCTAGCCACATGTACTATATACACACGTCTAGCCACATGTACCATATACAACTAATCCAGCAACATGTACCGTATATGACACTCCTAGCCTCTTGTACCGTATACAACAACTGAACCATGCATACCATATACAGCACACTCAGCCAGAGTCTACTGCATACGTGCTGGTCTCTGTAAACATGATGCCCACGTATTCCTGCGACTACTCACTACTGTGCATGCAGAGCGTCCACTTTGCTGGTGATTTTTGTCATGGCTGCAGCTTCGATGTGGGACTCTGCTAAGTGATTAAACATGGGTGCAGGGTGTAAGGTATGGACCCCCCTGGACCCAGGGGCCAATGTGCACCGCGCACACTGCATCCATAATAGATGCAGCCTTGTGTACCTTATGCAGCCTCGTGTAGCGTATACAACACACCCAGCCTCGTGTAGCGTATACAACACACCCAGCCTCGTGTAGCGTATACAACACACCCGGCCTCGTGTAGCGTATACAACACATCCAGCCTCGTGTAGCATATACAACACACCCAGCCTCGTGTAGCGTATACAACACACCCAGCCTCGTGTAGCGTATACAACACACCCAGCCTCGTGTAGCGTATACAACACACCCAGCCTTGTGTAGCGTATACAACACACCCAGCCTCGTGTAGCGTATACAACACATCCAGCCTCGTGTAGCATATACAACACACCCAGCCTCAGGTAGCATATACAACACACCCAGCCTCGTGTAGCGTATACAACACACCCAGCCTCGTGTAGCGTATACAACACACCCAGCCTCGTGTAGCGTATACAACACATCCAGCCTCGTGTACCATACACAACACGCCTAGCAAAATGTGACATATACACCAGATCTCAAAAACACTACATGGCCACTTTGGAAGCACTGTGCGCCTGATAACGCAGCCACTTGCACCCATGACACTCCCCTAACACTCACTTCAGGCCATTTCCAAGTAACGCCCACCGATTTGTATCTGATACTGTCTGAGCCGACTGCACAGCTTCTGTGTATACACTCAGGGTACGGCAAGCACTGCAGGGATTTTCAGACTTTTTGGTGCGTGTGGAGTAACAAATAATCCCTCAGCTACGTGTACATTGTCATTGCGTGCGTCTCAGAATCAGGCATTTGTCTGTGAAAGTGTGCATAACATGATCGCCTAAACTTATGTACAGCAATTAGATGCTCAAGCTTTCTGAAAGCAACCCACCTATAGCATTACTCCTATATTTGTTGTGACCCAGACAGAAGCCCCTTTTTATCCTCTTGACTTTAAGTAACACCAACAACCAGCTCTTCATTACATTGTGTAATACAGTTCATACTCCTACAAGCTATAAATGTTGTATTTATGTTAGAAATTTACCTTCATTTTGCACCATATCATGTGTAACATCCAAGAACACCCCTTTCTTGTGATACTATATACAACACACCTGGACATATGTAGCATATACAACACACCTGGCCACATGTAGCATATACAAAACACCTGGCCACATGTGGGTTATACAACACACCTAGACACTTGTTGCATATAAAACACACCTGGCCACATGTAGGTCCTACAACACACCTAGCCACATGTAGCATATTATTATTATTATTATCCTTTATTTATATGGCGCTACAAGGGTTCCGCAGTGCCCAATTACAGAGTACATAAACAAATAATCAAACAGGAAAACAGCAACTTACAGTTGATGACAGTATAGGACAAGTACAGGGTAAATAAACATAGTTACATCAGCAGATGACACTGGAATAAGTATCATGTGGCAGAAGACTGATGGATTTGGTGCAGTTGAAGATTATTAAAGTAAGAAAGGAAAGCACATGAGGGAAGAGGGCCCTGCTCGTGAGAGCTTACATTCTAAAGGGGAGGGGTAGACAGACAGGGGTGAGACAGATGGGGTACATAGAGAGCGTAGAACAGAGGTTTAGGATGAGATTTGGCTGGGTTTGGTGAAGAAGTGGGTCTTGAGAGCCCGTTTGAAGTTTTATCGAGAAGTGGAGAGTCTGAGGGGGAGAGGTAGGGAATTCCAGAGAAGTGGTGCAGCACATGAAAAATCTTGGAGGTAGGAGTGGGAGGAAGTAATCCGTAGGCAGGAGAGTCGGCGTGCATTAGCAGAGCGAAGAGGATGGGTGGGAGTGTAAAGGGAGATAAGATCAGAGATGTAGATAGGAGAGGAGTGGGTGAGGGCTTTGTAAGTGAGTGTGAGAAGCTTGAAATGAATTCTGAAAGGGAAGGGAAGCCAGTGAAGGTCTAGTAAGAGAGGAGAGGTGGACGTAGTGCGTTTGGTGAGGAAGATGAGCCGGGCAGCAGCACTGAGGATAGATTGGAGTGGAGAGAGGTATTTGTCAGGAATGCCAGTCAGAAGCAGATTACAGTAGTCCAGTCTGGAGATAGCATCCTGGGTCAGAAAGGGTCTGATCCTGGAAATATTTTTTTAGATGAAAATGGCAGGTTTGTGAGAGGTGCTAAATGTGTGGTTTGAAGGAGAGGGAGGAGTCAAGGTTTACTCCAAGACAGCGCACATGGGGGCTAGAGGAGATAGTAGTATACAACACACCTAGCCACATGTAGCATATACAACACACCTAGCCACATGTAGCGTATAAACACACCTAGCCACATGTAGCGTATACAACACACCTAGCCACATGTAGCGTATACAACACACCAAGCCACATGCAGCATATACAACACACCTAGCCACATCTAGCATATACAACACACCTAGCCACATCTAGCATATACAACACACCAAGCCACATGTGGCATATACAACACACCTAGCAATATGTAGCATATACAACACACCTAGCCACATGTAGCATATACAACACACCTGGCCACATGTAGCGTATACAACACACCTAGTCACATGTAGCGTATACAACACACCTAGTCACATGTAGCGTATACAACACACCTAGGCACATGTAGCGTATAAAACACACCTAGCCACATATAGCGTATACAACACACCTAGGCACATGTAGCGTATACAACACACCTAGCCACATGTAGCGTATACAACACACCTAGTCACATGTAGCGTTTACAACACACCTAGCCACATGTAGCATATACAACACACCTAGCCACATGTAGTGTATACAACACACCTAGCCACATGTAGCATATACAACACACCTAGCCACATGTAGCATATACAAAACACCTAGCCACATGTAGTGTATACAACACACCTACCCAAATGTAGCGTATACAACACACCTGGCCACGTGTTTCATATACAACACATCACCACATGTATATGCAACAAACCTAGCAACATGTAGGGTATACAAAACACTTGGCCACATGTAGGGTATATAACACACCTGGCCCCATATAACGTATACAACACACCTGGCTGTATGTAACATATACAACACACCTGGCCACATGTAACATATAGTTACATAGTTACATAGTGAGGTTGAAAAGAGGCAAAATGCCCATTGGGTTCAACCTGTATTCTGTGTAAAAATTTTCATATTATAATTCACCTGCTGAAGTAATAGTTTATTACCAATTGACAACTATGATTGTTACCACTCCCAGATATTAATGACACTATGTTAAATGCTATAACCATGGATACTTTTTCCAGTTAAAAATGTGTCTAGTCCGTTCTTAAATGTATTTACAGAGTCTGCCGTTATTACATTCTCTGGCAGGGAGTTCCAAATCTTTATTGCCCTTACCACGAAGAACCCTTTCCTACGTTGTATACGGAATTTTCTCTCCTCTAGCCTCAGCGAGTGCCCACGTGTCCTATACAGAGTTCTTTTAATAAACAAATCCGCTGATAGCTCCTTGTAATGACCCTTTACATATTTGAAGATATTAATAATATCTCCTCTTAGACGCCTCTTTTCTAGTGTATACATATTTAACCTAGCAAGCCTTTCCTCGTACTCCAGTGTCACTAACCCTTTAATCAGTTTAGTAGCTCATCTTTGAACTCTTTCTAGTTCCCCGATATCTTTTTTATAATATGGTGCCCAAAACTGAACACAATATTCCAGGTGCGGACGTACCAATGATTTGTACAGCGGCAGGATTACATCCTCGTCCCTTGTCTCAATGCCCCATTTTATGCATGCGAGCACTTTACTTGCCTTCTTTGCTGCATTTTGACATTGTGTACTGTTATTAAGCTTATTATCTATGAGCACGCCCAAATCTTTTTCCACCACAGTTACCACTATATTGTCCCCATTAAGAGTGCAGGATGCATGTTTGTTTTTTGTCCCAAAATGCATAACTTTGCATTTTCCTATATTGAACCTCATTCCCCATTTACACACCCAGGTTTCAAGTTTAAATAAGTCATTCTGTAGAGACACCACATCACTTTCTGATTTAATTACCTTGCACAGTTTAGTATCATCTGCAAATATTGACACTGTGCTTTCCAGTGTCACACATGGCCACATGTAGGGTATACAACACACCTGACCACATGTAACGTATAATGGCCCTCATTCCGAGTCGTTCGCTCGGTATTTTTCATCGCATCGCAGTGAAATTCCGCATAGTGCGCATGCGCAATATTCGCACTGCGACTGCGCCAAGTATCTTTGCTATGTAGAAAGTAATTTTACTCACGGCTTTTTCATCGCTCCGGCGATCGTAATGTGATTGACAGGAAATGGGTGTTACTGGGCGGAAACACGGCGTTTCAAGGGCGTGTGGCTGAAAACGCTACCGTTTCCGGAAAAAACGCAGGAGTGGCCGGAGAAACGGTGGGAGTGCCTGGGCGAACGCTGGGTGTGTTTGTGACGTCAAACAGGAACGACAAGCACTGAACTGATCGCACAGGCAGAGTAAGTCTGAAGCTACTCTGAAACTGCTAAGTAGTTAGTAATCGCAATATTGCGAATACATCGGTCGCAATTTTAAGAAGCTAAGATTCACTCCCAGTAGGCGGCGGCTTAGCGTGTGTAACTCTGCTAAATTCGCCTTGCGACCGATCAACTCGGAATGAGGGCCAATGTATTGTATTGGAAGATATGTCACATAGGTATTAACATCTCTTAGTCATGCAGGTCCCTGAAATCAGTATATGTGCATATAACAAAACAAATCCAATTCAATATATACATGTTTTAATTAGAGATGAGCGGGTTCGGATTTACTTGGTGCTTTACGCCAGAATTATCGAAATTTCTTATTTTCTGGATTTTTCTTATTGGCTAACCAAAACACGTGACGTCCGATAGCCAATAAGGAGATTTGGGTCAATCCGATTAAAACCGAACCCACTCATCTCTAGTTTTAATAGTTTTGGTGTATATTTTATATACAAACTGCATACTTGTTATAGTTTGTGGGAGTAGAGAAACACTCTTACCTTGTTCAGATCGAAACAGAAACCATGTTGCCCAGAAAAATGATAGATCCAGTTCTAGGTACAGATGAGCGACTCGGATGTGACTTGGTTTGCACTGATCTGAAAACGAGCCAAACCATCATCTTTTGCCTCATTTTCAGATCTGAACTTGTCATAACTTGCCGAGTTGTCTAGAAACCCATAGTATACAATATATGTAGAAAATGTAGCAATATTTTGCATACTGTATCTCTATAGATAAGTAAATTAGTTGTAAATTATTAGCATACACGTAAAGAAAAAAGCACTTTCTTCATAGCACAGGTTTATGCGGCCTATTATCAAGCAGGAATGGTGGTTTCCACATGCTTAAGGCCCTTATTTAGTGTCTCTGCAATATACTGTACCATAAACTGTAAGCAGGAGATATCAGAGGCAGGGGTGTATCTACCCATTGGCCAGGATGGCACTCGCCAGGGGCGCCAGCCAAGCAGGATGCGCCTTCCGACGGTGCCACACTCGGCCAATGGGTGGAATCTCTTAAGCCATAGTGTCTGGCAATACCTGCTGTGCCGAGCTGCCTGTGCATTGCCTGGGATGGAGGGTGGAGGATTGCTCAGCAGGCAGGAGCTGGCGCCGGTGTCCAGCACCGCAATGCACTACAGGGAAGAAACCGAAAATAAACTACTACTCCCAGCAACCCTTGCTGTAGGGAGCTCTTGGCGGCAAGGGCTGCTGGGAGCTGTAGTTTATTTTCAGTTTCTTCATGTAGTTTGTTGCGGTGACAGACACACCGGCGCCAGCTCCTGCCTGCTGAGTGATTCTCCGCCCGCCATCCCAGGCAGCTCGGCACAGCAGGTATTGCCAGACTCTATGGCTATCTGCTGGGATGTTGTGGGGTGGGGACTAGGGCTATGTACTGTGTGGGGAGGTTATGTATGTGCTGGGAATAGGGGAGACTACTACTATGTGCTAAGGGCGGACTACAGCTATGTGCTGGGAGGGGGATGGGGACTATGACTAAGTGCTTGGGGAGGTGAGGGGCTATTTGCAGGGAGGGGGACTATGACTATCTATGCTGGCAGGGGACTATTGTTATGTGATGGGAGGGGGGTGGGGACTATTGTATGACTGTGATGGGAGAGGTGGAGACTATGGCTATTTGCTGGGGGGACTACGGCTATTGCTTGGGGAGGTGGGGGCTATGGCTGTCTACTGAGAGGGGACTATGGCTATGTGCTGGGAGGGGGATGGGGACGAAGACTATATGACTGTGGGGGCATATGTGGCACTGTAAGGGCATAACTGGCACTGTGGGGGCATGTGTATCTGGCAATGTGGAGGCACATCTGGCAATGTTGGGGCATATGTGTATCTGGCACTGTAGGGGCATATCTGGCACTGTGGGGGCATATCTGGCACTGTGGGGGCATGGCTAGCATCATGGGGGCATATCTGGCACTATGGGGACTTATGTGTATCTGGCACTATGGGGGCATGTGTGTGTCTGGCACTGTGTGGGCATGTGTGTATCTGGCACTGTGGGGGCATGTGTGTATCTTGCACTATTGGGGCATATGTGTATCTGGCACTGCACTATTGGGGTCATATGTGTATCACGGCTCCATTTTCCTTGGCCATGCCCCATGTGGTGTGGCCACACCCATTTTTTGGCCAAAGGCATGCACGCACAGTACCACGAAGACTTTTTTCTACTTGCACCACTGGGTAGTGTGCTGCACTGCACTTCTTTGCACTACTATTTGATTATACTACCTGGCCTTGGGTGGCATTGCCTCCTCAGCCAGGCCAGGCACTGCAGATGTCTCCACAGTGTTATAAGAATTACTGTGTGGGCATAATGTGTAAAGGGAACTGCTACTGTGTGGACAAAGGGGTATATTCAATTGAAGTCGGATCCATTCCGACATTCATTTGTTGGAATGGATCCGACCTGGGCTATTAAATGCATTCTCAATTCGACTTTAAAAAAAGTCGAATTGAGATGCGGGAGCTTAGACGGGGGAGAGCCACGGGCAGACGGGGGAGAGCAGCGCTACACCGCTGCTGTAGCGCTGCTCTCCCCCTTCTGGCTGTGGCTCTCCCCCATCTCCCCCCCCCCCCGCCTCTGCCTCTCCCCGTCCTCGAATCAGCATCCACCTGACTCCAGCAAGCGAGGTCTCGCTTTCTGGAGCCGGGTGGATGCTGATGTGAACGGCGGCTGTGATACATCCTCCGGCTCTCCCCGTCTGCCTGCGGCTCTCCCCGTCTCTGCTTCTGCATCTCACTTCGACTTTTTTTAAAGTCGAATTGAGATGGTTAAAAGGGGGCCAAAACCTATCAGTTTTGACCCCGTTTTCGACACAAGCACGCGGATCGGCAGCTATTCCGCCGATCCACGTGCTTTTTAGACAAGTCAAATTCCTCGACTTGTCGAATAATTTGGGGTTAGATTGAATAGGTCAGACGGCAGCATTCGACTTCAATTAAATATACCCCTTAATGTGTTTAAGGGTTACTACTGTGTAGCATAATTTGAATTGGGGGATCTATTGTATGGTCATGCCCCTTTCCCACAAGATCATGTCCCTTTTTTGCACATGCACCTCCCCTATTTCAAATATGGGGGCACCAGTCACTTACTTTGCCAGGGGCGCCCAGACCCCTAGATACACCCCTGATCAGAGGTATCTCCTGTGTGCAGATAAGTAGATTGCAGTCAGCATTATTCTCAACATGAACTGTGGTCTGGGGCTATTTACAAAGCTTAACCCAATAGGTATCACCATCAGGAGATGCCATCAGCTGTTTGGTCCCTATGGGGAGGGAGATGCCAAAAGGGATCTTCTGCTCTGTTCCCAGCAGGCTCCATGCCCCTCATCCTACCATCTGCACATACACGGTCTAATGGCTACCCATGAGCAGGCTCCTATAGCAGCAACATGCAGTATAAGGAATCATACCTTACTGTGCAAAATCACATTATTTGTTAAATGGCATCCTGAATATCAGTGCATACAGGTCCTACAAGAAGGATGATCAACTTACACTCTTGTAATCATAGACTGGTTTCTTTATAAATAAAAGGTTATACTGTGTATGATATCCCAAAAGTGCAATATTGTCTGTGCATGGGACAGGCAGCCACTTGGATAATGTCTAGCAACGTAGAAAGAACTTGCGGCACAGCAATACTACATTTGTATTGTTAATAGTGGGTAAGAAAGTATCCATGTACACTTTTATTATCATTCACTTCAAATGCACCCACCCCTGCTCTAACTTGCCTACTTCTGAACAGCTTTTCAGGGAGATTGTGAAAGCAACACCTATAAGCGCAGTGTTAAAGCGGACATGTATTATACATCTGTGAGGAATGTTCAGTATGTTTTAAACCCCCCATACTGTGTATGGTCTGCGCTGCCGCTGCTTACATCCAAATATAAATGAGCCCCAAAGCAGTTAGTAAGAGCTACCTGTTAATGAAAAGACACTGCTGTATTTCCAGGCATGCTCATGTATTGTGTTTTACATGTGGTTCTATATAAGTGGCCATGAAAAATCTTATTTTAAAATGCATGGAGCCATAGGGATCACTCTGTGCCTTATAACCAATACAGGGATATGGCACAGATGATCCCATTTCCTTTTAATAGCTACATAATGGGGGGTAAGGTGCAATCATGGGGATTGCTACACTCGCCAGGGAGATTGCTGCTATTTCAGGTAGTCTCCTGACAATCGGTTAGACTTGGCAAGTATGCTCCTACTGTACCATTCAACAGGTAAGGGGGGCTCATTTGCTGGGCGTGCAAGCTACTGCAGATCAGCTGTACACCAGGAATGCAGGTGACTCTGCTCTCTTAATATAACTATGGCCATACCATAAATGGCAAAGCTCAATGAGGAAAAATAAACTGCTGTAAAATAAATCACATTGATTCCTTATGCTCAGACGCGGCTGTCAATTTGATGGTAACGCTCATTACCAGACTGTCACTGCAGTGGGCTTCAGAAGCATGTGATAATACCCTATTCTGACACCAAAGTGTCTTGATTGCCAGTATGACCATTTTTTTTAATGATTTCTACAACGGTAACATCTGCCTACTTTCTGATCTAATGCATGTATATGTTTTGTTCAGATTATGTGGGAGGGATGAATACAAATGTGTGTGCTTTGTTCTACATAACTGTGTACTTAGTCTCTTCTTTCCCTCCCTCCTCCAAACATGTCTTCTGCGATGAAAGCTTACAGTGCTCTTCTTGTTTGTCAGCAACTGATACTTCAGATACAGCATTGGAGAAATGCAGAGGATTCCAGGGCATGATACTAATTGATTGTGATAGAACAAATAGCAGTTCTGTCACTTAAAAACACTACTTGACTTGTTTCAAAGAATCTGCATTAACACCTCTTGATCTATGTCAAAGTGAAAAAAATGTTTAATATTAAAACGATGAAGCCTCACTACTGAAAATGTCGGCTTTGATCTTAATTGGCTTCTGGTAGTGCTAGTTATATTTCAGTTGTTTGCCAGCTTTTAATATTATAGAAAACCAATCCTTCCCTCTTGAACGGGGGAACAAGCTGGCAGAAATCTTAAAAATATATTCAATGCTTTTTAATGATGCTGGTGCTTAGTGCTTCATTTGATTCACTCTGAGAACTAAATGCTACTTTGATTAGTAAAAGCACTTTGTACGGTCTATTTCATGCAAAAAAAATCTGAAAACCTAAGATAACTGCACTTTTATTTTAAAATCTTGTTTTGAATAATGTATAAACGTAAGATTATTATATTATATGGGCTCAGTCTAAATAATTCTCCTATTTGACAAAAATGCCATTAATAATATATAGCATTTTTTTTACTCCTCGTGCCGCGAGTGCATTTGGAAATTTTGCAGGCATAAACGATTCCCTGCTCCAGTGAGCCCATAATATTATTTTGTGCTTGAGGCCCGAGAGCACAAAGTGAGTTGACACTGCTATCAGTACCAAGCTTTGCCATCTGAAAGGCAGTGGTCTACTTCTGAGATGGAAAATACTTTACACCCCAAAGCGAGCACAACTTATTCATCATTCTCTAGGAAGCTGCACTACGTGTTTTCTGTATGCAGCGCAAATGGGTGGTCTTCAGTATGCGAATGTCGGGATCCCGGCGCACAGTATACCGGCGCCGGGATCCCGACACCCAGCATACCGACAGCTATTCTCCCTCGTGGGGGTCCACGACACCCCTGGAGGGAGAATAAAATACACCGTGCCCGCAGCGTGGCGAGCGCAGCGAGCCCGCAAGGGGCTCCTTTGCGCTCACCACACTGTCGGTATGCCGGCGGTCGGGCTCCCGGCGCCAGTATGCTGGTCGCCGGGAGCCCGGCCGCCGACATAACCTACTACACCCGCGCAAATGGCCAGCATATGATTAGAACGTTGTTTAACAGTTTTAAAAGGTCTTTGAAACACAAACAGTACATACACCAGAAATCCCAGTCATATCTGATGAGACCTGTATGGAATCCCTGACTGCAACTTTTCACTTACTGCGGCATGAAGCTATAAGGGTCATATACACTGAGCTGCTCCCTTCTGTGCTGTGTTCTATCCAACTGACACTGACTGGAATAGAAAAGATGGGGCTGAGAAATGGATCAGGAATGTTATCTCCAGGTATTGCTGGAGAGAGACCCTGGTTAAAGGTCATCAATGCAAAGCATGAAGAGGATTGTGGAAGTAGAAGCACCGCCATTTTATATTTAACATCTTAAAAGGTATTTGTTGGAGTGGAGGGGTTACAGGTTTTTACCTTATTTTTGTTATATTATTGAAAGTAAGGTTGGAATCTCAAGTCTGAGTACCCAGTCTTCTGCGCATGTGTGAACCGGCAAAGTTGGGTCATGCATGTGCCAACCAACACCTCCAGGAATGGCTGGCAAAGTGGCAAGGGTACTCTGTGTCACTCATTTGCCCCTTTTACACTTTCTAAGGAATTTGGGCAATAAAAGATTTTCTATCGCTGAGATAAGCAGAAATCACATGTAACTGTCACCTGTTCATATCCCATCTTAAATGAACAATGCAGATCATACAGATGGGACTAGGTGCAGTGAATGTTCATGTAAATACATGAGAAATGGCCACCAGAAACTGTGGTCGTACACTTTTTCAGACCATCCTTATTCCTCAACAGAGAGTAAACAATGTGTATAATGATGAGGTATCTGCTAATAACCAAGCCGCAATCCCAGGCAGCAATATTTTCATCTTCTTTTCTTGGTGTTGCGTAGAGAACCAATTAAATCCAAGCTTGTTTCTGATCAGCTCCTAAGTGTACAATACACCAATAAAGATGTTTATGTAGTACAGGGGGCGACAGAAGCCCCTTATTTCAGCTGCAGCCTCAGACAGCTCAATGACTTGGCATACACCGGATCACTCCTTCCAATTACAAACTAAAGACTTGCATAAATTACAGTTACACCTCTTCTGCAAACCACAGAATAAGAAGTGATTAGACTGTGCAGCCAAAGGCTGACATGATAGAACTGCGTGCGTAGAGACATTGTTCTGTTTGACAGATAAATAATCAGAGCTGATCTGTACGAGGCTATGGCAGCACACTTGATCCGTCTTGCAAACACAACTGGGTATGAAGGCAGAAAGACTCAAACTGCATTTGATGAGAATTGTCATGTACCATCTACTGGTGCCAGCACACAACACCCCTGGCTCAGTTTGTATTTCAATAATCAATACAGACTTGTAGCATAGCGGCCGAGGTACATTTCATGAATTACAAAGACTCGTTTGTTTTCACAGATGAGAAAACTTGGCCACGGCGCCCAGCGCTGGAAATGAACAATACAAACAAGGGCCACATGACAATCCAATAACGTAATGTAACGCTTCAAATGAAAGTTTATACTACTAAAAAGACCATGGTGCTTATACAGAGTTGGGAGTAAAACAGGCGTACATAACTGAAAAGACACGAGCACGAAAAAAAGGCACAGTATGCATCTATAGGGGCGGTGTCTCTACATGGGTAACATACTATATGGTCCTGGTTTATTACAAGTCATCTTTACCAATGTATACCTGACCTATATAACGTGGAAAAGATACGTCTCTGATACGTGTATCCGTTTACCGTGCTGCTCTGCATGGCCACATTTGCATGAACACACCCTCAGCGAGAATGCCTCTTACCTCTGCGGTATTAAAAGGTCAGAGCCCCAATTCCATGTAACTCTGCATAGTCTCATATTCTGGACATATACAGTGTCTACTCACGCTATACTAGTGGGTGTATATGCAGCTCCTCGTCAGCTCTCATACAGATAAGTAAGGATAATTTCCTATACATTTTTTTGGGGCAGAACAGGTGGTGTAATGCTTAGCATTACTGCCTCACAGCACTGAGGTCATGGGTTCGATTCTCACCATGGGCCTAACTGTGTGGAGTTTGTATATTCTCCCGTGCTTGCATGGGTTTCCTACGGATACTCCGGTTTCCTCCCACAAACCAAAAATATACTGGTAGGTTAATTGGCTCCCAACACAAATTAACCCTGTGTGTGTGTATACATGTGGTAGGAAAAATAGATTGTAAGCTCCACTGGGGCAGGGACCGATTTGAATGGCCAAATATTCTCTGTAAAGCACTGCAGAATATGTGTTCACTATATAAATAAGTGGTAGTAGTAATAATATACATGTTATTCAGTAATAAGGCTTGTCTGTAAGCCTCGTGAGATGAGAAAGCAGATGGCCATTCTTTGGTATAGAGAAATCAATTTTGTTATTAAAATCTGCAAATTAGAGGCTACCATATGTATGACTGATGTGTGCACTGCATCGCAGGCACTGCTATAACTATACCACCTTAAGAAGTCATACAGGACAGTCTATGCTATCACATACCCTTGCTGAAAGTGAGAATGCAAGATTTTGCTATCATGCAGTGGTTGCCAAATGCGGTCCTCAAGGCACCCCAACAGTCCAGGTATTCCAGGATATCCCTGCTTCTGCACAGATGGTATAACCACACTAACTGATGTACTAATTAAGTCACCTGTTTCTAAGCATGGATATCCTTTAAACCTGGACTGTTGGGGTGCCTTGGGGAACCACTGCTATAATGCATAACTGTGAAATGAGAAGGGTAAAAATGGGAGGAGCACCGAAGTCTAGAGCTGCATAGAGTTGAGTAACTCCCTCCCACATTCTGGGAGGAAATCACATGTATAGATTAGTAAATTCAGACAGGTTTATGACTAGCGACGGCACACCATTTTTTATGAAAATAAAGTTTATATTTGGGATTATTGGCTCATATTAAGAGACTTGGTTTTAAACTGACCAAAATGTACTTTCCTGGTTGTGATATGGGAAGGACTATAGCCTAACATACGTAAAATTTCATGAATGTTGAATATGAAAGTCAGTTCCTTTAATATTTATATCAAAAAAAGTTTTCTGGGGGGTGTGTTAGTTGTCCTTTAAATTCTTTTAGAGGGTACACATTGGTTAATAACTAGACAAACTAATGTTATTGTACTTGCCATAGCTGCCTTCTTAATGATGCAGGTTGATATTTATCACAGCTTGGAGAGAAATAAAGTGGAGAGAGATAAAGTATCAACCAATCATTAATGTTACAGGCTGTTTGAACAATGTCAATTAGGAGCCGATTGGTTGGTACTCTCTCTCCACTTTATCTCTAGCCAACCTTTGATAAATCTCCCCCTAAATTCTTTCCAGAAAAACACAATCTTCATACGTGATCCACTTTTGATCACTTTGTTCCCAACAAAATATTCCTGATGACATTATAAGAATGTTCCGCCCAGCAAACCAGACAAAGGTTTGCTGGGCGGAACATTTTAGCCCTTTTCACCCTCTAGGAGTAAAAAAAATCCCTTCTTAGTGGGTGGCTGCAAATAACTGTCACAGTTTCCAGACCACCCAGCGGGTCACATGTACCAGGTCACCCAGCAGGTGCACAGGGAGAATTCACCAACTGTCACATTTTCCAGAGCACAATGGTGATGCATTGCAAATAGCAGACAGACATTTTGCCACATAACTCCGAAACGAAGCAACCAATTAAAACGCCAATATTTTTCTGCAAATCTACAAACAAAAAAAAAACTTTAATTTGGTATATGCACAGACAACGGTATCATAGAAATATGTCACTCATAAAAGTTGTCCTTCTGCTATTAATATATAGATGATAAGCTTCACCTAAATAATGAAAAAATAAATAAGCTTTATACAGTATTGTCGTTCTTTAATAATCATGCTGGGTGCCTTCTCAGTAAGAAAAGCTCAGATAAGCCAAAATACCCATTACTAACTCTTCTTTAAATTGTCCAACTTTAGTTTGGAACAAACAGAGATGGTGCAATGATGAGTCAATGCTGTGATCATAGGGCCCTTATTTACATATGAAATACACTTTTGTATCTCCCATGAATATAGTTAAAGTGAAACTTTGCCTCGATTACAATAATAATGAACCCATTTGTTCCACTTTTGCTGCCAGCATAACGTTAGATGCATAGCTCTGAATATTTACACAGCTAACAAATGGAATGTAACAATCACCCTGAAATAACATTTTTACAGCCTATATCAAAAACAACATTTTAATGTCATTTTTACAGTCTTAAAACACACAGCAAATCAAGACCTTCCAGAGTAATTGCAGTAATAAATACGGCCGAGTCACAGAAAATTGAAAATATATTAGGAAACATAAAATTAAATATGACCTGCAAATTGTCACTTTCCTTTCTTCTTACATTAAATAGATGGCCTTACAGTGGCTGGGTAGGAGACGGCTGGCATACAGAGCATACAGAGAGGAAAGAGGTGTTAAGGTAACTAAAACAAAAGATAAAGGGGATTGTGTTGAGAAGAATGCGCCAAACAATTGACAAGTATTTATTATGCCATCATATAGCCTCCCAGATGAAAGGGTTATGTATTAATAAGGTAGCATGTCTTATGTTGCTATAACGAAACAGTGACATGCTGAAACACTATTTCATATTTGGAATGTATACATATACAGCTGGTAGTTTCATTATCCAAACCTTTACCCCAACCCTATCATTAGCAGCTGTAACAGAGCGTCTGGTTCGTGGAAACATATGGTAGTATTATCTGTGGCCAATCCCAGCATCACACATGCTGCACAGGAACCCAGTCATTTGGAAATTAAACACTGCCTTAAGCCACAGCATATACATAAAATACTGTACTCATTTCTTATTTGCCATAAAAAAATTAAAAAAATTTAGAATTGAAGCAATATTTCATTGGAGTATCAGGAGGATGATTCTACCTAATGTCTTGATAATTACTGTGGTAAAGGTGGTTCCGCTATATATTTTCTACACTGGGGATATAGTTATTGGAAGGAAAGTACAATACATTATGGATGTTTTCATTTGGATCACATATATGACTGAAAGGACTACCGGTCTAAAGTGCTTTGGGGTATTCCGTATCTAAAATTGGTGGTGGGGCAATTCATAAAATAAAGTTAAAGCCAAGTCAAAGCAGAAGGTGACTGTGGGGTCATTCACTATATATCATTTATTACATATCACACATCGCATAATATATTTCACCAAATGTATATCCAAAGTTTATGTAGCCTACTCAACGTGCAGAATAACTCCAGTCATGCCAGAAATAGCCCATCAATACAGTGTATCTCCTGCCTATAATGGTATTGTTATTCTTAGTGACAGTGCTAGCCCAGTCTTCAGCTATACAGTGGTAGACAGGTGCATGGCCCACTAATAATGGATATTTCTATAGAAGCTGCTTGTAAAGCCTGTTCAATCTTACGTCCTATGTGATAAATTTAATCAAGTAATCTCTTGTGATGACATTTATTGATTATTTGCTTCATAAAACAAAATTCTTTGCATATATGTGTGTGTGTGTGTGTGTGTGTGTGTGTGTGTGTGTGTGTGTGTGTGTGTGTGTGTGTGTGTGTGTGTGTGTGTCGAGCAAGAAAGGACAAATCTATGCAATATCATCCCCCCTCTGCAATAATCCACTATCATTCCAAATACAACAAGATAACATGCCACAACTTTTTCAGTTAATGAAGACACTTTATAAATACTAAACGTTATTGTTCAACACTGAAATTAAGAGATTTGTCATAAGGTGCTGAGTATAAATTGTCCTCAATTCTCCAAACACTCTTCATCCACAGAATTACAGTAACTAAAGCATAAAAAATGAAAAAGAATAATCAAAAGGTTCAATTAAATTAGGAGGAGGAATTACTGCGTTAACGGCGTTGAAACGCTGGCAACAGCACCTCTTCTCGCTAGCACTACTATTGTAATGCAGCAGGGGGCATCATGCCTACTGCTTTTTCAATAGTGATCCAAGATGTGGCATCGGATCATCTGCAACACCACTGGCCGGCTGCATGACCAATGAGGTTGCACAAGTCGGCTGCCACAGATGCAACAAAGAGGCCAGGAAATCTCCGTTATCCGATGGAGGTCCTGGCCTCATTCCTTTCCAGCAGCGGTGGTGACATGTCTTTGTTTTAGTAAATGGAGACTGCCACCAGCCCCTCCCTGACCCCCAAAAGGCATCAGACTGTTGGTCACTAACAGTCTCACGCTATACTGTGTGTAACATTGCGGACCCGTCCAAATCATGCACAGAATGCAGAGGCGTAGCCAGAACTTTGAGGGCCCCATAGCAACATTTAAAAGGGGCCCCTGTCCCAATGCTTCTAGAGAGACACTTATTTGCAGCAGTTGTTAATTTTATGCCCTAGAATAGTGCCCTAGTTCATTTTCTGAACCATAGTAGAGCCTTATTTAATGTTATGCCCCATAGTAGTGCCCTAGTTTCTTTTATGAATCGCAGTAGTGCTTAAGTTCACCCTATGTCACATTTCAGAGCTGCCAGTACACATTATGCCGCACAGTACCCCCAATTCACATTATGATATATAGTGCTCGCCGGTTCATATTATATAACATTAAAATGCCCTCCAGTTCTTTATATACCACACTACAATGAGCAGGTCCAGGGGCATACCTAGATATATTACAGGCCCCAAGGAAAAAGTTTGAAAGGACCCCTACGTACCACCCAATGGCGAAAAATGTATACAACACATGTAAATTTGACAGGGAAGGTGGGCCCCTCTCAGCTTTGGGCCCCATAGCATCTGCACTGCCTGCACCTATGGTAGCTACGCCCTTGACAGTATGGGTCCAGTGCAATGAATCAAACATCAGTACTTTGCGACATGCACCGCAGTAACAATAGGTCCTGAATCAGGCCCCCTGTGCCATCCCTGTAAGACCTAGCCAACAGTCTGATCTTTTTGATTCAGCCAGACAGGTGTGCAGTATGTACGGTCAGGATGTCTTGTCTATGGATAATCTTACTGTGCCTGATAAGCATTTAAAAAAAAAACTGTTTTTTTTTGTTTGCTTTTTTACATAAATCACACTTGTTAAGGGGGGTACACACGGAGAGATCCGTGCTTAAAATCTAAGCATTAAGCACGGATCTGCCGTGTGTATGCCCCCCAGCGATAGCAATGCATGGCCCCGCGCATCGCTATCGCCGTTGCTAGATTGAGCCTGCATGCAGGCTCAATCTAGCGGGTCGCTCACTTCAGCGCTGTGTGAAGTGAGCAGCCCCCGGTCATCCCCCACCTCACTCAGCACATCGTGCTGTGCTGAGCGGGGGGAGAGATGTGTGCTAAGCGGTCTCTGTTAAGATCGCTCAGCACACATCTCTCCAGTCAGTACTGGCCTTAACTGGTACACTAAACATCACTTGTTTTTGCGCTCGCACTCAAAAATAAGCAAACGTTTCTTTACCGTCATATGCAGATTTGTATGCAAAAGCACTTCTCGTGAAGCTATAATGGGAAAATGAGCTTAATTTAATCTGCCCCAAGGATTTGTTCATTTTTTTCATTGCAATTTTCATTCAAGCCGCTATTAATGAGTTACAGTCTGCCAAGTGTCATGCAACTACCCCAACTACAGTCACATGACATGATGTAGTGAGCAGAAAACCCAGCCCCTCGCCATAGCAACAAACTGACACTCCTCCTTCCTCTCACGTGACAAACGTGGAGCTTCTTTATTGACTGGCTCAGGAGAGAAACACTGTATTTGCAGCGGCCGCCATCAAAATCTGCTATTGGGCAACTTCCTTGAAAAAAAATATAACTTCTCAGTTTTCATGTCCACAAAACAAAATAATGCAGTAATGCACTATAAGGGGGAAATTAAATTGCTTTTGGCCACGTTTGAACAATGGGCATCCTACTGGTGATATTCAATTGCATTGCAGATGGGCGTGTGTGCCACGGGTTCCCATTTCCTATCGCACTTGTTGCACCCAAATGCAAAGTACTGGGCAAGCTGCCCAAACAAAGGACTTTTCGCAGATTTCTGCTCACTACCTCCGGAGGGTGCGAGTAGAAATAATGGATGTCCGCGATACTCGCGCTCATCGGTATAGAAAATTGAATAGCTCACGTCACTTTAGATGGGAACTGTAGATGCCCAAACACACTTGAATTCCCACCTAAATGTTTAAAAATATTTATTATAATTATTTTTTAGAATTTGTTAACATACAGTTGAAGTCTCTATCTTTTTTCATTCTTGTCTCAGGGCTCCCTACTCCAACAAAGTGATTTGTCTAGCCTTCAGAAATGTGGGATGCCTGATAAGAAGGCAGAAGCTAGCTGCACTTTCTGAAACTCCTGTCAGGAAGATAAAGGAGTCAGTGACTCAGCAAGTGCCACCTCACATGAACACTGTGAGCTGTGCCTCTGTACTGAGAAATTACTGACATCAGAAAAAGGAAGAAAGATTAGTGTAATGCTATATTACTGGATTTCTTTTTTTTAATTGAGAACAACATTGTATGACTTTTCATCTACAAAATCAATAAATGCTTCCTTTCAAGAATAGAAATCTGTATAACAAAACTCTTATCAAAGCTAACTGCATGAACAAACATACCTGGTTACGCTAAAGGGACTCAATTACCAAAGGAAAGAACGAAATATTAATAAGAGGATTTGGAATTCATTACACCTTACCTAAACATTGAATGCCACTCTCCACACAGAACATTGATTTAAAATGTTGTTTCACAGTGTAGACCCCGGAGTCTATTTACCTTATACTGGCATATATTTCCGGAAAGTCAGTGATATCTGCAAATTTCAATTCACGGTGCCACACCAGTACACCTCCTACCTGGATCTACCAATCCACCATCTCCAAGGTAGCCCGGGACAATCAAATAATACTTGCCAAATAAAAAGTCTCACTTAGCAGCTTTTTCTTCTAAGCTAACATACATCTAAGCTCTATTTGTAAAGTATTTTTCAGGCTTGTTGGTGGGTGCTAGAGACAGCTGCAGTGAGGGACAAATGTCCCCCTTTAAAGCAAGTGGTGCATGTATATTATTTATGTTGATTTTAAGTGAGAAGAAGTGTGGGCATGCCTCCCAGATTAGGCCATGTCCACTCAATACCCATGCCCTGTGGGTGTCTCAACAGCTTTTAGTGGGGGAAGAGTGGCCAGGTAAAAAGTGCCATACTGATTACACATTCAGACAATTGGACAGTCACTGAACACTTAGGGAAGAATTCAATTGTTAGCGCTGGCAACTGTCTCTCCTGCAGCCCCATGGAGCTATTAAATTATTGCTCCTGTCTGGGGCAAGCAGCTGCCGGCGCCGGCATTTCAGCTCGCACCCACTGGGGGTGGTGAGCTGAAATGTGCAAAAAAGTGACCTGTTTAGGCGCCCATACGGCACTCTTTGCTTTAGTTTAGTTGGGTTTAGCTGTTTTACACGGTTAAACCTGACACATATAGGCGCGATAACCAGCATCAATTGAATATCTCCCTTGCGACCTATCGCCATTTTAGACGGGAGATCGGGCGGTGATAACAATTGAATTCCCACCTTAGACTGCAACCACCCTTAAGCTAACAATAGACTGCATGACAGTGCAGCAGACCAGCTGACATGGAGGAGCAACTGAGTGATAATAGAATAGCCTTCATAAACTGTACAGATGTATGGAGATGATCTCCATCACTGAACGACGGTTGGGCGGGTTGGACAGGTCTGATAAATTTTCTCTGAACCCAGCATGATACTACAATGATTCACACTAATACATTGCAAACTCTGAAGCTGTATTCCCACTTAATTGCTAAATTGTACTCTCCTTTCCTTCCTCAGAGCCCCTGGGACAGCTCCATGCAGCTATTTCAAGTTCTGTTGTTTCATCAAATACAGCCAAATACTATGCTGTGAGACAGTGTGATGGGCTGGGGAAGAGTTGATTGGTAAGGCCAATAAGAAGCTACAGCCAATGAGATTGGTCAGTTCCTTTACTGCAGCCATTTTAAAAGTGATGATCTTAAAGGTTTTACCGTTTCAGTATTGAGGAACAACGGAGCCCCAGGATAGGCAGCTGCATGGAGAGGAGTCAAACTCAGTGATTAGATGGTAATACAGCCTACAATCTAAGTACCATATTAAAGGACATTTATATCAAAACAATGGAAATTACTATCCAAATTACACACACACACACACACACACACACACACACACACACACATACACACCATATAAACACAGGGACAATTAAAATTTAATTGCTATTCAATTGTAGCTCCGTTTAGGTGTAATCGCCTGCTGGTGCTGACATTTCAGATCACACCCCCCATAGAGGTGTGAGCTGAATTGTGTGAAAAGTGACCCATTTTGGCACTTTTCGAGATGGCACCCATTAGTTTAGTCGGGTTTAGCTGCTTTACGCAGCTAAACCAGACACTAATGGGCATGATCAGTGAGTTAACGGGGATCAATCGAATATCGCCCCTGTGATCTCCCATCACTTTAGATGGGAGATCAGGGCGCAATAATAATTGAATTCCCCCCATTGTGTCCTGCTGGTATCAAACCCATGGCCGCAGTGCCAACCACTTGTGCCCATTTTGCTTCAGTGTCTACCTGAAAGTCATTGCTGTGGAAATATGCCAGTTTCAAAGCTGCTTAATGTCAACCTCATCAATAAGGCCACAGGCACAGTTCCTTTATTCAATTAGTTTGATGTCAAGCTTATTTGTTGCAAGAGACTAAAAAGACAAAAACAATCTTGGACATATCACTGGCACTAAACAAATACACGTACTTAGTTTATATATGTTTATTTGCAGAATGCACATTGTTTAAACTTTCCAGGAACGTTACACAAAGCTGCATACCATGAGTGGCACTGAACACGTATCCACGCCCAAATATCCCTAGGCTACATATAAACAGTCTTGTGGTTTACTTTTATTTTGGTATACAATACTTTGAGGCTAGTAAAAATAAATGTAACCACAGAGAAACAAAACGGATGGATCCACCCTATAAACAGTAAATGTTTTAAAATGAAGTGTATGCTTCACAAGAGTACTCAGATATCCTCTACCTCCAGATAAAAGAACCTAACTCTGTGATCTCTGAAGATGATGGGAGTGGTCCAGACACAGAGACAATGGCTTTGCACTTGATAGAGGTGCTTTTAATCCCAGTGTTAGCTTGGTTTGATATTTGAAAGGCGATTTCCCTAGCCAGAGGCATTAAAGAAACAGCCCAAATTGTACATTCACTTTTCTAGAGACAATGGAGGATGTGGAGATTAGTGACAAAACACACAAAAGGATACAGCTAGATGACATGTTCCCCCATTATCTGAACAAGGTTTTTAAATCTATCTCCAATGATGCTACATTACTCTTACAAATTACCAATTGCAAAAGGTATTCTTGAGTTTCAATACCACGTTCTTAAAATTGTGAATACATCAAGTCTATTGGCTATGTGGATGCTAGAAAGCAATGGGATGTTATAGCGCTACACCACTGATATTAATAGATAAAAGTAAACAACATATAGATATTTATATAACACTTAATATATTTCATTATGTACGTATTACTGTAAATAATAATAAAACTATACCTCACCGTAAGATACCATGACATATAATGAACAGTAAGGGGCATATTATGCTTTATAATATATAAGTCTCCTGATTGGATACTAGAGTGATGACATCACTAACACTAATTATAAGTCATAACATCACCAAACACTGTTTATACAAATGTGATTTAAATATAGTTTAATGTGACTTGTGTAAATGACACCAAAGTATACTACTTCCATGTGTGTCTATTGCGACATACCTAAGGGCACTTTATTTATATACTGAGCAGCAACAGAAAAAAAAACACTTGTTAGTATTGATTTCTCCTTTAAAAACAATAGAATTAACACATTTAGACAATTTTGCATGGTTCTTTAAGCTGCTAAGAAAGTACATTCACTGCAATAAAGAACCTGGCATATCAAGTTGTAAGTGTCTGCAACCAGAGTACAGACGCTTGTACTATTTTACAGAGCCTACAGCTCAAGTAGACGTAATTTCATAGAAACGCTGCAGGGAGTGTTCAGTGCATGCCAAGTGTAGGTAAACTGCAATTGCCCAGTGGCAGCCAGTCTACACATTTTCCCTAAACCCTGCATGGCATGGCACTACAGTGGTTCACACTAATTTTTGCAATCTGCAGGCTTCAATTTGGAAACTAATTACCAGGTGCTAAGGCTGAGGACATTTAACAGACAAAGGGGACATTCTCTGTCAATTACTATGTTAAAAAGTATTAATAAAGACAAAGTCGCTTAAATCTCCACTTGAAAGCAGACACAATGATGTTTTCTGTTGTCTAATTGGCAGGAGTTATATAGCCATGGCATCAAATCCACACTCTAGGGTTAATGTGTTGTCCGCAGCCAATTAAGGAACCAGCATGTTATTGGAGTGTGGGAGAAACCCCAGTACCAGGAGGAAATCCAAGCAAATGTGGGGAGAACATGCAAACTCCACATAGACATTGGCTCGGTTAAAAGTAAACTCATGATCCATGCTCTGAGGTAAACAATGTTAACCACTCTGCTGCCCAAATCATGGGCATTGTAGCCTAACCGTACCTGGAGAGCCCCAAGCAGAACGTACCTCCTCTAAAACAAAACTCATTTTGTGTTCACCATGTTAACTTTTGTTGCTACGGAGCAACAATGCTGGCTGATATGAAAGGGAAGAAAATGATAAAGGCAGCTGTGTTGTTCACAGTCGGATAATTCCTCTATAGCTGGGAATGGATGTGGGGCCAGTAGCCTGTTGTGGCCAAGGACAGAATGATGGATGATCTACACAATGTGCTCAAGTTGAAGAACAAAGGCAGAAGTTCAGTTTGCTGCTGTTAAAATGCTAATATGGGTTAGTAAACAAAAGAGCAATGAAAAAAGAAAGTTAGGATGAAGAGACACACCTCATGTTATGTGTGTACACTAGCCATTTCA
Organism: Pseudophryne corroboree; assembly: GCF_028390025.1. Classification (NCBI taxonomy): domain Eukaryota; kingdom Metazoa; phylum Chordata; class Amphibia; order Anura; family Myobatrachidae; genus Pseudophryne; species Pseudophryne corroboree. The sequence goes on from NC_086449.1 coordinate 275,382,077, forward strand.
TGACTGCTCATACTTACACATTAGCCTGTTGGATGCGAGACAATTTACTAGTCTTCCTGTTTGAATAAACTAAATCAACTTATTATTAGCTGTGCTGAGCCTTGTGCCTGTGACACTTAATATAGACCATGACATGCCCCCCGCAGCTTCTGGAATTGACATTGGACCGTTAAAATATGATTTTCCTCCAACATTTCTCGGCAACAAGAAAAAAAACCTGAACACAATTTATTCTGAAGCTGAAATTGGCAGCGATTCTCCAAGCTAGTAAGAACTTAATTTAATGGCTTACACAGATTTCTGACTGTAACCGTAATGGCTTATCTAATGTATGAAAACAGATCATATCTCCTAACAGACGTGAGCAAAGCATTCACAGTTTTAATTACATACACTTTACTATTGCACGAGAACATATTTATCCAGCCACGGGTAAGTAATACCCTTTCTATGCCATGATTAAGCACCCTTTGTTTCCTCTGTATTTAGAGCCTAGTTAAGCGGGAGTAGGTAACTTTAGTTGTACTGTAGTTGTATTCAGTCCCACTATGTATGATAGGTTGTTTTATATTCCTTTCTTGGGAGACAGATAAAAACAGGACATATCTGATATGGATGATAACACGGCTGTACATCACTACACTGTACTCACGCTGCGGTATTAAGTCATGACCTCACTATCCCTAATTTATTCAGTGATAATTATATTCATTGGAGTTCTTCCAAACGCTATATTCTTACTATCTATACGGTTCTTTTTTGCAAAAATGCCTGAAGGAATCAGTGTTATTCACGTCATTTTCCCATACAAGCAGCGACACATAAGAAAGATTAGCCTAAGCCACAGACGTGGTCGGGGGAGCATCTGGTCAGCTACCTGTTACTTAATTACAGCTACCAGTGGCCGGCTGAAGATGTTGGGAGTTGTAGCTTAGAATCACCTCCTATGTTATATATTTGATAGTGGGACAAAAACCAACTAATGATTCAAAGGTAGGAAACTGAGCAATTTATTCTATGCTAGACTGGTAATAACACATTTATTTTCCGTCTCCATATAATTTGTTTTATGCCTGATATATGTAGGTTGACAAATTCAACAATGCCTTCAAAGGTGTTCTCATTTCTTTAAGCAGGTATAATTAGATGCTTGAAGTATGCAATTAGATATGAATGACAGGACACATTCATCTTTCCACGGATTTCTTTGTGCAAGGTAAATGTTTACAGGTACTGTGTCATCAGGCAATTTGGTTTGCAGGATGTTCTTCAGGTGTATATTTACAGGAACCACATGAATGCCTAGCCCCAGGCAAGTGTAGCTTCAAGAAAATAGCTTTCTGCTTATTACCTTAAAGAAGCTGCACACCAGTCTAAACGCTTTGTGCATAACTGGCAAAGAATCACATTATATAGAATAAGGAATATACTGAACAGGCACTGGGTTTAATAATTGCTATACCACCCATTCTTAGGCAGAACAAATGGACAATCATCATTTCCAGTGCAGCTGAATGAGCACCAATTTCCAAACACAGAAATGCTAAAAATGACAAAGCTTAACTTCTACAGATCATATTTCATGCAAGTGCAATACCTATGCAAAGTGTCAACATATATATATATATATATATATATATATATATATATATATATACATACACACACACACACACACACACACACACACACACACGTAAGCCGAAAATAGTAACAACAATAACAGTTGAAGGGAACAGCTAGACAACATAGTTAGTCCCAGTGTGCCGTGGCAGGGTGTGATGGGTCTTATAGTTCCACAACACATGGAAACCCATCATTTGCCCAAACCCAGCAAAGCCCAAATCGCTATTACAGTGCACCATGGCACTCTCAGCACCGAGGTGTGGTTTCAGTAGGTGGTGCACTGCACTAACACCAGATTTGCAATCCAGTCTCTCTAGCACAGCATACCCTGCACACACAGTGACCTCTCAGTTACGTTCAGTCTTTAAGAATAAGATATTTACACCTGCACAGGAATCCACCATATCCATTTCAGGAGGTCCTCAGACAAAATAATAATTGCACAGAAAACAAAAAGTTGCTCTTGTTTGTACTTGTAAGAAAGCAGTCAGCTGCCTGGAGGCTGGGCTTCTGCTCCAGCCCTGCAAGGAGATAGCACCGAACTGACTGTCCTCCTATTTGTTCCCATGCATAATTTATGTCCGCGATGAAATGCAGCTCTCTCCGTACCCGGGGGCATTGGGGAGGACCCGGGTACATCATGCCAGCGTGCCCTCTCCAACGCTAACAATGATAAATGGGATACAAAGTTCCAGCAGAGAAATAACACAGCCATCGGTATAATACACCAGACAAGGAAAGCGCAGCAGACACAAGGGGAGCGTATACTGTGGCATCTCCATCCTGCTGCCTTCTCTACATAATAACACAATGTAACACACAGCACATGTATCATGCCAACCCATTGCATGTGCAGAAGCAGGGATCACTCCTGGCTGGTAACATACTACACACACATTGCTGCAATTCTCTCCGCATGTACACAGGTAGCACACAACATTGCTTAACTATCAGCCTGAGTACAGGACCAGGGCAACTTACCTACAGGGAACTACTCATCAGGGGCTCCCAGGAGCTACTTTCCCATCCCCAAACACACGCCACAAATCCTGGTATCCATCTAAGTTTGCAGTGCAGCCTCCTTGCTACTAGTCCACAGAGGCAGGGCTCCCATCCGCAGCTCCCGGGGCAAATCCAGCGGGCTTTACCAGGCTGTGCCCATAGTCCCAGTGTCCTGCAGACCCCAGAAGCAGCGTCCCAGGCCCGGCTGTGTGTACTCAGCTCTCTGATCTTCAAAGCTCCAGCTTGATGAAATGGCAGAGAGAGAGTGAGTGGACTGCCCTAACCCCCCTGCTCACACACCTCCTCCTCCCCCTGCCCACTCCCATCCCCCCAACACAGCTCAGTACACACAGCACACAGCAGCAGCAGCAGCTCCCACTACAACTTCACCAGGCACTAGGGGGGCTATTTCTGACCAGCGCTGCCACCTCCCCAGGGCACGGAGGACACTTGCCTGGAGAAACTTTGCCACCGAGGAGAAGAGTGCTGCGTGTCAGGGAGCGGGGCTGTGCCCTGGCTGCTGGCAGCGCCCCTCTGATAATGGCACGCAGCCTGGGCACTGATCAGCCGCTTACCTCATAGGGAGCTGGGAGCGCTGTGCCCTCATACAGTCCCTGCCTCCGGCAGCAGCAGCAGCGGGGCACGCCAGGAGACAGCGCACCGAGAGCAGGCACTGGGTGTAATACGATCCATCCCTAGTCAGTGCATACAGAGATCAGTACTAGGCTGCTTACCAATAAGCCAGCTCCAGCCCAGGGAGCCACCCCCAGCTCTCTCACTGCTGCTGCACCACAGATGCAGATTTGGGCTGCTCCCTTAGGTCCCTCTGTCTGTCTGTGTGTCTGCTGCTAATGTTGGAAGTCTTCTTGTGACCCCTGTGTGGCCCCTCAGCCCCCTTCCCCCAGCTGCTACCCTCTCCAGCCATTCCTCCCCGCTCTCCCCATTATCCCCATCTTATTACAGACACATCATCTCCCTCTCCAGTTATCGTCTCAGCAAAGTTCATTCCTACTTTCCTTTGGCAGAGAGGCTTTGTACTGAGCAGGAGGGAAAGCCATCAGCCATCATGCAAAGGCCCTTGCTCTTATTTTCTTTTTTATTCTGTTTTTTTTTTTTTTTTTGCTCTTAAATTTATCGCACATATTCTCATTTTAGTTTTTCAAGCTAATAAAGGGGTGATTTACTGACATGTGCACATGCAACTATGTAAGTAAGACAGTGATGAGACAGCTACATGCAATAGCTGATGTTATTATACGAGTAATAGCTGAGCCACTCTGACAGCACAACGCGTGTAAGTAGCCACCTGTATGTGCACAGATACACTGAGGAGTATTTGCTTTACATTGTAAATATTTGTACGTGGAAATTGTGTAACTCGTCTATTTCCTTGTAAACATCAACTACACCATTAGTTTAGTAAACTGGGATGTTGTGATTTTTCTTGTAGTCTAATACCCCTTTCACACCGCAGCTATAACCTGGTAAATTGCCATTTTTTAAGCCTTCCAAAACGGTTCTAGCTGCGGTGTGAAAGGGCCACTTTGAATTTACTGGTTACAGATTACTGGTATTTTAAAACGGTTAAAAAGCAGGGTCCTATACGGTTCAGACCCGTTTCATTGTGCAATGTGAAAGGCTTTGAAACTGTATTTCCAAACCACAGAAGGTGATAGGCTGTCTCCATGCGTGATGTCACCAGTCAGAAGCAGGAAATAAACTGGAGGAAACATGAAAGTGAAGAAGCATTTTTTTAATACAGAATACAGTTTAAAATGGCAAATTGGAGTGATGAGGAGGTTAGGGAGCTGTTTAGGATGAGAGGGGATGAAGAAATTGCTAGACAAATCACTGGGACAGTGAAGGATGCAGTAATCTACAAAAACATGGTAAAGATGCTTGAAGCTGCTGGGTTCCATCGTACGACTAGCCAAATTATTAATAATTAATTATTAATAATGTGTGGGCCAGAAAAGTCCATTTAAAATGACAACCACTGTTTTCTATGGGAGAACCGGGTTCAGTGTGAAAGGTACCAAAACGGTAATGAAACGGTAATATACCAGTTACAACATGCGACGTGAAGGGGGTTTAAACGTTAAGGTTAGCTTTCCAGATCCCAAGGATACATTCTTTCCCCTCACTCATAATAGGGCTTATTTAATAATAGATGCAAGTAAGAGTGTGGCAAAATGGTACAGACATTATTTTGCACTGTTATTAAATCCGAAATACCAAGAAAAAATTAGATGTGGCAGGGTGTGAGAAAATTATATTTTCTTGGTTTGTTTCTTCGGGGCTGCTATAAATAATTTATAAATGTGCAGTGTTATGGACTACTATGGCAACCACAGTCACATTACACATGCTGCTATGGAATGCCCCTCTGACCTCTGTATGCTCTGGAGGTTTTTTTGTGCTTTGGTTTTACAACAGGTTGTATTGTATCCAAAACATGCAGATATATCGATCCTAAAGGCCAGTACACACTAGCTGAGCACCCACCGATGCCGATATTGGCGGCGGCAGGGATTCAGCGGGGTGCCAGCATAGGCAAGTGCATAAACACTTGCCGATGCCAGTGGGGAATTGGGCGGCGGTGGGGGGAACGACAGCCATGCTGTATCTGCAGCATGGCTGTCGTTAACGAGGACCTCCCTCGTCTGTACATCTACAGATGATGGAGGGGGTTGTTAACGACGTGCAGGAGTGCGCATTGTTAAGGATAATGAGTGTACCATTTAGGTGATAAGAAAGACCTTTCTGAGCGATATTGTGCAAAATATCGCCTAGTGTGTATGGGGCTTAAGGATCACAGACATTTTGAAAGGGGCAGGGCTAATTATAGCACCCAAGAAGTATTAATTCCACCAATTAGTTGCACTCACCACAGGTGTGTTTGAAGATATTGCTACTATTAGTTTGGTTGCAGTTCTCTTAATTACGATAATGATTTTAGTATATTAGTGAGGTTTACTTTAAATCTAAAAATAAGTGTGGGTCTTAATTAAGCATTTAGAAAGATTAGAAGTAGATTGTGATTAGTTTTACATACTGGATCTCATTTAGGTCCTGGCGTTTCTGTGGCGTATGCCGCAATGTACCGATGTTCAATACTTTGCACATGCACAGGGCCCTTTCTATGCAGTGATTGACAGTCTGGTGCCATTTGGGGGTGGGGAGTAGGCGATGATGGTCTCCGTTTGTGAAAACGGAGGCATGCTGCCGCCATTTAGGGGAAGGGAAGAGGCCATGGATCTCCGCTGTTGGACATAGATATCCTGGCCTCTGCAACAGGTGACTTGTATGTCCCCATGTGTGCCGCAAGCTGCCCAGTGGTGTTGCAGTGATCCGATGCTGTGCCTAGGTCGCAGGTTTGATCACTACTGCAGCAGACGGCATCTACTTTTAGTAGACACCTCCTGCTGCATTAACATGCAGAGCTACTCCAACCAAATCTGAATCAGACCCACTGTGGGGTCAATTCAATGTGTTTGTTTTATGAAACTATTGCATGTATGCGCGCACCCAAGAAATGCAATATCCAATTGGAAATGGCATTTTGTGGTAGTAGCGGCAAGACTGCAAAATGTGACCTGGGAGAAGTGCATGAAAAAGTGGGCAAACCGCCTTCTGGAATCCTGGACTACCAAAAAGTGGCAACTTATATATCTGGGCCACATGCAATACAGGGGTTAAATTTAGGTGGGTTATATTGTTTCTGTGCAGGGTAAATACTGGCTGTTTTATTTTTGCACTGCAATTTAGATTTCAGAGAGTTACACCCCATCCAAATGTAACTCTCTCTGCACATGTTATATCTGCCACACCTGCGCTGCACATGGGGGGCCATTCTGACCCGATCGTACGCTTCAGTTTATCACTAAAGCCGCACTGGCCGGGAGCTACTCATGAAGTGCAAAGGCATCACCGCTGTGCGATGCCTTTGCACTTCTGCGGGGGGGGGGGGGCACTGACATGTGGGGCAGGGTTGCCCTGTGCTGGGCGTCCCCCCGCATGTCAGTGTGAATGATCGTCTCGGAATGAGCCCCATGATTTTGCCCATTAGAGAACAATTTTGCTGCTGCGATCAGGTCTGTATTAGGCCCATTTTTACCTCTCATATGCAAGTTCTAAAATCCATCTCCCATCAATACAACACCTCCATGTACCAGTCCCACATCATTTAACCCATTATTGAACTTTTCACATGAAACTGACAGGGGCGGATTGGGACGCCGGGACACCGGGCCAGTTCCTGGTTGGCCGGTCCCACTGTCCCCTTAGCAGGCTGACTCACCCCTCCACCTGGCCTCCGGCCGCGATCGGAGCTCAGCTCCGATCAGGCAGAGCTTGGAAACGGCCCCTGCACACAGTGCACAGCAACTGCCAGTGATGCTGAAGTCCGTGCAGCACTTCCTCATACAGCAAGCTCCGGACTAGGCATGACGTCATGTAGGGGGCGTGGCTAGCACTCGGCACTGCTCTGCTGCAGAGAAGTGACTGAACCGACTACAGGGGCAGAAAGAGGTTCAGTAGCTCAGTGCACGGTAAAGTACAGTAAGATGTAGTAGAAGAAGGGATGAGGGATTGGACAGAGAGGTATATGGATTACTAATGAAAATAAAAGTGGAGTGAAAGAAAATGATTTGAGGTGGCAAAGAAAAGTATGTGATAGAGAGAGAGAATGAATAAGGCAAGTAAGAGGCTCTATGTCAGGGATTAGGAAGGAAAATATGTCAGTAAGCTATTATGGAGAAAAAGGAAGACAAAATAAATGAGACTAAAGTATAAAGACTAAAGAGGCTTCAAAGAGTGTAAAGAGTCAAGAAAAGGGAACAGGTACTTGCGTGTTGTAATATAGAGGGACAGGGACTTACTTGCGGTTGTAATATAAAGTGACAGGGACTTGTGTGTTGTAATATAAAGTGACAGGGACTTGTGTGTTGTAATATAGAGGGACAAGTATTTGCATGTTGTAATATAGAGAGACAGGTACTTGCGTATTGTAATATAGAGAGACAGGCACTTGCGTGTTGTAATATAGAGGGACAGGGACTTGCGTGTTGTAATATAGAGGGACAAGTACTTGTGTGTGTTGTAATACAGAGTGACAGGGACTTGCGTGTTGTAATATAAAAGGACAGGGACTTGCATGTTGTAATATAGAGAGACAGGCACTTGTGAGTTGTAATATAGAGGGATAGGGACATGTGTATGTTGTAATATAGAGGGACAGGGACTTGTGTGTTCTAATATAGCAGGACAGGGACTTGCGGGTGTTGTAATATAGAAGGACAGGGACTTGCGTGTTTTAATATAGCGGGACAAGTACTTGCGTGTGCTGTAATACAGAGGGACAGGGACTTGTGTGTTGTAATATAGCGGGACAGGGACTTGTGTGTTGTAATATAGCGGGACAGGGACTTGTGTGTTGTAATATAGCGGGACAGGGACTTGCGTGAGTTGTAATGTAGAGGGATATGGACTGTTGTACTATAGAGGGACAGGTACTTGCGTGTGTTGTAATATATAGGGACATGTACTTGGGTTTGGTAATATAAAGGGATAAGGATTTGTGTGTTTTCTAACACAGAGGGACAGGGACTTGTGTGTGTTGTAGTATAGAGGGACATGTACTTGCGTGTTTTGTAATATAGAGGGAAAGGGATCTGTGTGCGGTATAATATAGTATGAGTATGTAGCATGAGAGCGTGGACAGATAAAAAATTAAGGAAACTAAAAAGAGAAATTTGGAGAAAGTAAAGGACGAAGAGTAAAGATAATGAGAATAATATTACTATGATAAAATAAAGGAGAGACTATATAATAAGTGAAGTGGAACAAGAGTAAGGTGTAGGGCATGACAGAATGTAATAAAGACAGGAGAGAAAGGAAAAAAGTGACCCTTGTTGGGAGCACTCCCTCTTGGAAACAACTATGATAGAAATTATGTATAGTGTATTGGATATTAAAACGTAACCTTTAATTTTAATGAATAATATGGGAGTACACACAAAAAATGTTTAAAAGATGATTAAATAATTTGAATCGTAAATTCGGGAATGCAACTGTGAACATAAGGATGAAAAAAACATTAAATAAAAGGCAAACGTGCGGCACAAGTTACGGCAAAACCAAGAGATTTACCCGCCAGGTGTTGATTACTGCAGTAGGTGCAATAGCAAAGGTATTGCCTTCAAACTTGACCTACAACACCTGGTATTCCTTAGTGGTCAACCACCTAAGTACTGACCAGGCCCAACACCGTATTGCTTCCAAGATCGGACGAGATTGGGCATGTACGGTGTGGTATGGTAGTAGATTTAAAGTTAATGAAGCAAAGACCTATAATGGGTATGCAGTTGTTGAATCCACCACAAGGCTGGTTGTGAAATGGGCAAAAAGTCTCTTAAAAAAGAGACCTATGTTTAACCATCATTGCACCAAGGTGTATTCCAAATGTATAGGTATACAGAGGTTTTAAATCATATGGTCAACCGATTTTGCCAAAAATAGCCGCCAATATGTTGCTTATATTTGTGCTATGCAACATTGATCCCAGAGGATTTTTCACATGTAGTAGGGCAATGGTGGACCCTAGTTATTCTGATGACATGCCAGCCAAATTTTTGAAATATCAAAACATGAATGTGTTGCAAGTATAGTTAGTACTGAAAATGCAAAAGGTCCTGAGCAATACACCATACTCCCCCTCCCCCTTCACACAGCGTATGGGGCAGGAAATGGGAATGCACCAGAAACAATGTATTCAGCTAAAACGACAGATTGGCAGGAGTGGATAGATAATTAGGGAATAAATCTCAAGAGACGTGATCTCCACTATCCACACTAAGGCTAACTAATTCATTAGAGCCTGAAATGTCAATTACTGTCTTGATTGCAGTCTGTAAATAATTGTACTTGCAGTATAGAAGCACACAAATAGTATTGTATGTGCTGTATGTCCACAGTGAGTCAAATAAGAGTTGTGAAACAAAATGTGAAAAAAAAACCAATTGTCAAAGTGAAAGGTGGATTGTTGCTGATTGTATATAACTTCATCAGCAACAGAGTGATACTAAGAAGTATCAAAATTGTTTCTTTATATGTATAGCACCTAACAGCAGCAGTTTGTAATATACAATTAAAGGATTGAATGAAATAAATAAAACTTTTTGCCTTATTATAGAAGCGGCATAAATTTGCCTGAATGAGACCGATGCACACAGTGTTTAATTACAGTTGTGCGTGGCTGGAGAGCGGGAGACAGAATAAAAATGCAGGATATATGTGGAGAGATACTTGCAGACGCCTGTGCGTGTGTCCTGCTGTTTTGATGCCGCTGACAGCTCGACGTGACGAGCTGTGTGTCTAAGCGGCTCCCCTGGTCTCCTCTCCTGCCGATGCCGCTGACAGCTCGGCGTGACGAGCCGTGTGTCTAAGCGGCTCTCCTGGTCTCCTCTTCTGCCGGTCTCCTGGTCACGTGAGCGCACTCACCGTGACTTCGTTCACCTCCCAACGTACGTTTCACAGGATGCTTGTTCACGGGTAGTGTGAACGTTAGAAGTGCAGACCTGGTTTATATTCAGACTCTTTTCCTACACAGCACACACATGTCTTTCAGCACTCTCACACAATTCCCTTCCTTAATCAATTCATTCAAATCCACCTTTTAAGACATCTTTTTACATATATTGCAGGCATACATTCACTAATTATCCGAAGGAGTTTCATTCAGTGCAACATATCTAACCCTGCTTTTTTCTTATCAAGCTCATAAAGCGCAGTCAGACCTTTACATCGTAATCACCACCTAGTGTAATCAATTAACAATCATTTCTTCTGAATATAAACCAGGTCTGCACTTCTAACGTTCACACTACCCGTGAACAAGCATCCTGTGAAACGTACGTTGGGAGGTGAACGAGGTCACGGTGAGTGCGCTCACGTGACCAGGAGACCGGCAGAAGAGGAGACCAGGAGAGCCGCTTAGACACACGGCTCGTCACGCCGAGCTGTCAGCGGCATCGGCAGGAGAGGAGACCAGGGGAGCCGCTTAGACACACAGCTCGTCACGTCGAGCTGTCAGCGGCATCAAAACAGCAGGACACACGCACAGGCGTCTGCAAGTATCTCTCCACATATATCCTGCATTTTTATTCTGTCTCCCGCTCTCCAGCCACGCACAACTGTAATTAAACACTGTGTGCATCGGTCTCATTCAGGCAAATTTATGCCGCTTCTATAATAAGGCAAAAAGTTTTATTTATTTCATTCAATCCTTTAATTGTATATTACAAACTGCTGCTGTTAGGTGCTATACATATAAAGAAACAATTTTGATACTTCTTAGTATCACTCTGTTGCTGATGAAGTTATATACAATCAGCAACAATCCACCTTTCACTTTGACAATTGGGGTTTTTTTCACATTTTGTTTCACAACTCTTATTTGACTCACTGTGGACATACAGCACATACAATACTATTTGTGTGCTTCTATACTGCAAGTACAATTATTTACAGACTGCAATCAAGACAGTAATTGACATTTCAGGCTCTAATGAATTAGTTAGCCTTAGTGTGGATAGTGGAGATCACGTCTCTTGAGATTTATTCCCTAATTATCTATCCACTCCTGCCAATCTGTCGTTTTAGCTGAATACATGGTTTCTGGTGCATTCCCATTTCCTGCCCCATACGCTGTGTGAAGGGGGAGGGGGAGTATGGTGTATTGCTCAGGACCTTTTGCATTTTCAGTACTAACTATACTTGCAACACATTCATGTTTTGATATTTCAAAAATTTGGCTGGCATGTCATCAGAATAACTAGGGTCCACTATTGCCCTACTACATGTGAAAAATCCTCTGGGATCAATGTTGCATAGCACAAATATAAGCAACATATTGGCGGCTATTTTTGGCAAAATCGGTTGACCATATGATTTAAAACCTCTGTATACCTATACATTTGGAATACACCTTGGTGCAATGATGGTTAAACATAGGTCTCTTTTTTAAGAGACTTTTTGCCCATTTCACAACCAGCCTTGTGGTGGATTCAACAACTGCATACCCATTATAGGTCTTTGCTTCATTAACTTTAAATCTACTACCATACCACACCGTACATGCCCAATCTCGTCCGATCTTGGAAGCAATACGGTGTTGGGCCTGGTCAGTACTTAGGTGGTTGACCACTAAGGAATACCAGGTGTTGTAGGTCAAGTTTGAAGGCAATACCTTTGCTATTGCACCTACTGCAGTAATCAACACCTGGCGGGTAAATCTCTTGGTTTTGCCGTAACTTGTGCCGCACGTTTGCCTTTTATTTAATGTTTTTTTCATCCTTATGTTCACAGTTGCATTCCCGAATTTACGATTCAAATTATTTAATCATCTTTTAAACATTTTTTGTGTGTACTCCCATATTATTCATTAAAATTAAAGGTTACGTTTTAATATCCAATACACTATACATAATTTCTATCATAGTTGTTTCCAAGAGGGAGTGCTCCCAACAAGGGTCACTTTTTTCCTTTCTCTCCTGTCTTTATTACCTATGTAATAGACCCATGGGAGCACCATCGACAATCACCCTCTTTTTTCTACCTAAAAAAGAACCTTTTTCTGTTCAATGGTAGATGGTGATCAATTCCGGAAGCTTTTCTGGTTCGTCGGTTTTCTTGGAAACACATATCAATTACATATTTACTTAATCTCACTTAGTCTTGTGCGGCATCCTCAACCCTACCCTTTACCACATGACAGAATGTACAAAGAAGAAAGAGGATAAAAGGTACAGATGAGACTGCGGTTCGGTATGATTTACCATCTGTATCCCGACATCGGCATCCTGAGCGGTAGAATGCCGGCAGGGGGTCAAGCAAAACGAAGCCCCTTGCAGGCTCGGTGGCAAGCTTCAATCACCTCAGGTTCTATTCTCCCTCTATGGGTGTTGTGGACACCCATAGAAGGGGAATGATCTACTTCACTGGTATATCGGCAGCAGTATGGTGCCCCCCACCGTCGGGATCCCGGCATCGGTATTGTGACAGTCAGGATCTCGACGAGTTAACCGCATACCACAGAATGTAACAAAAATATAGTGTAGGAGCATAAGGAATCTAGCAGAACTGAGGATTCAAGTTCAGAATATGGGATCCCTTGAATTAGTATAACTACACTGGTGAAAACAATAAATGTACCATCGTGGGCTTGCGTCGCTTGCCATACTTCGGGCGGGGCGGCTCGCTCCACTTTGCTTGCCACAGGTTACTGTTCCCATTAGATGTCCACGTGAATAGTGAAACTAATAGACCAGGGTGCCCATGTTCTGAACTTGAGCCAGACTAAGCAATGACCACTGATTAGGACAGTAAAGTACTCTATATAGTGAGAATAGACAAATGCCACCATGGAAGGGTTATGTAGTAGAATTAGCATAAATGTCAGAGGCCCAACTGCAGCAAAAGATGCAAGGAATGCTGTGTCAGGCTCTATGAAGAGTATCCCACCCTCTCAACATACCCCACCCCTTCAACAGACCCCACTTCCATTAGGGCTGCTTCCAGAAATTTCCCGGGCTGGTTTTCCATCCCAATCCGCCCCTGGAAACTGACATGTGTTTATTGGGTAAATAATGTTATTTAAACCCATACAAGTGCAGGATTATTCATTCGGATGAATGTACCGGAGGTTCTGTACTGTAAAACAACATCTTTACTATAAGATAAAGATTTTCCCAACCTTTTCACCTGCTCAGGAGAGTGTGCACAATTAAAGTGAATGTTATCTAGAAAATCAATGTGAGTTTGGTATTGGTTTGCAAGTATAATTCACAGCGCAAGTTCACTGTGAGAATGCCTCGCAGGACCTAACCCGCACGTAATTGGATTGGTCCCTGTGAGTAGTTCGTAGATGGCATGTAAAGAATTAGTATAAGCCACAATAGTCCTGTGGCTGTCTGAGATACCAAGAGGTAGTTATTGTTTTGCGCAGTGATTATGTAGCAACTGTTTCTGTTCATGAAACTGAGGGAATAAAAAATCAATGGAGGTGGATTAAACAGAGACAATGCTGATGACTGATGTGCAATAAATTAACTGGGGCAGCATAACTCAAGTTAATCTATTTGATTTAAGCAACTTGTCTGAACGACAGTTTTTGTGCTTTTTCCGGGGATTTGTAAAAAAATAGCTGAATGTCATGTGCTGCCATACGTTACCAGATTGAATGGTTGGATGAAAGGTGGTCTAGTGTATGGCTAGCTAAATAATTATAGAGAAGGGCATGATCTTAGTAGGTATGTATCAATGGGTCGACCTGAAAAAGGACGACAGTGTCTAGGTCGACCCTAAAAGGTCAACAGACACATGGTTGACATAGGAAAAAGGTCGACATGGGAAAAAGGATGACACGGAAAAGGGTGACACAGAAAAAAGATGACATGAGTTTCTTTATGTTTTTTTGTTGTTTTCTTCGTAAAATAATTGGGAACCCCAATTAGCGCTTTGCTCGCCATGCTTCAGGCAAGGTGCCTTGCTCCGCTGCCACTGCAATTGGCACAGGTTACTATTCCCAATCGTAGTCAACGTGCATAGTGAAGTGTGAAAAAGTAAAAAAAATAAAAAAATTGTAAAAAAACCCTCACGTTGACCTATTTCTGTGTCGACCATTGCCACGTCAACCTTTTTCCTATGTCGACATGATGCATGTCGACCATTAGTGGTCGACCTTATTAGTGTTGACCTAACATCCAGATACCATCTTAGCATATTGTATGAGCAGGAATGTGAGCAGTACAGTAATTTGGGTAGGGCGTAATGTGCTTCCAGTGATGTAAATATAGCCATGCCTACAGGGCACATGGTAAGAGAACGTTGCAGAAGCCTAAACAAAATGATCAATAGACACAGCACATTTTGGCAAATGGCATTTTCTCCTAGCTTCTCCACGCAAATGAATTAAGTTTTCAATATACTAATGTAAATAAAATAATATTAATTTGTCGCTCAGTTCAGCCATTTACCATAATGCATGATGGACAGAGAAGATGGGGATATATTTGTAAGATATACTTAATATATTTTTAGATAATATATAGCTACAATGTACTGTATACATTATATAAAATCTTTAAATCCAGTCATGATTACGCAGTAAGGCAGGAAGCACCCTGCCAACACATTTATATACAAGCCAACAATTCAGTAGTCATTTGCAAATGACAAAGGACAGCTTGGAGCAAGCATCCAGGTATTCGCATCTCTGAGCTGTAATTGGATGGCTATGTTTTTGTAAAACAAATGTACGGAAAACTTTTTTCATTTACTTTGCACAACCTATTCAGGTGGGGTGGTATTTAGGTTGCCGACTGTTGGGATTCCAGCGCACAGTATACCGGCACCGGAATCCCGACCCCCGGCATATCGACATCTTTTCTCCCTCTTGGGGGTCCACGACCCCCCTGGAAGGAAAATAGATAGCGTATCACGCCACCGTGCCCACAAGGGGCACATTTGCGCTCTCCCAGCTGTCGGTATGCCGGCAGACGGGATTCCGGTGCTGGTATGCTGCCTGTTGGAAGCCCGGCCGCCGGCGTACCATGCTACACCCATTCAGGTGATGTCTGTATGTGCAGTGCTCCCAAAAATGGTTAAACTGTTTAAAAAAAAAATACCATAAACAAAATAGGAAAATATATTGTATGTAAGTTGGCGCGCACACACACACACACACACACACACACACACACACACACACACACACACACACACACACACACACGAATCAACCCCTCCAAAGTACAGTATGTAGGTAGAAAAGAGGGGGATGTCTGTGAATCCACTCGAATGAAATGCTTACACAATCTCCTGTATTATTCAGCTCATAAAGGTATCTTTACTTATTGTTTGCAGTACTACACTATTATACATTTCTTGTTTTCTCCATGGCTGACATTACGAAGATATTTTTGGAGGATCAACACTGTCTGGTCTTCATATCACGCTATTTATAGCATGGGACATCTGTACTGTGACTCTACTTATTCTGTGAGCATTAGGTGGATATTGTACTGTACTATGGGGTAATTCAGACCTGATTGCTAGGCTGCGCTTTCTCACAGGCTGCGATCAGGTCCGAACTGCGCATGCGTATGCACCACAATGCACAGGTACGTCGGACTACTACACCGAGCATCGGTGCATAGTCTCGGGATGGTGCGAAAAAAACGATTGCATGGCGATCGCAAGGAGATTGACAGGAAGAGGGCGTTTGTGAGTGGCCGTTTTCTGGGAGTGTCTGGAAAAACACAGGTGTGTCCAAGCGTTTTCAGGGAGGGTGTCTGCCGTCAAATCCGGTCCCGGACAGGCTGAAGTAATCGCAGCGGCTGCGTAAGTCCTGGGCTGCGCAGAGACTGCACAAAATCAGTTTGTGATCACACACTTGCACAGCTCAAATACTCTCCCCCTGTAGGCGGTGACTATCTGAAGGAAGGACAGCAAAAATCGCTGCTCAGTGATCAGGTCTGAATTAGGCCCTGTATACGAGTGGCTGCACATTTATTGCGCCTGGAAGACCTATGCATCATTGTTTTGTACAAAACAGGAAAAAATGTTTTTTTGTTTTTTTTTTGTCATTTGTGATAGTGTTTAACAGCAGATCTCATACACGTTCAATTAATACTTATGTCTGAATGAGTGTTGCATTACCAAATTAAGGTATATGGGGCGTTTAGACAAGAAATTAGTGGGGGCCCTGACCATATTTGCCTATTCTTCTGTATTTCTGGGAGGCAGTAGAATTCAGTGAAGCTATTCTGGCTCACGGGAAAGTAGACCAAACACCCGCGTGATGACTTGATTCGCTGTTTATTGCATCATCATGGTCCTGCCCCCTTGACATAATGCTTGCCTCTCTTATCCAGACCTCCTGCTGCCTGGATCTCCCGTGAGCAAGATACCTACTTTTTGTAAGTGTCTCCCTGCCCCTATAACTTCATTGACAAGCAAATACAATAGGCTGGGCAAACACTTCACTCACTACCTGCAGTTTATTTAATTTTCGAAATGGCGCACAAACACCATTTTCTGTGATAAAATTCATATACACAGTCTTACCTTCACTTTTTCTGCATCAACACAATATAGCCTGTATATTGCCCATCCATACCTCTATGCTGCCACGTCACCAATCTGTGCCCCACATGTTGCTTTCTTCCCCAGTTTACATAACCTCCTCACTAGCCAATGCTCGTGAACTATTCCTCACCTTGAAATAGAAATTTACTCACAGTTATGCTTTCCCAGTAGAAAAACATGGAGTGAAGCTTATGCTGGTGACTGTATCTGGGTAGTGGTATGGATACAAGCAGTACCAGGCTCTCTATTGTGGTTCTCTGTAACGGTATTGCAGTGATTGCAAGGTCTCTCCTGAAGCAAAATGGAAGACATCTGTCTACCACTGTGGTGCACTAACACAGTGACAAGATGTCGCCACGCATGTGCAGTAGCAGGTTCAGTGGCCATCTTGGTTAGGTAATGAAGCCTCCCTGTAGGAACTAATATGGAGTATGCACAGTAGCACCCTCCTACTCCATCAGTAAGGACCTTTTATATGTGCTATGCCTATAATCTGGGGTGTTGTCATTATGTTTTTATGCTGTTTTATAAATAAGATAGTCGACTACTTTAAAATGCAAAGGCAATGGATACAAGTATGCTACAATGTGAATTAAAAATCTTACTCACAGAAAATAACTAATATATTTATAAAAAAAATATATACTACATGCCAATGTATTTTTTGAGTACGTGTATTTAAAAATAAAAAATAGTTAAAATGAGTGAAATTGGAAATGAGATGTTTTGTTTCTGAGTTTAGAGAAGACTAACATATCTTAGCAATTTAGTGTACAGCTTTTTCTCTCTTCTCCAATAGATTTTGTAATATACCCCCAGTGGATTTCAACAATACTAAAGGGGTCAAACTATTAACCTTAATGCTAAAAAGAAATGCAGGGAGCATACTACGTGTTAAGCTGCCATTCACTACCTTTATTACACATTTTTCCTTGAATTAAGCCACGTGAGGTTAGTGACAGTGCTTTGAACTGAGCTGGTATTAATAGTGAACTTTAGTCCTCAACAAGTTGATTGGTCAATAAAAGTGCTGTAAACTTTACTGCCACAAAATTAAGTCAAAGCACTAGAGAAAGTATTAAAGCAATGTTTGTTTTTCACAGATATATATAACTATATTTGTACTTAAGTTAAAGGGAAATACAGTGGAAAAAGCTGGGCTACTAACCTGTTATGTATTGTGTTGTCTTCTGATATTTATTATGGGTTCATCTACAACAATATATTTAAAATGTAATTTATACATATGAAAATGGCTTCTGCTCACTTACAAATTAAAATCAACCTAAAATTATTATTTTTACATTTTATGCAGCATTGCTGCATTTTATAATTGGGAATACATATATAAAACAAAACTGTATATTAACAAAGAGACAAAGGGGGTCATTCTGACCTGATCGCATGCTGCCGTTTATCGCAGCGCAGCAATCAGGTCACTACTGCGCATGCATATGCACTGCAATGCGCAGGAGCGTCTTACGGGTACAAAGCGTGTCGTTGCTGTGCAATGGATTTAACTAAGAATACATTCGCACAGCCGATCGCAAGGAGATTGACAGGAAGAATGCGTTTATGGGTGTCAACTGACCATTTTCTGGGAGTGGTTGGAAAAAGGCAGGTGTGCTCAAGCGTTTGCAGGGCGGGCGTCTGACGTCAATTCTGGAACCGGACAGGCTGAAGTGATCGCAAGGGCTAAGTAAGTTCAGAGCTACTCAGAAACTGCACAAACTATTTTTGTACTGCTCGGCTGCACATGCGATAGCACCCTTGCACAGCAAATATACACTCCCCTGTGGGCGGCGACTATGCGTTTGCACGGCTGCAAAAAGTAGCTAGCGAGCGATCAACTCGGAATGACCCCCAAAGAGGCAAGAGTGCTAAGATTACAAACTAGAGGATCTTAAATCTGTCCCAACTTTCACGTAGGGTTAGGACTATTGGGAAAGAGACATGGTCAAAATGGTTATGGTAATTGTCAGATCAGAGTGAGGTTCTGGTGAACTGTTGTATTATTACATTTGTCACCAGGTTTTATTTATAAAGAAGTTGCGCCGAGTATTGCGTGGACTTATCTTCTCCCTCTCTCTCTCTCTCTCTTCCCCTATTCTCTTACTGTCTCCCGTTCTTTACCTCATTCCTTCTCATCCTCTTTCCCCCATTCTCTTTCCTATCTGGTATCCCTTAGAACACTTGGACTGGCAGTGTGTGCTGTGAACATTAGGTGGATCAGTGCAAGCGCAGGCTGCATATTATGCATGAACAGCCACTACAGGAAACCCTCGTAAGATTCCCTGGCCATGACCATGCCCCCTGTGATGATGAGTTCATGGCAAGCATGTGAATAGGCTCTTATTCACTTGCCTGGCATGGTTGCATCATTTGTGAACACACCAGACAGTGCATTCTCTGATCAGGTTGCAAATGATGCAACCAGTCAGATACACAGAGTGTCCGGCTGCCGGAAGATAATTTTCCTGCAGTTGTCCTCCCATCCCCACTGCCTCCTTGCACCCTCCCCCAGTGTCTGTCATGCTGCCGATCACTGCTGATGAGTCAGCACACGAGAACCCCCCACCCGGCAGCTGCACAGAAGAGCAGCCACCCAGGAATCGTAAATTCCCCCACTTCAACCCCCCAGAGTGTAATGGCAGCTGCTCAGATGAGCAGTCACTGAGTTAATTAAACATACAATGTTTTCCAATGTTCTCATGGTGATGATCTGATGTTCCGGTATAGGCTGCGCGGAGGGGGTGGGAGATAGGGTTAGGGGGGCCAGGTAAGTATACTTACCTTCCCCTGTCTGAATTCCGAACATCCATACCCTATCACTCCCACACTAGCCTAACTACAACACATGGGCCCTAAAACTGACCCCCGAAAGTGGAACACAACTACGCTGTGTGGACAAGGGGTCACAGCCTACCTTGTCATGGAGGTAGGAATGCACACTGATATACACAGATGCAGGGCTTACTTTAAACCTGTGGTGCCATGTAGCCATTACACAGGTACAGTTTTGTATTTCAGGTGAGAAAACAGGCAGAACGGGCAGAAAACATGGCCAGCAAGCGCCCTCACACCCCTATACAGGAACCTGTGCATAGGGCCTAGCGCCTGAATCTATTACTGCCCATGGGCTTATCAAGCTTCTTCTTTTTTTTACTATCCACAGGCCTAGTGCCTGAATCTAATTAAGCCAAAGGGACTAGTGCTCGATTTTATTTATGCCCATGTGCCTAGTGCCCAATTATGGGCTTTAGCCTATTGCCAACTCTAATTGTGCCCACAGCCTAATGCCAACTTTAAGTGAAATTTACTGGAGTGGGTGTCCCACTAGGAACTTCACTGGTTCAACCGGCCCTGGCAGGCAAAACAGCTCTAGTGAGTGGGGTGCCTCCTCTACTTCGTCTCTGCCCCGCAGAGGTCAGTGTAGCGCCATAGCTGGGCCTTGTCAACTTGCCAGGTGCAGCCTTCACCTGGGAAGCTCTCTGCTGACCCAAGGGCTTCTCACCAACTCCTTTTCTTCT
The DNA here is from genome assembly GCF_028390025.1 of Pseudophryne corroboree. Taxonomy (NCBI): domain Eukaryota; kingdom Metazoa; phylum Chordata; class Amphibia; order Anura; family Myobatrachidae; genus Pseudophryne; species Pseudophryne corroboree. The sequence goes on from NC_086449.1 coordinate 275,402,383, forward strand.
TTGTCCTTCTGCTGCTGACCCATCCTTACCAGCGATTTCTTTGCTTCTGTCCGGGTGGTCTTCTATGCTTTACGGCATCTTTTTTTTCTTAAGGAGGTCTTCTCTCCTCTCTATCCTTCTGCGTCTTCCTCTCTTTCACTTCACAGCAGTTAATGCAAACCTACACGTGGGGATGGAGGTTTTAAATTGCAACAGTGCCTCCTCAATCAGAACTAGGACTTGATGCCGCTAGCGCATGCCGCAAATTGTGCACTATGCATTAAAAACAAACACTGTCTCTCTGTTTCCAATGATCACCTGGGACAGTGCATACAATATAATGTACCTACTAGGTAAATTAACTCTGAGACTGAGATGTGCTTCTGACCATGGGGGAGATTTATAAAAGCTTGGAGAGCGATAAAGTGGAGAGAGATAAAGCACCAACCAATCAGTTTCTGTCAGTTTTCAAACACTGATTCAGAGAAGTACACAAACCTATTTGTTTTAGTAGTGGAGTGATGATTGGCCGACTGAGCACGCGTCTCAGTTGAACTGCATATGTGCTGCAATGGTCTTACAACATTGTACAGTGGATTTATTTGCAAAGTTATTGACAGTCAGCAGTCAGGGACCATTTGGAGGAGGTTATGGGGGATTAGCATCAAAAACATAATCATTTATGGGGAGTGTCTCAGTCTGCGCCTGTGATCCCATGTGCAGTACCAGTGGCTCCGGGATCTCACTTCCTGCATCCACGCTGCGCAACCATAGGACTATACAGAAGCCTGATAATTGACTTATCTGTGAGTTATACTGCATCTCTGTACACAGCCGCTGTGACTGGCAATGCCACCACTGGGCATCTCATTACATAACTAGGCAGATGCAGCATTTGCACAGTTTTGCATAGTATCTGCGTACACATTTATTACAGCTGTGGCGGCATTAGCATATAGGCCCGCAGCCTGTAAAAAGACAGTTAGAAGCTGATTGGTTGGTACAATAGGGTCCACCCTATTCAAATTACTCACTCATTCAAGTGCATTGCTGCCCGGAGTTCCACCGGATTAGGTTTCAGAGTAGTTCTCATTTACCGGCCCCCTGGATATGGAAAGATATTTCTACAAGAAATTGCAGACACTGTTGCTGGCCTGATTCTGGAACATCAAAGATGGCTTATCCTTGGAGATTTCAGTGCATGGGTGGATGATGAGCTCTCACGCCTTGGCCAAGACCTCCTGTGCACAATGAAGGTCTAGGCTTCACACAGGTCATTCCTTCTGCCAAACATAAAAGTGGTCACACTCTCGACCTTGTCTTTCAGATTGGATTAGAAGTCACTGACCTAAAAATAAACCCAGTCATGTGGTCAGCCCACCATTCGCTTTGTTTCTCAGTTGCAACCCCTCAAATTAGATCTTTGCCCGTGTAGTTGCCCAGGTATCGTCCAAGGAGGGGTATGACTCCCCAGGCTCTTGCAGCAAATCTGGATCTCTCTGCTATACTGGGTGCCTGTGAAGATCCCTGCTCCCAAGTCCGTTATTATAATAGGGATGTTATGGCTGCAATTGATATTATCGCCACTGTGCGTATAAGACCTCGTAAACCACAACGTCGAGCTCCCTGGTTCGTCCACAGTGTTAGTGAGCTCAAGAAAAGAGGGCGTAGACTGTAAAGACGATGGAGGAAATCTGGATCTCTCTGCTATACTGGGTGCCTGTGAAGATCCCTGCTCCCAAGTCCGTTATTATAATAGGGATGTTATGGCTGCAATTGATATTATCGTCACTGTGCGTATAAGACCTCGTAAACCACAACGTCGAGCTCCCTGGTTCGTCCACAGTGTTAGTGAGCTCAAGAAAAGAGGGCGTAGACTGTAAAGACGATGGAGGAAGGCTAACCTAGTGGATGACAAAATAAAACTAATAAAGCATAATAAAGAATATCAATTGACAATCACCCATAAGAAATCACAGTTCCTGTCAAATGAGATCACAGCAGCAAACAATAGGCCAGCTCAACTTTTCCGCACAGTGGAGATGCTTTGCAAGCCAGCATGCCTGCAGACTGATGAAACCCTCTCCCAGGCAAGATGCAACGAGTTTGCAAACTTCTTTGCAATAAAATATCCACCATCCAGGCTGGAATCTCCACAGTGCCATAAAAGGAGTGCCAAACTACAAAGCCTGCCAATATAAGCCACCTGCCTTCATGGACCAGCTTTGACCCAGTGGATGAAAAAGAACATTGCTGAAATTGCTCGGATTTTGCGTCCCACCACCTGTGATCTGGACCCTGCCTCAACCAAGCTTCTAATAGGGTGTATGGATATAATTGGTCCTGTCTTTGCAAAAATTGTTCAGTGCTCTTTGCAGACAGGCATTTTTCCTGGACCCCTAAAGGAAGCAATTGTTAGACCTGTTTTTAAAAAACCTAATTTAGATCCCGACTGCATGACCAACTACAGACCGGTATCAAACCTTCCTTTTCTAGGAAAGGTTATTGAGAAAGAGGTTGCAAATCAACTGGAAACCCACCTGACAACCCATAATATGTATGATCCATTCCAATCAGGATTCAGGAGAAGACATAGCACTGAAACAGCCCTGGTGCGTGTGTTAAATGATCTTCTGATGGCAAGATATAGAGGTGACTGTTCAATCTCTCTGCAGCATTTGATACCATGGACCATGGGCTTCTGATTGAGCGACTGATAAATTTCTGTGGGCTGGATGTCACAGTCCTAAGCTGGTTCAAATCATTTCTCACATGCAGGTCACAGAGAGTATCGTCTGGAGTATACTCATCATCATCAGTGCCATTGCCATGTGGTGTCCCACAAGACTCTATACTATCCCCCCTGCTTTTTGCATTATACATGCTCCCACTGGGTGAAATAATCAGGCGCCATGGCCTGGTCTACCGCTGCTATGCAGATGATACACAATTGTACTTGTCCTTTGCTCCGGGCACTGATAAACCAATAGCAACCATAAATGGATGTCTAGCTGAGCTCCAGGAGTGGGTGAGTGCCAGTTGGCTGCGACTGAACCTGGATAAAACAGAGGTCCTTATGATAGGACCGCAATATCAAAGGACAAGACCACAGCATAGCCAACCAACTGGACTCACACTTGGGGATTCAGAATTACAAACCACTGATCGTGTGCGGAATCTTGGCATTGTCCTGGATGGTGGCTTGACACTTAAACATCAGATATCAGCCATAATCAAATCCTCATTCTTTCACCTGAGGAACATAGCCAGAATCAAGCACTTAATTCCCTCAGATGATCTGCCAAAAGTCATACATGCATTTGTATCATCTAGATTAGACTACTGTAATGCCCTCTACCTTGGTCTCCCAGCAAAAGAATTGCACCGCTTACAGCTGGTGCAAACACAGCTGCCAGGCTGTTAACCAACCAGCCCCGTTCTAGCTACATAACACCCATCCTCTACTCCCATGGTTGGACTGTCACACAGGGGTTCAGGGGAAACCCCCACCTCCTCCTCTATGGATCAGGTTTCAGACTGTGTACTTGAATTATGTATATATATATATATATATATATATATATATATATATGTGTGTGTGTGTGTGTGTTACATTATACCGCACAGGACTATGGTATATTTTCTACAGTCCATTGCTGTTATTAATCTGGTACATTTTCATGCATGTGCTAGCAGTATTTACTATATATATTTATCAAAGGGCCCAGGCACTCTCAACTGGTTAGTCAAGCCTCTGTGGCGGCTGGTCATATACCTAAACATGGGCCCCTATCACTGCATTCTCCCAGTGGGCCCTTCATGCCCCAGTCCGACACTGTCTACTCCCTTCATTGGCTGCCTGTAAGACGGCGAATCATCTTCAAGGTTGGCTTACTGAGTTTAAAAGCACTACATGACCAGGGCCCAAGGTACCTGAATCAGCTTCTGATTCCATACTGCCCCACTCGATTACTGCACTCTGTAGATAAAGGACTTTTAGCAGTACCTTGAATCTCCCGCAATTTATCTGGGGGTCGAGCTTTTAGTCATGCGGCTCCGACTCTATGGAACTCACTTCCCTGCACAGTGTGAGAGGCCCCAATCCTTCAAAATTAGACTCAAGACTTTCCTGTTTACTGAAGTATTTCCATAATGTCCCTTTATTATTATTATTATTATTATTATTATTATTATCCTTTATTTATATGGCGCCAAAAGGGTTCCGCAGCGCCCAATTACAAAATACATAAATAAACAGGAAAACAGCAACTTACAGTTGATGACAGTATAGGACAAGTACAGGGTAAATAAACATAGTTACATCAGCAGATGACACTGGAATAAGTATCAGGTGGCAGAAGACTGCTGGAGTTGATGCAGTTGAAGATTATTAAAGTAAGAAAGGATAAGCACATGAGGGAAGAGGGCCCTGCTCGTGAGAGCTTACATTCTAAAGGGGAGGGGTAGACAGACATGGGAGACACAGATGGGGTACATGGAGAGTGTAGAACAGAGGGTTAGGATGAGATTTGGCTAGGTTTGGTGAAGAAGTGGGTCTTGAGAGCCCGTTTGAAGTTTTGTAGAGAGGTGGAGAGTCTGAGGGGGAGAGGTAGGGAATTCCAGAGAAGTGGTGCAGCACGCGAAAAATCTTGGAGGTAGGAGTGGGAGGAGGTAATCTGTAGGCAGGAAAGTCGTCGTGCATTAGCAGAGCGAAGAGGATGTGTGGGAATGTAAAGGTAGATAAGATCAGAGATGTAGATAGGAGAGGAGTGGGTGAGGGCTTTGTAAGCGAGTGTGAGAAGCTTGAAATGGATTCTGAAAGGGAAGGGGAGCCAGTGAAGGTCTAGTAAGAGAGGAGAGGTAGACGTAGTGCGTTTGGTGAGGAAAATGAGCCGGGCAGCAGCATTGAGGATAGATTGGAGTGGAGAGAGGTATTTGTCAGGAATGCCAGTCAGGAGGAGATTACAGTAATCCAGTCTGGTGATGACCAGTGAGTGGATAAGACTCTTAGTAGCATCCTGGGTCAGAAAGGGTCTGATTCTGGAAATATTTTTTAGATAAAAACGGCAGGTTTGTGAGAGGTGCTGAATGTGTGGTTTGAAGGAGAGGGAGGAGTCAAGGATTACTCCAAGACAGCGCACTTGGGGGCTAGAGGAAATAGTAGTGCCATCAATAGATAATGAGATTGTAGGAGGTGAGGTTATGCGGGAGGGAGGAAAGATGATCAGTTCGGTCTTAGACATGTTAAGTTTAAGAAAGCGCTGGGACATCCAGGAAGAGGTAGCAGAGAGACAGTTGGAGATACGAGTGAGGAGAGCAGGGGAGAGGTCAGGAGAGGAAAGATAGATTTGGGTGTCATCAGCATAGAGATGATATTGGAAACCAAAAGAACTAATGAGCTTACCTAGTGAGGATGTATAGAGAGAGAAGAGGAGAGGACCAAGGACAGAACCTTGGGGTACACCTACAGTTAGTGGAAGTGAGGGGGAGGTGGAGTCATGAGAAGAGACAGAGAATGAACGGTCAGAGAGGTAGGAAGACAGCCTTTAGTACCTACATGCTTCTGTATTTTATGAAAAGATGTTCTGTACTTCATTGTTTCTGTACTATATTATGCAATGTATCTGTTAAGCGCCTTGAGTCCTATTGAAGAAAGAGCGCTATATAAAAAAAATATATTATTATTATTATTATTATTATTACTTCATTTCTCTCTACTGTATCTCTCTCCTAGGTTTGATAATCTCACTTGATTACTGCAATCTGTAGATAAAGGACTTTTAACAGTACCAAGAATCTCCCGTAATTCATCCATGCGGCTCCAACTCCATGGAACTCACTTCCCCGCACAGCTCGAGAGGCACCCACTCTAGAATCCTTCAAATACAGACTCAAGACTTTCCTGTTTACTCAAGCATTTCCTTACTATCCCTTTAGCATCTCCATGCTCTCAAGCTTTTCTGTACTTCATTGTTTCTGCACTGTATTATGTTCATTCTATCTGTTAAGCGCCTTTAGTCCTATTGGAGAAAGGGCCTAATTCAAGGTTGATTGAAAAACAACATTTTCCTCTAATGGGCAAAACCATGTGCACTGCAGGGGAGGCAGATATAACATGTGCAGAGAGAGTTAGATTTGGGTGGGTTATATTGTTTCTGTGCAGGTTAAATACTGGCTGCTTTATTTTTACACTGCAATTTAGATTTCAGTTTGAACACATCCGTGATTTTTTGCGAGATTTTGTTGGTACTTTTGATGGGTCTTAGACAAAAAATGTCTGTTCCATGTGAACATGGTTGAAAAAAAAAAAAATCAGTGCACTGAGGTCTGACTTTGTCGCAATTTTGGTGTGGAACGATTTAACAAAAACGATTCTTAGTAAATTTGCGATTTCCAGTTATACCAATGTTATTTGGACAATGTTTGCACCAATGGTAAATTGTCATGATGTGAAGTACAAAGTTGCATTTGACATGTGACTTCCATGTGAATTAATCCATAGTGATTCGTAAAATCGCATCTTTTTCTGAAAAAAAAAAAAAAAATGCAAATCCACTAAATGGTGCCCGACAGAGTAATTAAAGTTTTGCTTTGTTCAGCCACTGCCGCTGATATTACTGTTATGCTATTCCGTTATTTTGACGGGCTGGTAACTAGTCATCAATGAAGGCCACCATCTGAACGATCATATTCAAAACCAATGAAAATAAACTGTATTCTATGGTTTATAAGAAGGGAGCAGGGCGAATATTTAGTGTTTCTATGAGAATTGCATCATTGTGGCCTAATAATGAGAAGTGCCTGGCCCCGTCCCCACAGCAGTCAGGTGCCTCATCTCTCCGGGCTTTCACAGAGACATGGTAAGTGTACTAGTACAGTGTCAGACTGGAGCATGAAGGGCCCACCAGGGAAATGCAGTGGTAGGATCCCATGCTTAAGGGTGTGGCAAGGCTTGAGTACGGGTGTGGCCAACCACCACAGAGGTTTGGCTTACCATTAGAGAGTGCATGGGCTGTGCTCCATGATAAATATATACAGTAAACACTGCTAGTACATGCATAATAATGTACCAGATTGATAACAGTAATGCACTGTAGAAAATACACCATAGTTCTGTGCAGTATAATGTAACAAATTAATAATGTATAAATAAAGTGCACTATGACAGAGTCTGGAACCTAATCCCTAGAGAAGTAGGTAGTGGGGCCCACCGGGGGATTCCTCTGTGGGGCGGTCTGACCCTGTACTAGTAGACTGTAAATGATGACTATGCGTCCCTATTTAGTTACTTCTGCCATTACCTGAAACTAAACTAAGCATAGTAAGGTTGAGTATCCCTTATCCAAAATGCTTGGGACCAGAGGTATTTTGGATATTGGAGTTTTCTGTATTTTGGAATAATTGCATACCATAATGAGATATCATGGCGATGGGACCCAAGTCTAAGCACAGAATGCATTTACGTTTCATATACACCTTACACACACAGCCTGAAGGCAATTTTAGCCAATATTTCTCTGACGTCCTAGTGGATGCTGGGAACTCCGTAAGGACCATGGGGAATAGCGGCTCCGCAGGAGACTGGGCACAAAAGTAAAAGCTTTCTGACTAGCTGGTGTGCACTGGCTCCTCCCCCTATGACCCTCCTCCAAGCCTCAGTTAGATTTTTGTGCCCGGCCGAGAAGGGTGCATGCTAGGTAGCTCTCCAGAGCTGCTTAGAGTAAAAGTTTTAAATTGGTTTTTTTATTTTCAGTGAGACCTGCTGGCAACAGGCTCACTGCATCGTGGGACTAAGGGGAGAAGAAGCGAACTCACCTGCATGCAGAGTGGATTGGGCTTCTTGGCTACTGGACATTAGCTCCAGAGGGACGATCACAGGTTCAGCCTGGATGGGTCCCGGAGCCGCGCCGCCGGCCCCCTTACAGAGCCAGAAGAGCGAAGAGGTCCGGAAAAATCGGCGGCAGAAGACGTTCCTGTCTTCAATAAGGTAGCGCACAGCACTGCAGCTGTGCGCCATTGCTCTCAGCACACTTCACACTCCGGTCACTGAGGGTGCAGGGCGCTGGGGAGGAGCGCCCTGAGACGCAATAAAACAAGTTTTAAACCTTATATGGCTAAAGAAATGCATCACATATAGCTCCTGGGCTATATGGATGCATTTAACCCCTGCCAGTTTTCCTAAAAAAAGCGGGAGAAAAGGCCGCCGAAAAGGGGGCGGAGCCTATCTCCTCAGCACACAAGCGCCATTTTCCCTCACAGCTCCGCTGGAAGGACGGCTCCCTGACTCTCCCCTGCAGTCCTGCTACAGAATCAGGGTAAAACAAGAGAGGGGGGGCACTAATTGGCAGAAAATACTTATACAGCAGCTATAGAAGGGAGAAACACTTATATAAGGTTATCCCTGCATATATATAGCGCTCTGGTGTGTGCTGGCAAACTCTCCCTCTGTCTCCCCAAAGGGCTCGTGGGGTCCTGTCCTCTATCAGAGCATTCCCTGTGTGTGTGCTGTGTGTCGGTACGATTGTGTCGACATGTATGAGGAGGAAAATGATGTGGAGGCGGAGCAATTGCCTGTAATAGTGATGTCACCCCCTAGGGAGTCGACACCTGACTGGATGGTCGTATGGAAGGAATTACGTGACAGTGTCAGCACTTTGCAAAAAACTGTTGACGACATGAGACAGCCGGCAAATCAGTTAGTGCCTGTCCAGGCGTCTCAAACACCGTCAGGGGCTGTAAAGCGCCCGTTACCTCAGATGGTCGACACAGACCCAGATACGGATACTGACTCCAGTGTCGACGGTGACGAGACAAACGTAATGTCCAGTAGGGCCACACGTTACATGATCACGGCAATGAAGGAGGCTTTGAACATTTCTGATACTACAAGTACCACAAAAAGGGGTATTATGTGGGGTGTGAAAAAACTACCCATAGTTTTTCCTGAATCAGATGAATTAAATGAGGTGTGTGACAAAGCGTGGGTTTCCCCCGATAAAAAACTGCTGATTTCTAATAAATTATTGGCATTATACCCTTTCCCGCCAGAGGTTAGGGCGCGTTGGGAAACACCCCCTAGGGTAGATAAGGCGCTCACACGCTTATCAAAACAAGTGGCGTTACCGTCTCCTGATACGGCCGCCCTCAAGGAACCAGCTGATAGAAAGCTGGAAAATATCCTAAAAGGTATATACACACATACTGGTGTTATACTACGACCAGCAATCGCCTCAGCCTGGATGTGCAGCGCTGGAGTGGCTTGGTCGGATTCCCTGACTGAAAATATTGATACCCTGGATAGGGACAGTATATTATTGACTATAGAGCATTTAAAGGATGCATTACTATATATGCGAGATGCACAGAGGGATATTTGCACCCTGGCATCAAGAGTAAGTGCGTTGTCCATTTCTGCCAGAAGAAGTTTATGGACACGACAGTGGTCAGGTGATGCGGATTCCAAACGGCATATGGAAGTTTTGCCGTATAAAGGGGAGGAGTTATTTGGGGTCGGTCTGTCAGACCTGGTGGCCACGGCGACGGCTGGGAAATCCACCTTTTTACCCCAGGTCACCTCTCAGCAGAAAAAGACACCGTCTTTTCAAACTCAGTCCTTTCGTCCCCATAAGGGCAAGCGGGCACAAGGCCACTCATTTCTGCCCCGGGGCAGAGGAAGGGGAAAAAGACTGCAGCAGGCAGCCTCTTCCCAGGATCAGAAGCCCTCCCCCGCTTCTGCCAAGTCTTCAGCATGACGCTGGGGCTTTACAAGCGGACTCAGGCACGGTGGGGGCCCGTCTCAAAAATTTCAACGCGCAGTGGGCTCACTCGCAAGTGGACCCCTGGATCCTGCAGGTAGTATCACAGGGGTACAAATTGGAATTCGAGACGTCTCCCCCTCGCCGGTTTCCTGAAGTCTGCTCTACCAACGTCTCCCTCCGACAGGGAGGCAGTATTGGAAGCTATTCACAAGCTGTATTCCCAGCAGGTGATAATCAAGGTACCCCTCCTACAACAGGGAAAGGGGTATTATTCCACGCTGTTTGTGGTACCGAAGCCGGATGGCTCGGTGAGACCGATTTTAAATCTGAAGGGGACTATATGGTGTCTCTGGACATCAAAGATGCTCATCTCCATGTCCCAATCTACCCTTCTCACCAAGGGTACCTCAGGTTTGTGGTACAGAACTGTCATTATCAGTTTCAGACGCTGCCGTTTGGATTGTCCACGGCACCACGGGTCTTTACCAAGGTAATGGCCGAAATGATGATTCTTCTTTGAAGAAAAGGCGTCTTAATTATCCCTTACTTGGACGATCTCCTGATAAGGGCAAGATCCAGGGAACAGTTAGAGGTCGGAGTAGCACTATCTCAGGTGGTACTACGTCAGCACGGGTGGATTCTAAATATTCCAAAATCGCAGCTGATTCCAACAACACGTTTACTGTTCCTAGGGATGATTCTGGACACAGTCCAGAAAAAGGTGTTTCTCCCGGAGGAGAAGGCCAGGGAGTTATCCGAGCTAGTCAGGAACCTCCTGAAACCAGGACAAGTGTCAGTGCATCACTGCACAAGGGTCCTAGGAAAGATGGTGGCTTCTTACGAAGCGATTCCATTCGGAAGATTCCATGCAAGAACTTTTCAGTGGGATCTGCTGGACAAATGGTCCGGATCGCATCTTCAGATGCATCAGCGGATAACCCTATCTCCAAGGACAAGGGTGTCTCTCCTGTGGTGGTTGCAGAGTGCTCATCTTCTAGAGGGCCGCAGATTCGGCATTCAGGACTGGATTCTGGTGACCACGGATGCCAGCCTGAGAGGCTGGGGAGCAGTCACACAGGGAAGAAATTTCCAGGGCTTGTGGTCAAGCATGGAAACGTCTCTTCACATAAATATCCTGGAACTAAGGGCAATTTACAATGCCCCAAGCCAAGCAAGGCCTCTGCTTCAGGGTCAGTCGGTATTGATCCAATCGGACAACATCACGGCAGTCGCCCACGTAAACAGACAGGGCGGCACAAGAAGCAGGAGGGCAATGGCAGAAGCTGCAAGGATTCTTCGCTGGGCGGAAAATCATGTGATAGCACTGTCAGCAGTGTTCATTCCGGGAGTGGACAACTGGGAAGCAGACTTCCTCAGCAGACACGACCTCCACCCGGGAGAGTGGGGACTTCATCCAGAAGTCTTCCACATGATTGTAAACCATTGGGAAAAACCAAAGGTGGACATGATGGCGTCCCGCCTCAACAAAAAACTAGACAGATATTGCGCCAGGTCAAGGGACCCTCAGGCAATAGCTGTGGACGCTCTGGTAACACCGTGGGTGTACCAGTCAGTGTATGTGTTCCCTCCTCTGCCTCTCATACCCAAGGTATTGAGAATTATAAACACAGAGGACCCGTGGCCTCTACCTCTAAGGAAGGACCTGCTCCAGCAGGGACCTTGTCTGTTCCAAGACTTACCGCGGCTGCGTTTGACGGCATGGAGGTTGAACGCCGGATCCTGAAGGAAAAAGGCATTCCAGATGAAGTCATCCCTACCCTGGTCAAGGCCAGAAAGGATGTAACCGCAAAACATTATCCCCGCATTTGGCGAAAATATGTTGCGTGGTGTGAGGCCAAGAAGGCCCCTACAGAGGAATTTCAACTGGGTCGTTTCCTGCATTTCCTGCAAACAGGACTATCTATGGGCCTAAAATTAGGGTCCATTAAGGTTCAAATTTCGTCCCTGTCGATCTTCTTCCAAAAAGAACTGGCTTCAGTGCCTGAAGTTCAGACGTTTGTAAAAGGGGTACTGCATATACAGCCTCCTTTTGTGCCTCCAGTGGCACCTTGGGATCTCAATGTAGTGTTGAGTCTCCTAAAATCACATTGGTTTGAACCACTCACCACTGTGGAATTGAAATATCTCACATGGAAAGTGGTCATGCTGTTAGCCCTGGCTGCAGCCAGGCGTGTCTCAGAATTGGCGGCTTTGTCATATAAAAGCCCTTACCTAATTTTTCATTCAGACAGGGCAGAACTGAGGACTTGCCCTCAATTTCTCCCTAAGGTGGTTTCAGCGTTTCACATGAACCAGCCTATTGTGGTGCCTGCGGCTACTAGGGACTTGGAGGACTCCAAGTTGCTGGACGTAGTCAGGGCCCTGAAAATATATGTTTCCAGGACGGCTGGAGTCAGAAAATCTGACTCGCTGTTTATCCTGTATGCACCCAACAAGCTGGGTGCTCCTGCTTCTAAGCAGACGATTGCTCGTTGGATTTGTAGTACAATTCAACTTGCACATTCTGTGGCAGGCCTGCCACAGCCAAAATCTGTAAAAGCCCATTCCACAAGGAAAGTGGGCTCATCTTGGGCGGCTGCCCGAGGGGTCTCGGCTTTACAACTTTGCCGAGCAGCTACTTGGTCAGGGGCAAACACGTTTGCTAAATTCTACAAATTTGATACCCTGGCTGAGGAGGACCTGGAGTTCTCTCATTCGGTGCTGCAGAGTCATCCGCACTCTCCCGCCCGTTTGGGAGCTTTGGTATAATCCCCATGGTCCTTACGGAGTTCCCAGCATCCACTAGGACGTCAGAGAAAATAAGAATTTACTTATCGATAATTCTATTTCTCGTAGTCCGTAGTGGATGCTGGGCGCCCATCCCAAGTGCGGATTGTCTGCAATACTTGTATATAGTTATTGTTACAAAAATCGGGTAGTTTATTGTTGTGAGCCATCTTTTCAGAGGCTCCTACGTTTATCATACTGTTAACTGGGTTCAGATCACAAGTTGTACGGTGTGATTGGTGTGGCTGGTATGAGTCTTACCCGGGATTCAAGATCCTTCCTTATTATGTACGCTCGTCCGGGCACAGTATCCTAACTGAGGCTTGGAGGAGGGTCATAGGGGGAGGAGCCAGTGCACACCAGCTAGTCAGAAAGCTTTTACTTTTGTGCCCAGTCTCCTGCGGAGCCGCTATTCCCCATGGTCCTTACGGAGTTCCCAGCATCCACTACGGACTACGAGAAATAGAATTATCGGTAAGTAAATTCTTATTTTTTTATAACTTTGTGCATTAAACAAAGTGTGTGTACATTCACACAATTCATTTATGTTTCATATACACCTTATACACACAGCCTGAAGGTCATTTAATACAATATTTTTAATAACTTTGTGTATTAAACAAAGTTTGTGTACATTGAGCCATCAAAAAACGAAGGTTTCACTATGTCACTCTCACTCAAAAAAGTCCGTATTTCGGAATATTCCGTATTTCGGAATATTTGGATATGGGATACTCAACCTGTATACCAAAACCCAGTGAAAAATGGACCTTTACTGTGAATCCAATTAGCGTCAAAAACGTCTTCCGCAATAATTTTACTGCAATTTTTACTACTCTGAGCAGGTGAAAAGTTAGGGAAAATCCCTATGTTAAGGTAAAAATGTTGTAATTTCGCTCAGAACCCCTGGGACACCCCCCCCTCCAAAAACAAACAAACAAACAAACAAACAAACAGACAAACAAACAAACAAACAAACAAACAAACAACTAACATGTCAGTTTTGGGGTGAAAAGTGTAAAGTGATGGAATTTGGGGTTCAAGGTATAGTATAGGTATATTGGGGTGCTTTATGGGTGGGACAAGTGTTTTTAGGCTTGCAGGTGGTCGTAGTTGGTCTTTTTACACTTTTTCTCATAAAATGACCCAAATATATACTTAAACCCATTTTTATCCCAAATTCAATTTGAGCACTTATTTTGCTGGAAAAAACTTGCTTTTATCTTTTTTTTCTATAAAAAAAATGGATTTAACAGCCATTTCACCCAATATAAGTGCCTCACATATATTTAATATGACCTATAATACACTTCTATACTGTTGTCCTATGTTAGTTTGCCAGGTACAGGCTGATTTCCCTATTTTCACCCTGATTTTTCACTTACTTTTTTTCACACAAATCCCATTTTCGCATGTTTGGAGTAGGATAGGGTGAAAAAAGGGAGTGCGCATACCCGCGAAAAGACATTTTTGCAGAAATTTTCACGTGATAGGTGCAGAAAAGAAATATTCACACAAACAATTGACGCGATTTGCTGCTAATTGGATACCACCAATAGAATTCTGGGTTCACAACCAAGTACTTGGACATTAAGAAACTTCTAAGCAGGGTATAACACAAATAGATAAGATGTCTGAAGAGTCTGTGTTATGAATAAAAAAGTTATTTGGCAGAGCTTTAGCGGAGTTAGATGTTTATTGTATATTTCAACCTCCTATGCAGGGAGTACATGAAATGATCCAGAGATAACTTTAAGACCTGCAGAAGATCACATTTTCAGTATTTGCTGTGGACAGGACAATGACTTGGAACAGAGAAGTTCAAAACAGGAAAGACAGCCTTTAGAATTTCCCAGTAATGTTCCTATATCAAAGACTAGAGAAACAAAATAAGTTATTTTTATATATATATATATATATATATATATGTTTATTAGTCACTTTACTGGGAAGATCTAAGGGCTTTCATACATCAGTGCTGTTTTCCCATTTTTAAATCTTCTATACCCTTGCTTTCAATGAACAGTAATAATTGAACTAAACATAGGAATAATTGATTATTGGTTAGATAATATTAGCTGGAGGGATCAATATGTAAGTGTCCGAAACAACAGCAGCTGGCACGGATGGTGTAATGGTTAACATTACTGCCTCACAGCACTGAGGTCATGGGTTTGATTCCCACCATGGCCATAACTCTGTGGAGTTTGTATATTCTCCCCATACTTGTGTGGGTTTCCTCCGGGTACTCTGGTTTCCCCCCAAAATCCAAAAATATATTGGTAGGTTAATTGGCTTCCCTAGAGTGAATGTGTGTGTGTACATGTGGTAGGGAATATAGATTGTAAGCTCCACTGGAGCAGGGACTGATGTGAATGGCCAAATATTCTCTGTAAAGCGCTGAGAAATGTGTGTGCGCTATATAAATAACTGGTAATAAATAATAAAAATTAGTGCTTACTGTGATGTCTAAAGAAGGTTTCTTACCATCTCTCTCTCTCTCTCTCTCTCTCTCTCTCTCCCTTATCTGAAACTAGTAATACTTGAACATTTATACAGTTTCAATCTAATTGATCCATATACAGACTGTTAAATCAAGGGTGTGACATGAAAAATACATGAGACATTAAGAAATGTAGTCAAATAAAAGTCACATTCAGCATATACAAAGAATCACCAATATTCTTAAAAGAATGTGAATATATTCACATGTGTACACGTGTACAATCTGATAAGGAGACTCGTAGCGGTATGCAGTTATGTTACTGATGCCGGTATCCCGACCGCAAGCAATGCCAAAAGCCGGAATCCTGGCTAACAGGGACTATTCCCTCTTGTCTGTGTCTATGACACCCATAGAGTGGGAATAGAACCTGTGGCGAGCGCAGAGAGCTACCGAGCCTGCAGCATGACGAGCGCAGCGAGCCTGCAATGGGACTATTTGCACTTGCCCCACTGCCTGCATACTGACAATTATTTATTTATTTATTTATTAACAGTTTCTTATATAGCGCAGCAAATTCCATTGCGCTTTACAATTTGAAATAACAATAACAAACTGGGTGATAACAGTCATAGAGGTAGGAAGGCCCTGCTCGTAAGCTTACAATCTATAGGGAAATAGGCATATGTACACAAGGAAAGGTGCTATCTATTGCATAGAATGAGAAGACATGTGAGGATATGTGTGGACTGTAAAGAGTGGATGTAATTTGATAGGAAGGTTTATGAAAGTTATGTGGGCGGTTCAGGAATTTGATACGCTTGCCTAAAGAGGTGAGTTTTGAGGGAACGCTTGAAGGTTTGGAGACTAGAGGAGAGTCTTATTGTGCGTGGTAGGGCATTCCACAGGGTGGGTGCAGCCCGATGAAAGTCCTGCAGTCGTGAGTGGGAGCGAGTAATGAGTGTGGATGAGAGACGCAGATCTTGTGAAGAGCGAAGAGGTCGGGTTGGGAGATATTTTGTGATAAGCGAAGTGATGTACGTTGGTGTAGTTTGGTTAATGGCCTTGTGTGTGAGTAAAAGTATTTTATATTGAATGCGGTAGAGTACAGGTAACCAATGGAGGGACTGACAGAGTGGCTCTGCAGACGATGAACGTCTAGCGAGGAAGGTAAGCCTCGCCGCTGCATTCAGAATGGATTGTAGTGGTGAGAGTCTTGTTTTGGGAAGACCAGTTAGGAGACTATTGCAATAATCAATGCGGGAGATAATGAGAGCGTGGATTAGAGTTTTAGCAGTGTCTTGTGTAAGGTATGGTCGTATTTTGGATATGTTTTTTAGATGCATGTAACATGATCTTGAGACAGATTGAATGTGGGGAACAAAGGACAGATCAGAGTCAAGGATGACACCTAGGCAGCGAGCTTGTGGGGTAGGGTAGATAGTCGAGTTTTCAACAGTGATAGAGAAATCAGGTTGGTACCTACTATTGGCCGGTGGAAATATAATTAACTCTGTCTTTGAAATATTAAGTTTGAGGTGGCGAGATGTCATCCAGGATGAGATGGCAGAAAGGCATTCAGTGACACGGTCCAGTACAGATAGGGACAAGTCAGGGGAGGATAGGTAGATTTGAGTATCATCTGCGTACAGATGATACTGAAAACCAAAAGAGCTGATTAGTTTACCAAGAGATGAGGTATAGATAGAGAAAAGCAGAGGACCCAAGACTGAGCCTTGCGGTACTCCAACTGAAAGAGGTAGCGAAGAGGAGGTAGATTCAGAGAAGCGAACACTGAAGGAGCGATTAGATAGGTACGATAGGAACCAAGAAAGGGCTGTGTCTTTAAGACCTAGGGATTGTAGTGTCTGTATGAGAAGAGAGTGGTCTACAGTGTCAAATGCAGCAGATAGATCTAGAAGAATAAGTAGTGAGTAGTGGCCTTTAGACTTCGTAGTGACCAAATCATTAACCACTTTAGTCAGTGCCGTCTCTGTGGAATGTTGGGATCGGAAGCCTGACTGAAGTGGGTCCAACAAAGTGTATGAGTTAAGAAAGTGTGTGAGTCGAGTGTAGGCAAGTCTCTCAAGTAGCTTAGAGAGACAAGGGAGCTGAGAGATAGGGCGGTAGTTTGAGAGAGAATTAGGGTCAGAATTTTGTTTTTTTTAAAATGGGAGTAATCACTGCATGCTTGAAAAGTGAAGGAAAAATACCAGTAGAGAGAGAGAGATTACAGATGTTAGCTAAGGTAGGGATGAGCACCAGAGACAGAGCTTTACTTATTTGTGAGGGTAAAGGATCAAGAGGAGAGGTAGTAGAGAAGCAGGATGAGAAGAGTGATGATACTTCATCTTCATTTGTGGGATCAAATGAAGAAAGAGTGCCAGAGGGTTCAGGTACAGAACGGAGCAGGTCACTGGCTGCCGAAGAGCATACCATTTCATCTCGGATCTTATCAATCTTCTCCTTGAAGTAGGAAGCAAGATCCTGTGCCTTGATAGTGGCTGGTGGGGTAGGTGCGGGAGGATTCAGAAGTGATTTAAATGTATTAAAGAGTCGTTTGGGGTTAGAGGCTTGAGCAGAGATAAGAGTTTGGAAATATGTTTGTTTGGCAGTGTCCAGGGCATTTTTATAAGAATGGTAGACTGTCTTATATGTGAGGAAGTCACTTGAAATACGAGATTTACGCCACTGACGTTCAAGTTTTCGTGTGAGTTTTTGTAGTTGTCTTGTTGATTTGGAGTGCCATGGTTGACATCTAGGCCTACGTGGAGTGTGATGGGTAGCTGGAGCCACTTCATCAAGGGCTAGTTCTAGAGTCTTATTAAGGTGTGATACAGCCATCTCAGGAGAGGTGAATGCAGAAATAGGTGAAAGCAGTTGTTGGAGTGAAGTGGAAAGTTCTTGTAGATTAATTGTGTTAATATGTCTGCGAGTTTGAGGAAGATTGGAGAACTTCCGCAACACAGGGTTTGAATTAACAGAGGAAAGCATGCAGGTGATAAGGTTGTGATCTGATAGGGGGAAAGGAGTGTTAGTGAGTTCAGAGATGGAGCATAGTTTGGTGAATACTAGATCAAGGCAGTGGCCTGCCTGATGAGTAGAGGAGTCAGTCCATTGGGAGAGGCCAAGAGAGGAGGTTAGAGAGAGTAGTTTGGAGGCATGCGCAGCAGATATTGGACAATCAATAGCAATATTGAAATCACCCATGATAATGGTGGAGATGTCAGAGGATAGAAAGTGAGGGAGCCAGGCAGAAAAATCTTCCAAAAATTGTTTTGGATGCCCAGGTGGGCGGTAGATAGCTGCAACACGCAGAGAGAAAGGAGAGTAAACCCTAATAGAATGTACTTCAAATGATGTAAATGTGAGTGATGGAACCTGTGGTAGAACAGTATATGCAAAAGATTGGGAAAGTAAAAGTCCAACTCCTCCTCCTTTATGGTTATCGGGTCTGGAGGTGTGTGTAAAGTGGAGACCACCATGTGCCAGTGCTGCAGGGGAGGCTGTGTCAGATTGTGTGAGCCAGGTTTTTGTTATAGCCAGCAGATTGATGTTGTTAGATATGAAGAGGTCATGGATAGATGTTAATTTGTTACAAACAGAGCGTGCATTCCATAAGGCACATTTTAGTGATCTGGAGGGTGATGGAAGACATGTGATGTTTATGAGGTTAGCTGGATTTCTATGTTGCTGTGAATCAGGTGAATGCGAGTGATGCAAGTGGCTGGGTCCTGGATTTGGTGAAATGTCACCAGCTATCAGAAGCAGAAGAGAGAGATAAATGTGGGTGTCAGAGGTTTGTGAAAGTTTTTTATGGTGAGAGGTTGTAGATGTTATTGTCAATGAGTATAAGGAAGTAAAAAGCTCATGAGTGCTAATAAGAGGGGAGTGTAGAATTGAGGGGGCAACATGTACAGAGGGCTGAGTTGCTGGGAGACTGAATGATGCAATGGCCTTTATGAATACTCCATGAAGAGCAATGCAGAAAATCAATTTGTGGAACATAGTTAGTTTGAGATGAAGCCAGTGTTTTTTAGGCTGAGAGTGTAAGGTTTTACCTGTTCAAGTTAAAAGTTCAGGTGCCTATTTACTGGTGTTGTTCTGCTGTATGTTAACTGTGCATTATAGAGCAAAGTGACAAACAGGTATGTACAATCGCATGTAAATCACAAAGTATATAGTTGTCTACCAAATTGGTTGCATTTTGTTCTTAGGGGTCATGAGGATTTTAGTTGGTAAAATATTTACATACGCTGAAATACACAGATGATTGGGAATGAAAGGAAGGGACGATGTTTTCTGTTTTGTCGGTGGGTTGTTTCCGTCTGTTTTCGTCCTGGTAAGTCCTGGGTAAGTCTATATTGTAATATTTTCATAACCCTTTTAAATAAGCCCTTCTAATAAAGCCCTGTTCAGCTGGCTGTTGTTCAGCCAGGCATCTATCCTTATGAATGGTAAGTATCCATGTGTCTCTAGTAATTGCAATCAAGGCCTAACATCCCACCCCCGTTTACAGAGCATGCCATAAAACTCAACTAAAAACAAACACTAAGATAGCAGTTACCAACTATTTCAAAGCTGCAATAAAGTTTCATCCTAGAATACAATATAGCTTATAATATACACATTGACAGTGTAGATTACCTAGTTATAATAACACTATCACTGATGCATATATATTCTGAGCAGATCCAAAATGCAAATGAGTGTAGATTACCTAGTTATAATAACACTATCACTGATGCATATATATTCTGGGATGCATATATAATCGGGATACTGTTGTCAGTATACTGACAGCCGGCATCCCAATCGTTGGTAAATCCTACCGATTCCCTTGTAGCTGTATCTTGTAACTATAATCAGTGGTTCCCAAACTCTGTCTCCAAGGACCCCCAACAGTTCATGTTTTTCAGGTCACCTAGCAGGTGCACAGGTGTATTTATTACTCACTGACACATTTTAAAAGATCCACAGGTGGAGCAAATTATTTCATGTATGATTCTGTGAAACCTGGAAAATCTGAACTGTTGGGGTTCTTGAGGACAGACTTTGGGAACCACTGCTATAAACCTTTCTTAACCCCTGTTCTCATGCACCCCCAACAGCTCATGTTTTAAGGATTTCATCATTCATGCACAAGTCAAGACAGTAATACTCCTTTCAGACCGTCTGAGGCAGGTCGCACCCGGGAGCCTGACATGGGAACTCCCAGGGTGCGACCAAGTGCCACCCGTTCACACAGTGTGAACGAGAAATGGGTCGCATGGACCCAGCTCCTGTTCACACCGCAGTGAGCCGGGTTGAACATGACTTCAACCCTGCTCACTACCAGGGATGAAATACCGCTCGACCTATTATATTTCCCCTGGCATCTTTCAGACCGCTTAATCTTGGGTTATGCGCGCTCATGTGCCAATAACCCGTGTTCAAAGCTCGAGGTCTGGAAGAGGTATAACTATCCTGCTGAATTCCACAGACAGATATCCTCCAAACATAAGCCGTTGATAATTTGCGGGACTGGTGGTCTAAACCATTTGTCTCAATGAGTTTGGTCAAGCTTATGGAGCCAATAACACTAACACATAAATGGCTGAGTAATTGAAGTGACAATGGAGATGTCAATTGTCAGTAAAAAAAAGTTACATTTGTATAAAAATGATTAATTACTAAATGAAATATTCATAAATAAAGTCAGCTCTCACGGCTGGCCCTAGAAGGGGCCTCGGGTGGGTGGACTGGTATTACCATAAGGCCTGGTAACGACAGTCCTGCCTCTATATTATTATTATTATTATTATTATCCTTTATTTATATGGCGCCACAAGGGATCCGCAGCGCCCAATTACAGAGTACATAAACTAAAATTCAAGCAGGAAAACAGCAACTTACAGTTGACGACAATATAGGACAAGTACAGGGTAAATAAACATAGCTACATCAGCAGATGACACTGGAATAAGTATCAGGTGTCAGAAGACTGCTGGATTTGGTGCAGTTGAATATTATTAAAGTAAGAAAAGGATAAGCACATGAGGGAAGAGAGCCCTGCTCGTGAGAGCTTACATTCTAAAGGGGAGGGGTAGACAGACAGGGGTGAGACAGATGGGGTACATAGAGAGCGTGGAACAGAGGTTTAGGATGAGATTTGGCTGGATTTGGTGAAGAAGTGGGTCTTGAGAGCCCGTTTGAAGTTTTGTAGAGAGGTGGAGAGTCTGAGGGGGAGAGGTAGGGGATTCCAGAGAAGTGGTGCAGCACGTGAAAAATCTTGGAGATAGGAGTGGGAAGAAGTAATCCGTAGGCAGGAGAGTCGGCATGCATTAGCAGAGCGAAGAGGACGGGTGGGAGTGTAAAGGGAGATAAGGTCAGAGATGTAGATGGGAGAGGAGTGGGTGAGGGCTTTGTAAGCAAGTGTGAGAAGCTTGAAATGGATTCTAAAAGGGAAGGGGAGCCAGTGAAGGTCTAGTAAGAGAGGAGAGGTGGACGTAGTGCATTTGGTGAGGAAGATGAGCCGGGCAGCAGCATTGAGGATAGATTGGAGTGGAGAGAGGTATTTGTCAGTAATGCTAGTTAGGAGGAGATTACAGTAGTCCAGTCTGTAGATGACCAGTGAGTGGATAAGAGTCTTAGTAGCATCCTGGGTCAGAAAGGGTCTAATCCTGGAAATATTTTTTAGATGAAAACGACAGGTTTGTGAGAGGTGCTGAATGTGTGGTTTGAAGTAGAGGGAGGCGTCAAGGATTACTCCAAGACAGCGCACTTGGAGGCTAGAGGAGATAGTAGTGCCATCAATAGATAATGAGATTGTAGGAGGTGAGGTTATGCGGGAGGGAGGGAAGATGATCAGCTCGTTCTTAGACATGTTAAGTTTAAGAAAGCGCTGGGACATCCAGGAAGAGGTAGCAGAGAGAAAGCTGGAGATACGAGTGAGGAGAGCAGGGGAGAGGTCTGGAGAGGAAAGATAGATTTGAGTGTCATCAGCATAGAGATGATATTGGAAACCAAAAGAACTAATGAGCTTACCTAGTGAGGACGTATAGAGAGAGGAGAGAAGAGGACCAAGGACAGAACCTTGGGGTACCCCTACAGTTAGTGGAAGTGAGGGGGAGGTAGAGTCATAAGAGGAGACAGAGAATGAACGTTCAGAAAGGTAGGAGGACAGCCAAGAAAGGGCAGTGTCACGCAGACCAATGGGTTGAAGGATTTGCAGTAGGAGAGGATGGCCCACAGTGTCAAAAGCAGCAGAGAGATCCAGTAGAATAAGTAGAGAGTAGTGTCCCTTAGATTTAGCAGCATGGAGGTCATTGCATACTTTTGTAAGGGCAGTTTCAGTGGAGTGGAGAGGACGGAAGCCAGACTGGAATGTGTCAAGCAGTGAGTGTGAGGAAAGAAAGGAAGTAAGGCGGTTGTAGACAATACACTCAAGGAGTTTGGAGGCAAAAGGGAGGAGAGAGGTGGGTCAGTAGTTGGAGAGAGTGTTTGGATCAAGGGTAGGTTTTTTAAGAATAGGAGAGATGAGTGCATGCTTGAAGGCAGAGGGGACAGTGCCTGATGAGAGGGAGAGATTGAGAAGGTGGGAAAGATGGGAACAAGCAGAAGGAGAGAGGTAGCGGAGGAGGCAGGAGGGGATAGGGTCAAGTGGGGAGGTGGTGAGGGGACAGGAACGAATGAGGGCCATGACTTCCTCTCCAGATGCATGGGAGAAAGATGTCAGAGTTGGTGCGAGGGATGGGGAGGGTTGGTAAGGGATGGGAGAAGGCTGGTTACTGATGGTCTGGTGTGATGTGATATCCTGACGTATGGAGTCAATTTTGGATGTGAAGTAAGTGGCAAAGTCAAGAGCAGAGAGTGAGGAAGGGAGACGAGGTGGAGGTGGGCAGAGGAGTGAGTTGAGAGTGGTAAAGAAGTGCCGGGGGTTGGAAGACTGGGAGGAGATGAGGTTCTTGAAGTATGACTGTTTAGCAAGAGAAAGGGCAGCACTGAAGGATGAAAGCATAAGTCTGAAATGGAGAAAGTCTGCCTAAGAGCGTGATTTCCTCCAGTGTCGCTCAGCAGTACGTGAGCATTTTTGCAGATATCTGGTGCATTTGGTGTGCCAGGGTTGAGGTGTTAATTTGCGAGGGTGAATAGTGGTTGGTGGAGCAACAGAGTCAAGAGCAGAAGTAAGGGATGCATTATATGTGGAGGTAGCTTGTTCAGGGCATGAGAGAGAGAGAATAGGAGAGAGAAGTGAGTCAAACAAGGAGGAAAGGAATGTGGTGTCAATAGCTTCAATGTTACACTTAGTGATGGTAGCCTTAGGAGGTAGAGATGGGGAAGTCGAGAGAGATAGGTTAAAGGAGAGCAGGTGGTGGTCAGAGAGGGGAAATGGGGAGTTGGAAAAAATCAGAAATATCACAGCGGTGAGTGAAGACCAGATCCAGTGAGCTCCCATTCACATGGGAGGGTGAGGAGGTCCACTGGGAGAGACCAAGTGAGAGGTTAAGGAGTTTAGAGGCAGAGGATTGTGTGGGGATGTCAATAGGGATGTTGAAATCGCCTAGGATAATGGAGGGAATGTCAGAAGAGAGGAAGTGAGGAAGCCAGGAAGCAAAGTTGTCGATGAATTTGGAAGCAGTGCCAGGGGGGCGGTAAATGACAGCTACTCTAAGATGTACTGGTTGGAAGAGGCGTATAGTATGGACCTCAAATGTAGAGAATGTAAGGGATGGTTCTGGTGGTATGAGTTGGTAGGAGTAACTAGAAGGTAAAAGGACCCCTACACCACCCCCATGGCGACCCCCAGGTTGGGGGGGGGGTGTGAATGTGAGGCCCCCAGCAGAGAGAGCAGAAGGAGAAGTAGTGTCAGATGGCGTAATCCAAGTTTCAGTAATGGCTAGCATGTGTAGGGAGTTGGAAATGAAAAGGTCATGAGTGGGGACCAGTTTGTTACAAACAGATCTGGCATTCCAGAGGGCACAGGATAGGGGGTATGAGTTTGTGGGAGAGATGTGAATGAGATTATCAGGGTTGTTGTAGCGATGAGGTGAGATTAACTTTGAGGGCAGGGATGATGAGAGAGTGGTAATGGTGCGGGTGCCTGAGCTAGGAGGGGAAACTGCAGGAGGTGGGCAAGGAGGGAGGTCAGTGTGATGTGGATGGGGGTGTGGGGAGGTGACAGGGAAGGGAGAGAGGGAGCAGGGCTGAGTTGTGGGGTAGCAGGACCATGGGGCAGAGGTGAATGAAAGTGGGGTAACAGGAAATGGGTGTAGATTTAGTATGAAATGAGTCAAAAGCGTAGATAAAGTGGGTTCAGAATTGTATCTGGAGTGTAAGAAATGAAAGGATTGTAAGAGGTTTAAGAAGCGATGGTAATTATGTTAGATGTTTTAAGTGTTTGCAGGTAAAATTGCATTGGTGCAGCTGTGCTTAAAAAACAAAATTACAATAATACAGATACAAGCATTTGTAGGTGAAATGGATAGTTTTTGAATTGGCCAAGGTAGTTCTGTGCTATTTAATCAGATGCAACAATCAGGAGGTGAGTGATCTGAGAAGTGACTCACATTTGTTATTAGTTCTTCAGTTTTCTTTGTTTTGTTAGATTGGTGTGCTTCTGTTTTCCTTCTTTTTCACCTCGATTGAACGCTGATAGAACGCTGCTGTTATGTGGCAATTTTATCACGCTTTGATAAAATGCGCGCTTAGATAGTAAACGCACAGCCAAACGGCTTTGCACAGCCTACACCATTGAACTTAACTAGAGGACTACTACAAGTGAAACCAATAATTGAAATCTGTAGCCACACCCCACCCCCTCAAATGCCAAGCAGTAAATTACCTTACAAAAATAACCATGCATTCCACAAACATTAAACTGGGTCTATATCATTCATACCTAGCAGAATTAGCTTTGCATATAAACATATAGGCCCTCATTCCGAGTTGTTCGCTCGCAAGCTGCTTTTAGCAGCTTTGCACACGCTAAGCCGCTGCCTACTGGGAGTGAATCTTAGCATAGTAGATTTGCGAACGAAAGATTAGCAGATTTGCGAATAGACAGTTCTTAGCAGTTTCTGAGTAGCTCGAGACTTACTCTGCCACTGCGATCAGTTCAGTCAGTTTCGTTCCTGGTTTGACGTCACAGACACACCCAGCGTTCGCCCAGACACTCCCCCGTTTCTCCAGCCACTCCCGCGTTTTTCCCAGAAACGGTAGCGTTTTTTCGCACACACCCATAAAACGGCCAGTTTCCGCCCAGAAACACCCACTTCCTGTCAATCACACTACGATCACCAGAACGAAGAAAAAACCTCGTAATGCCGTGAGTAAAATACCAAACTTCTTAGCAAATTTTCTTGGCGCAGTCGCACTGCGGACATTGCGCATGCGCATTAGCGACTAATCGCTCCGTTGCGGAAAAAAAATAACGAGCGAACAACTCGGAATGACCACCATAGTGCAGCAGAATATGTTGGTGGTTGTAGTCAATTGTAATTACCTAGCAGAATTCACTATGCTTTTGAACCAGTATACAAGCATGGCAGCAGACCATGTTGGACACTAAGTCAGCCATTATTTAGTCACCACCCTCTCCATACATTTAAATGTGGCAGGCAGCTGTCTCTATGCGTTTTTCTATCTGAGTCTTGATCTACCAACAGATGATATTCCCAAAGAATATAATTTAAACATATGTGTAATTAATGCCGCAAGTGCCTTAGCATATACTATAGATTTGTGGACCTTATCACCTGACCCATTAGCTTGTCCTTCAGTGGTTAAGGGGTGCTATAAATACATGACTGTGGGTAAGCACTGTATTTCCCTCTGAAGAAACCATCACGCTATTGAATGGAGAAACACGTTAAAGTGCTTTTATATGGACTCTGACTACAGTGGATTATGATTCCAAGTTGTCGCAATCACAATTACTGGTGATGGATTGATTGACTATATGTGCTGACTTTCATTAGCTACCAATACGCTTATATCAAGCCTTGCTGACCTGGTCACTACAGCAGCACGGTGAGATCTACTTCTGGACCGTCCAGTTCGTTACACTCTGTGTGTTCTGTGATAGGATGGCAGGAGATTCCATTATTACCAGCTTTTATTAACTGCACTACCACATCTGTTTCCAACATCTTGTTTCCAACAGCAGTGCTGTATGTCAGACTGACCAGAGAGTATCACCCTTCACCTCTGGAGCCTTGGCTGGGGAATATTATCAATCACCGGGTCCTACACCATCAAGTTCCCTGACTGTGCACTATCATGAGTAACGCTGTGTCTGCCAATCAATGCTTATCAGCTCCTGGACTGGATTTTCTCAGTCCATACAGTCAGGAGTTATTTTTCCTCTATTTATCCTTTGATTTGGCTGTCTATCCCTAAAGCCAAACACACTATTGTTTGGTCCTTTCAACATATGATGGATCTTAATGAGTATTAATATACTGTGATAGCGTAATTT
Organism: Pseudophryne corroboree; assembly: GCF_028390025.1. Taxonomy (NCBI): domain Eukaryota; kingdom Metazoa; phylum Chordata; class Amphibia; order Anura; family Myobatrachidae; genus Pseudophryne; species Pseudophryne corroboree. Next base: position 275,428,808 of record NC_086449.1, read on the forward strand.
ACCTGGCACCTGATATCAACGCTATCAGTCACCGTGCTGATTAAGATATAGCTAGTCCACAATTTTTATGTTATATTGTTTTTGTTTTTATTATATGTATGTTTATTGGTACATTATATTAAGTGTACGCTGTTTGTCAATTAGTCAATAAATGTTTACAGTGTCGAACTGGGGCTTGTAGGGCCCACTGGGGGAATGCAGTGGTAGGGGCCCATGCTAGGGTTGTGGCCAGTCTGCAGAGGGGGTGTGGCCTGCTACCTCATTGGTTTGACTAACCATTACAGAGTGCAACGTCTGAGCTTCTTCATAAATATATACAGTAAATTCAGCTGCTGCATGCCAAATAATGTACCAGATTATTAACAGATTAATAACAGCAATGCACTGCAGAAAATACACAATAGTCCAGTATAAGATAACATATGTATAATGTATAATTCAAGTGCACAGCCTGGAACCTGATCCTTAGAGCAGGAGGTGGGCCCCCAGGCAGTGGCGCCCACCGGCGGTTTCCCCTGTACCCCTGTGGATCAGTCCAAGCCTGAATGTTTATATTTTAATATATATGATCATTAATTTCCAATAACTGCACTCCTATTGGTGGTCTAGTAGTAATCATTTCCTTTTTATTGTTGTCTCTTGGTAAACCAGAATTAATTAGGAGCAGCATTAATGTACACCCCCCCCCCCCCCACACACACACACACACACACAGAATTTTAGTTTCATATATCAGTTATGAAGATGGCCTGCTGCTCATTTTACATCTGTCCTTTGTACATAGTGGTTTCATCAGCCCCGCACTGCAGAAAATGCTGACTGTGTATAAACAAAGAGCATTAATAAACATAACATTCTGATCATGATAGTGACTTCATAGTGCTCAGTATCACCACCAGGTAGCCTATTGTACTCTCTACAGCTTCCAGTGCAGCAATCAAAACAACCCAGTGCATGAATGAAAAGCAGTGAATATAAATACTTTATACAGATTATACAGAGAAAAGCATTTATACACACTAGTTAGAGTCACTGGATGTATTATAGATGAAAGCCTAGCAGTCATGTTTATACTGAATGGTAATATCATACTGCTTACGGGAACAATCCCAGAACTGCTACATGACAGAGACTCCGTTTATTCCTTTCTCATGCAGCTAAATGTAGTTTAGTACGTAAGCTTGATGTAAATCATACAGTGTTGTGTAACGCATACACAAAAATATATCCATATACAAAAGGTATAATAAACAGGATATGACTGAAAATATACAAGTCCTCAAGATATTGTAGGTTGGTGAAAGAAATGTTCCTAAATATATCTATTTTTTCCTCTACCCAAATTATAGTTTTCATGTTCCTAATTAGATCTTCAGGTTCCTGTTTGTAGCACTATAATTGTAAGCAGACACCACTCCTTTCTTTAACGTTGTGCACTTACCATGTTTAGAGTTTCCATATATAAACACATACACAAAGCAGGCAATACGTAGTAAAATATAGTGAAAAAAGATACTTAAAAGCATAAGAATATATTTTTAAAGTTGTTTAAAGAAGCTTATGCTGGAAAGAGAGACCAGATTAGTGGAAACATGTCTTTGTTTTGTGTGTACATTAAAGTTGATTGACTTTCTGCATGACTTTGGATTTGCACAGCAGTGTTTGGCGGGCCCACACACCTGTCTTTTTGTTAGATTAAGGCACGCTAAAACTCTCAATGCCAGGAATCAGAGCATGCATGATCTTGTTCTGCTTTCCTGCACTTGTAAGAAACCAATTCATTTATTTTTGGCCTTCATATTTTGTCCATCCTTTGATTTAGATGATAACGTATTCATAGGAACTGTTTGCCTTATTCCAGATTAAATCACAAATTGACAATAAACATAGCCATGAAATATAAACAGAGCCCTTTAAATTAGATATTTTGGAGGAAAATGAAAAAATGTAATTTCATTTTCCGCTACAGTATGTTTCACATCAGTACAAAGGGTTATACACATTTCTCGGGCCGCGCTGTGACACAGCCATAGGCAATGCTGTAACGTAGGTGCTGGCTGCTAACCCTCTTTAAATGGATCAAAACCAGCGAGTAGAAATAGTCTCCTGAAATTGTATATTTCCCTGTATGACTTTTGTCTTAGTTGGAAATCTGTAAACAGGATGAGAAAAGAACAAGAAGTGATAAAGACTGGGTTACGTGAAAGAGAGCTAAAAATAATCCACTGCAAGTCTCAACTTCAAGGGCTAAATATAGAGATGGGAAAATGCTTTGACTCATGTTGTATTTAACCTTTGGGATGTTTGGATAGGGAATTGGTGTATAAGAAATGTATTAGGAAGAGGTTATCAAGCTGTCCAAAGACTCAATCACACCACTATCAATAGCTGAAGTTTTTGGATTGTAAGAGGCCAATCATGGAAAAGGCTCCTATTAACATGAATGTATTATGGTGGTCATTCCGAGTTGATCGCAGCCAGCAACTTTTTGCTGCTGCTGCGATCAACTAGTCCACGCCTATGGGGGAGTGTATTTTAGCTTAGCAGGGCTGCGATCGCTTGTGCAGCCCTGCTAAGCTAAATTTTTTTAATGCAGAACAAGACTAGGCCTGGACATACTTACCCTGTGCGACGATCTCAGCGATGCTGGGGCCGGCTTTGACGTCAGACATCCGCCCTCTGTTCTCCAGGACACGCCTGCGTTTTCTTCACCACTCCCCGAAAACGGCAGGCAATGGTCCGGTGACGCCCAGGAATGCCTTCTTTCTGTCAATCTTCTTGCGGTCGGCTCTGCGACCGCTTTCTTCGTTGGTCGCGATGTAACCCGGCGACCCATGTCGCCGGGCAACGATGCGCATGAGCAGTGCGGCTGCCGTGCATGCGCATTCCAGACCCGTTCGCACCGCAGCAACAAACCACTGCGTGCGAACGGGTCGGAATGACCGCCCATATCCTATTCTGAAACACACAGCTATGCTGTAGCTCATTATTTATCAGCTGTCTCAATAGCTCTGTTGTTTTGTTCTTTACCTCAGTAATTGATGCAAAGCAGGTTTCCAGGAGTACTGGTACCCAGTCTGCTAAAATAACACCCTTGATATCAAACAGAACAATTAACATAGATTTGAATTTGGATTTGCTCTAACATACTTTCTTCATTCGTGGTGACGATGGTGTTTTTCAGGTCATATAATAAATACAACCAGACTTTCAACAGCAAGTAAATCGGACGCACCTAGAAATAGCTATATAAAAAGTCACTAATTTTTTTAAAAAGGATAGCTGCTCCTAATTGACCATCTGGTGGTCTGGTGTAGATACAAAGTAACAACTTACAGCCTTGTTAAAGGTAGCAGAAAGGAGTGCTTATAATATAGTTAAATAAGATGCAATTTAATCACATATTATAATACTGTTTACCAAAAAATAAAAACAGCATCAAATGTAATGAGTGGCAATAATAAATCTCATATGATAATCAGACCAGGTGTGAATATGTTAGAAGCTGTTCAATAGTCCATTAATTGGATTATGGGCCAAACGTTTCACATATAATCCTGGACAAAATCCATGTTTGAAATGTAAGCCCAGTTTGTTTAAAACCACCAGTTGGGTATGCTATGCTACTACCCTTTATTAAGGATAATGATCTCACCAACGGGAGCAGATTATATAGCCGTCACTAGGACGTATCACCGGCGTTTGTGCAGAGTTCAGCTGTATGAGACTGAACTCTGCACAAACGCCGGTGATACATCCTAGTGACAACTATATACTCTGCTCCCGTTGGTGAGATCATTAACCTGTGCCGAACGCATCACCAGTGGAGCGAGGCACCTTGCCTGAAGCATGGCGGTACACTAATTGGGCTTCCACGTGCTGTGACGGCGAAAACACCAAAAAAATATTGTGTCCACCTTGTTTGTGTCAACCTTTTGTCATGTTGACCTTTTCATGTGTCAACCTTTTGACCCTGTCGACATTTCCTACTGTCTACCTAATGACTGTAGACCTTTTCCATGTAGATCTGCTGATCCATACCCTTGGATATATAGGTCATGTATTACGTGAACTGCTGCCAAGCCCCAGAGAAATACTGTGTATGGCAGATTACATTGTGTCCTGCAGTTCCTGTACATTGGGCTGTAGGTAAATACGTGAGGCCGTTTGGTTTGAGATATTTTGCATGATTTAAATTTGTTCAGACATTCAGCTATTTTAGCAAAACTGCAGCTGGCTGTGATCACATGCTGGAGGCCGCCCAGCACAGGGCAAGACCATCCAGCATTGCAAATACCCGGCAGCGATGTGATTTGTGGATGCCCCCTCCCTTTGCAGCCAGACTGTGAAGACAGGTGCAGGGTGGCCATTTTCCTGGTCGCATCGGCTGCATATGTCATTTTGCGGCCACCCCGAACACGCCCCTTTCTGACGCCATGCCCACCAAAAGGTGCTATGTCACCACCCCCGTAACTCCCTGTCGCTGCCCCATACCGTACTGTGAACGCCTCTACCTGTCAATCAGGTAGAGGCATTCGCATAACTGAGATGCGATCGCATCTCCCAATCAGCGCATGTGCAGTGCAGGTCCTGCTCGTGGGCACTGCGGGGGATTGTGGGTAGATGCAATCGCATCTCAGTAGCATTGCCTAATGAAAACCCCCTATTGAATGCACAAACATGCACAGTTGCAGACCTGATACTCCTACGGTTGGAGAAATGGAATGGGGGTGGGAAGGGGCATGTCTAACACATGCTGTGCATAGTAAAGATTTCTTTCCACAAATGAGACACATGGAGACCTGCAGAATAATACACTTGCACCTTTTAGGACGTAAATCTACTATGGGGTTAGTTTGTTAAAACACAAAAGCCCTATCTTATAAGGCTTTTTGCTATTTTCCAAGGATTATTGCTGGTGGTTTACATTTCATCTTAGATGTCATTTCCCCAAGTCAAACTCAATCTTTGAAGAACAGATTTAATTATATTGCCACCAGTCACCAGAAGTTAACTTTCTGACATCTATATTCCTGCTGACGCGACAATAAACCCACACCTCAAACTTAATGCCTAGATGTAATCCTACACTCAGAAATGTCCTTTATTTCTCACATTCAATCTGTATCCAAAGTTCCAAACCCTGTACAAGTTACATACATCTAAGAAAAATATCTAGGATACCCCCGTATCTCACACAAGAGGCTACAAAAACTTTAATGTTTGCTCTCATTGGGGCCCATGTATCATTAAATATTTGTGGCTTATTCCCTGAAAACACGAGTTTTCTAGGGGTAACCCCAACAATAGCTGCTGCGCATGTGCGGTCTGCCCCCATACAAGGCTATCAACAATATTATCTCCCAACTCGACCCCACTGCTCCTCTTAGGATTTGCGTCTCTCATCCACACTTATTAAATGCTCACAATAGCTGTTACCAGGGGCGTATCTAGAGAGGAGGGGACCTGTGTGCAGTCTCCGAGTGTGGGCCCCCTCCTCTCCCATCCCGTAGCCGGCAGTTAGCGCTACGTTTGAGCACCAGAGACTCTGGCACAGTGCCCGAGTCTACAGCGCATGCACAAGTCTCTGGAATAATGGCGCGGCCATTTTTTGGGAGACCTGCACATTCGCTGTAGACTCTGGCACTGTGCTAGAGTCTCTAGTGCTCAGACAGAGCACTAACAGCGCTGCTGCGGCTGCCGGCAACGGGACTCGGGAGAAGAAGGGATCCACACTCGGACACCAGAAAGGTAAGTATATAGAAGAAATGGGTTTAGTGTGTGCGGTGTGGGCCCCCTCTGGACCCAGGGGCCCGTGTGCACTGCACACACTGCACCCATTATAGATACGGCAGTGGCTGTTACAGGATTTGGGGTTTTTTTTAGCTGTGGAAAGCCCTCTCTCACTAATAAGAATGTAAGCTAGCCTCCAAACCTACACACGTTCCTTGAAAATTCACCTCATGCAAACTTCATTCAAAACCAAGGCCAGATTAAGGGCCACATGAGTCTGAGCCTTGGACTGTAAATGATCAATGGCCTATTGTGAGAAGGGGAGGAACTGCGGCCAGTGCTATGTGGGTGTGTCCAGCACCAAGTGGGTTTGTCCAGCACCACATGGGCTTGTACAGTACCTACGCTATCAGATATAATGCCTCTATAAATACATAAATGTAGAAAACATGTATCATTTTATGAGGAACATAAAAATACTGGTTATCATCAAGCTGTTATCCTATAAATTGTAAATTTGCAAGCAGGGTCTTGCATCATTATCTGTAGGACAATTCCTGGGTTTGTTTTATTACTGTGTATGTTCCCATTTGTAAACCCCACAGAATGTGCTGGTGCTATATACAGTATATAAATGTCCACGGCAGTGGAAGAAAGTAAAATACTGGGCAAACAGAGTAATCCTCTAATTTGTAGGTTCCCAATCCAACTGGCAAACATGTTGTCTGTAGGAAATTATATTGCAATATTGGTTTGCTTGTTTTAACTAGTCTCTTAATGAAGGTTCTTGTTTAGGGCTCCAACATGTTTCCTACCTTTGGCTACTCTTTTGCTAACCCCGGGCAGGCATTATCTATTGTGCATGAAAACTGAAGTCAAAGAAAACATTTATGCATAAATCAAATGACAACCAGTGGCTTACTAACAGATGTGTGAATGTAAGGCTCATAGCAGTTCGTATCAGCCCAGTGGATCACATAGCATGCTGGGAATTGCAGTTTAAGAACACAGACACAGGAACACATTTCTTAAACCTGTTAAAATGCTTTTTAATCAATAATCCTACTCTGTTTCCTAACAATATTCATGGATAACACCCTACATGGTGATATACTTACATATGAATGAAAAAGATCTAACTAATTAGCAGTTAACACATCTCTGTGTCAAAGCAACAAACATTTTGTGTCTCTGTAAATGTTTCAGCATTCATGCGATTTGATGACTTTTGCTGATTAAATGACATAACAAGTGACATTTAGCAGGAAATGAATAAATAATTATTCTCTGCTGGGAGACCTTGTCACCGACAGCTTTAGGATCAGAGATGCTATAGTGTGACGCTTCTGAATGGAGGAACTTGGCCTCGGATACAGAAGAAGTTCAGCGCTTGATCTCCTTCCTGCCCCCAAGGCTGGAATATGAGACACTTCACATAAAGAGCACTAAGCACAATATTGTTAGTCTGTGCAATGCGGCTAGATCTGTCCTTAGCAGGCAGGGAGAGCAACAATGCAAGGGAGCAAATATTAAACAATCAGCCCACTGCATCGCTCTGATTACTCAGCCACTCTGTAACCTTCCCAGAAATAATCAATCACTGGGTGTAGTTTAGCACAAGTGAACATTCTTTGATTACACTGGAGTTTTGCTGCTTTGCGAAATGCAGATGAATATGTTTAAAGCTATCTAAAGTGTACAACTCTTGTGATTTACTGGAAGACTACCTTAATACTTACATACTTAAGGGCTGACACAGAGTGACTACTATGCCAATGTATCTTGTTTAAGAATCATCTCCGCATGCCAAGAAAGCAGAAGCACACATATTCAGCTATGCAGATGGCCACCTGGGTCTGTAGAAGTGGGATGGAGGATTGAAGAGCAGGGGTACCGAGAGAGGGGTGTGTGTATAGAATACCTGGACCCAGACTTGTATGAAGGGCCCGAGCCAGCTACGCAGGTGCAGCACGGCACCACCTCTGCACTCACTGTCAATTATTCACAGGCATAATTTTGTGATCTGGGCTATGCCCCCTATCTAACGCCATGGCCCAGGGAAAGGTATTCTAACATATTATTATTAACACTTCTGCTTAGCATTTAATACTTCAAATACATAAATACATGTATATTTCTATTGTTTGATAATTGGATGATCTACTGGAATGATGCAATATGAATGTAAGAAGCCAGTGTGTGAACATCAAATTGTGGCTGCACATTTAGTTTGCTACCAAGTCTTCCTCCATGCCAAGGGCCTGAGAAGGTGCAGGGGCAAGGTCGACACTCCTCTCTCCCCTCAAAACATAGAGCAAACTCCCTCCTGGGGCTTAAACTACTGCCCCCTCTTGTAACATAGACTTCCACCCCCCATCTGGGACATAGACACTCCCCCACCCCACCCCCAGAACAGAGGCTTCTCACCTTAGCGGCTCTATGTCGTTCACTGCTGTTGTCTCTTCCCTGCTTATCAGCTGATTCCCAGGGTTTTACATCGACCATTTTGGGCTCAAAAAGAAGCTACCTCTTCCATAGGAGCTGGCTGAGATGTGAAGAGGATAAGCTTTAGCTAGCATTTGGGGTTGCCTAAGGGATGTGTGGGTGCACACCCCATAAGCGTGCCTATGAACATGAGTACACACTGCTGCACACTTTGAGAGAAATGGTCATTAAAATTAGCAACCAGCAAACACTAAGCATTTAAAACTGGCTGAGGGCAGTAGGATATATTTGCGTACTTGCAAATGCATGAGATGTATGAAACAGAGGGCTGATGCAGAGTTGGAATAAATTGGATATACATTGCTCAAAGGAAGTGTGCACAGAAAAATTTCCATATACTGTATAGTGTTTTATCTGCAGTGTATGCACCAGGTTTGCTGCCAGTCATCATCATCAATGTGTACTTGCGCCTGCTCTACATTAGGTACAGAAACAAGCATATTTTCATCTGCACACATAGCAGAACAGTATCCCTGCACACATCAGACTTTCTATTGGTAAGCTTATTGAGTAGCACAGTAGGTATCCTTTCAGTGTCTGAAATGGCTGGTTTACTTAAAAAGGTTGACCAGGTTTATGTGGCCTGGGAACTCACCTCCGGTCACAAGCCGAGTTATTTCTGGGAATGACCACGGTAGCCTGCGGTGTGAAAGGCCTGACCCAGGTTATGCCTAAAAAGAGCTGATTGGTGGCTCATGAGTGCATGGAGATTACGTCATCTCCTTGCATCTTTAGATGATGCACTGGCAGACACAGGTCCAGTGGGAAAGGCGATGACCTTGGAATAACCCAGGTCCATCCTGCGGTTTGAAAGGGGTAAGTACATCTGAACAGGGCTTGAAACTGGCTTCAAAACATGTTCACAATGAGGGGTTGAAACCAGGATATTGGTCTGAAAGGCGTTTAACAATGTCAAAAGTCTCAAATTATGTAATTTTATGGAAATTTATAAATATAAAGTGGAGAATACCATGGGGGAGATTCAAATGTTTGAAAAGTCGGTTGGGTGTCTGTTTTTTCCTGTCTATTAGATAGGAAAAAACAGACTCCCAACTGACTTTTCAAACATTTAAATCTCCCCCCTTGTGTTTATCTTTTTGAGGCAGCTTGCTATAGAAAGTTAACTAGATTTGACAAGTTGTTGTTACTCTTTGGCAGAATGTATGCACTGTAATTTTTACCATTATTGTTGCCTTGTAAAATTAATCTGTCTATTTACTGATAGTAAACTGTGCTGCCGTGATGTCTCTGTGAGGCCCGTTGTCTTGTTCTGGTGTCTCTTCAGGACTCATTCATAAGCTGGAGAAGTCAGGTGCCTGCAGAGTCACAGCCCACAAAACTGCCGCTGCCCAAGCTGAGCCGGCCCTAGCCTTGGCATGCATGCCTAGTTTGCATATGTCTGGGGCCGGCTCTGCAGACAAGGCCAAGAGACTGAGGAGGGCTTGAAGAGGAGACAGTGACACTCAGTAAGTTCTGCCGCTGCTGCGCAGTCGCTACTCTACACTGACTGTGTCAGTGTACTGATCGTCATCATTGCGGCCACAGCAGGTGTGGGGGGGCGATCGCCCTTTCCGCCCCCCTTTAAATCCGCCACTGGTCCACACACATCTCTTATCAGGAAATATGTATTGTGGAATAGGGCCGTGGTGGCGTCGGCAACATTATATGCAATGCAGGTGCTTTTTAATACCTGCTTCCATGGCAGGCTACGATGATCGAAGGAGCACAAACCACTGTGCCACAGGTGGACATTGGATAATTCCTGCTTCCATGGCAGGCTACGATGATTGAAGGAGCACAAACCACTGTGCCACAGGTGGACATTGCAGATGGCACACCAAGCAGCACAGCAGCAATACGTGCACACTTGTGAAGGCCAGATGCAGCTCCTGTCAGAGTTAAGGGCCCCATACACTAGAGCGATAATGCCCGATTTCAGCCCAATTTGGGCATTCGACCCGATATATATCAGCTGAAATCGGGCATTTTAGAGGTGTACCCGAACCGATCCGATGCGCGTTCCCGTGAGCATCGGATCAGATCCTCCAGATTGAATGTGCTGCACATTCAATCTGGTCCGACCTGGCGGCATGGCTTGGGATCGCCCAGGATTGCCAAGGTATATCGTATGCCAATGGGCAGCAGCTGATGTATCTTGGCCGATCCTGCCCCCCGGGAGGCTGCCAGGGGGATTGCCTGCGATCACCTCCGACATGAGATCGTTGTAGTGTATAGGGCCCTTTACTGTTTAACAGTTTAATTTATTATATTTATTATATTGCCAGATGCCCGAATCACCTTAAAAAAAAGTATCAAGTCAAATCCCAGCCATTATCTGTACCCCACACACAAATTAATTGAGCGATCGCCAGCTACAAATAGTCACAGCCTGGTACGCCATGCAGCATGTCACCATGCAGCATGCAACATCACAGTAAGATGAGCATGGCTACATCTGTATGAACCAGTGTGTTGGTTTATTGATAGATAGCATGTATTGCTGTACTCACTGTTACATGTACAATGGTGAAGCAACATAACGTGAGGGGTTGGGTATGAAATCCCAGGAGTCACATTCCCAGCGGTCAGGATGCCTTCAGCAGCATCCCAAGGCATCATAGTAAGTATTTAACCCTAATCCACACTCCTTTCAACATCAAGGGTTCTATTTACTAAGCCTTGGATGGCGATAAAGTGCATGGAGATAAAGTACCAGCCAATGAGTTCCTAACTGTCATTTTTTAAACCCAGGCTGTAACATAACAGTTAGGAGCTGATTGGCTGATACTTTATCGCCATGCACTTTATCTCCATCCAAGGCTTAGTAAATAGATCCCCAAGTACCTAAAGAACTGCATTCTATTGGATATGGTTTAGCCCCCAAGACTGAGCCTCCACTGTGAGAGGGTGAAAGAAAAGTACACTTTAAATAATACATCCCCCTTTTTTTTATACAACAGTTAAGTGTCACATTTGCTTTAAATACATAGGTAAAACTTCTTGCGCTATATAATGGATTAGGAGACTGCTAATGTGTTCACCAAGATAAATGTTTTTCTTTTTTGTAGTATATCGGCTTATGGAACAGTTGTCAGCAGCATAGTCAATTTATTCTGACAGCAGTTTCTAATTCTCTTTTTCACAAAGCTGTTTATACGGACCAGTATAATATTATTACAATATTTGCTGGCTTCTGGAGTGATCTGCTGTGTTTCACTATGTACCGCAGAGCTAGTGTAAATATAAGAATGTCATTTCTTTCTTTCTCTTACTTCCCACCTGTGGAGACACATTGCGAATTCCAAAAAAAAAACATGCAGAAAACTTTAGCTGTTGGCTCATTCCACGCCTTCAGTTGTCAGAGTGCTCCCTAATACATATATCTATTTTTTTTTTAAATCTCTCTGAATTCAAGAAGGGACAATGGTCCTTCAGTGAGTCTTCCATCAAATAGCCATTGAATTGCATTTTTACTGAGGGCGGACAGCTAAGAAACACAATCTTTGTAAAGAATGGATGACTCCTACAAACTAATTCTGTTGCTTTCAGTAGATTTGGAGAAGTAAGATTTATCACACTAAACACATAGCAGTCATAATGTTGAGAAAATCAAGAGAACAATAACTTTAAGATCACATGGCCAAGAGGAATTTAGGGCTCAACGCACATATTTATAAACATTTTAATTACAAATTCTAGAGGTCTATTTATTAACATTACTTTTACTAAAGTAATGTGAAAAAGGGTGTATTCACACCCCTTTCACATTATTTTAGTATCACCTGAATGTATTAAAGGGCATTTGGAGCAGTTTTCATGATAAACTGCTCCAAACCCTTTAATTCACTTTTTTTTAGTAATCCACATCGCATTCCCCATACTTATAATGGGAAATGCGATTTGACCAGATTTACAAAAAATATATATTTTTTTAAATACTGCAGTGTTCCCTGTGATAATCTCACCAGCTCAGGCTGGCGAGATTACAGGGCAGCCCTGCGATAGGGAGGAATTTGCCCATCTTTCTCTGCCCTTGGCATAGAAAGCTGAGTGGGACCTGGCTGCAGTGATCAGCTATGTGTGTCTGATGGACAAATAAGCTGATCAAAGTGTAAAAAAAAAATAAAAAAGTAAAAACAAAAAAAATCATACTCACCTGTCCAAGGAGCCAGTATCCGCTGCTCCGGTGAGCACTGCCAGGGTCCCCCATATGCTGCGCTGTGACCCCGGTGCAGTAAAGTGTTGCTGCAAAGTGGCAGTGCACTTTACAGCACCAGGGGTCACCACAGCACACAGGATCCGGCGCCCCGGCAGCCCAGCAGAAGCAGCGCGGACCGGCTCCATGGACAGGTGAGTATATAACCCTGCTGGGGGAAGGGGGGTCCGCGGTGCGTGAGGGTAGTCGTGACAGGGGTGTCGACCGGGCAGCTGCGGCAGCAGCAGGGGTGGCGCATGCGCAGCAGGACATCAGGGAATTTTTTATGAAAAATACCCCGATGATGCTGCGGAGAGGCATCGCAGGGACAGAGCTTGACCGCAAGCTCTGTCCCTGCATGCGATAATTGATACATCCTTGCGATGTAATCAATTATCACAGTGTGAGTTTGGGTGATTTCATCACATGACATCCGCATCCAATATGCGGATGGTGCTAAATAGGCCCCTTAGTGACATGAAATATATTCTTTAACTAGTATCAAGGAAAATTCCCGCTATTCAATTCAATTTAATTCTTTCACACTTGGTTATCTTGTCTTATAACAATAACAAGTACTTATTTTTTTAGTAGGTCTCATTTTAAAAAAATAATCAATTCATTTGTATAGCATTCATTTATTACTGTATTTAGAGCTCTGCAGAAAACTTAAATGTCTCAGATACTCATTCCCAGATACATATCCATTCACCTCGCAGACTATTGCATACTTCCAAGTCTGCAGGTCTTGAGGGAAATCTGCATGCTACCTAAAAGTAACACCATTCATGTCTGGACATTCTCTCCTTATATTCTTCACTAACTTAATTTACAAATGTAGTGTGACAGAACCACATAGATGGAGTACAGTCCAACTCACTTTATTTCCACCTCAGGCAGGTTACACAGCACATGCAGGTTTTGCAGGTCAGGTTTTACAGGCAGTCTTTAAACAGAAGCACAACATTCCAATTTCTAATAAGCACAAGTAGAAGATTCCAAATGGCTCCTAACATAACCTCAGACTCCCAACCTATCACCTGGCCACTTGCTGGCATCAGGAGCAATGACCCACTGAACAAACACATTTTTAAAGGTAGCAGACAAGTTGTAGTGATTAGTCCAGCTGTGGCTCACAACAGACTCAGTTAAAATCCGGACTGGATTCCATCAGATCTATTGTTGCTGCTCCAATCCTGCAAAAGCCTGCCATCCCATATTAACCTCACGTGGAATCATGCTGTCACTGCCATAGTAGATTAAAAATGTTTTTTTTTTTCATGTTTTTCTTTTTTTTTTCAACTACACAAATTTCCCAATAATTTTAACTTAAGATAAAAAAAACATATAATTGTCTATAAATAATGGGCAGCAAGACCTATAAAATATAACAGTTATTAACCCATCATTCCCCCGAGTTGCTAGCTATTGTGTATCTAGAACAGCTCATGCATGGGGCTTCCTGCTCATTGGCCAGCTGTCGGGGTACTACATATGACATGCTGACACAATGCCAGAAACAATGGGGAGCTTAGGAAAAGTAATGGAGACCTGATGCATAGGAATGCCATGCACAGGACTTCGTGCCATTGGCTCTTGAGGTCCTGCTCACCAAATGCTACTGGACTGTTGCCTGGACCCATACATACTGCCTGGACCCTGCCTGTCCCTGAGTGAGTTCCTGTGTCAGTCCAGGCTGATGGCAGTTGGAGGGAGCTGTTACCAGAGAATACCTGTCAGCAGAGGGCATGCGAGTGTCCAAACACACCCTGTGCTAGACGGATACCATTCATAATTATATAATAGGTTTATGTGGAATTACTACTTTATAATCAAGGCATCCAGTCATTTATAAGCCACTCACATTACAGCTATTTGATTTAAAATGAACATGAGGTCCAATGTTAATTAGTCTGTTTGATCCCTGTGATCAAAATGGTTGACCATATATGAAATTAACATTGCACTTGATTACCATGTGTCCTTTTGCCTCAGATTTGACTAGGTATGGTGGAAATACAGGACAAATAATTATAATGATTGACTTTCGAAGTTTATGTTTTCGCTGAAATCCATTTGTGATCAGATGAACAACCAGATCACTGCAATGAATCTATCCATGCAATGGCTAATGACATGTGGTAGTGGTTTGGTGGAAAGGTGGGTGTGAGTGCAATTGCAGACAAAATGAGTGAAGCCAATAAAATTAGGTATCTACCCATTCAAATGTATTCTCCCAATTAGCATTGGCATAATAGATCTACTCACAAACCTCCCTACCCTTAAAGAAGGTGGGTTATGAACAGGGTCACTGAGAGCAGGAATTGCTTACCCGGCCATGTTGAAGGAGACGGGGCTAGTTGTTGCCCCCTTTACAGTGAGGCAATATTGCGCAGTGCACAGTATTTTATTTGCGGCTGAATTTGGTCACGACCCCCACAGTGGCGGATTTAGCGGGGGGCGATTAGGGCGAACGCCCCCCCTACATATACTGGCACCGGGATGGAGGCCGGGTCCCGGCGCGGTATTGGGAACGGGGTGGAGAGCGGTGCAGCGCGGCGGGGTACGAGGAGAGAGAGGAGCGTCCTGACGCGCGTACAGCGACCTTTGTTCTGACCACGCCCCCTCCTTCCTGTACGCGCGTCAGGACGCTCTCTCTCTGTCTTCGTCCTCCGCTGCTCTGCACCGCTCTGCACCCCGTTCCCAATACCGCGGCGGGACCCGGCCTCCATCGATGAGGTGGGAGTGTGTGTGAGTGTGTGTGTGTGTGTGTGTGTGTCTCCCATTTCTCTCCCCCCCCCCTCTTCTCCCTGCATTATTTGGCTGAATTTTGCCTCATTCTGTGTGCTATGTCATTTTTGCCTCATACAGTGTGCTATAATGTGATTTTTCCCTCATTCTGCGTGCTATCATGTGAATTTTGCCTCATTCTGCGTGCTATCATGTGAATTTTGCCTCATTCTGCGTGCTATCATGTGAATTTTGCCTCATTCTGCGTGCTATCATGTGAATTTTGCCTCATTCTGCATGCTATAATGTCAATTTCGTCTCATTCTGCGTGCTATAACGTCATTTTTGCCTCATACAGTGTGCTATAATGTGATTTTTCCCTCATTCTGCATGCTATCATGTGAATTTTGCCTCATTCTGCGTGCTATCATGTGAATTTTGCCTCATTCTGTGTGCTATCATGTGAATTTTGCCTCATTCTGCGTGCTATCATGTGAATTTTGCCTCATTCTGCGTGCTATCATGTGAATTTTGCCTCATTCTGCGTGCTATCATGTGAATTTTGCCTCATTCTGCATGCTATAATGTCAATTTCGTCTCATTCTGCGTGCTATAACGTCATTTTTGCCTCATACAGTGTGCTATAATGTGATTTTTCCCTCATTCTGCGTGCTATCATGTGAATTTTGCCTCATTCTGCGTGCTATCATGTGAATTTTGCCTCATTCTGTGTGCTATCATGTGAATTTTGCCTCATTCTGCGTGCTATCATGTGAATTTTGCCTCATTCTGCGTGCTATAATGTCAATTTCGTCTCATTCTGCGTGCTATAACGTCATTTTTGCCTCATACAGTGTGCTATAATATGATTTTTCCCTCATTCTGCGTGCTATCATGTGATTTTTCCCTCATTCTGCGTGCTATCATGTGAATTTTGCCTCATTCTGCGTGCTATCATGTCATTTTTGCCTCATACAGTGTGCTATAATGTGATTTTTCCCTCATTCTGCGTGCTATCATGTGAATTTTGCCTCATTCTGCGTGCTATAATGTCAATTTCGTCTCATTCTGCGTGCTATAACGTCATTTTTGCCTCATACAGTGTGCTATAATGTGAATTTTCCCTCATTCTGCGTGCTATCATGTGAATTTCGGCTCATTCAGTGTGCTACAATGTGATTTTCGGCTCATTCAGTGTGCTACAATGTAAATTTCGGCTCATTCAGTGTGCTATAATGTGAATTTCAGCTCATTCAGTGTGCTACAATGTAAATTTTGGCTCGTTCAGTGTGCTATGATGTGAATTTCGGCTCATTCAGTGTGCTATAATGTGAATTTCGGATCATACTGTGTGCTATAATGTGAATTTTAGCTCATTCTGTGTGCTATAATGTGAATTTCGGCTCATTCAGTGTGCTACAATGTGAATTTCGGCTCATTCAGTGTGCTATGATGTGAATTTCAGCTCATACAGTGTGCTATAATGTGAATGTCGGCTCATTCAGTGTGCTATAATGTGAATTTCGGCTCATTCTGTGTGCTGTAGAAACAGAATTTGTCGGCAGATAAGAACCACTTGGCCCAACTAGTCTGCCCCCTTTTTTTTTTTTACATTATTTTTATCTCTAACCTTATCTGATCCTTATTTCTTTGTAAGAATATCCTTATGTCTATCCCATGCATGTTTAAATTGCCCTACTGTCTTATCCTCTACCACCCCTGATGGAAGGAATGGCGATTCGCCAGTCTGTATCACCAGTGCGCAGGGTTCTCTCCACTAACTGGCAACATTTTATTAGTAATGGCAACAATAGGAAATTTTAGAAGCGAACGGGAAGGGCATTACTAAGTGGGAGGGGCTATGATTAGGGGGAGGAGTCATCATTCTTAAACCGCCCCCCCCTAAAAGTTAAGTCTAGATCCGCCACTGGACCCCCAGTACCCAGACCCTGCTCAGCTCTCAGTAACAACTGAAATAGATTATATTATAGAGGAAATAAAGTAAACCAAAATTCCAAACCTACAGGCATGAGCATCTGTATAGATACAGTATGGATTCTTAAATTACTCATTCTGACGATATTTTACACCTACTCTACATAGAAAGCAATCACAGATGTTGCAGTTAATTAAAGTAAATAAGAAAATAGCATAAGTGTCTAAAGCTGCATCAATTAATAAGATTGTACTATTTTAATATAATCACAGCTGTAGTGTAAGACAATACATTTATGACTGTCTTAATAATTTCCTTGATTGTTTCTATTTCCGAGGTAGAGGATCTGCCACAGCACTATAATGATCAATTACACGTGAATGCAAACAAATAATTATTGCCAGCTTCCTGCTTCTGCACATTTTTAGCTCTCAGATGTCTGGTATGGATTGCATTTATGAAGAAAAAAACTGCAGTAGAACTTCTGCCACGTCAAACGTAGAACAAGCAAATCTGATCCTTGTGTTGGCCAACTGCTTCTGTTTAGCAGAGCTCATATGGGGAAGCTTGTCATGGGAATACTCTAACAAGTGACAAACTTATGGCACACCTGGAAACTCTGGGGCTGATTGCAAGTCATTGGCAAATGTGTCCCATTGTGTGTATGGAAATAAATACTGTATTCAGGGGTGGCTGCATCTAAGTGCCCACACCTCCCCTATCCATCCACTTGTGGAAGTGCCTACACCTCCCCTATCCATCCACTTGTGGAAGTGCCTACACCTCCCCTATCCATCCACTTGTGGAAGTGCCTACACCTCCCCTATCCATCCACTTGTGGAAGTACCTACACCTCCCCTATCCATCCACTTGTGGAAGTGCCCACACCTCCCCTATCCATCCACTTGTGGAAGTGCCCACACCTCCCCTATCCATCCACTTGTGGAAGTGCCTACACCTCCCCTATCCATCCACTTGTGGAAGTGCCTACACCTCCCCTATCCATCCACTTGTGGAAGTGCCTACACCTCCCCTATCCATCCACTTGTGGAAGTGCCTACACCTCCCCTATCCATCCACTTGTGGAAGTGCCTACACCTCCCCTATCCATCCACTTGTGAAAGTGCCTACACCTCCCCTATCCATCCACTTGTGGAAGTGCCTACACCTCCCCTATCCATCCACTTGTGGAAGTGCCTACACCTACCCTATCCATCCACTTGTGGAAGTGCCCACACCTCCCCTATCCATCCACTTGTGGAAGTATCTGTACTTATTGTCAGTGCACATTCATACTAGAGATGAGCGGGTTCGGTTCCCTGAGAACCGAACTCCCCTGAACTTCACTACCTGAGCCCGGATCCAAGTCAGGCTCGGGTTTTCTCGTCTGACTCGGAAACCAGAACGAGGCAAAACGTCATCATCCCACTGTCAGATTCTCACGGGGTTTGGATTCCATATAAGGAGCCGCGCGTCACCGCCATTTTCACTCCGGGATTGGAGAGTGATCTGCTTTTATTAATCCTCTAAGATCGTATGTATCAAGATTATGAGATATAGGGGGTTATTCAGGTGACATCGCTAAGAAATGCGACCGCAATATCCCCTTTGGAAGCACCAGTGTGCATGCGCAGATCCTGTCCTGCACGTGTGCAGCCCGACCAATGTGATAGCATTGGCTGTGAGGGCCTCTACCCGATTGATAGGTAGAGGTGTTCATGAGGCGGCGGGGGCAGCCATGGACCTTAGCGGGGGCAGCGCAGAGAAAACGGGGCTGGGCTGCATTTTCGGGGTGGCTGCATGATGTCCACAGTTGCTGCGACCGCAATTAAATTGCAACCACAGTCGCTGGGTGACCTGGTCAGCATGCTGGGCAGCCTTGCCCTGCGATGGACAGCCCCCAGCATACAAAAAAAAAAGGATTGCAGATTCTGCAATCCAACCTGAATAACCCCCATATTCTGAGTTCAAGATTCAGAATACCAAATAACAGAATTATGTTGCAGAATCCAAGAGTTTCATGTTTATGCCCAAAATTTAAAAGAGCAATGCTTTTACTAGCTTTTTCTTGCTAGTAAAAGCATTGCCCTTTTAAGAGCAGGCATAAATCCCCAAACCTTTGGTGAACATCTAAGAAACTAGTACACAACTAACAGCAAACAAGTCTGTTGTTTGCTTTTATGTTAAAGTTTAAAGACAGAATGTGATTGGTTGATTTGGTTTATAGTGTATTTATCCATTCATAAATATTCATAAATGTTTTGCATGCAAACTTTGGGCAATGGACCTCAATGTTTTCTAACTTGTTAAGACTTGTCAATCTTACTCTGATTTCAGCAGCAAAATATGAAATATATGATTATTAACTAAAGTAAGGTTATTTAAAAATATTTTATTCCATATTGTTTGCAACAATGAAATCCCGTTAAATTATTTCTTTATTACATGCAGTTTATGTAACACTAAGAGATGAATGAGGACAAATGTCACATTGCATCACATTTATTAATTTGTGTTTAGTCCATTTCCTCCTATTTTGCTTTATAATGTTTGTCCATTCAGCTGCCATTTTTATTTGTATTGTTTAATATGCAGAATTACCCATAACCAGCACCTCATTAATGGTATAAAAAATCAATTTGTCTTGCAGAAAGAAAAACACTGAAATAACTAGAATGGATATAGACCCCTTCCAAATGTTACCTTTCAGATCATTCAAATATTTTCAGTTGTACTCGCTGCAATTTTTCGCAGTGCAGCTAACAGGCTACTACTGCGCATGCGTATGCACCGCAATGTGCAGGTGCGTCATACGGCTACAAAGCGGATCGTTGCTGGGCGATGGATTTAACAAAGAATCCAATTGCACAGTCGATCGCAAGGAGATTGACAGGAACAGGGCGTTTGTGGGTGTCAACTGACCGTTATCTTGGAGTGGTGCGGCGAACACAGGTGTGTCCAGGTGTTTGGAGGGCGTACGTCTGACATCAATTCCGGGACCTGCAACGCTGGATTCATCGCACAGGGTAAGTACGTCTTACCCTGGTCTTGTTCTACACAAAACTTTTTTTGCATAGCAGGGCTGCACAAGCGATCGCAGCCTTGCTATGAAAAAATACACTCCCCCATAGGCAGCGTCTAGTTGATCGCACAGGCTGCAAAAAGTTGCAGCGTGCGATCAACTCGGAATGACCCTCTGTGTATTATTTCCGTAATCCAGCATTTCCCATGCTATTTCCTTATATGTCCTCTTTCTGCCAATTGCACAAACTACTAACTGCACCGCTGCAGCAGATGCCCCTGGCATTCCTTTCCCTCTACAAATCAGTCTAAAAGTAGGACCGTGTGATGTCACAAAGTTTTACATGTAACTGCAAATGGATTGTAATATTGCTGAAGTTCAGTAAGAATATTTCTTAATCAACTGACGTTATAAATGTAGTCAGAGAAGTGCATTTAACAGACCAGCCTTATGTTACTATTTCAAATAGGGTTGAGGTTACCAAAAGGTAAATCAGGGATAGGCTAGAGAGGCCAAGTGGTTCTAATCTGCCATCAATTTCTGTGTTTCTATGTTTCTATATCTACTCCCCAATGTAAATAGAATATTTACACTCTAATGACAATCTAGATCTTGACACTCTATTTTAATAAACCAACTCTCTCTTCCTTATTCTCTCTCTCTCTATATTTATATTAGTTAAGGGATCTGGAATATGCCCGGTCACCACAGTCTGCCCCCACCCACCCTCCCTGTCGCATCTCTGAACGCTCCACTCTGTTTCTTCTGTCACCATCTTGCTCCCCTACATCCGCCACTACCATCTCTCTGCCCCCATATTTACCCGATCACCGCTAATATTCTGTGGTGCTTAATCTGTCCCATGCAGTGGAAGCCTATGGGATCTGCATACTGTTGCGTGCATAGGCGTTTCTATAATGTGTGCAGTGTGTGCGGTGCACACAGGCCCCTAGGCACACACTGCACCCATAGAGTATACTTACCTCTCTGGAGTCCCATGGCTGCGGCTCCGCAGTGCGGGCACAAATCACTTGGAAATGGCCGCTGCAGCCATTTCCAAGTGATTTGTTTGTGCATGTGCACTGGAGGTGTCCCTGGAAACAAGGCGTGGGCACCATGTTCCCGGAGACCTGCGCACGCGCCGTAGGCTCTGGCTTTAAGCCAGAGTCTACTAGCTGCTGGAGAGAAGGGGGCCCACGATGGAGGCTGCACTTAAAATGCCCCTGGTTGCGTGCACATGTTGGATACAGGACAGATCTTAGGAAATTATTGTATAGCTAGATGTGTGTGTAGAAAAAATCCAAGAATAACCACACAGGTGGTTGTACCCAGAAATACCAGCACACAGCTTAGATGCAAAAGAAGAAGTTTTACTTGTCCAGAAAAATCATGTAAAAAGGCAACAAGCATATAGCACACATGATGGTAGCAGCATGAATAGATCAATGAGTACTTATCATTCCGACAGCTGTTTCGACTATCTTCATCATGGGAATAGATAAAGTGACATGGTGCTGTACACTGCCATCCGCAGTGTCTGGTTCCAAAGTGACGTGATGTGTGTGTACATATATGTATGTGTGTACACATGTACATTCGTATGTGTATGTGTCCTGGATGACCAGGACACACACACTGAGAGGCCCCAAGCTTCTGACCACTTGTGAGTCTCTCTGACTTTTTGTTTGCCTGAGACTACCAATAAATCCTGGCAAATCTATCCGCAACAATTAATGAGCATCTTTTCCCAACTCCTCCAAAGTGAAAACGTTGTGCATAATAGCTCTTTGGGTTTCTTGTGAAGATTAGAAAAATGATTACTTTTGTCTGTGTGTGGCATATTGAGATGTAAAAGATTACATCAAACTTATTATTTGCAAAGCCAACTATTACAACAAGGCATTCAATTCCATCATTTAATCCTCCAAGTGGAATCTATTTTTCCTTTTAGTGAAAAGAATGGTCTGATGAATGCTATGTGTGCTATTACCCTGTTGACGTGAATGCTTTAGAATACTAACTGAAACATAGTCATTAACTGAAGGTAATTACAAGTTTGGAAAAGTTATTTTACTTGTTATAAGACTGCTTGTTAAATGGTATTGATGTTACATTTATGTAAATAAATGAACTTTCTACAATTAACTGCATATAAATTTGCTATTTAAGATAAATATCACTACAGTAAAAAAAAAAAAAATCCCAGCTCGCTCTTAAATATAAAGTACAAACTTTACTTTTTATCTTTGCTAATGTAACACAGAACTTAAAGGATTAGTAACAGTTTTAAGAGAAAACTTCAAGAGAAGAAGTTTTATTTCTCAGTATAGCTCTGAATCACTGAGATTCAATGTGGCTGAGCTGCAAAATTCAGGTCTGAAATGCAAATTTTCTCCATCTAGATTCATTCGTGCAGCAATCCTATTGGTCATCGTCACGTGCGTTATAGTGGCCAAAACGTAAACCAGGATTCTGCAATCTAGTTACAGTCAGAAAAACCTTTATGCTTTTACAAAATTTTACTACAGTACTTTAATGGGAAATTGTTTTGTGATACCAATGACATATATCTACGTCATTCCAGTACATTGACAAGTTTATGAGATGCACGCGGACCCCCACGTTTTTGTTTTGGTTCTAATTCATAATCGTATTTTGTTTTTGCCAAAACCACCCTCAAGTGTTTGGATTCGGTTTTTGGTTCGGTTTTGGATAACTTTAAAATTGATAAAAATTGATAAACATTGAGGAAAAATTGATAAGAACAGCTAAAATCATGTAATTTGGAGCTATTTACATGCAATCCAAATCCCGAGTCCAGATTTTAAATCTGAGATCCGAACTGACAGCAGACCTGAGCCGGGTCCTAGTTCCACTCGGAACCCCAAAATGATTCCGAACTGGTGCTCAATTCGACTTGGAACCCCTAAGTTTGGGCATGTCTGTATTTCAGGAAAACCAAACTGCACATCTCTAACAAATGTTGTCAGATCACAAAAGTAAAGTAAATCCACTGTCGTGACTATTGGACAATTTTCTTACAGATTCTGACACCAGCCCTGCTATCCCCTAAAAAATCATAAGAACCCTTTGTTTTGTGGTACTTTATAGAAAAGAAATGCTGCAAGTTCTTTAATCATGATGTAAATATTATATATCAATAGCTTTAAAGATTAAAAAGTGCAAAATGAATCATTTTAACATCTGCTACATCTTAAGCTGTTTAATGAATGGCTGTCATTGTGATGGGGGTCAGTAAGAGTCTACAAACTATTCTGGAAAGCTGCGACTGTTTTGTAACAAGCAGTAGAATCCAAGAGACTTATTGAAAGGTCGGAGGAATTATTTCAGTGCGATGCTGCCATCAGGACTGGAATATCAGAAGCCAACCTAGCAAGACTTGTAATATCTTCTTCGTGTCACTAGTCAGTTGTCTTAAAAATAGTCTTTGAATATGTGTCTGATGCTGACTGGTCGTGTCTCCACATCATCGGCAGTGTGTTGGCTCCCAAAATAGATGGTGTGACAGTCTCAGAATATTAGACGTTAATATGTGTAAAAGTCCACAGTATGTAAAAAAAAAGCATGCCCTATTTATATATATAATATACGGTAACGTTTGTCCATGTTCAGCAAAATATATGGTCATATTGATTATTCTGTACAAAGAACCTTTTTCCCTATGTTTGTGTGTATGTATATATTATAATCAGCTTGATAAACATACAACAAACATACAAAAATGCCTTATTGCTGAAAATAAAGCACAGTAAACAGTATGAACCTGAACACATCAATGAAATCACTTGTCACACAGTCAAACTTTACTGGTCCTTGGTTAAACTTGAGAATACTCTTTATTGTATGTATATAGTAATTCCACATTGGAGACAGGATACATCAATCCTAGGGCGTAACTAGACCTATGGGGCTCCATCGGTACTCCACTCCTTATTCTCTTGTGCGGCTTCACCTTTCATAGCAGTGTGCTGTCCCGGCCGGCTCTGTCTCTACTCACTGATGCTAGGCGGAGGTATGGCTGTGCTTAGCACAACCACTCCTCCCAGCAATACATCAGTGATGTGACACAGGACCCATGGGGATCAGAAGGTGACATCCCAGTTTCAGTGAGAGGTGTGTGTAATGGATGTTATAATGGTAAAGGGGTGGGGGACTTGTTGGGGTGTTTGTGTAATGAATATTATAACGTACTGAGAATACTGTAATGTGGCATAAACTGAACTGGGGCACTGTGATGTGGCATATTATGAACTAGGGGCACTGTGATGTGGCATAATCCTAACCGGGTACTGTAAAGTGACTTAATATGACCTGTACAGTAGGTCTCTTTAATGTGGCATAATATGAACTAGGAGCGCTGTGTGGTATAATGTGAACTAAAGTACTGCTATGGGGTATAAAATGAACTAGGGCACTTCTATGGGGCATAAAATGAACTAGGGCACTACTATAGGGCATAACATTAACCAGGGTACTATCAGAGGGCATACAATTAATTAGGGCACCAGTATGGGGCATAAAATGAACAAATATTACAGAGAAAAGTGCCTCTCTAGAAGCATTGGGGTGGGGGTCCCTTCAAAATGTTGCTTTGGGGCCCACAAAGCCTTGCTCCAGGTGGCTGTACAGACTGCAGTGTGCATGTCCGATGCATCCAAAGAAGAGCAAGGTGTTGTCCCAGGGAGAAATAGGTTTGCCCAACATCCATTGCTTCCTATTCTGTCAGCAACACATGTACAGAAAGCTAGCTATATTACTTTTATTTCCCATATCAAACGATAAAATGTTTGTTCTATTTAACAGAAATAAAAACGAAACAAATGCTATTTTCAGTTGTTTTCCTTCATATATCAAAACTCATTAGGCCAATGTGATGCTTGCGGTATATTTGTATTTCAGAAGCTACTGAGAGTGTATTATTGAACAACTAATGCATTTTTGAGCACTTTGTGATTCCTTACAAACAAAATTACGGTTGTCATGGAATTACTACATTTTTTTTAACATGTATAGATTATTGATAATATATGAATTTTAGAATGGCTCAGTAATGAGTTAACAGTGTGTTCAGGGTCAGACTGGTCCATGGGGGTACAGGGTAAATTCCCAGCAAGCCCCACTGCATCATGGCCCACCCCCTCCTCTAGGTATCAGGTTCCAGGCTGTGCACACAAATTATACATTATTATTCTATTAGAGGGCCAGTTATCTGGTGGATCACTGATGAACTTGGGTGCTTGGATAACTTCTGTGGAATTTACACCACAATTTGCCCTCCTGCCAATAAAAGTGGGCTGTCTGGGCACACCCTTATAGTAGACATGTGTTCTGTAGGTTGACTTGTTCTTCTGTAATGGTTGATCAAGAATCTGTAGTGGTTGGAGACACCCCCTCTCGTGGCTGGCCACACTCTTTAAGCATAGGCCCACTGCACTCCCCCAGTGAGCCCTTCATGTCCCAGTCCGAGGCTGAATATGTTCATAAATGCAGTTGCTTCTATCTATATAATGACAGTGGATAAGGGTAAATGCCTTTACTGAGTTTCACATAGTTATTTGTTAAGCTTGCCAAATAGAACTGCTATATTCTGCATCTCTCCTAGTACCATTACATGTCTATTCCTTGCAATTATTTCAGACTTATAGCAGATCTCCCCTTGGTGCTAGGTCTCAGCAATAGATGTCCATGGTTATATAACTTCTTACGAGTTACATGATTTTGTTCCGCTGCATTCGGTAATGGGAACAGTTACTTGGTTTTACTATTCATCTCAAATATTCCACTATATGACTATTAGGTTTGCTATCCCTTGGCTTTAAAATTTGAACGGGTCCCTATATGCACACGGCTGGAAAGAAACAACATTAGTTACACATTATCAGAACTAAACTAAATTAAGAAACAGCTCACTTCCTCTGTGCCATCAATATTTTACTCAGCCGTACCCTGAACACACAACAGAGAATTAATCATTAATGTGCTGTTGTGCGTCCATTATTTATAAATACCTAAAATAATCACAAGTGTGTGGGTATACCTTTTTAATGCTTGGTTATCACTGAAAGGTAAGAGAAAGAGAGGTATGGATTAATGCATTTGCTGTGATGCAAGGAATTTGTAGGTCATAATGAATTAGGAATTCACAGACAATACTAATCTGCCACGCCGATGATAGCACATGTGTGACTTTTATAAAAAGAAGAGCTTATGGAAATGGATTCATCCCATTAGCTGCACTCTGCAACACTGGACAGTACTATTGCTTCACCTTGGCTTAGATTCTGTGAAGGGTGCATATCTGTGTATAGTTTATATGGTTTCTTTTAGCTTTTGCATGTTTCCTTCCATAGTCCAAATATATACCTATAGTTTAGTTGGCTCTGTAGTGTGTGTTTGGGTGTTTGTGATTGGGAAATGACATTATAGGGGTATATTCAATTGCTGTTGAAACTGCCGGCTTGTCAGAAAGATGGCAGTTCCCAACTGATTTAGGCCAGAAGGGGTTCCGACCTATTCAATAGGGGCTGTTTTTTCTGGCAAATCAGGAATTCCAGATTTGTCAGAAAATACGTGGATCGGTGGAATAGCTGCGAATCCACGTGCTTTTGTCGGAAATGCTGTAAAATCCGACAGGTTTTGGCCCCGTTTCCGACAATCTCAATCCGACTTTAAAAAAGGTCGGATTGAGGAGATGAAATGGGGGCGACGATGTAGAAGCGCAGCTGAATGTGGCTGCCCTTGGTCACCTGCAGCTCCGCTCTCTCTTGACAGCCGGGTCTCCTGGTCGCTGCTTACCAGCTTGAACCCAGAATGAGGGCAGCTGCTCCGTGCTCGGGGAGGGAGAGCTGACTTGGGTGACGCACGGCACCGGAGTGAGCAGCAGCAGCAGTTCGGTGAGGAAGAGGATGCCCAGCCGGCAGTGGGTTGTGTGGCAGCACGGACGGGACTCCGGGAACGGCCAAATCCGACAGACGGATTTGGCCGCTCATTTAATAGTGCATTGTTGGATCCTTTCCGACAATGTCTGTCGGAAAGGATCCGACTTGAATTGAATATACCTCATAAGCTGCAATGGGCAGAGATTGTCTCAATATAATTAACTGTGAAGTGTATGGAATATGTTTGTGCTCTAAAGGTTAGTAATAATAACATTAATAATTCCCTTAATGCCCTGAGGACCATTTATGAACTAGTCCATGGATAACTAAAGAAAGATTCAGTAAACCATAACAAATTACATATGTCCTAACTGTCCCGGTCTGAGGGGAGTTCTAGCCCACAGTTGCAATTATCCAGGCTTTGGTGCTGATTCAGGTTAGATTGCAAATCACGATCCAACCAGAATTTTTACGATCACCCCACCAGTATGACCCCACCCCCTTCCTGTGCAAACACTCTGTTTTCAATTTTAACTGATTAATGTTTACAAGTATGAAATAATCATGTGTTTACTTTCACTAGAATAATCACAAAATCTGAGAATTCATAGGTTGCTATTCATTAAAAGACCCTTTTTTTAACCAATATTTGGAAATGTTTCCATTGAGCTCAAAAAGTCCATCAGATAATCTTGGACAGTGACAATGCTGTAAAAAAAAAGCCAGATTGTGTCTTATGTACCTACTGGCATTTCTTGTCCCAGGAGAAATGCAGTATGGGCAGATGTTTGGTTACAGGCTGGTGTGATCTACATCATTGGGGGTCATTCTGACCCGATCACACGCTGCAGTTTATCGCAGTGGTGCGATAGGGTCAGAACTGCGCATGTGCCGGCGCATGCCAGACTGCCGAAGGCCGTCGGGCCGCTACGATCGCCTCTGCCTGATTGACAGGCAGAGGCGGTCGCCGGGGCGGTGGGGCGGGACGGCGGCATTTGTCTGCCGTTTCGTGGGCGCGGTCTGGCCAATGCAGGCATGGCCGGACCGAATGGGGGGCGGGTCGCAGCGGCTGCGTGACATCACGCATCACGTGACATCGGGAGCGATGAGTAGCTCCCGCCCAGCACGCTAAAGCTGCGCTGGTTGGGAGCTACTCTTGAAGTGCAAAGGCATCACCGCCTTTGCACTTCTGTGGGGTGGGGGGGCACTGACATGCGGGGCGGGATAGCCCTGTGCTGGGCGTCCCCCACGAATGTCAGTGTGAATGATCGTAGCTGGCTGCTGCTAAACTACAGATTACTGTTAAAATTAATATCCCATACTACAACTAACCATGACTTTAAGGGGTAAATTTACTAAGAAGGGAGTTCTATTTAAGATGGGAAGTTGCCCATAGCAACCAATCAGATTCCAGGTATTATCTTCTAGAAGGTGCTAGATAAATGAGAAGTAGAATCTGATTGGTTTCTATGGGCAACATCCCATCTTAAATAGAACTACCATTTGTCATACAGCCGCCGCGGCCCCCGTACTTGCCTCTCCGGGGGTGCTGGATCTCCGGGCGGCTGTCTTCACTGGCGGTCTCCGGCTCCCGGCGCTCCGTCCATCGCTCATAGTGTGGACGTCGCGGGTGTGGGTGACGTCATCAAGCGCTCACCAATCAGACGCTGGCGGGAAGTTCAAATTCAGACGCCGGGCAGAGCTCCGGCGCCTGAGTATCATCTATTCTGCCTACAGAAGTTGTGATCTCCAGTGCTCCCGCATTCCTGTGGTTTCCAGCCCTCCTAGACGGACTCCAAGCACCTCAGTGCCTCCAAGCGCCTCAGCACCTCCAAGCACCTCAGCGCCTCCAAGCGCCTCAGCGCCTCCAAGCACCTTAGTGTCTCCAAGCGCCTCAGCGCCTCCAAGCACCTCAGTGCCTCCAAGCGCCTCAGCGCCTCCAAGCACTTCAGCGTCTCCCCGCACCTCAGTGCCTCCAAGCACTTCAGCGCCTACAAGCACCTCAGTGTCTCCAAGCCCCCAGTGCACTTTAGCGCAGTTTGTGCCTCCAGCACCTGGTATTCTTCATTGATTCATCAGCAACTTTCAAGTTCTGTCTTTCAGGAGACCTTCAGCGTCCACGCGTGCCTCCTGTCTGCCGACCTAATCCTGCTTGAGGAAAACTTACATTCGGCCATCTCTGCAGCGGCCCAGTTGCGGTTCCTCTTCCCGGTCACCGGAAGAAACCCCGAGTCCACAACACTCCCAAACCAGGTCAGTGATATTATACTCAAGCCTTATGGACCCGGGGGATCGGAACACGGACTCAAGTGCCATCCAGAATTTGGCTTCCCGCGTGCAAAGTCAGGAAGCAGCACAGGGCCAAGTGATGCACTATCTCCAGGAGTTGTCCGGTCGTTTGGATCAGATTCAAGCATCCTTAGCTTCTGTAATTCCGGCCCCAGTTCCCGTAGCCGCACCAGTTGCCGCTCCCAGCAATGTTCAACCATCGGCTGGTATCAGTCCGCATCTTCAACTCCCTACTCCTTCCCGTTATAATGGGAATCCTAAAAATTGTCGAGGTTTCGTAAACCAATGCAAAGTTCATTTTGAGTTACTCGCACATAATTTTCCCACAGACCGGTCCAAGGTGGCATATATTATTTCTTTGCTTGAGGGATCTGCATTGGATTGGGTGTCTCCACTATGGGAACGATCTGATTCATTGGTTTCCAATTATACTGAATTCATTACGTCTTTCCGAAGAATTTTCGACGAGCCCGGCAGGATGACCATGGCCTCATCCGACTTGCTACTCATCCGTCAGGGCTCCCGATCCGTGGGCCAGTACGTGGTTCATTTTCAGACCATTGCTTCTGAACTTCACTGGAATAATGATGCCCTGAGAGCAGCTTTCTGGAACGGTCTCTCTGATCGCCTGAAGGACGAGTTAGTCACTAGGGAACTCCCGGATTCGTTAGAGGAACTGACTTCTCTCTGCATCAAGGTGGATCTCCGGAAGCATGAATGTGGAGGTGAACGTAGTCGATCGGAGTGTTCCAGGTTCCGGCTTCCTTCCTCTAGGCAAGCAGTGGTACCAAGTCCGGACGAACCCATGCAGATTAACCGGTCCCGATTGTCTCCGGAAGAACGACAGCGTCGTCATGAGGGCAAGCTCTGTCTGTACTGCGGGGCCGCAGATCACTTTATCAAATCCTGCAAGTCCCGTCCGGGAAACGGGCAAGCCTAGCTTGTTTCGGAGGAGTCAAGTTGGGGGTCACGACTAAATCTTCTCCGACTTTGGATTGTTTGCTTCCTGTGTCCTTAATCACCAAGTCAGTCTCCAAATCTTGTGAGGCCCTGTTGGATTCCGGAGCTGCGGGGAACTTCGTTTCTTCTTCCTGTGTCCAAAGCATGGATTTAAAGGTACGGCCTATCGAGCGGCCTATTTCGTTGACGGCTATCAATGGTACTAGAATATCCAAGGGTCTCATAACGTGGCGCACGGAGCCAGTTAAGCTGCAGGTCGGAGCTCTACATCAAGAATATCTGGAATTCTTGGTGATTCCGGAAATGCATCATGATCTGGTCCTCGGAATGCCTTGGCTCAAAGTTCATAATTGATTGGAAGTCTTCTCAAATTTTGTCTTGGAGTTCTTTTTGTAACGCTAACTGTCTCACTCCCGTCTGTCCGCTCCGTGTCTCTTCTAAGTCGAATGAAGAGCATATTCCGGAGGCATATCAAGAGTTCAAGGATGTGTTTTCGGAACAGGCGGCTGACCAGTTACCACCCCATAGGCCTTGGGACTGCCCCATTGACCTTATTCCAGGGTAGATGCCGCCCCGTGGCCGCACATATCCTCTGTCACTTCCTGAGACCCAAGCTATGTCGGACTATATTAAGTCCAATCTGCTCAAAGGATTCATTCGCCCCTCTATCTCCCCGGCTGGAGCGGGCTTCTTTTTCGTGAAGAAGAAGGACGGGGGGTTGAGACCATGTATCGACTACCGCGGCTTAGGAGTCGTGGCTTGCAGGGGGATCACAGCTCCGCCGCCTCTCTGGACAGGTCGTCAGGGGTGGTGTTCCATCCATTCACTGTAGTGTGCTGTAAGGTCGCCAGCATCCTCCGCTTTCTCTGCAGCGGGAGCCGCCGATCTGCCCGCCAGTGGCTCCGATGGGCTTAGCCAGGAGGTGGGCTGCATGGCCGGACAACGGGGGCCGTGTGGGAGATCACCGGGAGCAGGGTCGGCTGGGGGCTAGGATGGCCAGGATGGAGCAGCCACTGCGAGCATCCTGGCTGTCGCGCCCTGCAGGTGCCGTGTCTCGGCCAGGGCCTGCCACGCCACCCGTGGGAATCATCCTGTCGCCACCGACCCTTCGAGCACCTCGCCAGGAGAGCCGATCAGCCTGCCCGCCGCAGCTCATCGCACCCATTGGTTTATATATATTTATATTATGATATATATATATATATATATATATAAATATATATATGCAATACATATTATTACATGAAGTTTAGTTCAGTGATGTTTGACATGTCTTGTGTAAAATTGAATCAAATCTGTATCAGTGTGTAAATGTTATTAGAATTCTAAGTAGTAAATGGGATATATCACCAAAGTCAAAAAACAACTAATTATTTTAAGCAATGTAATACACTTAGTACTTAGATGTTTTTAAATCTTGTTTTTTTTTATGATATTCACTTCTTTCAGCTGCCTCTTGTCATACTTGTGCCATATACTGTATATTCCACCTCTTTTTTTCCTAGAGCCGCATAAGCAAACAAGAGGTGATCCCCACCATGGATGATTTAGCAGAATGATGAGTTATGCTGTGTGTGTACCATGTGATGTCACCGCTCTGAAGTGCAGACTGTGCAGCGAGTTCTGTTACAGTAAGGATGCTGGCTAGCTTCCTGCATAAATACTGTATCCCTTAGTGAATTATTGATATCTACATTTTTCACAATTATTAAGATAACAAATACAGGTTGAGTATCCCATATCCAAATATTCCGAAATACGGAATTTCTTGAGTGAGAGTGAGATAGTGAAACCTTTGTTTTCTGATGGCTCAGTGTACACAAACTTTGTTTAATACACAAAGTTATTAAAAATATTGTATTATAAGACCTTCAGGCTGTGTGTATAAGGTGTATATGAAACATAAATGAATTGTGTGAATGTACACACACTTTTTTTAACGCAAAAAATTATTAAAAATGTTGGCTAAAATTACCTTCAGGCTGTGTGTATAAGGCGTATATGAAACATAAATGCATTCTGTGCTTAGACTTAGGTCCCATCACCATGATATCTCATTATGGTATGCAATTATTCCAAAATACGGAAAAATCCGATATCCAAAATACTTCTGGTCCCAAGCATTTTGGACAAGGGATACTCAACCTGTAGTAATTTAATTAGAGGATTTGAGTTATGATGCACACGCTATTAATGTAACACATAGGGGGCATTCATAAACGATGACCCATCAGTTTCTGGGGGTTTGTTTTTGTATAGCAGCTTAGATACATATGATTGGTTACTATGAGTTACAGAAGTTTTTCACATACACCAGCTATAATAAATGTTCCATATGGTATTCACATACTAGAACAAAGGGTATAGAATATAGGGTAATGGGAGTTAATTGTGTGTAGCATGCAATGGTGCAAGTAGAAAAAATGTCTTACAGGTACTCTGTGCGAACACCAAAGGTGCGCAAGCCAAAAAATGGGAGTTACCAAATGCCACGTGGGGTGTGGCCAATGAAAATGGAGGCCAGATACACATATGACCCCAATAGTGCCAGATACACATTGCCCCACAGTGCCAGATATACATTGTCCCACAGTACCAGGTATACATTGCCCCCACAGTGCCAGATACACAAATGCCCCCACAGTGCCAGATACAAAAATGCCCCTACAGTGCCAGATACACAAATGCCCCCACTGTGCCAGATACACAAATTCCCCCACTGTGCCAGATACACAAATTCCCCCACTGTGCCAGATACACAAATGCCCCCACTGTGCCAGATACACAAATGCTCCCACTGTGCCAGATACACATTGACCCACTGTGCCAGATACACATTGCCCCACTGTGCCAGATATACATTGCCCCCACATTGCCAGATATACATTGCCCCACTGTGCCAGATATACAATGCCTCACAGTGCCAGATATACATTGCCCCCACAGTGACAGATATACATTGCCCCCCTATGCCAGATATACAATTCCCACACAGTGCCAGATATACATTGCCCCACAGTGCCAGATATACATTGCCTCCAGATATAAATTGCCCCCACAGTGCCAGATATATATTGCCCCCACAGTGCCAGATATACACTGCCCCCACAGTGCCAGATATACACTGCCCCCACAGTGTCAGATATACATTACCCCCACAGTGCCAGATATATATTGCTCCCACAGTACCAGATATACAATGCCCCCACAGTGCCAGAAATACAATGCCCCCACAATGCCAGATATACATTGCCCCACAGTGCCAGATATACATTGCCCCACAGTGCCAGATATACATTGCCCCCACAGTGCCAGATATACAATGCCCCCACAATGCCAGATATACATTGCCCCACAGTGCCAGATATACATTGCCCCACAATGCCAGATATACATTGCCCCACAGTGCCAGATATACATTGCCCCACAATGCCAGATATACATTGCCCCCACAGTGCCAGATATACATTGCCCCACAGTGCCAGATATACATTGCCCCCACAGTTCCAGATATACATTGGCCCCACAGTGCCAGATATACATTGACCCCATAGTGCCAGATATACATTGCCCCCACAGTGCCAGGTATACATTGCCCCACTGTCCCAGATATACAATGCCTCACAGTGCCAGATATACATTGCCCCCACAGTGCCAGATATACATTGCCCCCCTATGCCAGATATACAATTCCCACACAGTGCCAGATATACATTGCCCCCACAGTGCCAGATATACATTGCCCCACCCTGCCAGATATACAATGCCTCACAGTGCCAGATATACATTGCCCCCCTATGCCAGATATACAATTCCCACACAGTGCCAGATATACATTGCCCCACAGTGCCAGATATACATTGCCTCCAGATATAAATTGCCCCAACAGTGCCAGATATACATTGCCCCCACAGTGCCAGATATACACTGCCCCCACAGTGCCAGATATACACTGCCCCCACAGTACCAGATATACAATGCCCCCACAGTGCCAGATATACAATGCCCCCACAATGCCAGATATACATTGCCCCACAGTGCCAGATATACATTGCCCCACAGTGCCAGATATACATTGCCCCCACAGTTCCAGATATACATTGGCCCCACAGTGCCAGATATACATTGACCCCACAGTGGCAGATATACAATGCCCCCACAGTGCCAGATATACATTGCCCCACAGTGCCAGATATACATTGCGCCCACAGTGCCAGATATACAATGCCCCCACTGTGCCAGATATACAATGCTCCCACTGTGCCAGTTATACATTGCTCCCACTGTGCCAGTTATACATTGCCCCCACAGTGCCAGATATACAATGCCCCCACAGTGCCAGATATACATTGCCCCCCTGTGCCAGATATACATCGTCCCCCTGTGCCAGATATACAATGCCCCCACAGTGCCAGATATATATTGCCCCCACAGTGGCAGATATACATTGCCCCCACAGTGGCATATGTACATTGCCCCCACAGTGCCAGATATACAATGCCCCCCTGTGCCAGATATACAATGCCCCCACAGTGCCAGATATACAATGCCCCCACTGTGCCAGATATACATTGCCCCCCCCCCTCCCCCCACTGGCTCGGTTGCTGTTATGTGAAGGGAGGAGAGCACAGCTCCTCTCCTGCCCCTCAATGCTCCAGAAATCCAGTGAGGTCTCCGGCGGAGGGTATCTCAAATGAGGCGCCGGTTCGTTAGCCAATCAGAGTTCGCGGACCGGCAGCCAATCAGGAGCTCTGATTGGCTAGCAAACCGGTGCCTTATTCAGATTGACCCCGCCGCTGCCGCCGCTGGAGACTTCTACCGGGCATCACAGAGAATTGAGGGGCAGGAGAGGCACTGCGCTGTGCTCTTTTCCCCTCACACAGAACGAAGCCAGCGGGATGTAGTATGGTGGACGGCCCGGCGGTACGGTGTACCGGCTGGGATTTTCTTACCAGTACGCCGTACGGCCCCACTTGCAGCACTGGCAGCATGGTCTTTAACTGCTCAGTAAATGCACCATGCACAGTACATGTAACAGATGTGCAGTTGCTGTGTTTAACACTGGCTTTCTTTTTGTTGCTTTATTTTCCTGTAATCAGTGGCAGATTTTACCTAAGCCTTTGTGCAACATACTACACAACTCATACTATTTGTGAGAACTGAAACTCTACTAAGTGACCAGTTGATGAAACGGAATGTAATTTGTAAATTTTTGTTTATTTGTAACGTGCCCACCGATAGGACAGTTTTTATGCAGTCGGGTGCTGAGGGGGCGATAGGTCAAAACTATGCCTAGAGTGCCCAGAAACCTGTCATCAGCCCTGCGTGCCCTGGCATCTGTTGATAGTGAAGAACCATTGTTTTTTTGGGGGGGTTATAATCATTGATGGTCGATGGCCATCCCAATTCCCCGGCCTGACAGGTGAGGACCCACTGCTGCCTATTATTGTTCTTGTGCAAGTCATCATGATACTGGGATGACAAAAAAAATGTAAAGTAATTGTGGGAGATACAAGATGTGCAAAAAAGAAAAGGTAGACGAGATCAAGTAGGGCAGAGATACTTAGAGTAAAAGAGGAGACAGACACTCCCCAACTCTCTAGTCTTCCACACATGCAAATACTGAGCCCCAGTAGACACGCCCTATGGATGGAATTATACATGCCCTTTTGGTGGAGCAGGAGACACATCCTCAATGGCGTGCAGCAGTATCATTGATCCGCAATCAACTAGCTGAATTTTATTTTTTTTAAGTACGCAAGTATGTTATGTGTTTAGTATAAAGTTGTACTTATCTTCAGGTATGTCCTGCTGAAAAAAAACGGTAGAAGAGTATTTAATCATGTATGTAAAGAGGGCCGATTTATCATATCCCACATTTTAAATGGGGATGAGATATGGTAATATTGCCTTATTTTGCACCTAACTCTGCTGGGACACAAGCTAACACTATGCTTCTGTCTTGGTGTCAACACATGTACTGCACATGTGTAGCCATTGGGTTGTGCATGTATTATTGGGGGTAGACAGAAAGAGATCTGCAGAGTCCCTCTCTATTGAAGTCAGCAATACAGTAGCCCATAGGATACCATGGGCTAACGCTATCTTCAGATAGCATGGGCTAAACTCTAGAATGCCACATCACTTATGCGGATGCTTTTGTAGTCGATAAAGGATGGACTGTGCCAGATATCAGAGATATCTGCTAAAGTGCCTCCTTGTTCAATCCTGGGGAACTTTAATATTTATGGTTTCTACCCCGAAAAAGGGTGTTTTCGGGGAATATGGCGTAAATATTCTTTCAGAATTATGCTCTTGAATTAGGCCCTCTGCCTAAAATGCAGAGAATAATAAGCTCACCCTTCTCTTTAGCAAACATACATAAATGTCCCATTTTTATGAGATAATTTATATTTGTTAATATCTACTTTGTCTTTTCATGCTGGATTAACTTGTATGTTTAACGTCCCTTTAGATGACAAAGAAATGGTGCAGAAATATGATCAATAATCCCATTAAATCATATCAATTGTGAATGTGGTAGCTTGACAGACAGAGATACTGTATCTGTAAATGCTCTTTTCATCGCTGTCTTACAAGGTCTCCCAGTGTGAGAGCAGTTACCGCTGAAGAGATCAGATCAGCTGTGGATGGTCAGCGCAGCACCTGTCCCTTCAGAGCTGCCATTTCTAAGAAATAAAATATGATTTTTGTCACAGCTGTCAAGAAGTTAATTCATTTAATTTTGTTTCTTTATAGACACCCAGGCATGAAAACATAAAAAGCATTTCTCCAACAAGTACTGGATGCAGCCAAACTTTCCTAAACCTGACCTTTTACTTGGCTCATTTGACTTCCAAAGCATTCGGATCATGCACTGAGCTTTGCCAATGCTTCAATGAATAGACACACTCCAATATTTTAATGCTTATGCTCAGGCTTTGATTGGCACTTCTGCCTGGTTCCTTATCGCTTTCGCCCTCATCTTTTATGTATTTTGCTCACGTCATATAGCAGTATAGATAAAACAAAATGACACCACAAAAAAAAGAGATAAGTATATAAAAGGGGTGTCTAGTCTTCTATAAAGAAAAAGCAGAATAAAAAACTTTCAGATCTGAAAGACTCTCAAGTAGATGGAGTCTTTAAAATGATCTATGAAAACACAAAAGCCGTAGAAGCGACTAGTAAACCAAATAAAATCCAGGCAGCAGCGAATGATGAAAAGCTGGGGGGGCACAAAGGACGTTAGGCAAGATGGATGTTTGTTTTATCTTTTAAGTGTATAAAAATTAAAATAATATGCCGATACAGCACAATTGTTACAAGTATAATAGCTAAGCTGCGCATAATCAAATGGATTTTCAAGACGAACCATAAACTGTTATCACCCCACAAAGGTTAAGAAATCTTGCATAATGTCTGAGAGTAAACACTAAAAATGTCTGATGAACGCAGCAGATGGAAGAGTTTTTTTGATGCCGTTTATAGAGACTGGGGATAAAAAATGCACTTACTTTGTCAGCCAGTCATTTTGGTTATAAAGACTTCTGATGGATTACTCAGTGGGATTACGGTTAATAATAAAAATAAATAATGATGACAAATTGTAATATTACATCACTTTCTTTAATTCAGAACCAAATTTTGAAGGACCAACAGTTAACACAGTTTGTAATACATCATACATTTAATAAAAGTTTGTCTACTGCCTATGTAGAGTCGAGGTGATATATGGGTGTTTAGAGTAAACACTGAAAATGAAACCTCTTAATTCAGTGTGAACTAGTGATTTCACTGTCACTGAAACACAGATACTGTCAGGTGTAAGCACAGCTAGTGAATTTATCATTGCTTTTTTATCAATCATAGTTTAGCATACAAGATGCATACCTCAGCTCTGTATGATCAATAGTTAATCATATAGAGCTTATGTATTACGCAGTGCATTACAGAGAATATTCAATCATTCACATCAGTTCCAGAGGAATTTACAATCTATCACATGGGCATACACTAATTACACTCAATTAAAATGTATCACTTGCTTGTAGAGTGTCTCTGTACATTGATGCAGGAATGAGATCAGGATAGCAATATAAGCGATAATAGCGGGATGCCCCAGCAACAGGAGTTAATGCAATGTGTGGTGTGCTGTTTGTTGAGAGGCCATCTGAATTGGTCCCTGATTCAGATTATCTGTAATTTGATGCACTGTTGCCCATATATAGGCTATAACAAGTCTGCTCACTCTCTGTCCCGCTCCAGCATCCAGTAGTCATTTATGACCACAGCTCTGCTCTCAGACCCAGTTTTTTTTTGTTTGCTGGTCCACTCTGTGTACACTTTTAACAACTGGTGCCCTCCAAATATTCACCAGTGCAGCCGTTCTGCTAATACCATACCTCCCAACATTCTTATGGATGAAACCGGGACCCCTGGTTGCATGCGTCCGAAAGGAGACATGTCTTTGCGGGAAAGCTGCAATTGTGAGCCACGCCTCCTGTTTTTGTCACTGAGGAGGCATGCCCAGTGCTCTGTGAGCTGCTGGCATGACCCCAGTCCCTCTGCCTCCTGTATATAAATGCTATGCATATGCCCACATCATCTATTCACCGCTGCCATGCTAGGCAGAGCAGTGACTGACAGGAGCCTCCCAATCTGCCCCCCCCCCCCCCCACCACCACCACCACAGGACACTGCAGCCCATGGGTGGGACAGCAGGACAGTGCCCAAAAAAAGGGAGGCATGTAATACTCACACTGCTGAGAGCGTGAGCAATCATTCCGTGTTCAAAATCCCTAATTTGCACCATTATTTCATAGGAGAGTCTTCTTTAGTCTCTACATACTTTCTGTTCTTATAGAGATTCATTCAGACATCATATGTCAGCATTATCTGTGGAACAGCCTGATGGTCATAGTCATTTGACCACTCTGTGTACATGGCCCATTATATGCTCTCGTTCTTCAAGATTCTTTAATATAATAATTTCTCTGGTGCTTAATGTGAGTTCCTTATATGCATACTATTTTTCTGTGATATATAATTGCTATTTAAGCTTCAGCAGAAGAAAGATACAATATGTTGTGCTTAGTGTTTGCTGAGATTCTGCCCATCAGCGAATATAAATCTCCGATCAGTGGATGACCCTTGTAAGTCATATTCCACACATACAGTGTAACATAATAACTTAACATACTTCTAAACCATTGATTGATATATCAACCAGGAAGCACTGTGTACAGTATAACTTAGGTAATTCATTTAAAAATGAACAACTCTGAAAACAAATAGTAGCTTGTTTTCTGGTTGAATCCTAAACCCATCCTCCCAAACACTTCCTGACCTCATTATATTGCGTTCAAAGTTCCTGTAATGACAGAGAAACTCTTGGCAGGTCAACACCAAGCTGGCTTGTGAAGAAAAAACATTGAAAGGTCACTGCTGTAGCTATACCCACTATTGGCTCCTGAGCATGCTCTATGTAATCCTCCAGTCAAGTACTCAGTTATTGGCAATGCTACTAAGTAATATGAAGCTATTGGAAAGAGGTAGGGAAACTCAGTAGGAGCAATTAGCTGTCTCCTGTAATACTGTAGTATGATGTGCTGGAAAATATTTGTTGGCACATCTAACTGTGCTATTTCATGTACATATATATTTAGATTCTGGTTTTCATTTTGTACTATCAAAATATATTTTTGCACTTAGACGCTTGGATGAGTTCTACACAAGGTACCACATAGCAACATTAATTCCTACTTAAACAAAATAAATCTTATTTTCAGGGACTTTAATTTAATATAACAGGTGATTTGTATTATATGATTGCCATTGCAGAAACATGCACACTTAACACAGCAGATATGGCCCTGTTACGTACACCAAAAATGCGTGTAACTCCTGCACCATCTGTACGGGGGTGGAGGTGGTGATGGTGGGGGTGGTTTGCAGGTACTAAGAGTTAAGTGACAGACGAAGAGCTATCAACAGTATGCAGCCACTCAATGGCTCAGCAAAACCTTGTAGGACCCCTGGCAGACAATGCAGTTTGCCTGGCCCGTGTGATCTGTTCTTATCTCGGCATTTGCTGCATCTGCTAGTGTGTGTGAGCTGTGGAATGTTTTATTAGTAATCTTTAGTTACACACACAAAAAGGAAAATACAAAAAAGTTTTAAAATTCATTTTTACCAAGGGATGATCATTAAAGAAATAATTTACAAAAGGTCAAATTGCATTTGGAATTTATTGCATAGGCATCACATTTATCATTCCAAAGTCATGTGTTTTCTTCACTCCACCAATTAATGTACAGGAGAAAAAAGTCACATATAGTGAAATACAGTTTCACCAGTTCTAAATGTATTTTGGTTAGTGCAAGAGTCCTGGACACTCCAATCACTTCCAGTTCCACTGACCCTCCTGATGCCGTATGGGTGTTCTGCGGTACGCAGAGCACTCATACGGCAGCAGGAGGATCAGTGGAACTGGAGCGTTCGGGACTCTTGCACTAACCAAAATGCATTTAGAACTGGTGACACAGTTCTAAACAAGCTGGTAATGACCTCTTGCATAGCCATAGGGAGCTGCTGTCTTTTGTGTGGACACTGCTTACAATAT
Source organism: Pseudophryne corroboree (assembly GCF_028390025.1). Lineage (NCBI taxonomy): Eukaryota > Metazoa > Chordata > Amphibia > Anura > Myobatrachidae > Pseudophryne > Pseudophryne corroboree. Next base: position 275,469,701 of record NC_086449.1, read on the forward strand.
TTTAACATAATTCGTTTATGTCATTGTACATGTGGTTTTAAGTTTATTAAACTGTACTTCACTATATGTGACTTTTTTTTTTTTTGAGAAAAAGTTTTTATTGAGTTTTAACTTTTAACAAGATATTCGTAAAGTATGAATAACAGGTATCACACAATGGCACATATAGCAGTCAACAGTTAAATAGCAGTAACAGAATATCTACCTAGATATGATAGCGAGGGTGCGGTAAGCCAAACAGATAGGTATGCCTATGTATGGAGAACCACAAAGATGTGGTATTGCGCATCAGGTATGAACCGTAGCTAAGGGTGAAGGAATATCTCTTAGTGAAACAATACAGATTATAAGAGAGGAGCATGAAGTAAACATAGCGATAGAAAAGAGAGCGAAAAAGGGGGGGAAAGAACTGGAGGGGAGGGGGAGATGGTCGGTCGGTCCCAACCGCCGGAGCATCGCGTCAGGTTAACAGTAATTGGATAAGATATTATGATGAATTATATTATCTTATATGGTAGCTAACGGAGGTTCAGCACCAAAATATGTCGTCCAGGGTGACAACGTGGCAGTAAAGTTGTCTGGGGTGTCACGGAGTACCGCAGTAATACGTTCTAGTCTATAGGTTTGCCATATAGCATTTATGGTAGCAGGGATTGTGGGGGGTGACATAGATTTCCAGTTAGCCGCAACTTGGCATTTGGCCGTATTTAGAATATGCTTAGTTAGCTTCTGTTGTTGGCGAGGAGTGTGAGGTATTGGGCGAGAGATCAGGGAATAGAATGGTGACATCGGGACCGTTAGGCCAAGGACGTTAAAAATAAGTTTATGGACCCTAGTCCAATATCCCTTAATCTGCGGGCAATTCCACCAAATGTGCAGCAGGGTTCCGCGTTGACCACATTGACGCCAACATCCATCCGAGCAGGAAGGATAGATTGAATGGAGACGCGAGGGCACCAGGTACCAACGATAGTATAATTTGTAGGCATTTCTTTCATTCGAACTGATATGGAACTCGTAGAGATTTCCTGCCTGATCTCAGACCAATCATCTGGCGTCAGGGTTTCACCCACCTCCCGTTCCCAAGCCGTCTCGTGACTTTTTCAGGGGCGAATTGTGAGCCAACAAGATTTGATATATAGCTGAGAGCAAGCCTTTAGTTGATCGACAAGTGCAACACAGGGATTCAAAGCTCGATTTACCTCCCATGGGTGGTGATCTAGGGGTAGAGGTAAAAAAGTGTCGTATCTGTAAGAATTGATAAAAGGTTGAGCGCGGGAGGGAGAAACGGGATTGCAAGTCAGCAAATGTGGGGAACGTATATAGTGGAGCGATGTCCAGAAGGAAGAGTGTATTATGGCTAGTCCATGAATCAAAAGCCAGATGGTTCTCCCCCGGCGGGAAATCAGGATTGTTCCACAGGGGAGTGAGTAGAGGATGGAAGGAACGTAGCCGATAAATTCGAGAACAAAGGTCCCAGATGGAAAGGGTAAATCGCACCGTTGGCAACAGAGAGGAAGCGGGAGGACGACCATTCGGCCGACACCAGAGCAGGCTATAGGGGGAATACCTTTGGAGTGTGGTAGTATCCAAATGTGTCCAGACTCTATGTCCAGGTTTTTCGTGCCAAAGGACACACGTGGTTAAGTGAGCAGCTCTATAATATTTAAGAAGGTCTGGAACTCCCAGACCCCCCTCTAGGCGGTGCTTCTGAAGGTTTTGCATCTTTACTCTGGGCTTCCGCCCTGCCCAGATAAATCTGGTAAGATCTGCCTGAAGATTTTTAAGAACTGAGGTGGGGACGTGGATGGGGAGAGTTTGCCACAGGTATAACAGACGGGGTAGTAAAGTCATCTTAACGGCCGTCATTCGTCCAAACCAGGACAGGATATATTTGTTCCACTTGGTCATATCATATTTAATAGAGGATAGTAATCTGGGAAAATTAGCAGCATAAAGACCAGAATAGGATTTAGTTAAGTAGATGCCCAGGTATTTGAGTTTATCAGCCTGCCAAGTACATGGGAAGGAGGCCTGTAGGAGCCGAAGATCCGGGTCCGCGACATGCAAGGCCAGAATTTCGGTTTTGTCCGAGTTAATATTATAATTTGAAAACCGACTGTACGTAGCTATCTCCTCCATCAAATGTGGGAGGGAGGTGGACGGGTCGGTCAGGGTAAGGATTACGTCATCGGCATACAGTGCGATTTTGTGATTTTGGGTTCCCGACATGATACCAGATATATTACGGTTCAGCCTAATTCTAGCTGCCAATGGTTCCATAATGAGGGCGAAAAGCAGGGGGGAAAGGGGACAGCCCTGTCGGGTGCCGTTACGTATGGGTGGAGGGTCGGAGGACAGGCCATTAATTAATATGGAGGCTGAGGGATTCTGATATAGCGATGTAACACCTTTATAAAAGGCCCCATGCAAGCCCATATTGAGAAGCGTCTGCTGTAAGAATGGCCAGGCCACCCTGTCGAAGGCCTTTTCTGCGTCGAGGGCCACGACTAGAGTCGAGAGAGACTTATCTTGTGCCAACTGGATAAGGTCGATGAGACGCCTGGTATTATCTGCGGCCTGTCTAGAGGGAATAAAGCCGACCTGGTCGGGGTGAATGAGGGAGGGCAAAAATGGAGCCAGTCTGTTTGCCAGGATTTTAGCAAAAAGCTTTAGGTCGACATTTAGGAGCGAGATAGGTCGATAGTTCTTCATCTCCAGAGGGTCCCTATCTGGCTTTGGAATGAGGATAAGATTGGCCCTAGTGGTGGCTGCATCGAATGAACCCCCGTCCAGGACTGAGTTAAACAGATATTGAAGCATGGGGAGTAAAGGGGTTGTAAATTTTTTATAATACAGAGCAGTAAAGCCATCAGGGCCAGGTGCTGCGGTGCGGCGTAGCTGTTGAATGGCCACTGAAATTTCTTCTGTGGAGATGGGGGCATTAAGTGTCGACACGTCCGAGTCGGAGAGCTTAGGGAGTTTACAAGCGGATAGATAGTCTCATAGTTCAGAGACGTGATAAGAATCAGCGTCCAACGTGGAGGGGAGGTTGTACAGAGATGTGTAATAATCCCGAAATTGGGAAGCCATTCGTGTCGGATCAAACGTGGTGGAACCGTCAGCACAGCGTAGAGAGACAATGCGATTTTGGGTACGTTTCGCTCGGAGTTTCAGGGCCAGCAAAGTGTCAGCCTTGTCTGACTTCTCGTAGAACCTCTGACGTGCCCACAAGAGTGCCTTGACTGCCTTCTTGGTGAGAATCTGAGACAACTGACCCTTAACTGCTAGGAGTTTGGAATACGTTTTCTTTCTGGGGCGGCGTTGATGCAGAAGGGTCAGGGCAGCAAGTTCTGATTCTAAGACTCGGATCCGTTGTGCTTCAATTTTCCTTTGAGTAGCCGAGAGGCTTATAAGGTAGCCTCGAATGGTGGCCTTATGTGCCTCCCATATCAGGGAGGGAGGGATGTCTGGGGTCGCATTGTCTGCATAATAATTAGCCAGCGCGGTGGGAATATCAGCAACAGTGCATTTCTTGAGTAGAAGAGATTCATTTAGGTGCCAGAATCGGGTAGTGGGGGGTGAGGAAGATGAAATCTCAAGCAAAACAGCTGAGTGATCCGACCAGGAGATGGGGAGCGTCTGGGCACTGAGGAGTTTACGGGTAGTGTCCCGGTCGATGAACACATAGTCTATACGGGTATAGAGGTCATGAGGCGGGGAGTAGTGAGTAAATCCCCTCGCTGAGGGATACAAAGTTCTCCAACCGTCATACAAGTTATAAAGTGATAAATGTGCTTGTAGACGCTTGGCCAGTTTGGCGGGAGTAGAAGCCGTAGGACCGGGGCGAGACCTGTCGTGGAATGGGTCCATAGTGACATTACAGTCTCCACCAATTATAGTCATGCCTGTCGGGAGACGGGAAAGGCTGTCAAAGAAGGCCGTAAAAAGAGAACCCTGCTGCGCATTAGGGGCATATATGGAAGCCAAAATTAGAGGGGCCTGGTTATAGGAACATGAGAGGATAACGTAGTGGCCCTGAGGATCCGAGACAGTATCGTGAACAGTTATAGGGAGGCCTCGACGAATCATAATGGCGGTTCCCCTGCGCTTGGCAGGCATGTTTGAATAATAGACGTGTGGAAATTGTTTGCAAGACATGGAGGGGTGTGGGGATTTAAAATGGGTCTCCTGGATCAATACTATATCAGACTTTCGTCTATTAAATAATTGGATGGCCATGGCTCGTTTGGTGGGAGAGTTAAGGCCGTTAGCATTAACCGAGATAACTTTCAAAGTCATGGTGGGAAGAAATGTGGGCGACGCAAAGTGAGGGGCGGGAAGGGACCGGACCGACCATGGGGATGGAGAGGAGGAAAGGAGGAAAAGAGAAAGAGAGAGAAGGGAAAAGAGTCTGTATAAGAATACAGAAGGGAGAAACCCTTTCCTGTAGAAGGGCCGGGTTTAACAAGAAAAGGATAGGCGCCGTCCGGGCGCATCCTTCGGTGGGGGGTGTGGGCTTGTGACATAGCGACAAGGAAGGTGAGGAGAAACATAGGGGAAACAAGGGTATAATGGAAGCAACCAAGTGACAGGGGGAATAGAGGAAGCTAGCAGAATTGTATTATTGAGACAGGTAGGGATAGTGCGAGCGATAGAAACATAATGAGGGGGGGGGGATAGAGCATGCACTGATATCAGACACTAAACAGACATCAATCTTACCAGGATAACATGGATAAGAACAAATAAACATCAAGCTAATCAGGGACAAACATGAAAACGAACTTTAGAGATAAAAAGCCAAGTGGACAGCATCGCACATGGCGTCACAACCAGTAGGCCACGCAGAGCGTATGAAAAACAAATGTGGGCACATAGCAAACTGAAATGAGAGAGTACTCAGAAACCATATAGATCACATTTAACAAGGGTTATGTCATGTAGTGTCTGAGATCTTTCAAGTGGAAGACCATTCCGGGGCTGGGGCCCTTGGGCCTGAGATCGAGGATGACATCTGATCCCGGATCGACTCAGGGAGATCTTCAAAAATGCCAAAAGTTTTAAGTAAATCAGCTCCTTGCGTCGGGGTCTTGACTGTAAAAGTCTTCCCATTCTGTGTAACCTGCAGTTGGAAAGGGAAGCCCCACTTGTATTTAATGGAATGGGCTCGAAGTATCTTGGTTATGTGAACGAGATCTCTGCGCTTTTTGAGGGTGGAGGGGGCAAGATCCTGGAACAGCTGCAACTGGGAGCCGGCATACGAGACCAACGGTAACCCTCTTGCCGCCAGCATGATTCGTTCTTTGGTAGCATAGTAATGGAAGCGTATAATTACGTCACGTGGCGGTTGAGTCGGGGGCGGTCTAGGTCGAAGGGCCCTGTGGGCACGGTCCAGCTGAAGAAGGGCCTCGGGGACATCCGGAACAAGTTGTAAAAAAAGGTTCTCTAGATACTCGGGGAGAGAGCTAGAGGACACACTTTCAGGGATGTTGCGGACTCGGATATTGTTCCGGCGGTTGCGGTTGTCCATATCTTCTAGGTGGTCTCTGTACGCTTCCATATCAGCCCGAATATCCAAAAGTTCCTGTTCAACCACCGTCTGAAAATGGCAGACGTCATCCACCTTGCGCTCCAGTGTATCCGTGCGGGAGCCCAAGTCGGCTATTTCGGACCTGAACTCAGTTAAAACCGATCTCATTTCTGACTGGATTGTTTTCGTAACAATAGCCACAATGTCCTGAGTGGTTAGTGGAGCGCTGGAGGTGGCGACGTCAGCAGAATCAAAGGATTGTTCAATTGATGGCGAGCTCTGGGTGGATGAGCCGGCCTTCTCCCAGGCACGCAGGATACTAGGTTTAGGTGTCTGAGAGTTCTTGCGATTCTTTTGTGACATTGTAAACACAGAGCTTCGTATCGATGTAGTAGAATAATGCGATATGTAAGGCAGGGCCCCCTGTCACTTCGTGGTCGTTATGCTTAGGGAGCCATGAGCCCCATGTGGCTCACCAAGCGGTCAGAGAGGTTTGGTTTGGCAACAACGTGCAGGTCACCCCAGCGGTGAGCGTATGAGGTAGGGTCGACCTACACGCCAGCAGCACGGGTCCGCAGCTATCCCCGTAATCATCCGCCGGGCCCGGAGCAGCCGAGCGGGCGTAGATTCCCGAGGAGCGGGCACCACAGTAGGTGGGGAGGGCAGCCAGGTGTGTGCAAGGCGCGTCAGGCCCCTATCCCGTCTCGGAGGCCCGTGGAGACCCAGGCAGGGGATCCTGGGCAACGGGAGGTACCTGCGGTTGACAGGGAGGGACCTCCACTCCAGGCTAGGTGAAAGCGAAGGGGGGGACAGGCTGTGGATGTAAATGTGGCCCCGCAATGATGACCTCCCCTCCACTGGTCCCGGTTATGGTGGTGGTAGAAAAGTCCGCTGCTGTGTGCAGCGGGACCCCGATGGGAGCAGGTGACCAGGGATTCAATACGAGGGGAGGGAGGGCGGCAGATGGTCCCGTGTCTTCAGAGTGCGGAGGTCCCCCAGGTATCCGGCCCAAAGCGCCGTGTCGCGGTAGGCCGGGAGCTGCGGGCCGCCGGTCCCACTAGGCCGCAGAAATCGCGGGTCCCGCGGCAGGCAGCGGACCACACGAGGACTCACCCGCAAGGTAGGAGGGCGCCCAGTACTCGATCTGGCAGTCGGGAGGCACCGAGGATGACCGGAGACCGCAGGAGGATCCGGCAAGATGGCCGCCGCGTGTCTCTCCCGTCGGGCACGCCGGCCGCAGCTCGCCTCTCTCCGGGTCAGCGAGCAGGGCTGGGATGTCAGGGGTGCCTCCAGGCAGTGCACTGCGGCAGTGGAGGGTCCGATGGGAGGCACCAGCAATCGGTGGGTAGGTCCACGTCCCCGGGGGTCAGCTCCGGCAGCGGACACAAATCGAGTCCCCGGGCCGGGAGGAGCGAGTAGGCCGCAATCCGCAGGAGCTCCAAATTTGCTCCCCGACTCCGCAGCTCACAGTCGGACAGCTCAGGGGGGGGTAGAGGGTCACCCAGAGCCGACCATAGGCATAGGCAAACTAGGCAATTGCCTAGGGCATCTGATATGCCTAGGGGCATCAGCAGCTTCTGCTGATTAAAATGATATGCAGCATGCCTATATTCTGCGTGTAGCATTTCATATGCAGATACAGCCACAGTCTAACACAGTATATAGGCATGCTGCATATCATTTTAATCAGCAGAATCTGCTTGTGCATCCTAGCCACATAGCAATGCAAATAAGATGCATTTTCATTAAGAAAAAGGTGCCCAACGTTAGCATTGAGGCAAGATTTATGAGGGCACATCTGTATACAAGCAGAGTCAGAGGTCACAGTGTTAGTGGCAGTGTGAGTGCTGTGTGCATGTGAGTGGGTTGGTTGTGCAGTAGTGTTCAGAATATGTGTAAGAGGCATTATGTGTGTCATGTAAAAATGCATTAATAATGTGCAACATATGTGTAAGGGGCACTATGTGTGTCATTATGTGTATAAGGGTATTAATTATGTGCGGCATATGTGTAACAGGGTACTACTGTATGTGTGTCATTATGTGCAAAGGGGCACTAATAATTTGTAACAAATGTGTAGGTGGCACTATGTGTGTCATTATGTGTATAAGGGCATTAATAATGTGAAGCATATGTGTAAGGGACATTGGCCCTCATTCCGAGTTGTTCGCTCGCTAGCTGCTTTTAGCAGCATTGCACACGCTAAGCCGCCGCCTACTGGGAGTGAATCTTAGCTTTGCAGAATTGCGAACGAAAGATTAGCAGAATTGCGAATAGAATAGCGATCAGAAATTTCTTTGCAGTTTCCGAGTAGCTCGATACTTACTCTGCCACTGCGATCAGTTCAGTCAGTTTCGTTCCTGGTTTGACGTCACAAACACACCCAGCGTTCGCCCAGACACTCCCCCGTTTCTCCAGCCACTCCCGTGTTTTTCCCAAAAACGGCAGCGTTTTTTCGCACACACCGATAAAACGGCCAGTTTCCGCCCAGAAACACCCACTTCCTGTCAATCACACTCCGATCACCAGAACGAAGAAATTTCTTCGTTAAGCCGTGAGTAAAATAACAAACTTCTTAGCAAATTTACTTGGCGCAGCCGCGGTGCGAACATTGCGCATGCGCAGTTTGCAGAAAATCGCTGCGATGCGAAGAAAAAGAACGAGCGAACAACTCGGAATGAGGGCCTTTATGTGTAAAAGGGCATTAATAAAGGTTGTCATAATGTGTAAGGTGCATTATGTTTATAAGGACATTAATAAGATGTCTCATATGTGTAAGGGGCATTACTGTGTGGAATTATGTGTATAAATGCATTACTAATGTGTGGCATTATGTGTATAAGGTGCTCTGCTATGTGGCGTTGCGTATAGAAAGGGCACTACTGTGTCATCCAATGTGAATAAAGAGCAATAGGGTGTGGTGTATTGTGAATAAGGAGCAATTCAATGTGACGTAATGTGAATAAGGGGCTCTACTGTGAGGAGTAACGTTTATAAGGTAAAGTGATACTACTGTGGGATGTAATATGAATTATGGACACTATCGCATGTTCAAATGTGAATAAAGTTGCAATACTGTGTGGCGTAATTGGAATTGGGGTTACTATTGTGTGGCCATGCCCCTTGCCAGCAAAAACACACCCCTTTTTGGGCTGTGCGCCAAATGTGCGAACTGTTCCTATTTAAAGTATAGGGGGTACAGACGCCAAAATAAGGACTGCTATGGGTAAGGGGTGGTGGTGCTCTGAAAGAGGTGCAAGGTCAGAGGCGGAACCAGCGGTGGTGCTAGGGGGCACCAGACAAAATCTTGCCTAGGGCATCATATTGGTTAGGGCCGGCTCTGGGGTCACCAAATACCCCCTGGGTTCAAGAAAGTGCAGGAGAGGGGTATTTTAATAACGTGTGCTGCAGGAGCTCTCTTCATGCACTTCCACACTCCCCAGCAGCTAGGCCACGCCCCCACTATATGTGACTTTTTACTCCTGAACATGAATTGTTGGACTGGAGAAAACACATGAATATTTATTACTTTAGAAACAGTTGTGATCAGCGAAGCGCCAGCTAAAGTCCCATTTCCAACTTTGGCCCTCATTCCGAGTTGTTCGCTCGCAAGCTGCTTTTAGCAGCATTGCACACGCTAAGCCGCCGCCTACTGGGAGTGAATCTTAGCTTAGCAGAATTGCGAACGAAAGATTCTCAAAATTGCGAATAGAAATTTCTTAGTAGTTTCTGAGTAGTTCAACACTTACTCTGCCACTGCGATCAGTTCAGTCAGTTTCGTTCCTGGTTTGACGTCACAAACACACCCAGCGTTCGCCCAGACACTTCCCCGTTTCTCCAGCCACTCCCGCGTTTTTACCAGAAACGGCAGCGTTTTTTCACACACACCCATAAAACGGTCAGTTTCCGCCCAGAAACACCCACTTCCTGTCAATCACACTCCGATCACCAGAGCGAAGAAAAAACCTCGTAATGCCGTGAGTAAAATACCAAACTTCTTAGCAAATTTACTTGACGCAGCCGCAGTGCGAACATTGCGCATGCGCAGTTAGCGGAAAATCACACCGATGCAAAGAAAAATAACGAGCGAACAACTCGGAATGAGGGCCTTTGTTTGGTGATATATTTTTGGTGAAGGGTGGAGGAGACCTTCTTTGGAGAAGAGACTGTACAGGCTGCTTTTTGAACTGTAGTGGTTCTTTACTTATCTTTTGTGGTTTTGTGATCACATTTATCAAGTATATTGTGCTAAACTGGAAGAAAAGAAATTTCACAGCGAATAGAAAAATCCTGTATTGTAGGCAGCAATTTTAGTACCAATAATTGCAAAATTTCCCAAAATATGTTGTTATTGATGTTCTATAGAAATATTTTTCAATAAGCATTTAAGCTTAGACACGCCCATATGTGGAGCTGGTCATGCCCTTTGGGTGGAGCATGACATGCCCCCTCAACAACAAGCCACGCTTCGCTCACCACATTGTACTACAGACTATGGAGGTTGTTCGGGTTTGTTAGCAAACAAAAAAAAACCACACTAATGGACAAAACCATGTTGCACTCAGGACCAGATCTAGGGGGGGCGTCCGCCCCCCCTTACACAGTCATAGCCACGCCCACTTTTGAGCAAAAGAGAGCTCTCCGGGGAGAGCCTGAGGCAGAACGATGTGCTGCAGCTTATACCACAGCAGCACAGAGGAGCCAGAAGAGCAAGGGTTACAGAGCATTTGCCCCTCACTTGCTGGTGTGTGGGTACTAGGGCTAATAAATACAATTACCCCATAGCACAGTCACATGTACATCGAACAATTACAAAGCTCTATCTCAGTCTCACTCAAAAAGTTCAGTTAGAATTGAGAGAGGAGGAGTTAGGATTGCAGATGGGAGGAGTTGGGACTGTAGAGGGAGGAGTCAAGATTAAACAGTAACCCCCCCCCCCCCCTAAATAAAAGTCTAAATCCGTCCCTGGTTGCACTGCAGGTAGGCAGATGTAACATGTGCAGAGAGATTAAGATTTGGTGGGTTATATTGTTTCTGTGCATGATGAATACTGTCTGTTTATGTTTACACTGCAATTTAGGATTTCAGTTTGAACACACCCCACCCAAATCTAACTCTCTCTGCACATGTTACATCTGCCCCACGTGCAGTGCAACAGGGTTTTGCCCATTAGTGTGCCTTTTTTGGTTTGCTAACAAACCTGAATAAGACCCTATAATCTTCCTGAAACTAATTCTCAAAAGTTGGCAAGTATGCCTCGAGGACCATGTTTAGGATCCATTGCCACACAAGCTTGTATTTATAGGATACACACAATTTTTTTTAAAACAGATACAGAAAAATCTGTGATCCATCATACGCATTACATAATTATTAGGAATCAGATTAGCACAATTTGACAAACACGTCGTTATACGTTCCTGTTTTCTAAAAAAAAGAAAAAAAAATAACAACACATTTTTCTTAATCTCATTACAGTCAGGAGGAATGTATGTCATGCATAAGTAATGAATGATTTTTTGTAGAACTGAGTGACAGCCACACATTAGCCATATTAAGTTATGCAGATGTATTTAGTATGTGCTGTATTCAGAATTGACAACAGTTTCAGTGTCACTTACTAATTGCTAAGTAAGTCCAATGTTGTGATAGCACTTCTTAAATATGCTTCCCCATGCTATAACTACTAATGGCCTAGGGTGTTTTACATAGGGAGATGGCCTAACCCCTAACACAGATTTAGGGCAGATTTAGGGCTTTTCTCCTATGCCCAGATTTATCAAGCATTGGAGAGTGATAAATAGCATGGTGATAAAGTACCAACCAATCAGCTCCTAACTGTCATTTTTCCAACACAGCCTGTAACATTACGGTAAGGTGCTGGTTGGTTTGTGCTTTATCACTGTGCTGTTTATCACTCTCCAAGGCTTGATAAATCTGGGCCAGTGATTCTTAATGCAATTTGCAAATAAATTGGCTACTCAAGTCAATCCTGCTCTTCCCAAAAGTGTCCTAGCTTGGATTTTTCCAGAGGAAACGTCTGAGGATGCTATTGGTGAGTTGTTGTGTGAGATGAACTCCGTCGTTCACAGACATATTACGTTGGCCCTGCAGCACACACGATGACCAGTATATCTACAGATATATTGGTACATCCTAGTGTGTATGGGTGGTCAGCCGACTGCAGTGATTGATGGCTAAACTGGGTGCGTGCATGTAAATGCCCGCCCAGTTCGTGATGTCAGTCACGACGGATCGGACAGTGTGTATGCACAACACACTGCCTGATCTGGCTATAGATATATTTTCTGATCCATTGATCTGCAGATATATCTATTAGTGCAGTGGTTCCCAAACTGTGTTCCTAGGCATCTTGGGGTGCCTCAGGACACTAGAAGAGGTGCCTTGGATTGGTGGTCCAGGACCAAGTCAAACTATATTTGGTCAAAGTAATAGACAAAACCAGTACTTGTGGCTGCCAATTATAAAATATGAGGACAAACAGAAGCAAATATTGTCCCTCACCACACTAAAGAAACTAAGGATGAGACATAAACATAATTAACTTATTGTTTTCTAAAATTCTTAAAGAAACTATTATATGGCAGTCACTGCAATGCTCTATATTAAATGGCGGGAACTGTTATGCTCCCTACATTATATGGTAGCCACTACTATGCTCTCTGTATTATACAGTGGTTACTGTAATGCTCACTGGATTATATGGTGGGCGCTGCAGTTCTCTCTGTATTATATGGTGGTCATTGCAATGCTCTTTGTTTTATATGGTGGTCACTAGCAAGGAAGACAGTTCTGCTAACACTACCTCAGGATGTCAATAACAGTTTAAAAAAAAAATTATGATTAGATTTTTACATTTGAAGCCTTTTATAAAAATTTTTTTATCTTAAATATTTTTTTATTTTAAACTTTATTTGTATTTGTAATTAAAAAGTAGATCTTGCAGCTATTTTTTTTTAAATGTCATCAGCTAAGAAAAGTTAATTTTTTAATTTACTGCAGTGGCTTGGGATGTGGAATGAACACATATACTGTAAATATAGCAATAACCAGTGAACAATTAGGGATTTTATTTTTGTTTTTTATGCATTTAAACTATTCACACTTTCACAAAAATACTAACTTTGTATAGTTCCACTATAAAATGGTTGAAAGCCTTTGGACAGGGGGCGTAGCCAGAACTTTGTGGGCCCCATAGCAACATTTTGAAGGGGCCCATATGCCAATGCTTCTTGAGAGACACCTCTCTGCAATAGTTGTTAATTTTATTCCCCATAATAATGCCCTAGTTTTATATATGAACCATAGTAGTGTCCACATTATGTCACATTGTAGGGCTGCCAGTGGTTCCCAAACTTTTTTGCATCAAGGCACCCTAGAGGAGTCATAATTTATTTCACTGCACCCCTAGGCCATAAGTTTGTTACTGAGAAAGTCATAAAATATATTAAATAATAAGCTATACTTATATATCAATCTTAGCTTCAGTTATGTGGTGAAGGAAAGGATTTGCTTCTGTTTTTCCACATGTTTTATGATTGGAAGCCACAAGTGCTGGTTTTGCCTATTACATTGAACATAAATAATTTGAATTGGTCCAGGACCACCAACCCAGGCACCCCAGCGTGGCAGGTACACAGTTTGGGAACCACTGCATTATACAACACAGTACTCCCAATTCACATTATGACATACAGTGCCCCCAGTATGCTACATTGCAGTTCTTCCCCTAGTTCATATTATGCCACACTATGGTGCCTCCACTTCATATTGTACCTCAGGTCATATTATGTAACATTATAATACTTGAAAGTTCATATACCTTGTTAGAATGGGAAGATCAACGGGAATAACTAAAGCTATTGTAGGACCTAAGGCAAACGTTTGTAAGGGCCCCAATGTACCACCCAATGGTGAAAAAATGTGTATAACCCATGTAACTGTAAAGGTGGGCCCCTCTCAGCTCTGGGCCCCATAGCATCTGCACTCCCTGCACATATGGTAGCTACGCCCTTGCCTTTGGACATACTGTATGGGAGAAAATGTAGTATAATAGCTGCAGCCAGAGAAATGTCCTGTAACCACTGGGCTCTGTTTGTGGAAGGGCGTAGATCATGGGCAGGGTGGCTATGTTGGGAGTATATTGGGAGATATTCATTGAAAAAAAGCATAAAAAACATCTTTAATACAGCTCAAATGGCCTAATTCAAGGTTGATTGCAAAAGTAAAATCTTCCTCTAATGGGCAAAACCATGTGCACTGCAGGGGAGGTGGCAGATATAACATGGTCACAGAGAGTTAGCTTTGGGTGGGTTATATTGTTTCTGTGCATGATACATATTGTTTCTGTGCATGGTAAATACTGGCAGCTTTATTTTTACACTGCAAGTTAAGGACAGTACACATGGGGAGAGATATGTGCTGAGCGATCAATCACAGACCACTCAGCACACATCTTTTCCCCACTCAGCACACAGCGTGTTGTGTGGGGGTCGGGGAAGGGGAGAGGTGCTCATTTGACCCAGCGAGTGAAATGAGCGATGTGCTAGATTGTGCCTGCATACACACGGAGAAATCAGTGCTTAACTTCTGAGCAATCTAAGATAGTCAGATTGCTTAGATCTTAAGCACGGATCTTTCCGTCTGTACCCCTCTTTAGATTTCAGTTTGAACACACCCAACCCAAATATAAATCCTCTCTGCACATGTTATATCTGCCCCACCTGCACTGCACATGGTTTTGCCCGTTAGAGGAAGATTTTGATTTTGCAATCAACCTTGAATTAGGTCCAAAGTACATAAATATATTGTCTTCATTCTAAAATACTTTGGAAACTAATTTAAATGTAATTCTATATGGAATGTAAGCAATTACTAAACTCCAAGTATGGACTGGCTATTCCATGCACAGATGGCTTGGGGGGAGGGGTGGGGGGGGGTGGGGAGGGGTTTAGAAGCATAAATATCATATTATGCTCCTGGCTTTCTGGCTGTAAACCTATTGGAGGACATTGCAGAGCGTCTTTGAGAGCCTGAAATGGCTAACAGGGGACAATAGCTTGTACTCGCCTACTTAGCACACCTGTATAGAGCAAAACAAATATTTATAGCCTGCATGCATTAACTAAGAAAATGTTTTTTGTATGGGATCAGCCTGCCATTCAGGTCTACATACTCTTATACAGGTAGACGTGCTCATTTTAGAAAAATGAATTAAATGGAACATTTTGACATGTCTCCTAACTATTCTTGTAAGACAGATATGTATTTTAGGTATAACAGATGTGTTCTACTGGTTTGAAAAGTATCAGTAGAATACAATGTTTCGTTCAGACCACGAGTCTGTGTGGAGACTAGTCACTCTGCTTTGTACTCCTAGAGCTCAATTAATGAACAATGGATGGGGGCTGCCTCTAGGAAAGATACTGGGTCAGGCTGAGTCTAGGACTCCTTGATTTAATTGTTTCTTTAGCTCTAAAAGCTTTTTACACAGAAATCTCCGAAGCCCCATCCAGCTCATTGCCGAACCGAGGAAACGGCGGCTGACAAGAATGATCTTTTTTAAAGAGCATTGAAACAGGGACCACGCAAAAGGAATTCCAATTTATCCCCGCAGCAAATGTCACATCACAGGACTGCAAGAACTAACTTAAGGAAAGGTATAGCTCTGCCAGTAAACAGACATCTATACCCAATCTCATGCCTTTTAAACCACATCAATCTAAGACAGTCGGTGTTCCAAACAATCAGATACCATTCTGAGTTAATCTCAATGCAATTCCAGTTTGAGTGCTCAATCTGCTTCCTTACACTGTGTAGTTTACATCCAAACATCTATTAAAACTATTTAGATGAATGGTTATTGCTCCACAATTGTTTTCATAAGGGACAAGACAAAAAAAAAACCTCTTGTTGTTACACTGAGTATATCAATACAGCTTATAAAACCGCATTTCCAGCACACATTGACTCATCATGATCAACAATGATACATTTGAGCTCTTCGAACATTCATCCAATTTAACTTAATTTATTGCATATTTTGTCCCGGAATATTGATTAAGAATTACACATCAGAATGCAGTCACCAGCAAATGGCAGCACTTTCAGGATTAATGCTTCATAATGCAATCTGCAGAAAGGATGGATACACTCAGCAGTGTAACTGCATCTCTTACGTGGATGGGTTTCCAACAGATAACCAGTTTCCCAAATGGGATTTAATACTTGTATTTCAAGAATGTGTGAGTTTTCTTTTCTGCCTAAGGCAAAACATGACTGATCTCTATGTCACATTAATTACCAAAACAAACATTAACGTTATATTTGGCTTTCTTCCGTAACATGGTGTGAAACCTTTATATAGCTCAACACATCATTCAGAAAAGTAGTGTGCTAGTAGATTGTATGTACAGTATACTGCATTTGTGTTGCCTCAAGCACATGGTAGGAGGAGAGAATGACTTATTGCGTGAGCAACGACACAGCAGGGAGTGGGGTCCCCTTTTGACAAAATCACTAACACCACACACACCACATGATGAATGTAATTTTAATCCTTTTGAAGTCACCAAAAGCCTGTTTGTTTTTCCCAGGTCAGCATTGAAGTAATCCTAAAGTAAACATGAGATAGACTGCAAGTATTTACACACTGTTACCTCATTAAGGGGGGAGGGATTATCCACTCTCTGTTGGAGAGATTTATCAAACCTTCTCAAATGCCTACTGCAGTGGTTCTCCAACTTTTTTTGAATCACAGCGCCCTAGAGAATCAGGAATATTTTCATGGCACCCCTAGGCAAAAAGTTTCTCATTGAGACATTTAGAAGGAATATTAAATTAAGTAAATTGTGTTTATATGTCATCCTTAGGTTCAACTGTGTGGTGAGGGGTAAAATTTGCTTCTGTGTGTCCACATATTTTATGATTGGCAGCCACCAGCACTGGCTTTGTCTATTACATTGACCATAAATCATTTGAGGCACCCCTGCAAGGGTCCTGCGGCACCCCAGGGTGCCAAGGCACACAGTTTGAGAACCACTGGCCTAGGGAGAAGTTGCTCATAAAATCCAAACTGTTGCAACTTGCGGATGGACATCATGGCTGTTGATCCGTAACATGCGGAGTAACATGCCATTGTTTTCACCAGGGACCCCTGCAAGGAGGTTTGGGCTTTGCGGCACCTGGCACGCAGGTCACAGCTGCGGCTCTCTGTCTAGGATCTTAGGTACCAGGGCTGGTATACACTGGATCAGGAGCTGATAATTTGCTATGAGATTTGCAATAACGTAGTTGTCAGACTGGTTACCAGGAGACAGATGGACAGGGATTAGGACATGGGGATAACCAGGATCAGAGATTCAATTTAGAACAGGGGTGTCAAACTCACAGCCACAGGCTGCGTGCAGCCCTTACTGCATCCTCTTGCGGCCCGCGGGCAGGGGTCCTTTTGTGGCCTGTTCAGGGGTTAACTTGGGGCGGTACTGCATCCCCCGGCGTTCTGCCTCTGTCCGCCCACTGGCACTCATAGACTGAGTCATGGCCAGAGGCGGTGCGAAGCGGCCAGCAGGGAGCCACAGCCCTTACCAAAAGAGCCCTTACAGCTAGAGCATTTACAGCTGAAGCTCTGACCCATGAAGCAGCATGCCCACGAAGGAGAATCCTGCTAATGTAAGTTTTTGGGGCATACTGCACAGGGGATGGGGGTGCAATGGGGCATTATGTGTCTGAAGGACTATACTGGAGGCAGTGGCAGAACTTGTGAGTGGTGGGCCCAGGTTCAAAAATATAATTTGGGAATCCTCTCCACCCCAACCACACTGCAGTTGGTGACAGGGAGAGCCAGGGGGTGACAGCATATGGCAGGAGGAGTCAGAGGTTGACAATGGAAGGTAAGAGGAGGCAGAGGGTGACAGAGAGAGGCAGGGGTAGGTAGAGGATGATGGGGAGGGTGTCAGGGTGAAACAGTGGGTGACAGGCAGGGGCGTAGCTAAGACATATGGGGCCCCATAGCAACTTATTCTCACCCCCTTCCTGCTCACAGCCCTGCTGCATCAGCTCCCTGCAAACACGCCACACCACCACCGCCAGACACTGTGCAGGCGGCACTCACCTCTTGTGTCCCGCAGCTTCTCCTCTATCAGCAGTGTGCTGCTGCAGGCACATCTGCTGCCAATGTCTCGGCCGCTGGCTCTGTGTCTCTCCATCCTCACTGATGCTGGGAGGAGCCAGACTAAGCACTGCCATGGCTACTCCCAGCATCAGTGAGAACGGGGAGTCAGAGCCATCCGTTACCCGTAAAACACTGACAGATGTGCCTGCAACAGCAAGTAGGCATATTATCCATGTGCAGGGGGAGTGGAGGGCTGGGCCCTGGATGTGGCCAGGGCCCCGTAGCAACTGCACTCCCTGCACCTACGATACCTACGCCTATGGTGACAGGGCTACAAGCACAAGAGGCCTCTGCTCTGTTTGTGACTGGGCCCCCCACCCCTTGTGCTTTCCTAAGTTTGGCACAAGGTCAGGCAGACTCTGACAGCACCAGTTACACCAGTTGTGAACTGCCTTTCAGTAGTGAATTAGAACAAATGTACAGCTGTCTGTTAATTAGAGGCAGTGGGCGGGATGCAGCATGCATCGCATTGTGCTTGCGATGCATCCCGCTACTCTCTGCATGCATATCAGCGTTTATTAATGCTGTATGCATGAAGAAAAACACAAAGGACAGCTCTTGCGGTAAGAGGAGGGGAATTTCTGCATTGTAGGTTATGGTGGGAACCTGTGGTCTACTGCAGACCACAGGGGTTATTTGAGGTTACTCTTGTGAGTGCCCTCAATTAACCTTGTGGTCCGCAGTAGACCGCAGGTTCCCACCATAGACTACACTTGATTGGCAGCTGAGGAGAACACAGCCAATCAGGAGAGTGTTATGATGTGGTGCACCTTGATTGTTTGGTGGGTCTCCAAATGAAAGAAGTCACAAGAAGACCTGGCATTTGGAAAAAGGGGGATCCATGTGTGACTGTGCACATGGATCCCCTTTTGTCTGGTGGAGCGTATTCATGCGTGTTTTTTTTTTTTTTTGGGACATCCAATTGTGAATGGATCTTTCCATCATCTAAATTGGGATGTTATAAATTTTAAATTTGTATCGCAAACCATTATATTGATCGGTCACTTCTAATGAAATGATTGTTATTATAGCTGTACAGACCACCCCGTGTTGATGAAAACAATACCCTACTAAAAACTGTGTTGACACAAAATCATTGTCAAAAGTATTTATGCTGTAAGGGTTTGTCTCTATATCTGTTAAGCACAAAGTATGCTTTTAAGAAATTTTATATGAAGTAAATTGGTCATTTGCACTAACTGCTGGTACATTTTTCGAAAATATATTTGAGCGCCCTCTGATTCAATTGGTGGTTGTATGTATATATATATATACACTACTCAAAAAAATAAAGGGAACACTAAAATAACACATCCTAGATCTGAATGAATGAAATATTCTTATTAAATACTTTGTTCTTTACATAGTTGAATGTGCTGACAACAAAATCACACAAAAATTATCAATGGAAATCAAATTTATTAACCCATGGAGGTCTGGATTTGGAGTCACCCTCAAAATTAAAGTGGAAAAACACACTACATGCTGATCCAACTTTGATGTAATGTCCTTAAAACAGGTCAAAATGAGGCTCAGTAGTGTGTGTGGCCTCCATGTGCCTGTATGACCTCCCTACAGCCCACACAAGTGGCTCAGGTAGTGCAGCTCATCCAGGATGGCACATCAATGCGAGCTGTGGCAAGAAGGTTTGCTGTGTCTGTCAGCGTAGTGTCCAGAGCATGGAGGCGCTACCAGGAGACAGGCCAGTACATCAGGAGATGTGGAGGAGGCCGTAGGAGGGCAACAACCCAGCAGCAGGACCGCTACCTCCGCCTTTGTGCAAGGAGGAACAGGAGGAGCACTGCCAGAGCCCTGCAAAATGACCTCCAGCAAGCCACAAATGTGCATGTGTCTACTCAAACGATCAGAAACAGACTCCATGAGGGTGGTATGAGGGCCCGACGTCCACAGGTGGGGGTTGTGCTTACAGCCCAACACCGTGCAGGACGTTTGGCATTTACCAGAGAACACCAAGAATGGCAAATTCACCACTGGCGCCCTTTGTTCTTCACAGATGAAAGCAGGTTCTCACTGAGCACATGTGACAGATGTGACAGAGTCTGGAACCGCCAAGGAGAACATTCTGCTGCCTGCAACATCCTCCAGCATGACCGGTTTGGCAGTGGGTCAGTAATGGTGTGTGGTGGCATTTCTTTGGGGGGCCGCACAGCCCTCCATGTGCTCACCAGTGGTAGCCTGACTGCCATTAGGTACCCAGATGAGATCCTCAGACCCCTTGTGAGACCATATGCTGGTGCGGTTGGCCCTGGGTTCCTCCTAATGCAAGACAATGCTAGACCTCATGTGGCTTTAGTGTGTTAGCAGTTCCTGCAAGACAAAGGCATTGATGCTATGGACTGGCCCGCCCGTTCCACAGACCTGAATCCAATTGAGCACATCTGGGACATCATGTCTCGCTCCATCCACCAACGCTACGTTGCATCACAGACTGTCCAGGAGTTGGCGGATGCTTTAGTCCAGGTCTGGGAGGAGATCCCTCAGGAGACCATCCGCCACCTCATCAGGAGCATGCCCAGGCATTGTAGGGAGGTCATACAGGCATGTGGAGGCCACACACACTTCTGAGCCTCATTTTGACTTGTTTTAAGGACATTTCATCAAAGTTGGATCAGCCTGTAGTGTTTTTCCACTTTCATTTTGAGGGTGACTCCAAATCCAGACCTCCATGGGTTAATAAATTTGATTTCCATTGATAATTTTTGTGTGATTTTGTTGTCAGCACATTCAACTATGTAAAGAACAAAGTATTTAATAAGAATATTTAATTAATTCAGATCTAGGATGTGTTATTTTAGTGTTCCCTTTATTTTTTTGGGCAGTGTATATATATATATATATATATATATATTTTACAGGTACTGTATGGATTTCCACTGGACAAGGAGACGTGAATGGCTGCTTGGGGTGTAGATAAGTATATGTGTGAGTGTGCAAGTGTGATTCATTAAAGTTTTACTATCACAGTGTCTGTGTCATTTCTTTATTGGAATATTTCTATTACTGTGAAACTAAAAGTACCAGTGGGCCCTTTAATGCCCCGCATGCTGGTACTTGTGGTTCTCCATGTACCAGCATGTGGGTGAGGCTTATTGGGACCTGTAATTCCACAGCAAAAGACAATATTTATTTCTAAGTTTTACACTTTTCATGGCTATCAGCCCACCATCCACAGCCCATGGATGGCAGGGACAGCCCCGGGTTTCATACATGGCACTTGGGTGCCAAGAGGGGGAGGGGGGGCTTTATTAGGGAGGTCCCCACTCCCCAAGGGAACCCCAACCAGGGATGACTAGTTGGGAAGGTAATGCCACGGCAGCAGGGACCTTTTAAAAATGTGTCCCCAGGCTGTGGCATCCCAAATCTGACAAAAAAATTCTTTTGAAGAAAGGTTCCTCACACATGTTTAATTTCATGGTTATTCTAGCAGTTTTAGATGAAAATTAATTCTGATAAAAATCAGAGAGAACTGAACTGAAATTTTATATAGACACAGTATAAATACTGTTGACCAGTTGCCCCATAGTTACTTATGCTAGTGTCTGCTGCCATTATGCTGCACAGCCCCCCCCCCCCTTCCTTCCCATTGAACTGGCATGTGGGACTATCTTTAGACATATATATATATATATTAAGGTCATAAATTGGTATCTAAATTAAACAATCACATTTATAGCCACTGGGTGGCCATCATAATTTCACTTGAAGTGGGTGCTACGAAGTAATGTAATAGTCATTTTAGTTTGGCAAATAAACAGTCAAAGAATATATACTGTATATATACTGAATATATACATTCATAATGTTGATATGGTGATAATGCGGTCACGCCACCTGTCGACATTGACACACCAGGAGGGAAACATTCTCCAAATGAGGAGAAGCAATAGGATATGAGGACATGCACTGAGACTGGAGGGGAAGGGGGGGGGGGGGTTCAGGGGACATTTGAGGAAAAATTACTTCACAGAAAGGGTAGTGGACAAGAGGAATAGCCTCCCATCAGAGGTGGTAGAGGTTAACAGCAGTAGAGCAATTTAAACATGCATGGGATAGACATAAGGATATCCTTACAAAGAGATAAGGATAAGATTATGTTTGAGATAAAGAATATGGTAAAAAAAAAGGGGGCAGTCTAGATGGGCCAAGTGGTTCTTATCTGCCATCAAAGTCTATGTTTCTATGAAATTAGTGTTAATTTTGTCAACAAAAATTTTGAATAAAAGTAATCATTGACGACAGTTTTATTTCAGAACTAAAATGAATAAAATTAGACTAAAATGAAAATTGAGATCCACTGACTAAATGTTGACTAAAACAAAGCAAAAAAGCGACTAAAACTAAAATTACATCTAAAATCCTTATCAAAATTAACACTGGAAGTAGGTTTACATTTTGTAAGAACAATTATGTTTTCTAGATATTTGCAGAAAATAATTGAAGGAAATAGGATTGTGTATTGCACTTGTTTGTTCTAACAAACTTAATTTGTATATGATAAATGAGAGTATTATGGTAAGTCAGACTCAGTATGCAACATTTTCTCAGCCCATTGAGCCTAGGTTACTAAACAAATAGTTAAAGGTATGGAAATTTCTCTAGGGAATTCTAGTGAAATGTTGGTCAGCTAAATCCATTACAGTATCATCAAACTGTTTGCAAAAGTGTTGACTAAAATATTGACTAAAATTTAAACTGAGATTTACTGGCTAAATCTTGACTAAAAAAAACAAGCAAAAAACAAGAGATTAAAAATGACCATAAAGCAACTACAATTTTAAGTAAGCAATGAATAAAACTACATTTCAAATCCTTGTCAAAATTAACAATGGCCGACATTCATCTTGTCGACACTGATAACATGTCAGCATGATCAGAATGGAAAAACGTCCTTGGTTGTCTAGGGGTGTCTTGCCTGGTATGGTTGGTCTGGCAGCTCCAACGGTGTCTTCTGAATCCAGTGGTGACATCCTGCTGACTTCCAATGGAATCTGCGCAACTTCTGGAGATATTACTAATCCTAACCCTCCCCCTAATGCCTAACCCTAACTTCCTCTCCTGCACACTAACCTTAACCCTCCCCTGGTACCTAACTCTAACCCACCACTTGACGGTCCGTGCAGAATGTGAATGGTTCACATGATGGCATTATGAAGATGTCAATATTATGCAGATGTTGACATGTTCAATGTCGGCATTTCAACAATGTCAAGATAATAACTGTCAACATTGTGATATCGACATTATGTGTTAATGTCAACATTATGACTACATCCCATTAATAGCTATTGTGAATTTATATTTTATAGCGCCAACTTATTATAGATCGATCTACAATCAGAGGATGTTTAATCATTCATATTATTCACATCCATCCTGTCGCAGTGGAATGTACAATCTCATTTCCATGCAATAGGAAGAAAAGCATATAGGAACATAAGAGCCAAATACGTTTTTAAACCATTGAACCTATCAGTACTGTATATTTTTTAAGCATTGCAGGAAACTAGAGCAGAGGGAATCCAGGTGTACATGGGGGTGGGGTATTAATACGATCTGTAAATGATCTTTATGTAGCAAGATCGCTGTCCGATTCTAGCCATCAGTCCTCACAGCTTTTAACTAAGTTGCCATCTGGAAAGCCTTTTAGATCAATGAAGGAATGCACAACTCGTCTACATGACCGCTTCTTTCCAACTGCTGTGCGCATGTTACACACTTATGGGGAATAATTTGTTACCTCTCATATGTGTGCTATTGTGTGCTCTTTTTTTAGACCTGTGTTCTAGTCTACACTACTGCTTTGGTGTGTTGTACAAACTAATTATCGTTGTCAAATTTGTTTGATGATGACAATAAACTTGTATTGTATCGTAAACTCCATGCACATAGGAACATTGTTATGACTGAACCAAAGGTCCTCAGCACTGCCAAGGCAACAATGCTAACCACTGTTCCACTGTAGAGTTCATTATCTAAAATTATAGTAAGTTAAACAAGAAACATAATGGAAATATGAACATGGTTTTGACACAGAGCTGAGTTTGACAGCAATGTTCTCTATTACCAGTTTAATAGGTGACTCTAATAACTACTTTGTGCTGTTGGGGAACTCTGATACTTCCATTTTCCAGTTCTCAGTCTGTGACTTTCTGTTTGATTCCATTTCTCTCATCCATCATGATACTAACTCTAGCACATGCAGCCCTGTCCCCACTAACATAATCATATGACTGGACAGGTTCCTGCCTCCCTCAAATTCAGCACTAACTTCCTGATGTGTAGTATATCATGTCGCCATTTAGTATGACAACAGCAAAATGTCAATATGGTCTGAAAGTTGACATTCAGGATGTTCTGTAACACGTCAACATTCACAATGACGACACTGACATAATGTTAACATTTCCAGAATTGTATTTTAAGGTATATGTAACTCTGAGGCTAGCATTAATCCTAACCCTACCCTAATTGAAGCGTAACCCTAACATAACCCTAAATTAATATGCTAACATTTTGGCTGTTGACATTTATAGTGCCGACATTCTATCAATGTCAACATTTCCTCACTGTCAACATTGTGAATTCAGACCATGTCGATATTCTGGTGTTGACATTCTGGACATAGGACCCTATTCAGTAAGGATTGCAAATTCTGCTCTTTAGCAGAATTTGCAATCCTTTGTCTCGCATGCTGGGGGTCGCCCATTACAGGGCAAGGCCGCCCAGCATGCTTACTGCCGCCCACCATCTGCGATCTGCACAAAGTATGATTGCGCTGCAATTAGTCCGTGGTCACAGAAATTAGGGAAGCCTCCTGCCGGCTCTTTTTGATCGGAGCAGCTGTGTGTGACGCCACGCAGCCGTCCTGATAACGCCGCCACCATGCCTCCGTTTGGAAGATGCCGCCCCCACTACGCTCTGTTGCTGCCTTGGAAACGGAGCATTGCTGCCTCTCGAAATTTGCGATCCAACCTGAATGAGGTCCATAAAGACTGCATTCACACCTCCTGCTATGCTGGACAGTCCAACGATCTGATTGGAGGCAGGTTGTACTATCACAGTCACTGCCTGCTTCAAAGCTGAAGACTTATAGGATGAGCAGAACTTGAAGAATACATAAAGTATGGTCCACCTAGAAACATTACAAAATAAATGTGCCCTGGTAATTACAGCATTATCTGTGTAGCTGGAAATCCTTGTTTTTCATTAGATTTTTTTGCACCTGGTTTATTCTTCAGCAGTTGTTAATTATACTAATTAAGCACTTTTTTCTGAACTATTGTTAAATATCTATTTTTAATTCTCATTAGTGTTTTTTTCTCATCTATTTTTAATTCTCAATGACAGCATATACCTATTTTGGGATTATTTGCCATTGTGTTTATTCATTGAGTAATATTTTCAATCACATAAACTCTACACTCCAAACAATAAGGGAAATTCTGTATGACTTCTTATGAGCACCAGATTTCTCTGCATACCCCTTTAAGCTCTATTGTAAAGATATTGAAGGACACAGCAAGAAGCAATTCACAGTGAACAGTGAATAAGGGGAGGACAATGGAAACAATTGCTTGGGGCCCAGTGTAGACTTGGAAACAATACATTTTATTTAGCACACATGTTGTACAGAATAAATCGTCAATAATCTACTAAATGGAAATATATGTGCCGTTGTTTTAGAAGATGAAAAGACAATACGTTCATTTTCCAGGTTTTCCTTGTGTCTTTTTTGCTGAATGGTGTAACTCAGGGTAAGGAACTGCAGGGTCTCCTCTTCTTTTTTCCCCAAATCCAATTTCCTATTGATTGTAAGCTTGCGAGAAGGGCCTTCCTACCTCTATGACTGTCTGCTATTACCCAGTTTTGTTTTATCATTGCTTCTAATTGTAAAAGTGGAATTTGCTGCACTATATAAGAAACTGTTGATAGATCATACATGTAACTCACCAAATCACATTCCTTGTTTTCCTCTTTCCAGTAAGTATTCTGCACATTTCCTGAAGCCGTGTTTTTTGTGTTTGTCAACAAACATTATGGGTCAGGATGAACTATTATCATTACTGCTGAGACATTTGTTGTGGATTCTTTATGTGTGACCTGAGGGTATGAACAAGCAGAATCCTGCAATACCTTTGTCAATCTCTTTCTCCCTCTGTAAGCTCCCCTGAGAGATGTAAGGATTTTTAATCAAGTAAAATTGAAGAAAAGATTTTTGGGAGTGCAATATCTTTTGTGACAGGTTTTCCATCATGCACCGATAACATCTTTCTTCTTCAACTCCACTGTCCTGCGTTAGGCAGAATATTGTATTTTAATAAATTTATCATAGATATAAAATCATATCTCTAACTTTTGTAACTGCATTCTGCCAACAAAATTGTTTTCTGCAAAGGTTATCACAGCTGGCATGGGTAATTCCATCAAGCGTGTACAGCTAGGCAAGCTGTGAGCACATGTAATCTGAGAAATGGACACAACTATGACCAAAGGTTATGAAGCTAGACATACATGCCATGATATTGACAGTGATATTGTCACGATCCGGGTATCTGGACGCCATTTCTTACCCATCAGATGCCTCCTAAGGCTGGCTCAGCGCTCCAGGACCGGATCCCATCTGTTATCCTGATGTGTACATTCCTGTATCCTCTCCTGTCACTCTGGGACGCTGTCACAGTAAACGCCATATTACACCTGGCATGGCGTCTCCCGCGGCCTCCGCCGCCGTCCCTGAACTTCTGCATGCAGAGTGTCTGAGTGGCGATTACGTCAGCAGCGGCCTCCGCTGTGTCCGCGTGGTTGGATGTGCATCTGTCAGCCTGGCGCCTCCTGTCTCCGGTGGCCGGCGCCGCCATTACTGTTTTCATTACCACATGGATTACAAACCAAACTTCCCTCCAAGTGTCTGCATGGGCGCAGCCATCTTGGATTCTGTCAGCTGATCATTTCCACCAATCTGTTCTCAGTATTGATAATCTGCATAATTGCCTAGCCAATCCCTTCCTTGCTGCAGGTATAAATACACTGTGCCTGAGCAAGGAAGGCGTCAGTGCTTTGGTTGTCAAACCTAGTTCCTGTTTGTCTCTCTCCTGTGATTGTCTTCCAGGTTCCAGCTCCTGTCTCAAGACTTCCACCATAGAGACCCGCACCAGCATTCCACCTGCGGTGTAGCCTGACTCTCCAATCCATTGTGGATTCATCTGTTTCCAGCTACAACATTACCTGCTTCCAGCTCAGCTTCCAGCAGAGTACAGCTTCTCTTAAAGGGCCGGTGTCCTTTCTACACTTTACCACTCTCCACCGGTATTATTATTTCTCCGCTCTCAAGTTCTACATTTCAGTTCATATTTCATCGCTCCCAAGTTCATTTATTATTTAACTGGTTCCAGCCAGTATCCACTCCGTGCTAACAACAGTCTGGTTCCAGCCAGTATCCACAGCAGCCGTTTTATCTTCAGCAACCCAGCTTTTCCTGGAACACCACCTGGCACAATCCTGGGTTATCTCCATTGCTACAGTCGGGCCTGGTAAGGACTTTCCATCTAGAAGATTATAAGAACTATCTCACACTACCAGTGCCCTGTGGCTCCTGCCATCCTGTAGTACCCAGGAACTGTATTTATTCTTTGCTGACTTTTACGTCTTCTTTTACTGCTGCTGTGTTGCGGAGTTGTCATAATAAACATCATTGACTTTTATCCAAGTTGTCGTGGTCACGCCTTCGGGCAGTTATTATTCATGTTACTTACATGTCCAGGGGTCTGATACAACCTCCCAGGTTCCGGTACATCTCAGCCCCTACAACTGAGGCTGCCTCCCGTCAGCTCAGGCCCTCAGTTGTGACAGTAAGCACTGACCTAATGAATCCAGCCGGAGACCAGGATCAAGCGGCCAGGCCGATGCAAGAACTGGCAGCCCGACTAGAACATCAGGAGGCTGCACAGGGCCACATCATCCGCTGTCTCCAGGATCTCTCTACTCGGCTGGATGGGATTCAGACAACTCTCCGTGGATCAGGCGCGTCTGGTGCGTCAACCACAGTGACTCCAGCTATAACCCCACCCACCTTACCCATTTCTGCTCCACGTCTTCATCTTCCAACGCCAGTAAAATTTGACGGATCTCCAAGATTCTGCAGGGGATTTCTCAACCAGTGTGAGATTCAGTTTGAGCTACAACCTGGCAATTTTCCCAGTGACCGTACAAAAATTGCCTACATTATTTCTCTTCTCAGTGGCTCAGCCCTTGATTGGGCATCACCGTTATGGGAGAGGTCCGACACCCTGCTATCTTCCTACACTGCCTTCGTGTCAACATTCAGGCGCATCTTCGACGAGCAAGGCCGGGTAACCTCAGCTTCATCCGAGATTCTCCGTTTACGCCAGGGGTCACGTACTGTAGGACAATATCTGATACAGTTCCAGATCCTGGCATCCGAACTGGCATGGAACGACGAGGCCCTGTATGCTGCATTCTGGCATGGCTTATCTGAGCGTATTAAAGATGAGTTAGCTACCAGAGACTTACCTTCTAAGTTAGATGAGCTAATCTCACTCTGCACGAAAGTTGATTTACGTTTCAGAGAGAGAGCAACTGAGCGTGGAAGATCATCTGCTCCAAAATCTTCTGCTCCTCCTCCTCGTCAACTGTCACCATCTAAAGATGAGCCCATGCAACTTGGCCGTTCCCGTTTAACTCCTGCTGAGCGCCGAAGACGTCTCTCCGAGTCTCTCTGTCTCTATTGTGCAGCTCCGTCTCACACCATTAATGCCTGTCCCAAACGTCCGGGAAACTCCAAATCCTAGCTCGCCAAGGAGAGGGCCGGCTAGGAGTAATGATCTCCTCTCCATCTCCTCAAGATTGTAATCTCCCAGTCTCGCTTCAAGTTGCTCAACGTTATCGGAACGTCATTGCCCTCCTTGATTCCGGAGCAGCTGGGAACTTTATTACCGAAGCCTATGTTAAACGGTGGTCCCTACCCACCGAGAGACTTCCTTCGTCCATTTCTTTAACTGCCGTGGATGGCAGCAAAATTTTTGATGCAGTTATTTCTTTAAGGACTCTACCAGTTCGTCTGAGAGTGGGAGTTCTTCATTCCGAACTTATTTCTTTTTTAGTGATTCCAAGAGCCACACATCCTGTGGTCCTGGGCCTTCCATGGCTCCGTCTTCACAATCCTACAATTGATTGGACGACTACGCAAATCCTGGCATGGGGTTCCTCCTGTGCTGAGACATGTTTGTTTAAAGTATTGCCTGTCTGTTCTTCCTCCCCCAGGTCGTCTGATGTTCCACCTCCTCCATATCAAGATTTCACGGATGTGTTCAGTAAAGCTTCTGCTGATATCCTTCCTCTTCATAGAGAATGGGACTGCCCGATTGATCTCGTTCCAGGGAAGGTTCCACCTCGAGGCCGAACTTATCCGTTGTCTCTGCCTGAGACGCATTCTATGGAGGAATATATTAAAGAGAACCTAGCAAAGGGGTTCATTCGACCTTCTTCTTCTCCAGCCGGCGCAGGCTTCTTTTTTGTAAAAAAGAAAGATGGTGGTCTGCGGCCGTGCATCGACTACAGAGGTTTGAACGACATTACCATCAAGAACCGTTATCCTTTACCCCTGATTACTGAGCTCTTTGACAGAGTTAGCGGAGCTACCATCTTTACAAAGCTGGACTTGAGAGGTGCATACAATCTCATCCGGATCCGTGAGGGTGACGAGTGGAAGACCGCCTTTAACACCCGTGACGGACATTATGAGTACCTCGTCATGCCCTTCGGATTGAGCAATGCTCCAGCTGTCTTCCAGCATTTTGTCAATGAGATCTTCAGAGACATTCTATACCGTCATGTCGTGGTCTATCTAGACGATATCCTCATTTTTGCCAACGATTTAGAGGAACATCGTTTTTGGGTTAAAGAGGTTCTGTCCCGTCTCCGTGTCAATCATCTCTATTGCAAATTAGAGAAATGCGTCTTTGAAGTCAAGTCCATTCCATTTCTAGGGTACATTGTGTCCGGTTCCGGACTAGAGATGGATCCTGAGAAACTACAAGCAATCCAAAATTGGCCGGTACCCTTAACCCTCAAAGGGGTCCAGAGGTTCTTAGGGTTCGCCAACTATTACCGAAAGTTTATACGAGACTTTTCCACCATTGTGGCGCCTATTACTGCTTTCACTAAGAAGGGTGCTAACCCGTCCAAGTGGTCTGAAGAAGCCATGCAAGCATTTCATCTTTTAAAACAAAGGTTCATCTCTGCGCCTGTTCTGAAACAGCCTGACATCGACTCTCCTTTCATCTTAGAGGTGGATGCCTCCTCCGTTGGAGTAGGAGCGGTGTTATCTCAGAGGGCTAAAGATGGCCATTTACACCCTTGCAGTTTCTTCTCCCGGAAGTTCTCCCCAGCTGAGCGCAACTATGCCATTGGCGACCAGGAGTTGCTAGCCATCAAGCTCGCTCTAGAAGAGTGGAGGTATCTGTTGGAGGGAGCTTCTCATTCAATCACCATACTTACAGACCACAAGAACCTTTTATATCTGAAAGGCGCACAATGTCTCAACCCTCGTCAGGCCAGATGGGCACTTTTCTTTTCCAGGTTCGACTTTAAACTCCAGTTCTGTCCGGGCTCTCAGAATCGCAAGGCCGATGCCCTTTCCCGCTCATGGGAGCAAGAAAATGAGTCAGAGTCTTCAGACAAGCATCCTATTATAAATCCGTTGGCATTCTCCACGGTAGGGATGGACTCTACGCCCCCATCAGGGAAAAGTTTTGTGAAACCGATGCTAAGGAAGAAGCTCATGCATTGGGCCCATGCTTCCCGTTTTGCCGGACATACAGGTATCCAAAAAACCCTGGAGTTTATCTCTAGGTCCTATTGGTGGCCAACTCTGAAAAAGGACGTCTTGGAGTTTATTGCATCTTGCCCAAAGTGTGCTCAACATAAGGTATCCCGCCAGTCGCCTGCGGGGCAACTGGTTCCACTATCTGTTCCCCGTCGACCTTGGACCCATTTGTCGATGGATTTTATTACAGATTTACCCATGTGCAACAAGTTCAATACCATCTGGGTGGTAGTTGACCGGTTCACCAAGATGGCACACTTCATTCCTCTCACCGGTCTTCCGTCAGCTTCCAAGTTGGCTCAAGTATTCATACAAGAGATCTTCCGACTCCACGGTCTTCCTGAAGAAATTATCTCAGATCGAGGAGTTCAATTCACAGCCAAATTCTGGCGAAGTTTATGTCAAGTCCTCCAAGTCAAGCTAAAGTTTTCCACGGCTTACCATCCTCAGACCAATGGTCAAACCGAGAGGGTGAATCAGGACTTGGAGGCCTTCCTCCGCATCTATGTGTCCTCCTCTCAAGATGACTGGGTTCAATTACTTCCCTGGGCCGAGTTCTGTCATAACAACCAGTATCATTCTTCATCTGCTTCAACACCATTCTTCACTAACTTTGGATTCCACCCTAAAGTCCCTGAGTTCCAACCGCTTCCAGCAACTTCTGTTCCCGCAGTGGATATCACCTTGCATCAGTT
The DNA here is from genome assembly GCF_028390025.1 of Pseudophryne corroboree. Lineage (NCBI taxonomy): Eukaryota > Metazoa > Chordata > Amphibia > Anura > Myobatrachidae > Pseudophryne > Pseudophryne corroboree. The sequence continues at coordinate 275,500,987 of NC_086449.1, forward strand.
TGCCAATATCTGGAAGAGCGTACGATCAGCTCTGCTCAAGGCATCGTTCAGGTACAAGAAGTTTGCGGATAAGAAGCGTCGAGCAGTTCCTGCTCTCAAGGTGGGTGATCGGGTATGGTTATCCACGAAGAATTTGAGGTTAAGAGTTCCCAGTATGAAGTTTGCACCTCGCTATATCGGTCCTTTCAAGATTGAACAAGTCATCAATCCTGTTGCTTACAGACTCCAGTTGCCTCCCTTCTTAAAAATACCCAGGACATTCCATGTTTCCCTGTTGAAACCGCTGATCTTGAATCGGTTTCATTCCTCACTTCCTCCAACTCCGAAAGTCCAAACTCAACGAGGCGTTGAGTATGAAGTGGCCAAGATCCTGGACTCACGTCACCGTTACGGTCAACTACAATATCTTATTGACTGGAAGGGTTATGGTCCTGAGGAACGTTCATGGACCAATGCTTCTGATGTCCATGCTCCTGCCTTGGTCCGGAGATTCCATTCCAAGTTTCCTCAAAAGCCAAAGAAGTGTCCTGGGGCCACTCCTAAAGGGGGGGGTGCTGTCACGATCCGGGTATCTGGACGCCATTTCTTACCCATCAGATGCCTCCTAAGGCTGGCTCAGCGCTCCAGGACCGGATCCCATCTGTTATCCTGATGTGTACATTCCTGTATCCTCTCCTGTCACTCTGGGACGCTGTCACAGTAAACGCCATATTACACCTGGCATGGCGTCTCCCGCGGCCTCCGCCGCCGTCCCTGAACTTCTGCATGCAGAGTGTCTGAGTGGCGATTACGTCAGCCGCGGCCTCCGCTGTGTCCGCGTGGTTGGATGTGCATCTGTCAGCCTGGCGCCTCCTGTCTCCGGTGGCCGGCGCCGCCATTACTGTTTTCATTACCACATGGATTACAAACCAAACTTCCCTCCAAGTGTCTGCATGGGCGCAGCCATCTTGGATTCTGTCAGCTGATCATTTCCACCAATCTGTTCTCAGTATTGATAATCTGCATAATTGCCTAGCCAATCCCTTCCTTGCTGCAGGTATAAATACACTGTGCCTGAGCAAGGAAGGCGTCAGTGCTTTGGTTGTCAAACCTAGTTCCTGTTTGTCTCTCTCCTGTGATTGTCTTCCAGGTTCCAGCTCCTGTCTCAAGACTTCCACCATAGAGACCCGCACCAGCATTCCACCTGCGGTGTAGCCTGACTCTCCAATCCATTGTGGATTCATCTGTTTCCAGCTACAACATTACCTGCTTCCAGCTCAGCTTCCAGCAGAGTACAGCTTCTCTTAAAGGGCCGGTGTCCTTTCTACACTTTACCACTCTCCACCGGTATTATTATTTCTCCGCTCTCAAGTTCTACATTTCAGTTCATATTTCATCGCTCCCAAGTTCATTTATTATTTAACTGGTTCCAGCCAGTATCCACTCCGTGCTAACAACAGTCTGGTTCCAGCCAGTATCCACAGCAGCCGTTTTATCTTCAGCAACCCAGCTTTTCCTGGAACACCACCTGGCACAATCCTGGGTTATCTCCATTGCTACAGTCGGGCCTGGTAAGGACTTTCCATCTAGAAGATTATAAGAACTATCTCACACTACCAGTGCCCTGTGGCTCCTGCCATCCTGTAGTACCCAGGAACTGTATTTATTCTTTGCTGACTTTTACGTTTTCTTTTACTGCTGCTGTGTTGCGGAGTTGTCATAATAAACATCATTGACTTTTATCCAAGTTGTCGTGGTCACGCCTTCGGGCAGTTATTATTCATGTTACTTACATGTCCAGGGGTCTGATACAACCTCCCAGGTTCCGGTACATCTCAGCCCCTACAACTGAGGCTGCCTCCCGTCAGCTCAGGCCCTCAGTTGTGACAGATATAGGGCAGTTGGTCCAATATCATTAAGTATATGGCCCCAAAATGTCACTGAGTTCAGATAAAAATCCAGTTGGAATCGATCGGATCATTACATGACTGTACTGGAACTGGAAGATGACAGCTGTCAGCCTGTGGAGGAGATGTATCAAAACGTAGATAAAAATAAAGTAGAGAAGTGGCCCATAGCTATGAATCAGCTTCAAACTGTCATTTTATAGGCCGTGCTAGATAAATGGGGATGTAGTTGGCATCTTGGTGGACGGGATGGCAATGGTCAGAAAACTTGTATCGGAATGCTGACACCGAAATATCAACAGCCGGAATCCCGGGTGTAAGTATGCCGGGGAGGGTTAGAGTTAGGCTGCTGGGGAAGGGGTAGGGTTAGGCTGCAGGGGTGGGATGGAGTTGGGTGTTTGTGATAGGCTGCAGGAGGGGAGGGTTAGGGTTAAGCTGCCGGAAGGGAGGGTAGGGTTAGGATGCAGGAAAGGGGGATTAGGGGTAGGGTTAGTTTAGTAGATCACACCTGTCTGGATTTTGGCAGTTGGGATGTCGGTGTTGGTATTCTTCACTGCCGGTATCCCGTACCCAACCTGATAAATGATGGTAGTTGGAGTTGCTGGCCGAACGCAGGGCGTGTTTGTGACGTCAAACCAGGCACTAAACGGACCGAGCTGATCGCAATCTAGGGGTAAGTCTGGAGCTACTCAGAAACTGAAAGAAAATATTTAGTCGCAATTCTGCTAATCTTTCGTTCGCTATTCTGCTAAGCTAAACTACACTACACTCCCAGAGGGCGGCGGCCTAGCGTTTGCAATGCTGCTAAAAGCAGCTAGCGAGCGAACAACTCGGAATGAGGGCCATGGTTTTGCCCAACTGCTAACAAATTTGCTGCTGTGATCAACTCTGAATTAGGCCCTAAGTTCTGAGTCCCTGACTCTGCTTTTGACCAGGATCACGGAGCTGAGACCTGGGAATTTGCCAGGTCGCAGTGGAAAAGGGATATAAGTGTCACCGATAGTACAGAGTAGTAATGTGAGACACCTGTGAAAGTGGTGTGGAAAGTTTATGATATCAAGTGCACCTCTATATTAAATGAAAATCAAACATCCAACTTCTGTTCCTTTCAGACCCCCCCCCCCCCCATTGTTTGGAGGGAGGCGGCACTCTGGAGACTGTAAACAGGCAAATCTGACCAAACAGTGTTTATTCTTTCAACGTTACGGGGCTCCAGCCCCTTCCTCAGGACATGAGGGGTGCATTCCCCTTAAGGAGGGCACCAGAGCACAGCAAAACCTAGATAGGTCATTGGAGTGCCGGGCATATGTGTTGGATATATATATATATATCTCAAAAAGATTGGCAGCACTCCGCGGATTTCAATAAGTAACAGCATACACTGCTTGAATATCAAGCACCTTTCATCAGAATTCTGGCAAAAGGTGCTTAATAAAGGCATCTGAAATGTTGATATTTAAGCAATGTGTGCTGTGACTTATTGAAATTTGTGGAGTGCCGCCCATCTTCTTACTGTATTACTGAAATTTCTATGTCCAAGGGAAGGCACCCAGGTACCCTGCTTGCTTTAATTGGAGTGCCGGTCATCCATGGAAATATATATGTGTGTGTGTGTATGTTTATATACATACATAGAAGTAAGTTAACTTGGCCAAGTGCAACATAAACAGTACAGTGTGCTCAACTTATGCGCTGACCACTGCCCTCCTTGTTGATGAGAGTGATTATGACCAACTCTTGGTCCATGGAAAGCTCAGTACCACCCGAAGACATGCAATGTCAGCCTGTATTCCATGTATGCCATGTGACAGTACGTGAAATTATCACAGTGAAAAAAACTCACGATGTGCTGAGGCAAAGTATTTAGTCATGTGTAGGTTATACAGTAAATATGGATGCTACAAATGAGGCATTGTATTCAATTTACAAAGCACAAAATGGCTGAGGCTCTAATCCTCTTTGGTGCACCTACATTTTATCAGAAGTGTATGGGTCTGCAGAATAAAGATGGGTACACACCTATACAACATTGTCGATTACGGATTACCCGATATTGGGAGACTGGATGACGATTGTATAGGTGAGTATATAGGACCATTACCCAATAAATGGCTTACCATGCTCCTGCAATGGTCAAGACCGAGAGGTTGCATCTTATGTGCTGTTTAATACTTTAGATGCCAATTTCCTGATCCCATAGAACTTAGCCCCGTATACACTGTACTAGGAATAGTGCAGTATGTACGGTCTTCTATCATAGAAGCCCATACATACTGCACTATTTCTAGCACAGTGTATACGGGGCTCGCAGGGGACTCACAGGGGGTCAAGATTGGTACTCGGCTGATCGAGAGCATTTACCTGATCAGCCGAGTGATCACAAATGTGTGTACCCAGTAAGACTGTGGTACTTGTGGAAGAGCAGAAAATTACATCGTCAGTGGGTGCTTTGGGCATTGTGGGGGCGTTGCTTTGTTAGTATGCAGAATGTGCAGTCGGTGTGACTAGTGTTATGGAAAAAGCGAGATTTAATTTTGTGGAGCAAAATTATTCAGATTAATTAAAGGGTGGTAAGGGAACATTTTAGAGCAGTTCTTGCTGTGCAAAGCAGTGCACACGGATTTCCAATCCACAAAAGGACCAGTTCTCCTTAACATAATGTGCTAGAGACATCTGGCTCGCTGAGACTCAGAATGGAAATGTTTTGCCCAAGATAATACCAAAGGCTGTTTACTACATTCTGCATTCCTTTCCAGTTCCCTCCTCAAGTCTCACTTTACTCTAATTATTAGCATTTACACCTCTGTCCCTGGGGGATTCTGGGATAAAAACACACAAAGAGCACAGAACACCAGGGTAACAAAAGGTGTGATAAAAATCAGAAGCTAAACACCTTGTAATTTCAGGTAAATATTGAACACAGAACACCTGGTGAGCAGAGTTTTTGTAGTGTGATGTATGGAATTAGCTGCCAAATGAACTTTTATGTGACTCAAATGTTGCTTCCCATTTGTTCTTGGTTTGGGAGTCTGGCACATCTGTTTCAAAGATGTGAAAGCTTTTCTAAGTCATTTGCATCAGGTCTGCTTTTATCGGTCAGTAACAAGATAAATGCACAAGGAAATATAAATTGTATAATGGAATTAATAAAAAAAAGTATTTAATAATAATAATAATAATTTTATTTATATAGCGCTCTTTCTCCAATAGGACTCAAGGTGCTTTATATGGCAGAGTAAGCATTTAGATAAAAAATCTGCATGTCCATTTATTTGCAGTTGTGGACTTTCTGGGGTATATTTACTAAAAGTCGATTTTGATTGATTTTTTGGTTGATTTTGATTGATTTTGTGTTTCAGGGTTTAAATCACAGATTTACTAAAATGATTTTTGACATCCTTTTAAAAGAAAAGTCAAAAATCATCATTAGTAAATGTGGGATTTAGGGGTATATTTCCTAAAAATTGATCTGGGTCGATTTTTGATCAATGTTTGGATTTACTAACAGATGATTTTATACTTTCTTTTTTTAACAATGTCAAAAATCATCTGTTAGTAAATGTCTGATTTAGACCCTGAAACACAAAATCGGCCAAAAATTGGCCAAACATTCACCATGCTTCGGGCAAGGTTACTATTCCCAATCATAGTATGCGTGGATCGTTAAGTATGAAAAAGTTCAAAAAAAGAAAAAAAATGCGAAAAACTCATGTCGACCTTTTGACCTGTGAACTTGTGTCTGTCGACCTATAGTGGTCGACCTAAACATTGTCGATCTTCAGACCGGATCCCGTCACAAGACCATCATGCACAGTTCAACTTAGATGCATGCACAGACTGCCAATAATCGATCAGCTGTAATTTGTGTTTACTTACATCTCTGCTTCAGGCCCAAAGTACAGTTATCTAACACTTTAGCACCACCCTTTAGTTTGATTAAATATTTAAGTTTTTCTATAAAAATACTGCTCAGTTTAGCCTAACTAATATTTTATATACAGCATGAAAATGAGCGGACATCATGCCTTTAATTGCAGAGCACAAGCTACTTTTAGATCACTCTGGGCGGGATGTACTAAAGGGAAAATGCGGTTTCGGGGGTTTTACCTCATTTTCATATGTACTAACCCCCGGCCACTGTGTTTTCGCCGCCGAGGGTATCACCATCTTTTGATGATGATACCCTATAGAAGCCTATGAGCTTCTAACCGCCGCATCCTGCCGCCTCCGCCGCCCCGCACAGCTCACGACGACCTCCCCCCACTGGCATACCTCCGTCCAGCAAGCCTTCTATCCCAACCTGACTTTTATTACAAGGTGTGAGATGCAAGCATTAAATGTTATTTCTCATGCAACCTGTTTCCACTGTATCTGTTATTAATGGTGCATCTTTTAAAAATTGTTCCCGTGGATAAAAGTATATTCCTGCTGGAATTATGCATTCTGTGTGGGCCAATTGGAATTAACTTTCCGTGATGCCTTTGGGTTGTATTAAGGAATTCCGAAAACAGTTCTTCCACGTGCAGAAGTTGTAGATCTGCATTCTTGTCTATGCAGGTAGATAGAATTCTAGGGTTATGATAAGTGACACTGTGTTATGCTAACAGAATATGTTGTTTTATTCCTTATGCCCTAAAGGCCCTGGAGTACAACAGGTATATCTCTGGTGAATGGGGTTAAGAAAGGTAACTGGATACCCTTACAATCTCATTGTTATCAAATAAAGACTCACCCTGTTGATTCCTAGTTTAGGCACTACATACTGTGTATATATATATATATATATATTTTGATAACATTCAGTGTTTCTTTATCATACATGCCTTAGATGCACAGAATATCTGTAGGTGATTTGAAAGTAGAACTTAGAACCGTTAGCATTTGTATAGCACATAATTAGTCACAAATGAGTTGGTTATTTAACAATTAGATGTAATTAAATTGAAGCGCAGCCCACTACTTTGCTTCTCCTTAACTGAATACAGTAACATCCAGAAAAGTGAATAATTAAATAATAAATCTGCATGGATGCAGAGACCTCTCTACCTTATTCATTGCTATTTATAGATTATACGTACATACCTAAGCACTTACCACCTCAGCACTTTTGTCTCCTAACTGACTTGCTATGAGACACTGCAATGAAATAAAACTGCAAACAAGTATTTTTATGCAACCCCAGAATAACACACTGTGATTGTAGATTCATTATTTATATCCTCTGGGTTCTGGTTGTCTTACTTGTACCTTTACTTTGTCTTGTTTTCTCCTGCCCATAGACCATCAATAATACAAATGATAAATTATGCATACAGATGAAACACATTTAACACTTGACATGTTTTAGAAGTGAATAAAGTCACACACGGGCATAGCTGTGGGTAAAGTGATGCTTTAGAAAGGAACAATAATAATACATGCTATTTTGTAGCGCCATGCACCTATAATTTGCACAAGCATGTCTTCTAGTACAGGGAAGCTTATGGCTTTCCAGGTCAATAGGGTGTCCATTGAGAAGGAAGTCCTTGGGTGGATCGTGCATGTGCATTATTATTTGTTAAGGGCCAGCACAAGAGAACATCGGTTTGTGCTGGATTGCATAGCTCCCAGTCCCAACATGACCCTCTCCAGGAGGGACAAAATGTTCTGCTTCTGGAGTTTTCTGTTAATTTATGATTTATGATGATTATGATGATGGCAACCATAAATTTAGAGGGAAGTCCAGGAGTAGAGCGTTCTGTCCCTCCTGGAGAGGGTCATGTTGGGAGGTATGGGATTGTAATAAGGAGGTGGAGATTGGTTTTGTTACTGTGGGGCCTATTTATCAAACCATTGTGCTGCAGTAATCATGCAACAGCAGTCATTTTCACATGATTGCCACTAAATTAACTAACAAGGCTATTTATTAAGCCTCTAACTCAGGAGGCATTGCAGACATCTTCTGCTTTCCGGTAACAAATGGAGCAAACCACTGTCCCCCATGCAATGGGCTCCATGTAGCACTTGCTAAACGAGTTATGACATCTTCTCAGTGTTTAGCAAACAGCGGTATAGCCTACTGGTGCTATATGACTCTACAGCTTGCGCCATCTATAGATGGGCTTCAGTGACTTCCAGGCTTTGCTGAGTCTCTGCTAGGTTGAAGCTGCACAGATGGCAGTCACGCAAATACGCAAGTCAGCAGTCCATCGCCAACAGCTCAACAAAGGACTTTGCCAAGGAGGACATCACTGGAGAGGTAGTTTTGCTAAATTCCGGCGGCATATTTGTAAGTGTCATTGTGGAACTAAATGAAATATGCCGCCAGCATTTGGTGTTGTTTCTAAATGGAGCCCCATGTATATGGACGTTGCTGTTGTGTATTTATTAATTTCTGAAAACTAAAAGTTTTCATCGCATGATTATTAACTGAATTAAGTAATAATGCTATTTATTAAGTCTAATAGGAGAGCAACTGCAATTTTCTATCATCTGCAATGCTGTCTGTCTATACGGGACAGTCACTCGTCAAAGTAAGTAGAACAATGGAGAAAGAAGATGGCACAGTGCAGTGAACTGATGAATTTTCGCTGGAATACGAGGAAAGGCTTGCAAGACTAGGCATGTTTACACTGCAAAAGAGGAGATTAAGAGGGGACATGATCAACATTTACAAATATATAAGGGGACAATATACAGATCTTGCGCAGGACCTGTTTTTGGTTAGATCAACACAGAGAACTCGTGGACACTCGCTCAGGTTAGAGGAGAGGAGATTCCACACAATACGGCGTAAAGGCTTTTTTACGGTAAGGACGGTACGTGTTTGGAATTCCCTGCCTGAGGGAGTTGTAATGGCCAACTCAGTCAACACCTTTAAGAATGGGTTAGATAAATTCCTAATGGATAAGGATATCCAGGGTTACGGGGCATAGTCACGCACTATGGTTATTATAAAAAAGAGGGGTTAATCGGAACGGCAGTCAGCAACTTCAGTCAAAATTTTATATAAGATAATCGTGCATAGGAGACCACAAATAGGTTGAACCCGATGGTCAATTGTCTTTTTTCAACCTTAGATACTATGTTACTATGTTACTATGTAATAACCCAAACAATGTTGAATAAAGATATAGACTGATTACAGAAAAGTCTTCAGAAAAAAATATTAGTTATTGATACAGCATTAAAAAACCTGTATGAGTTCCAACTGCCCCCCACCACCGCGGCCTGCAGGTGGGACAGCGGGACAGTCCCAAAAAAAGAGACTGTCCAGCGAAAATCAGGACAGTTGTATACATGTATACATTTCCCCCATAACCGCACACTCACATGCTGCTCCACACACACTCACTGCTTCACTCTCCAATCACACACACACACACACACACACACACGCACGCACGCACGCACGCACGCACGCACGCACACACACACACACACAGTGACAAGATTTTATAGCAAAAATTTCAAGCAGCATCATGTAGATCATGCGGTGTGCACACTCTCACTGTTCCCCGTATACACACACACACACACACACACACACACACACACACACACACACACACACGTAACATACATACCTACCTTACTAATCTCCTCTCCAGGAGATGCCCATAGAGGAGAAGCAGGAAGACGGCGACAGAGGCAGGGTCGGGCTAATTGCGTCATTAGGCCCCGCTCCTGTTTCTCTGTATTTTTCTCCCTGTTCTGCCCACTGCACTAGGAAATGACCAGAATGTGGGAGGGGTGCCCACTCTTCTGGGGCTGCAGGGGACTTCCCGAGAAACTGGCTGTTTCCTGCAGAATCCAGGAGAGTAGGCAAGTATGATATGAAAACACTGGAAAAAAAGATTTCATTCCAAACACTCCAGCACCCTCATTGTGGAACATGAGCTGCACAGTGTCTGAAGCCAGCCAGCCCCTCACCTCAGCCAACACCCTTCCTACTTACCCCAACAGCACCTGCAGGCAGCCAGCAGCCAGTACCTTACCCTAGCGCTCCTCCCTACTGCCTCCTCTAGCGCTGGTCCCTGGAGCCTGAACGCACAGCACCTGCAGGTAGCCAGCAGCCAGTACCTTACCCTAGCGCTCCTCCCTACTGACTCCTCTAGCGCTGGTCCCTGGGGCCTGACCGCACAGCACCTGCAGGTAGCCAGCAGCCATTACCTTACTCTAGCGCTCCTCCCTACTGACTCTTCTAGCGCTGGTCCCTGGAGCCTGACCGCACAGCACCTGCAGGTAGCCAGCAGCCAGTATCTTACCCTAGCACTCCTCCCTACTGACTCCTCTAGCGCTGGTCCCTGGAGCCTGACCGCACAGCACCTGCAGGTAGCCAGCAGCCAGTACCTTACCCTAGCGCTCCTCCCTACTGACTCCTCTAGCGCTGGTCCCTGGAGCCTGACCGCACAGCACCTGCAGGTAGCCAGCATCCAGTACCTTACCCTAGTGCTCCTCCCTACTGACTTCTCTAGCGCTGGTCCCTGGAGCCTGACCGCATAGCACCTGCAGGTAGCCAGCAGCCAGTACCTTACCCTAGCGCTCCTCCCTACTGACTCCTCTAGCGCTGGTCCCTGGAGCCTGACCGCACAGCACCTGCAGGTAGCCAGCAGCCAGTACCTTACCCTAGCGCTCCTCCCTACTGACTCCTCTAGCGCTGGTCCCTGGAGCCTGACCGCACAGCACCTGCAGGTAGCCAGCAGCCAGTACCTTACCCTAGCACTCCTCCCTACTGATTCCTCTAGCGCTGGTCCCTGGAGCCTGACCGCACATCACCTGCAGGCAGCCAGCAGCCAGTACCTTACCCTAGCACTCCTACCTACTGTCTCCTTAGCACTGGCAGTGGCGGATCTAGACTTTACTTTTATGGGGGGCAGTTTAAGAATACCAATGCTTCTGTTCTACTCATAAAAAACCCAGAATATTAATTAACAAGAAATAAATCAAAATAATAAAAAAATAGCAAATAAAATGCACCAGGTCCAGGTTCAGTCAGACCAGACAGCGCATAATATCTGCTGCCTGCAAGCCCCCACTCCCCCAATAATATGCAATTCTACATCACCACATGATGTCTCTCTGTCTGTTTGTCTGACCAGGTCACACCCACCACCGTGGCGGCAGGCAACCATAAATGATAATAATATGCTTACAGCCTCACACAGAGTCACTGTCACTCACAGTCTCCACACAACTCAGGATCAGGGAGGGCTTAGACTCAGGACACACAGGCGGCAGCGTGCCATCAGGCCAGCCAGACTTAGAGGTCTATTCATGAAGCAGTGAAAAGTGTGGAGAAGTGAACCAGTGGAGAAGTTGCTCATGGCAATCAGGCAGAGGCGGCCGCGGGGCGGAAGGGGGCGTGCCGACGGTGTTAGAACGCTGGTGGTGGGGCGTGGTCCGGACAACGCAGGTGTCCGGACCGTTGCGGCTGTGTGATGTCACACGCAGCCGCTAAGACCCGGGACGTGGAGGGTAGCTGTCTGCCAGCGCAGCTAAGCTGCGCAGGCAGGGAGCTACTCGGTAACTGATCGTAGATGTGCTAAATTATTACCCCCGATGTCTATAGGAACTTTCGCTACAGCATATCTTTACATTTTTTTTTCATAGTAAATACAGAATTATCATTACTATTATCCTTTTGTTGGTAGCATATGAGTAATTTACATCAGTCCCATCACAGTAGAGCTTACAGTGTATAGTCTATACCACAAACACACAAGTGTCAATTTCATAAGAAGCCAATTAACCTACCAGTATGCTTCTGTACTAATGAAGGGAACTGGATCACCTGTAGGAAGCCCATACAAACACACCAACAGTATACTAGTACTGGCTGGGAATGTGATGCAACACAGTGGAGTTGTGGGTACATTCCTGTACAATGAAAATCATAGGAGATGTAAAACACAATATGCCTGATCATGATGTAATATTATGAGAAATGTTTCAGAGATTGTTACACTGTGGCATTTGCATAGGGTTACACTACTGAGAGAGCAAGCAATGCAGAAAACTGTTAACAAAAAGGAGCGTCAAGCACCAAACAAATGATTAAACAAAAATTCCCCAATGTGCAATCACGCAATCACAATCAAGTTTCAAGTTCACCAGTTGGAGCCTTATTCATGTTTGTATGCAATAGTCGATTATCACACAATGGGGCGTTTATTGACAGACTGTGCATGTGCCGTAATCGCAATGTGCATACGCAAAGGTGCTGCTGTGCTTTCACTCGCAATGAGGATTTCATGGAAAAAGTGATTTAAACTCACCAGAAATGTGCTGAAATTATAATTGCAATTGCTATTATTTACCAGTCATTACATAGATTGGTCTCCATTTTTCCTGACATGACATTATTAGTTTTTTTTGTTTCTCGGGATTATAAAATAAATCAAAATCCAAATACATATGAAATGTATTATCTAATTTATGGTTTCCCATGTATTCAGAAACTCATGGCTTTTGGTATTACAGGTTGAGTATCCCTTATCCAAATATTCCGAAATACGGAATTTTTTGAGTAAGACTGAGATAGTGAAACCTTTGTTTTCTGATGGCTCAATGTGCACAAACTTTGTTTAATACACAAAGGCCCTCATTCCGAGTTGTTCGCTCGGTATTTTTCATCGCATCGCAGTGAAAATCCGCTTAGTACGCATGCGCAATGTTCGCACTGCGACTGCGCCAAGTAACTTTACTATGAAGAAAGTATTTGTACTCACGGCTTTTTCTTCGCTCCGGCGATCGTAATGTGATTGACAGGAAATGGGTGTTACTGGGCGGAAACACGGCGTTTCAGGGGCGTGTGGCTGAAAACGCTACCGTTTCCGGAAAAAACGCAGGAGTGGCCGGGGAAACGGTGGGAGTGCCTGGGCGAACGCTGGGTGTGTTTGTGACGTCAACCAGGAACGACAAGCACTGAACTGATCGCACAGGCAGAGTAAGTCTGGAGCTACTCTGAAACTGCTAAGTAGTTAGTAATCGCAATATTGCGAATACATCGGTCGCAATTTTAAGAAGCTAAGATTCACTCCCAGTAGGCGGCGGCTTAGCGTGTGTAACTCTGCTAAATTCGCCTTGCGACCGATCAACTCGGAATGAGGGCCAAAGTTATTAAAAATATTGTATTATAAGACCTTCAGGCTGTGTGTATAAGGTGTATATGAAACATAAATGAATTGTGTGAATGTACACACACTTTGTTTAATGCACAAAGTTATAAAAAATATTGTCTAAAATGACCTTCAGGCTGTGTATATAAGGTGTATATGTAACATAAATACATTCTGTGCTTAGATTTAGGTCCCATCAGCATGATATCTCATTATGGTATGCAATTATTCCAAAATACGGAAAAATCCCATATCCAAAATACCTCTGGTCCCAAGCATTTTGGATAAGGGATACTCAACCTGTATTGCATTTTTTAATTAATAGAAATGAAAGGCTCAGCTGCATGGTGATTTCATTTGGTCCTTGCTTAGTTGCTATTTCACAAGTTATCCCTTTAGTTTCATGGTTTTTTTCAATCATTAGGGACCGATGGCCCTTCATCTTGCCTCAGTTGTGGCCAACAAGATGCAACTTTGTGGGGTATATGCAATTCCGGACGAATTGCGCCTTTTTTTCGTCAGTTTAAAAATTCGACTGTACTCGACAGCCGCAGCCCTCCCGCCGGGACCATGAATTTACCATATGCATTCAACACTCCCCTTGGCGAATAACGGACCAATCGTCGAGTAGTGGGCGTCCTGGATTCGACTTCCCGCCGTTTTCAGCCCTTTATTAGGGCTTGTTTGCTGCGTGCTCAGCAGCCATTTTGTGAACCTGCAGAGAGGTGTGAGGAGGTGCAGAGCTAGCGAATTGGTTGTTTGCTGTGGTATCGTTTGGACACCCAGCAGGCTTTAATCCGGGACAGACAGGAGGATACCTGTTACCCCGGAGGAGAGTCGTTTTTGGAGCTATTTATTTCTACATTTTTAGGTAAGTACCACATGTGGGTATGGTGTTGCATGTATGTGTTTGTGTAGTGGGGGTTGCCATGAGGTGTACATGGGGTGTTTGGGGTATGTCTTTGGGGTGCTTGGGGTATGTATATATATGTGTGCAGGTATGTGTATAGCTCCTGCTTGTATTGCTGCATTTTTTGGGGAGTTTTGTGTTTTGGGGTAGTTTTTCACGTTTTTTTCTTCTTCTTAAAATTACTTTTTGGGTCATGCTTTTGCATTGGTGTACCTCCAGCATGTGCAGGGATGTTTTTTGTCTTGTTTGGGGATATTTTAGTGCGTGTCGGTATCAATGTGGTCGACATGTGATGTCGTTTGTTTGCTAAAACAGGTTTTTTTGCACCTATTTTAGCACTGGTGTACCTCCAGAATGTGCAGGGATGCTTTTTGGCTAGTTTTGGGTGACTTGGAGCAAGTTTGTGTCAGCCATGCGGTCGACATGTCATGTCGTTTGTTTGCCAAACATGTTTTTTTCCTCCTATTTTAGCACTGGTGTACCTCCAGAGTGTGCAGGGATGCTGTTTGGCTAGTTTGGGGTGACTTGGAGCAAGTTTGTGTCAGCCATGCGGTCGACATGTCATGTCGTTTGTTTGCCAAACATGTTTTTTTGCTCCTATTTTAGCACTGGTGTACCTCCAGAATGTGCAGGGATGCTGTTTGGCTAGTTTGGGGTGACTTGGAGCAAGTTTGTATCAGCCATGCGGTCGACATGTCATGTCGTTTGTTTGCCAAACATGTTTTTTTGCTCCTATTTTAGCACTGGTGTACCTCCAGAATGTGCAGGGATGCTGTTTGGCTAGTTTGGGGTGACTTGGAGCAAGTTTGTGTCAGCCATGCGGTCGACATGTCATGTCGTTTGTTTGCCAAACATGTTTTTTTGCTCCTATTTTAGCACTGGTGTACCTCCAGAATGTGCAGGGATGCTGTTTGGCTAGTTTGGGGTGACTGTGTCAGCCATTTTCTTTGTGTCAGCCATTTTGTGTTAGCACTGGTTGACCTCCAGCATGTGCAGGGATGCTTGTATGGGGGTTTTGGCTTATCTGGCTTTTTTTTTCTATTCTTTTTTTTTTTGTGTGTGTGTGTGTTTGGTCCTGCTTGAGAACTGGGGTCCCAGCAGCATGAGGTGTGGTTGCATGTAATTATGTAATGTGTGTTAAATTTGTAAAAATATATATATTTTTTCTTTTTACAACCGAGATGTCCAGGGACAAGCGGCCCCGATCCCCCCCTTCCCCCCACCCCTCAGAAGAACTTTCCCTGCATAGCAACGAGGAGTGGGAGCCGACCCAGGAGGAGGATACGACCGACCAGGCATGCAGTGACCAGCCGCGGTCGTCAAGGGACCAAATGGAGAAGTCAAAGAAAAAGAAAAAGCCTAGAAAGGTAAATACTGACAACACCTGCTGACACAATAGCATCCAACTTGACACACCCTAGTTTGCGCACTGCCATGCACACCTACAGGTATCTTTGCGCACTGCCAGGGATACTGACACTCACAGGTACATACCGATCTTAGTAAATGCATGTTTGTTTGTTTTTTAATCCCTAAAGGCAAGAAGCCAGCCAGAGGAGCAGTCGGAGGAGGAAGCCTCTGGTGAAGATGCAGGACCAAAAAAGCCGCGTGGACCCAGATACACTGAGGCGGAAAACTGTGCCCTAGTGGATGGCGTCGACATGTCCTACAACGTTCTGTATGGACCAAGGGCACAGACCACAGCAGCTAAGACCAAGCGAAACATCTGGGATGCCATCGTGAGACAAGTCACTGCAGTATCTGGAAACCGCCGGAGCACCAGAAACTGCATGAAGCGGTACAGTGATTGCCGCAGACAGACCAAGAAGAAGATGGGGATTCAGCGCCGACATGAGACAGCTACGTGGTCCGGCTCTCAATCTGAAGTGGCTACCCTGGGAGGACGTTATTAAAAGGCGCATGAACCCTGCCATGGTCGAAGGAGTTCGCGGAGGTGTGGACTCTAGCCGTCCTGCTGGCTTTCCCGAGGAGGAAGAACCGCCCAGAAGATGGAAGACGGCGGGAGACAAGCAGTCCAAAAGGAGGCCTGATGGTAAGAATACATTCAGATGAGCTGTACTAAAAAAATTTATTTTTGTATTTGCTAATGTGTTTTTTTTTCCACAGACACGCCTGCCCAGAGGACATCACCTGCGCGCAGGACATCGCCAGCGCGTGGACCATCACCTGCGCAGCAGGCATCGGCAGCAGCGCGCGGACCATCACCTGCGCAGTAAGCATCAGGAGCGCGCAGATCATCACCTGCGCGCCACACATCATCATCGCGCAGTAAGTCACCTGCGCACCAGACGTCATCAGCGCGCAGACCATCACCTGCGCACCAGACATCAGCGTGCAGAACGTCACCTGTGCACCAGACACCATCGGCGACCACACCACCAGATGGGCGCCAAACTACATCTCCTGCGCGCAGGCCATCACCAGATCGTCATCTCTCCAGGAGCTCTGGGACTGTGACCGAAGAGCCTCACTACCCTTGTGGACCCATCACCCGAACTGTTTGAGTCTACAGGGTTAACGGATGAGACTTTTCTTGGGTTTGAAGACAGCCGTGCAGAAGTATCCAGCCAGACCCTTGAAAAGTCTCCAGAATTGAGGACAAGTGAAGCTCCTGGAGCAGCGGCCCCACCGGATGGAGAAGGTTTGTATTTATTTTTTTTGGGGGGGGGAATGGGAGGGGTACCATTTTTGTATAGTTTATTAACTTAATTTTTTTTTCTTTTGCAAACAGAGGTGCCACGGACCAGCAGCGGACTTGCGTCGGGGATTGGTTCATTCTTCAGGCCGTATCTCCTACAAGATTCGTCGGACGACGAGGTGGAAGTGCAGCAGCCTCCTGTTTCTACATCCCTGTGTGAGTAAATATCGAATTGTGAGCCTTCAAACAAATGTATGAATGTGTATAATAATTTCTAATTTTCTTTTCAGCTGCACAAATGCAATTGGTGGCAGACGTACAGGAAGGGCAGGATCCCTCAAATGTTCAGAGGGTACACACCCTGGCATCCGAGATTACTTCCCGCCAGGATACTTACACGAATGTCGTTGGAACCAGACTAGACTCCATTGAGAGGAGAAGATGGCAAATGGTCTGGTTGAAATGCAGAAGGCTCATGCTGACAGCACGGCCGAAATTCAAAAGACCAGACGAGAAGATCACAGGGAGACTATGGACATCCTTCACGTTCTGGCCACATCCATCAACCGGCTGGTGGAGAACACATTATGCCTGGCACACAGTGTAGACAACATGTCGGAGAGCCATCGACATTCGGCATCCAGCCAACAGATCATCGCAACCACACTGCAGATGATGTACGATAAGCTCCCAGAGCCAGCTCGTCAACACGCTGGTGATCCACCACTTCCGCCATCACAAGCCACATGGACACCTCCTTCCCTTCCTCCACCACCATCCTGGTATAGACGGTCACAGCTGTACCAAGGATATACAGGGATGTACCCCACCCACCAGATGCCTCCACCACCAACACCGGCCGCAACATCTACACCCGCACGGGCACCGAGGCTAAGTCAACCCACTACCCAGCCGCCCAGGGCATCGACGCCCCATCAGGAGGAAGACGAGGATCCGGACAGACAACCACCATAAGCCCGGTCGTATTGTTTTATTTACTGTTATGTTTTTCATGTATCCCTTTCTCCCCCTCCCATTAGTTTTTTTTTCTTCTTACTATTGTTTTATATGTGTTGGGCTCCCCCACCCGTGACCGGGTACTACCAAGGAGCTTTATGTCTAGGCATACATGCGCGGGCATGTATGCAGGCGCGTGTGGTAATGGATGAAAGCTCCTTGTGGCTACATGTATGATGGGCCAAAGAGCTATTCTGATACCACTTTTTTACCCAAAAAAATCCTTTTTGTATTGGTGTACAATAGGCTTTCACTGAAGTGGACGGCATAGTTCGTGTTGTGCGTACCAAGGTGAGTAGAGCCATGTTTCAATGTATATATTCAAGAAACTTTGGACCACCTGCCCTTGTGGAACCATACAGCCCAGCAATGGGTCATGCTGGGCTGTGTGGTTCCACAAGTGCAGGCGTGTCAAAGTGCTGACCACTGAAACCACTATTCCACTTTGGACCACCTGCCTTTGTGGAACCACACAACCCAGCAATGGGTCATGCTGGGCTGTGTGGTTCCACAAGTGCAGGCGTGTCAAAGTGCTGACCACTGACACTACTATTCCACTTTGGACCGCCTGCCTTTGTGGAACCACACAACCCAGCAATGGGTCATGCTGGGCTGTGTGGTTCCACAAGTGCAGGCGTGTCAAAGTGCTGACCACTGACACCACTATTCCACTTTAAACCGCCTGCCTTTGTGGAACCACACAGCCCAGCAATGGGTCATGCTGGGCTGTGTGGTTCCACAAGTGCAGGCGTGTCAAAGTGCTGACCACTGACACCACTATTCCACTTTGGTCCGCCTGCCTTTGTGGAACCACACAGCCCAGCAATGGGTCATGCTGGGCTGTGTGGTTCCACAAGTGCAGGCGTGTCAAAGTGCTGACCACTGACACCACTATTCCACTTTGGACCGCCTGCCTTTGTGGAACCACACAACCCAGCAATGGGTCATGCTGGGCTGTGTGGTTCCACAAGTGCAGGCGTGTCAAAGTGCTGACCACTGACACCACTATTCCACTTTGGACCGCCAGCATTTGTGGAACCACACAACCCAGCAATGGGTCATGCTGGGCTGTGTGGTTCCACAAGTGCAGGCGTGTCAAAGTGCTGACCACTGACACCACTATTCCACTTTGGACCGCCTGCCTTTGTGGAACCACACAGCCCAGCAATGGGTCATGCTGGGCTGTGTGGTTCCACAAGTGCAGGTGTGTCAAAGTGCTGACCACTGACACCACTATTCCACTTTGGACTGCCTGCCTTTGTGGAACCACACAACCCAGCAATGGGTCATGCTGGGCTGTGTGGTTCCACAAATGTTCTTGGGAAAGGAATGGACATGACATTAGTGTCTTTACTTAATATGCTTTTTTTCCCCCCCACAGATATCTACACAAGAAAAGAATGTAAAGAAGAACAAACTATTTTTTTGTTTTATTACATTTCATTTTTTATTTCAAAAATAAAATACAATTTTCTTCAATAAATTTTTAAAATGAGAAGTTTTCTGTGGTTTTTATTTAAATTATTAGTAAATACAATGTTAAATATGAGATGCAGTGGAATTGTGTTAGGTCGCCCATGGTACAGCAGGGGAACTGTCGTGTCCCTTTTCATCCATGAGGATTCAAGCCACTTGGGAAGGATACTCCGCAAGACCTGTGGAAGAGAATAGTATGAGGTTCCAGCTATTGGTAATAGTGTCCCCCTGGTATGGAAAAGACAAGGTACAAGCAACACGACACAAGCAGGTTACAGTGGCCCCAAATGCAACCCTCCGGCACTTACGTAACTACACATCCAAACATTCCCTGACACACAGTGTAAGCATTGGTGTATCAGGGCATGATTGGATGTGCAGTTTTGCAAATGCCGGAGGGCTGCACTTTGGACATGCAGGGGTGACTTGGACAGGAGGGAGTTTTGGCCAATACATCTCACCTGAGGGGGGTTGTCTGCTACATGGCGGAGGGTCAGGTCCACATCACAAGTAGGTTGCCCATGGTACATCAGGAGAAATGTCGTGTCTCTTCACATCCACGCCACTTGGGAAGGATACTCCGCAAGACCTGTGGAAGAGAATAGTATGAGGTTCCAGCTATTGGTAATAGTGTCACCCTGGTATGGAAAAGACAAGGTACAAGCAACACGACACAAGCAGGTTACAGTGGCCCCAAATGCTACCCTCCGGCACTTGCGTAACTACACATCCAAACATTCCCTGACACACAGTGTAAGCATTGGTGTATCAGGGCATGATTGGATGTGCAGTTATGCAAATGCCGGAGGGCTGCACTTTGGACATGCAGGGGTGACTTGGACAGGAGGGAGTTTTGGCCAATACATCTCACCTGAGGGGGGTTGTCTGCTACATTGCGGAGGGTCAGGTCCACATTACAAGTAGGTCGCCCATGGTAGAGTTGGATAAATGGGTCCAATATTTGCGGCAACCCAACAACAGGAGAAAACAGGGGGTAACAGGTCGTCAACAGGACGAATCTTTGAAAACAGGCCTGGGAAGGTGCGTCAACGGGACGTAAAACTCTGAAATACATAAATAAAGATGTTTTTTTAGAATATTACAATCCCAGTTTACACGATAATACAAATGTTACGAGTATACTCACAGGCAACGGAAAAAAAGCTTTGGATCAATGTCCGTCGGGAATCATCTCCTTCGTCCATACCCACCGGTAGAGCAGAAGAACGGTTCCCGCGTCGGAAAGCACTGCGACGAAGAGTCACCGGCAAACGGTTTGCGACACATATGTTGTGTAAAATACAACATGCATTTACCATGCCGCAAACCTTTCCCGGTGAATACAAAAGAGCACCGCTGGAAGTGTCTAAACATCGAAACCGGCTTTTAAGGACACCGAAGGCACGTTCAATTATTTGCCTCGATGCTTTGTGTGTCTCTTGGTAACGTTTTTCTGCTCTACCAACAGGATTAGACAATGGGGTCAAGAGCCACGATTTGTTGGGATAACCTGCATCGCCTATAGAAAATAAAAAAAATGGTGGGTAATATAAAAATAAATAAAAAAATAAAAAAAATAAAAAATATATAAAATAAAATAAAAACAATTAAAATAAATACCTAACAGCCAGCCACCCGGCATGTTTCCTGTTTCGAACTTCTCAAACAGCGATGACTGACTTAGGATGAAGGAGTCGTGAGACGATCCAGGAAATCCCACAAAAATATTCAAAAATTTCATGTTGACATCACAGACCGCCTGTACATTCATGGAATGGAAATGTTTTCGGTTCCGAAAACATTCTTCCGAATTCCGTGGTGGTCTGATCTGCACGTGGGTACAGTCAATCGCGCCCAGAACATTGGGAAATTGTATTTGGTAAAAAAGCCTAATTTGATCTCACGACATTCGCTGTCCGACTCTGGAAATGTGATGAACTGGATCGCCAATTTGCAGAAAGCCCTAATGACCTGGGTTATACAGCGCGATAGTGTCGACTGTGAAAAACCGCATGTTTGAGACAGTGTAGGCTGGAATGTGCCTGACGCCAAAAAATGTTACGTAGCCAGCAGTTTCTGGAAACCGCTGACTGCGCGATTGGTCCGTGCCCGAGGTTCCAGGTCGGCCTCCAACAGAGCGTACAGCGAATATATGTCGCGAGTCGATAAGCGATAATTTTGAATCACCTCGAACTCGCTGAGATCCTCCAGTTCACGCCTAGTGCGATACTGGCGTGGACGTGGAAATGAAACCCGCAATAATGGCTCACCCAATGCAGACATTTGCTGACCTTGATCCTGATGTCCACCAACCCTTTCTTCCTCCATGCTTGCAGCCAGTATGAACATCACAATCTGGTCAGAAAAAGGCTCCATTATTGTAGTCAGTACAAAAATAGGATATAAATGTGTTTTAAAACGCAGGGATTGTCCTAAAAAAACGATTCCACAACAGAGCTGACTGTAATGGCTCCTTCTCCCTGAAGTCTCAAAAAACCGGAAGTGAGGAGATAGGAGGGGCTTTGCAGAAGTGTATCCTGGGTAAAACTGTGGAATCATGGGTACATTTCCCTCAGCAGAGTGAAGAAAAAAATATTCTTTTAAAAAATCAATTAAATAATACTTGTGAGTCAAAAAAAGACAAACCAAGTAGATAATCCCTTCAAATATAAATAGATATGCTATTAGCAATCCAAAAAGCAAAAAAAAAAATTTTTACATTTTTTTTATTAGATCCCGCCAGCAAAGTGAGGTGGACTGAAAATGACGAATTTGCTGTCGAAAAGCACTGTTGTCGAATCGTCATTCTTCAATTGAATATACTTTTGTCGAAAAAACGCATTTTGACCATTGCAGACATGTCGAATTTTGAAAATGTCGATTTGCAAAAAGTCGAGTCTGAAACAGAAGATATTTTGTCGAAAAGTACTGTATTGCATTGACGAATCCAATTCGACATGTTTTTTTTTGTAGAAAATGTCCCGTTTTTCGACTTTCGCGTCAATTCGACCGCAATTGCATATACCCCTATGTCTTGTACCAGGTACTGTTAAAAGAAGATAAAAAAAAACAAAACTGAAAAACTGAATTAAGAAAAAAAAGTGTCCTAGACACTAGAGATGAGCGGGTTCGGTTTCTCTGAATCCGAACCCGCCAGAACTTCATGGTTTTTTTCACGGGTCCGAGCAGACTCGGATCTTCCCGCCTTGCTCGGTTAACCCGAGCGCGCCCGAACGTCATCATGACGCTGTCGGATTCTCGCGAGGCTCGGATTCTATCGCGAGACTCGGATTCTATATAAGGAGCCGCGCGTCGCCGCCATTTTCACACGTGCATTGAGATTGATAGGGAGAGGACGTGGCTGGCGTCCTCTCCATTTAGATTATAAGAGACTGAGAGAGATTTACTGGAGCTGACTAGGAGGAGTACTGTTACTGTAGAAGTGTAGAGACTGAGTGGAGAGAGTTTACTAGTGAGGACAGTGCAGTTTACTTTATAATCCGTTCTCTGCCTGAAAAAAGCGATACACAGCACACAGTGACTCAGTCACATACCATATCTGTGTGCACTGCTCAGGCTCAGGCCAGTGTGCTGCATCATCTATTATCTATATATAATATTATATATATCTGTCTGACTGCTCAGCTCACACAGCTTATAATTGTGGGGGAGACTGGGGAGCACTACTGCAGTGCCAGTTATAGGTTATAGCAGGAGCCAGGAGTACATAATATATTATATAGTGAGTGACCACCAGACACACAGTGCAGTTTATTTAATATATCCGTTCTCTGCCTGAAAAAAGCGATACACACAGTGACTCAGTCAGTCACATACCATATCTGTGTGCACTGCTCAGGCTCAGGCCAGTGTGCTGCATCATCTATTATCTATATATAATATTATATATATCTGTCTGACTGCTCAGCTCACACAGCTTATAATTGTGGGGGAGACTGGGGAGCACTACTGCAGTGCCAGTTATAGGTTATAGCAGGAGCCAGGAGTACATAATATATTATATAGTGAGTGACCACCAGACACACAGTGCAGTTTATTTAATATATCCGTTCTCTGCCTGAAAAAAGCGATACACACAGTGACTCAGTCAGTCACATACCATATCTGTGTGCACTGCTCAGGCTCAGGCCAGTGTGCTGCATCATCTATTATCTATATATAATATTATATATATCTGTCTGACTGCTCAGCTCACACAGCTTATAATTGTGGGGGAGACTGGGGAGCACTACTGCAGTGCCAGTTATAGGTTATAGCAGGAGCCAGGAGTACATAATATATTATATAGTGAGTGACCACCAGACACACAGTGCAGTTTATTTAATATATCCGTTCTCTGCCTGAAAAAAGCGATACACACAGTGACTCAGTCAGTCACATACCATATCTGTGTGCACTGCTCAGGCTCAGGCCAGTGTGCTGCATCATCTATATATATTATATATCTGTCTGACTGCTCAGCTCACACAGCTTATAATTGTGGGGGAGACTGGGGAGCACTACTGCAGTGCCAGTTATAGGTTATAGCAGGAGCCAGGAGTACATATTATATTAAAATTAAACAGTGCACACTTTTGCTGCAGGAGTGCCACTGCCAGTGTGACTGACCAGTGACCTGACCACACTGACCACCAGTATAGTTAGTAGTATACTTATATTGTGATTGCCTGAAAAAGTTAAACACTCGTCGTGTGACTTCACTTGTGTGTTTTTTTTTTTTTTATTCTATAAAAATAAAACTCATTCTGCTGACAGACAGTGTCCAGCAGGTCCGTCATTATATAATATATAATATATACCTGTCCGGCTGCAGTAGTGATATATATATATTTTTTATATCATTTATCATCCAGTCGCAGCAGACACAGTACGGTAGTTCACGGCTGTGGCTACCTCTGTGTCTCTGCACTCGGCAGGCAGTCCGTCCATAATTGTAATACCACCTAACCGTGGATTTTTTTCATTCTTCTTTATACATACATAGTTACATAGACATCTTCTCTTTATCAACCAGTCTATATTAGCTGCAGACACAGTACAGTACGGTAGTTCACGGCTGTGGCTACCTCTGTGTCTGCACTCGGCAGGCAGTCCGTCCATAATTGTATACCACCTAACCGTGGTTTTTTTTCATTCTTCTTTATACATACATAGTTACATAGACATCTTCTCTTTATCAACCAGTCTATATTAGCTGCAGACACAGTACAGTACGGTAGTTCACGGCTGTGGCTACCTCTGTGTCTGCACTCGGCAGGCAGTCCGTCCATAATTGTATACCACCTAACCGTGGATTTTTTTCAGTCTTCTTTATACATACATAGTTACATAGACATCTTCTCTTTATCAACCAGTCTATATTAGCTGCAGACACAGTACAGTACGGTAGTTCACGGCTGTGGCTACCTCTGTGTCTGCAGTCGGCAGGCAGTCCATAATTGTATACTAGTATCCATCTCCATTGTTTACCTGAGGTGCCTTTTAGTTGTGCCTATTAAAATATGGAGAACAAAAATGTTGAGGTTCCAAAATTAGGGAAAGATCAAGATCCACTTCCACCTCGTGCTGAAGCTGCTGCCACTAGTCATGGCCGAGACGATGAAATGCCAGCAACGTCGTCTGCCAAGGCCGATGCCCAATGTCATAGTACAGAGCATGTCAAATCCAAAACACCAAATATCAGAAAAAAAAGGACTCCAAAACCTAAAATAAAATTGTCGGAGGAGAAGCGTAAACTTGCCAATATGCCATTTACCACACGGAGTGGCAAGGAACGGCTGAGGCCCTGGCCTATGTTCATGGCTAGTGGTTCAGCTTCACATGAGGATGGAAGCACTCAGCCTCTCGCTAGAAAAATGAAAAGACTCAAGCTGGCAAAAGCAGCACAGCAAAGAACTGGGCATTCTTCGAAATCCCAAATCCACAAGGAGAGTCCAATTGTGTCGGTTGCGATGCCTGACCTTCCCAACACTGGACGTGAAGAGCATGCGCCTTCCACCATTTGCACGCCCCCTGCAAGTGCTGGAAGGAGCACCCGCAGTCCAGTTCCTGATAGTCAGATTGAAGATGTCAGTGTTGAAGTACACCAGGATGAGGAGGATATGGGTGTTGCTGGCGCTGGGGAGGAAATTGACCAGGAGGATTCTGATGGTGAGGTGGTTTGTTTAAGTCAGGCACCCGGGGAGACACCTGTTGTCCGTGGGAGGAATATGGCCGTTGACATGCCAGGTGAAAATACCAAAAAAATCAGCTCTTCGGTGTGGAGGTATTTCACCAGAAATGCGGACAACAGGTGTCAAGCCGTGTGTTCCCTTTGTCAAGCTGTAATAAGTAGGGGTAAGGACGTTAACCACCTCGGAACATCCTCCCTTATACGTCACCTGCAGCGCATTCATAATAAGTCAGTGACAAGTTCAAAAACTTTGGGTGACAGCGGAAGCAGTCCACTGACCAGTAAATCCCTTCCTCTTGTAACCAAGCTCACGCAAACCACCCCACCAACTCCCTCAGTGTCAATTTCCTCCTTCCCCAGGAATGCCAATAGTCCTGCAGGCCATGTCACTGGCAATTCTGACGAGTCCTCTCCTGCCTGGGATTCCTCCGATGCATCCTTGCGTGTAACGCCTACTGCTGCTGGCGCTGCTGTTGTTGCCGCTGGGAGTCGATGGTCATCCCAGAGGGGAAGTCGTAAGCCCACTTGTACTACTTCCAGTAAGCAATTGACTGTTCAACAGTCCTTTGCGAGGAAGATGAAATATCACAGCAGTCATCCTACTGCAAAGCGGATAACTGAGGCCTTGACAACTATGTTGGTGTTAGACGTGCGTCCGGTATCCGCCGTTAGTTCACAAGGAACTAGACAATTTATTGAGGCAGTGTGCCCCCGTTACCAAATACCATCTAGGTTCCACTTCTCTAGGCAGGCGATACCGAGAATGTACACGGACGTCAGAAAAAGACTCACCAGTGTCCTAAAAAATGCAGTTGTACCCAATGTCCACTTAACCACGGACATGTGGACAAGTGGAGCAGGGCAGGGTCAGGACTATATGACTGTGACAGCCCACTGGGTAGATGTATGGACTCCCGCCGCAAGAACAGCAGCGGCGGCACCAGTAGCAGCATCTCGCAAACGCCAACTCTTTCCTAGGCAGGCTACGCTTTGTATCACCGCTTTCCAGAATACGCACACAGCTGAAAACCTCTTACGGCAACTGAGGAAGATCATCGCGGAATGGCTTACCCCAATTGGACTCTCCTGTGGATTTGTGGCATCGGACAACGCCAGCAATATTGTGTGTGCATTAAATATGGGCAAATTCCAGCACGTCCCATGTTTTGCACATACCTTGAATTTGGTGGTGCAGAATTTTTTAAAAAACGACAGGGGCGTGCAAGAGATGCTGTCGGTGGCCAGAAGAATTGCGGGACACTTTCGGCGTACAGGCACCACGTACAGAAGACTGGAGCACCACCAAAAACTACTGAACCTGCCCTGCCATCATCTGAAGCAAGAAGTGGTAACGAGGTGGAATTCAAACCTCTATATGCTTCAGAGGTTGGAGGAGCAGCAAAAGGCCATTCAAGCCTATACAATTGAGCACGATATAGGAGGTGGAATGCACCTGTCTCAAGTGCAGTGGAGAATGATTTCAACGTTGTGCAAGGTTCTGATGCCCTTTGAACTTGCCACACGTGAAGTCAGTTCAGACACTGCCAGCCTGAGTCAGGTCATTCCACTCATCAGGCTTTTGCAGAAGAAGCTGGAGGCATTGAAGAAGGAGCTAAAAGGGAGCGATTCCGCTAGGCATGTGGGACTTGTGGATGCAGCCCTTAATTCGCTTAACAAGGATTCACGGGTGGTCAATCTGTTGAAATCAGAGCACTACATTTTGGCCACCGTGCTCGATCCTAGATTTAAAGCCTACCTTGGATCTCTCTTTCCGGCAGACACAAGTCTGCTGGGGTTGAAAGACCTGCTGGTGACAAAATTGTCAAGTCAAGCGGAACGCGACCTGTCAACATCTCCTCCTTCACATTCTCCCGCAACTGGGGGTGCGAGGAAAAGGCTCAGAATTCCGAGCCCACCCGCTGGCGGTGATGCAGGGCAGTCTGGAGCGACTGCTGATGCTGACATCTGGTCCGGACTGAAGGACCTGACAACGATTACGGACATGTCGTCTACTGTCACTGCATATGATTCTCTCAACATTGATAGAATGGTGGAGGATTATATGAGTGACCGCATCCAAGTAGGCACGTCACACAGTCCGTACTTATACTGGCAGGAAAAAGAGGCAATTTGGAGGCCCTTGCACAAACTGGCTTTATTCTACCTAAGTTGCCCTCCCACAAGTGTGTACTCCGAAAGAGTGTTTAGTGCCGCCGCTCACCTTGTCAGCAATCGGCGTACGAGGTTACATCAAGAAAATGTGGAGAAGATGATGTTCATTAAAATGAATTATAATCAATTCCTCCGCGGAGACATTGACCAGCAGCAATTGCCTCCACAAAGTACACAGGGAGCTGAGATGGTGGATTCCAGTGGGGACGAATTGATAATCTGTGAGGAGGGGGATGTACACGGTGATATATCGGAGGGTGAAGATGAGGTGGACATCTTGCCTCTGTAGAGCCAGTTTGTGCAAGGAGAGATTAATTGCTTCTTTTTTGGGGGGGGTCCAAACCAACCCGTCATATCAGTCACAGTCGTGTGGCAGACCCTGTCACTGAAATGATGGGTTGGTTAAAGTGTGCATGTCCTGTTTTGTCTATACAACATAAGGGTGGGTGGGAGGGCCCAAGGACAATTCCATCTTGCACCTCTTTTTTCTTTTCTTTTTCTTTGCATCATGTGCTGATTGGGGAGGGTTTTTTGGAAGGGACATCCTGCGTGACACTGCAGTGCCACTCCTAGATGGGCCCGGTGTTTGTGTCGGCCACTAGGGTCGCTAATCTTACTCACACAGTCAGCTACCTCATTGCGCCTCTTTTTTTCTTTGCGTCATGTGCTGTTTGGGGAGGGTTTTTTGGAAGGGACATCCTGCGTGACACTGCAGTGCCACTCCTAGATGGGCCCGGTGTTTGTGTCGGCCACTAGGGTCGCTAATCTTAGTCACACAGCTACCTCATTGCGCCTCTTTTTTTCTTTGCGTCATGTGCTGTTTGGGGAGGGTTTTTTGGAAGGGACATCCTGCGTGACACTGCAGTGCCACTCCTAGATGGGCCCGGTGTTTGTGTCGGCCACTAGGGTCGCTAATCTTACTCACACAGCTACCTCATTGCGCCTCTTTTTTTCTTTGCGTCATGTGCTGTTTGGGGAGGGTTTTTTGGAAGGGCCATCCTGCGTGACACTGCAGTGCCACTCCTAGATGGGCCCGGTGTTTGTGTCGGCCACTAGGGTCGCTAATCTTACTCACACAGCTACCTCATTGCGCCTCTTTTTTTCTTTGCGTCATGTGCTGTTTGGGGAGGGTTTTTTGGAAGGGACATCCTGCGTGACACTGCAGTGCCACTCCTAGATGGGCCCGGTGTTTGTGTCGGCCACTAGGGTCGCTTATCTTACTCACACAGCGACCTCGGTGCAAATTTTAGGACTAAAAATAATATTGTGAGGTGTGAGGTATTCAGAATAGACTGAAAATGAGTGTAAATTATGGTTTTTGAGGTTAATAATACTTTGGGATCAAAATGACCCCCAAATTCTATGATTTAAGCTGTTTTTTAGTGTTTTTTGAAAAAAACACCCGAATCCAAAACACACCCGAATCCGACAAAAAAAATTCGGTGAGGTTTTGCCAAAACGCGTTCGAACCCAAAACACGGCCGCGGAACCGAACCCAAAACCAAAACACAAAACCCGAAAAATTTCAGGCGCTCATCTCTAGACACACAAGGGCTCAAGTACAATTCAATTATTGATCGCAACAGAACATCCAACAAACCAACAATCAACCAACCGCAAATAATCTACCTATTGCCTTCTAAAACCCTCAAAGTGAAATCCCCATAAATTGAAGTTTATATAGGGCTAATGAGGTAAAACTCTCGTAACTTTAAGCAGCCAATGTTTACAATGGTTTCAGATAAACACTGCCCTATGTAATGAAAGTTGCCGTCGGATTAGAGAGATTTTCACATGTTTCAACTTCTAGCTAATCGAAGGAAGTCACAGTAGTATTACGCCTTTAGCTTCTAACTCGCCTCCTACTAGACCAAGTTCCAGACCAAATTTGCCAAAATTCATGCAGTGGTAGGGGCCCATGTTAGGGGTGTGGCCAGTCTGCAGAGGAGGTGTGGCTTGCCATTTCATTGGTTTGAATAACCATTAGAGAGTGCAACGTCTGGGCCCGTCATAAATATATACAGTAAATTCAGCTGCTGCATGCATGATAATGTACCAGACTAGTAACAGCAATGCACTGTAGAAAATACACCATAATCCAGTATAAGGTAACATATGTATAATGTATAATTCAAGTGCACAGTCTGGAATCTGATCCTTAGAGCAGGAGGTGGGTCTCCAGGCAGTAGAGGCCACCGGTGGTTTCCCCTGTACCCCTGTGGTCCAGTCCAAGCCTGGCAACAGATATTCAGTCTATTACCCCCAGCCCCAACACACAAACGCACGCGCGTGCACGCACACACACACGCATGCGCACGCACGCGCACACACACACACACACACACACACACACACACACACACGCACGCACGCACGCACGCACACACACACACACACACACACACACACACTATGCTGTTTATCTTGTACAGTTTTGGTAAAGAATCAAACATCTTATATGTCTGTCTATCTATCTATCTATCTATCTATCTATCTATCTATCTATCTATCTATCTATCTATCTATCTATCTATCTATATACATACACTGCTCAAAAAAATAAAGGGAACACTAAAATAACACATCCTATATCTGAATGAATGAAATATTCTTATTAAATACTTTGTTCTTTACATAGTTGAATGTGCTGACAACAAAATCACACAAAAATTATCAATGGAAATCAAATTTATTAACCCACGGAGGTCTGGATTTGGAGTCACACTCAAAATTAAAGTGGAAAAACACACTACAGGCTGATCCAACTTTGATGTAATGTCCTTAAAACAAGTCAAAAGGAGGCTCAGTAGTGTGTGTAGCCTCCACGTGTCTGTATGACCTCCCTACAACGCCTGGGCATGCTCCTGATGAGGTGGCGGATGGTCTCCTGAGGGATCTCCTCCCAGACCTGGACTAAAGCATCCGCCAACTCCTGGACAGTCTGTGGTGCAACGTGGCGTTGGTGGATGGAGCGAGACATGATGTCCCAGATGTGCTCAATTGGATTCAGGTCTGGGGAACGGGCAGGCCAGTCCATAGCATCAATGCCTTCGTCTTGCAGGAACTGCTGACACACTCCAGCCACATGAGGTCTAGCATTGTCTTGCATTAGGAGGAACCCAGGGCCAGCCACACCAGCATATGGTCTCACAAGGGGTCTGAGGATCTCATCTCGGTACCTAATGGCAGTCAGGCTACCTCTGGCGAGCACATGGAGGGCTGTGCGGCCCCCCAAAGAAATGCCACCCCGCACCATTACTGACCCACTGCCAAACCGGTCATGCTGGAGGATGTTGCAGGCATCAGAACGTTCTCCTTGGTGTCTCCAGACTCTGTCACATCTGTCACATGTGCTCAGTGAGAACCTGCTTTCATCTGTGAAGTGCAGTGGTGAATTTGCCAATCTTGGTGTTCTCTGGCAAATGTCAAACGTCCTGCACGGTGTTGGGCTGTAAGCACAACCCCCACCTGTGGAAGTCGGGCCCTCATACCACCCTCATGGAGCCTGTTTCTGATCGTTTGAGTAGACACATGCACATTTGTGGCTTGCTGGAGGTCATTTTGCAGGGCTCTGGCAGTGCTCCTCCTGTTCCTCCTTGCACAAAGGCGGAGGTAGCGGTCCTCCTGCTGGGTTGTTGCCCTCCTACGGCCTCCTCCACATCTCCTGATGTACTGGCCTGTCTCCTGGTAGTGCCTCCATGCTCTGGATACTACGCTGACAGACGCAGCAAACCTTCTTGACACAGCTCGCATTGATGTGCCATCCTGGATGAGCTGCACTACCTGAGCCACTTGTGTGGGTTGTAGACTCCGTCTCATGCTACCACTAGAGTGAAAGCACCACCAGCTTTCAAAAGTGACCAAAACATCAGCCAGAAAGCATAGGAGCTGAGAAGTGGTGTGTGGTCACCACCTGCAGAACAACTCCTTTATTGGGGTGTCTTGCTAATTGCCTATAATTTCCACCTGTTGTCTATTCCATTTGCACATCAGCATGTGAAATTGATTGTCAATCAGTGTTGCTTCCTAAGTGGACAGTTTGATTTCACAGAAGTGTGATTGACTTGGAGTTACATTGTGTTGTTTAAGTGTTCCCTTTATTTTTTTGAGCAGTGTATATAGTCCCTTTCATTCCATGTATTTATATGCCATATGATCAAAGACAGCTCCCTCATCATGTGTCATGTGCCAATGCCCTTATGCTAACCCTGAGCCCTCTCAAGACATGTCTCTGTAATCTTTATATGCCTTCACAGCCCCAGTCACCTTTCTTTACCTTACCACATTGTGTCACCAAACCAGTAGCCAGTGTTTGTAGTTTACCATACCTGAGTCAAAACAATCTACCAGTGCCACTGCAGCCAGTACTAATTCAACCACTCACTGACTAATGAGTGTCTAATCACTGCCACTCCCCACTCCCTGACTGCAGTCACATGGCAGCTGGAAGGTCAGAGTCAGAGAAGGCGGACCGCAGGGTGGGCAGAGGCAGAGGCAGAGCTAGAGCTGTCATGATTTCCGCATGCTGCATGTAGGAGTTTGCATAGCCTCCAGACTCCGGACAGACATTGTGATTTCTGGACTGTCTGGAGTAATCCCGAACAGGTAGTGACCCTGCCCCCATTGTGTTCACTGCTTGTGCATTGCCAAGAAATGGTTGCAAAAATGATACAGTCATTTATACAGACACAGCAGGAACTTTAGCAAAAATAAATCTGTTAGAAAAAAATGCATAAATGTTTTTGAATTTGTTTTCTTTTCAAAACCTCTGAGATGTCAAGAAAGTCAGTAATTCTTTAAAAAAAAATGCAGTATTCTTTATTTCTCTTCAGCAGACTATTAACTATATTTAGATATCTGTAGTACAGGTTGAGTATCCCATATCCAAATATTCCGAAATACGGAATATTCCGAAATACGGACTATTTTGAGTGAGAGTGAGATAGTGAAACCTTTGTTTTTTGATGGCTCAATGTACACAAACTTTGTTTAATACACAAAGTTATTAAAAATATTGTATTAAATGACTTTCAGACTGTGTGTATAAGGTGTATATGAAACATAAATGAATTGTGTGAATGTATACACACTTTATTTAATGCACAAAGTTATAAAAAATATTGGCTAAAATTACCCTCAGGCTGTGTGTATAAGGTGTATATGATACATAAATGCATTCTGTGCTTAGATTTAGGTCCTATCACCATGATATCTCATTATGGTATGCAATTATTCCAAAATACGGAAAAATCCCATATCCAAAATACCTCTGGTCCCAAGCATTTTGGATAAGGGATACTCAACCTGTATTTTGAAAGGGGTACAGTAGAAACTTCTGCGCCTTATGGGGTAAATTTAATAAAGCTTCTAAAACAGAGAATATGGAGATGCTTCCCATAGGAACCAATCAGAGGCTGTCTATCCTTTCTCTATTGTCTTTTAGAAAAATATAGACAGCATATGATTGGTTGCTATGGGCAACATCACCAATTCATTGATTTAGAAACCTTAGTAAATTTACCCCTATGTGTCTCTGGTTGCAGTCAAGAGGATGTGGAAGGCCACACTGGATTTCAAAGAGTCATTGGGCTGAATGGATTCATTCAGAATGTATTGTAGATTATTGATTAGCCTAATGTGGCACAGCCTGGATCATGTATGTGCACATAGGCTCTCTCTAAATAGTGAGCAGCCTTTACAGATTCTTCTCACCAAAATATATCCATTCGTAGCAAAGACAGCAAACAGTCAAACACAGAGAATTGACATTATCTGCTATTATACTAGAAAGAGATAGAAACATACCCTGGGTATCCATTACATAAGAGCACACATGTACCTGCTGCCCACTGTGATATTGGTTACATCACGCTACGCCTATCTATTAACCTGATCTATAATATGTAGGACTTGAGCACCTTGTAGACAGCAAACTATTCTTCATTCCTAGTCCTGGACACAGATTTAAGCAAAATAGAAACCCTGCTGGGAGATTTTCGCCCGGTGAAACATCAATGTGAATAAATGAAAAGTGTTTATGTCAATAACCAGTCAGAGCAGCTTGCCTCTGATTGGCTGGAGAGTGAGAAAAGTGTTCTGCTATCTGTTTTGAAAAGTCTTCATTGATATAGTTTAGTTCATTTATAACCCATGTGGGATTTGTAAGCAAATTAGAGCAATTAACTTACATCCCAGTCAATCAAATTCAAGATAAGCTGCTCTTATCTGTTCACGGGCAGGCCCTTTCTCATTCATTTCATCATGGCTCCTCTACCATCAAGTCCCCAATAGGGTTTCTTTGTTTGTTTAACCATTGGAGTATTTCTTTATGGATTTGGGAGTACAGCAAATATCGTAAAGGAGGAAATGAGGAGTCTTTATTTTTATTAAAGCAGTTTGTATGGTGCATGTGGTTGTTTACTATAGGGAAGTAAGGACTTAGATAAGGTTTACTGTATGTGGGGCTACTGGTCTGGGTATGCCTTGGCTGCCAGAGCATACTGGTGTTTGTAGGTCTCCAAACATCAACAAAAATCTGGAAGCCACTGAGTACCATGGGCATGCTGGTGTTTGCAGTCCTACATGTGCAGTTAAGGGCTGCCATGGTTTGCTATAATTACTCTTAGTAAAATAATGTTATTTTCACATATCATAAACCCCACCAGCCTAGTATAGTGGGTTCATTTTCAGATCCCTGGACATGATTCAGGCCTGCACATGCCCCTTTATATGTAGTCGGCTCCACATGTACCTTTGTCTGCCATCAGAGCCACCTCATGCAGCTTATATACCATCAGACCTCACCACATCCCCTTTTATACCCCTTTTCCACTGACATGAGAATCCTGGGTTTTTTCACATGAACATGCACCTACCCAAGATTTTAGTCAGTGGAAACAGCTACAAGTCAAAAATCCTGGGTAAAGTGAACTAGGATTTTTACCCTGGTCACAAGCAGGGCTTTTAGCGGGTATTTCCTGGGTGAGCTGCAGTGGAAACAGTTTTTATCCGGGATTTTAGACCCAGGAATTTCCAAAAAGCTGCTGATTGGTCCCTTATGGCCCTGACAGCTGATGTCATCGCCCAGGG
The DNA here is from genome assembly GCF_028390025.1 of Pseudophryne corroboree. Classification (NCBI taxonomy): domain Eukaryota; kingdom Metazoa; phylum Chordata; class Amphibia; order Anura; family Myobatrachidae; genus Pseudophryne; species Pseudophryne corroboree. The sequence continues at coordinate 275,535,488 of NC_086449.1, forward strand.
AGCAGAAGAGATGCTGGGAAAGGCTTGTGTACATGCTGGTCACTGTTGGGAGAGCTGGGCACACAGGCTTCAATTTGGCAATGGGCGCTGGAGAGCCTGGTTTACATGCTGGTTGCTGTTGGGAGAGCTGGGCACAGAGCTGGGCTCACTCAGTCTACAGATAGGGTGCTGGGCATAGGTGACAGAGCACAGAGAGGGTGCGGGTCACAAAGAGAGAAGGCAGAAGGAGAGTTGCTATGACAACACAGGTTTTATTGTGCTTTCCCGGGGTTTTCCTTATTCAGTGGAAACGGTGTCTACCCCGGGAAAAACCCGGGGCTACAGTGCAGTGGAAATGGGAACATTGGAGAGTGAGACCCGGGCAGAATGGCGGGTAAAAAATCTGGGTCAGACCCAGGATTTTGGTGGAAAAGCAGTATCATATGCCATCAGTTCCACTTTCCCCTGTATCTGCCATCAAAGCCACCTCATGCAGTTTATAGTCAGACCACTTCATGTGCCCCTTTATATGCCATCTGCTCCATATAACCCTTGATATACCAGAGCCCCCTCATACTCCTTGGTATGCAATTCCTCTCCTCCACATGTCCCTAGATTATTGTACATCTTTGAAAACTAATGTTACATAGAAAATATAATCTTTTGCACATGATTATTATGCAGCATCTGAACAGCCATTGGTTAGCCCTTTCAGTGTAAAGGCCTCTTTATAGCGTAGCATTATATAATAATATATAGTAATACACAATATATATATTTAACCTTCTGTCACTAAACCAGCCCAGACAGCAGCCAGTTTTTACCATCTTTTTCCAGATTAACCTCTAACACTAGAGATGTGTGCTGAGTGCTCTTTCACAGACCGCTCAGCACACATCTCTCCCCCCGCTCAGCACAATGCAATGTGTTCTGAGAGAGGGGGGGCGGGGGGGCCACTCACTTCACACAGCGCTGAAGTGAGTGACCTGCTAGATTGAGCCTGCATGCCGGCTCAATCTAGCACCGGCGATAGCGATGCGTGGGGCCGCGCATCGCTATCGCTGGGGGGCATACACACGAGAGATCCGTGCTTAAATTCTAGTCAGATTGCTTAGATTTTAAGCACGGATCTCTCCGTGTGTACCCCCCTAAAGACGGGCCCACCAGTATTCTGCACAGTGCCATTCTGGGATTAGGCAGCCTCCTGACTATCTCACAACCCTTAGGTTGGTGGTCTCTGTGAGTAGCCCAGTTAAACACAATATAGTATTGTTAGAAATTTTGGCAGGAGGATGCTTCATTTTTCCATGCATTAGCAATTACCAGCCCTTGCTATAAGAAACTGGAAGATAGGCTGTGTAAACCTCTCCTAAATTATGCAAATGCATCTCTAAAATTCACTTTGTGAGTCCCACGCAGAGTGGCCGTTGTTATGGGCATTCGTGGAAGTTAGATTTACTATTACTACCTCATGCTGGGATATGGTCAAGATCCCGGCGGCCGCAATCCCAGCAGTCGAAATAGCGATGCCAGGATTCTGACACTAATTGGATTGCCAGTACTGGCATCCCAAATAGGATCACCTGCGCTGCCCCGGAATCCCAACTGCTGGGATCCCGAACGACCAAGTGCCGGGACTCTGGACATGTAAGCCGTGGGGAGGAAGGGGGGTGTTAGGTTTAGGCTGACGGGGGAGGGTTAGGTTTAGGCTGTGGGGGTCAGGGTTAGCTTTAGGCTGCTGGAAGGGGGGTTAGATTCAGGCGCCACCATGGAGAGTGTTAGGGTTAGGCTATGGAGGGGGGGAGAGGTTAGGTTTAGGGAGCTGGGAGGAAGGTTTAGGGTTAGTGGGGTATGTGGAGAAGGTAAGTATACTTACCTTCCCCTGTTGGGATCTGATCATGGGATGCTGCGTGTGGTATTCTGACTGTCGGCATCCCGACCGCCGACATTCCCTACCGAACCCCTCATGCTAATGTGACAAACCGTAGGGCTAATGCAGGGTTTGTGCATCAGTAAGGGGATACCCATGCGGCCCACTGCTTTACTGCAGTCACTGCAACCTCTTGTGACAAAGTTTACAAGTCTATTTTGAATAACAGGAAATCAGTTGAATTATCCAACATTTACATATACAGTATTATGGTCATATCATTTTATCACAGGATACCAGAAGAGGATTCCAGTATCCTATCTATATCATTAGATGTTAATATGAAATATCCGTCCACTGGACTGGAACATGAAACACAGGACAAACAGTAAAACAAACTCCTTCACTTCCATTCAGATTGATAATTGATTTATTGATCCCACTGTCTCTTAAAGTTTCACCTGTCTTTATTTAAATGTAAAACATATGGCGAAACATGGGTAATTATGATGCATGGACTTCAGAAATGATAGACACATATAACACAAACACCTGTGCAGGATTAGTGCATAAGCCCCTATCTATTGCTCACCAATCATCCCTCATGGCTATACAGTACATGACTTGTCTTCCACACTACTCTAGTGATAGTGTATATCGGCGTTTACGCACCCGCAGGGATCGGTGACCTCATGGCCCACGCCGAGTGGTCCGGGTTTTGCGCAATGGGAAGGTTCTTACTCCAGTGGTTTTACCCCAGGGGCCCTCGGCCAGACGCCTTACTGGGCGTCGCCGTTTTCACAGGCTCCGTCCACTTGGCACGCTGGTTTTACTTCCCCGGGCACGGTTCCTCCAGCGTCTGGCGCTGCGTTTGAAATGACGGGCGTCGCGACACCGGGGTTGCCCGCACTCGGTTCGCGGCCCCCGCTTGCGGCTCCCCCTCCCCCGCTACCTCCGGTTCCCCCCCCGGAGGTGGCTGCTTTTGTGCCTCCCCTCCCCCCCCCTTCTGTTTCCCCAACAGGTGCAGGTACGGCGAGGGGGTCTCTCCCCCGGCCGGATTGTCGGGGGCCACGACGACAGCAACATCCAGCGAGGCACAGACAGGAGCGGTGAAGCAGGCTGAACATGTGGAGATGGGGGGATCTCGGGTCCCTGAAGAGGTTCCATCCGGCCCCGCCATCGCAGCAGTGGACGCGGGGGGTCCTCCGGGAACGGGTGAGACAGTTAATCCTTCTTCTGATAGCTCTTCTTCCAGCTCCTCTTCTGATACTAGGTCTTCCGGGTCCCCCAGGCGCCCGCGTAAGTTAGCTAGGCTCATTGCGCATCGCTTGCACAAGAAAGAGAGGAAGGCTAAGGGCGCAGCTGCGGCAGCCACGCCTGACCCTCCGCGTTTTACGGAAATGGTGCACTGCGCTAACACTGCGGTCACCAGGGGTTTACGAAAACGGATGAGGGAGAAGATTAAGAGAGGTAAATACGTCGACATGTTCACCCTTACGGATGACATGCGGAAGGCTTTCGATAAGGCCAAGAAGGTTGGTGGCATTGGCGAGAATGCATTTCGCAATTTTCACCAGTGGCTCCGGGGGTTTTTAGTGTTCACGGCGTGCTACGCCGAGACGAGGCCTAAGGAATATCACAACACGGTCAAGTATTTGTACCTGGTGCATGAAATGTACTTGACATCCAAGGGTTACGCGTGGAGGGATTACGATGAGAAATTCCGTCGTAACCAAGACGGTAACCCGACACTACCCTTGGGTTTCAAGGACGTGGAAGTTTGGTTAGAGTTCACTCATCAGAATAGGCCCCTTTATGAATCCCAGGGCGGTAAGCCGGGTTTAAATGTCCGGCCGAGCCCGCCCACGGGGAATAAAGGGAAATGCTTTGCCTTCAACGAGGGCAAGTGTTCCCGGGGGGCTAACTGCCGTTTTCGCCACTCCTGCAAGGCGTGCGGCGGGGGGCACCCGGCCAAAGATTGCCAGTCCCCTTCCGGGTCCAGGCCCTCTGATGCTGCCGAGGTGCCCGGAAGTGGAAAGTAAGGCGTTTTCCCCCATCAACGTCCCCGAATTGGCTAAATGGTTGGGCAGTTTCCCCGACGTCACTTCGGGGTTGTTTTTGTTGGAAGGTTTTCGTAGCGGTTTCAGGCTTCCCATCCCGGATTCGGTCCTTGTGGTCTCCAGGCGCAATTTAAAATCCGCACGGGATTTCCCCTCCGTGGTCGCCCGTAAGGTTCGGGTGGAAATCGATTTGGGGCGCATGAGCGGCCCTTCCCCCCCCCCCCTGCCCCGGCTGTGCATTTCACCGTTAGGGGTGGTCCCCAAGACAGCTCAGGGTAAATTCCGCCTCATCCAGCATTTGTCACCCCCCCGTGGCGGCTCGGTCAACGACTCCATCCCGGAGGAAGCTTGCAGGGTGCGATATCAATTGTTTGATGAGGCCCTGCGGTTAGTCCAAAGGGCGGGTCCCGGCGCCCTCATGGCCAAGCTGGACATTGAGTCCGCTTTCCGCCTCCTGCCCATCCACCCCGACTCCCTGCGTTTCCTTGGTTTCAGGTTAAGGGGTGGGTATTATGTAGACAGGTGCTTGCCCATGGGGTGTTCCATTTCTTGTGCCTATTTTGAGAAATTCTGCTAATTTTTGCATTGGTGCATAGTGTCGGCCTCCGGCCACCCGGGGGTCGCCCACTACCTAGACGATTTTCTCTTTGTGGGTCCAAGGGTGGGGTCGGCGTGCGGGGATGTACTGGGTTTAGCTCAGAGTTTATTCGGTCGCCTGGGCGTTCCCGTGGCCTCGGATAAGACCGAGGGGCTTACGGCATGCCTCAGTTACTTGGGCATTGAAATCGATTCGGAAGCCGGCTATTGCCGGCTTCCGGCCGATAAAGGTGCTCAAATTGTTGGGTCTCATAGAGCAGTGCCTCCTCTCGCGCAGGGTCAGACTACAACGGGTTCAGTCGTTGCTCGGGTCATTTAATTTTGCGTGCAGGATCATACCCATGGGCCGGGTTTTCTGCCGTAAACTTGAGAGATCCATAGCGGGGGTACGGAAACCTCACCATACGGTTTATATTTCGCGCGAGGTCAGGGAGAACTTGAGAACCTGGTCCACTTTCTTGGTTTCTTTTAACCGGGAGGTGTTGTGGCCAGCGAAACGCTGTTCCAACGCTGCGTTACAACTTTTCACCGACGCTGCTGGTGGTTCGGGCTTTGGGGCTTTTTTCAGAACACAGTGGTGCGCCGCGCCTTGGCCCACAGCATGGGTGACCCGAGGGTTTACAAAGAACTTGCTCCTGCTGGAGTTATTCCCCTTGATAGTGGCGGTTGAGTTGTGGGCACCCAGCTTGTCGGATCGGAGTATTGTATTTCGCTGCGACAATCTGGGCGTCGTGCACGCCGTTAATAACCAGCGCTCGTCCTCTCCTGAGGCTCTGCGCTTGTTGCGTTATCTTGTGCTCAAGTGCTTGAGGCATAACATTCATTTCACGGCTGCGCATGTCCCAGGGGTTGACAACAGAATTGCTGACGCACTGTCGCGTTTTGAGTTTGACAAGTTTAGGGAGCTGGTACCTGATGGGGAGGTTGGGGGTCTATTGGTGCCGCCCTTCCTGTGGAGAATCGTTGACTAAGGCCCTCCCCGGTGAGTGGGTCTTGCCCCTGCGGGCGGGATACCGTTTGGGTTTGGGCAACCGGTATTCAGTTGGCTAGGCTTGCGCCTAGTATAAGGATCCGTTAAGTATTGTTGTTATTGCGCCTGTTGCGCGAACCCGGAAACGTGTTTTACTCGTCGGTTTTTGAACGGCTAGCGTTCAGAAATGGAGGGTGTGAAGTGAATTTTTTAATTTTCCTCCGAGGGGACCGAATTACAATTGGCATTCACACACTGTTCACGGGAGGTTTTTTGAGTTTTCTCCTTCACTCGGGTTCTTACTTGCATGTTTAAGTTAATTTGTTTTGATCTTTATAATGTCTGACGGTAAGGAATTTTCTTTTTGCAGCTACTTTGGACATCTCGGATCAGATTTGGCTCATTGGCCATTCTTTTATTTTTTGGGCGGAGAGGCATCCAATGGCAGGACGAACGGGCGAACTATTTGGGGACAAGGTAGTTAGATGGTTAGGAGTTAGAGGTTTACGTTGGATGGGTTTACTTCGCTTGCTGTTTCGCCATGAGCGGAGGTGGGGGCGGCCCGGCTGGGTTGTCATTCACCTCGGGGGGAATGATATGGGGAGGGTCAAAGGCATTGATCTCATCTTGAGTATCAAAGCGGACTTAGTGGCGTTACGGGCATCTTGGCCACGGGTGATAGTGGTGTGGTCCGACATAGTGCCCCGTTTCCATTGGCGGGGTGCCATTCGTTTCTCTGCTATAGAAAAAGCTAGGAAGAAAGTTAATTCCGCAGTGTCAGTATACGTGCAGGCAATAGGAGGTTTAGTGGTTAGGCATCCGCTTTTGGTGCTGCACAATGTGCAGTTTTATAGGGAAGATGGTATTCACCTTTCCCCTGCGGGTATTGGTGTGTTCTTGAACAGTATTTTTAGAGTACTGTCCGGTTGAATCTCTGTTGTTGGTGGATGGCGGTCTGCGTTTTTTTGTTAAAATCCTTGTTGTGTCGGAAAGTCGCTACCAGCCAGCGGTCAAATAGTTACATAAGTGGTCACTGTGGGGCACCCCCTTTTGAATGAACAGCGAGTATGCCCTCCCCTTGCGGGTGGACTACGGATGTTCCCGTGCGGGTTCGTCCACGGCTCTGCTAAAGTAAGGGGGGTGAGCCTGAGCAGTGCAGGTTATGTTAAGGAGGCGGTTGTGAGGCCCCTCCTATTTTATGGTTTATTATAGTTGACTGGTGCTGGTGAGTTGGTAGCGCCTTTTTCTTGCCATCCTCCAATATTCTTAGTTTAAACGACAGGTCACCAAACAATAAATATCTGTTTGACCTTTTAAATCTAGCAGTTGGTGTCCGTGTGTTTATTTCTTAGTGATAAGCTAGCTAGTTATAAATGTTAAGTTTGTCGGAATAAAGTCATGGGTGATTTAGGCAGGCAGAGATCCGCATAGGCTCGAAGCCACATAAGCTCCCTGAATTTTTCTGACATGTGTTGAGGATAGGCAGGGCTAGCCTTAGTGATTGACAGTGGTGGTCAGGTGACAGATGGGTGCCTATTAGGGATAGGTAGGAGGAGTTTGCACAGGGGTATATAGTTCAGGGTTTTGGCAGCCATCTTCCTCTTGCCAGTTTTTCTTGGATGCCCTCCCACCCTCCCTATAAGGTTGCTTGAGGCTCGCTTTTCGGGCCTCTAATTCCATTTCTCAACAGGCTTTGATAGCCAGATGGGCGGAAAGTCGCTACCAGCCAGCGGTCAAATAGTTACATAAGTGGTCACTGTGGGGCACCCCCTTTTGAATGAACAGCGAGTATGCCCTCCCCTTGCGGGTGGACTACGGATGTTCCCGTGCGGGTTCATCCACGGCTCTGCTAAAGAAAGGGGGGTGAGCCTGCGCAGTGCAGGTTATGTTAAGGAGGCGGTTGTGAGGCCCCTCCTATTTTATGGTTTATTATAGTTGACTGGTGCTGGTGAGTTGGTAGCGCCTTTTTCTTGCCATCCTCCAATATTCTTAGTTTAAACGACAGGTCACCAAACAATAAATATCTGTTTGACCTTTTAAATCTAGCAGTTGGTGTCCGTGTGTTTATTTCTTAGTGATAAGCTAGCTAGTTATAAATGTTAAGTTCGTCGGAATAAAGTCATGGGTGATTTATTAAGATCAATTTATTGATTTGTAGTTTACCTGAGGTATTTTTATAGTACCCTGTTGTTGATAAGATGTGTTGCGAACAGCATAAAGAGCGGGGGGTTTTATAGCATAAAATCTGTTTACACATTTCTACACATTTTTTATATTTTTTATTGTTTTATTAATAATTCTTATTGACTATCACTGTTAAGTGAGTTGCACTGTTATACCTAGCACTGCTGTGAAATATCTATATATGTTTAATGTATGTTTTGTTAGTGGTTTATCTACTAAATTTGTCTCCATGGTTTCCATGGTTACAGAACGTGTGCACGTCCACAGCCGTTACAGGATGACGTCCGGGGGCATGACGGCGACACTTCCAAGTGAGACAGGGAGACGCGTCCGGAAGTGCGGGATCCGGGGCTCCGGCCGGCGTCGCCGCAACGGGGGTTGGTGCTTCTAGATTTGGTAAGGTATTTAATGTCATTCTCACACTGTTTGCACTTGTGTTTGGTTTGTCCTGAGGAAGGGGGTACGTCCCCCGAAACGTTGACGTGATTAAACACTGATTGGTTTTGTTTCACCAAATTCGTCAGTCTCCAAGTGCCGCCTTTCTTTCCTGCATTTATTGAGGTAGCAACAACCTCTAAGGAGGGCACCGGAGCAAGTAACCTGCTGGGAGCGGTGAGTGCCGGACCACACAGAGGATTGTGTATATATATATATATATATATATATATATATATATATATCTCTCTGCCTCTCTCTCATATGTATAGAGACCCCGCTCCACCCTGAAAACCCTGTGTTTGCCCCTGGGCCCTGTCATATTATTAGAAGGGGGGGGGGGTGAGAGGAGACACATTGAGAGGCATGGGGGTGGGGAGAGACACTGACAGACATAGAAGAGGGGGCAGAGACAGTGAGAGACATGGGGGGGTTGAGATACTGGGAGACATGAGGGAGAGAGAGAGACACTGAAAGACATAGAAGGGGGGAGAGAGAGACACTGAAAGACATTGAAGGGTGGGAGAGACACTGAGAGGCATAGAAGGGGGAGAGAGACACTGAAAGACATTGAAGGGGAGAGAGACACTAAGAGACATAGAAGGGGGAGAGACACTGAGAGACATAGAAGGGGGAGAGAGAGACACTGAGAGACATAGAAGGGGGAGACAGATAGACACTGAAAGACACAGAAGGGGGGGAAAGACACAGTGGGGCATTTTTATTAAGCCTGGAGAAGTGATAAAGTGGAAGGTGATAATGCACCAGCCAGTCAGCTCCTGTCATTTTTCAAACCAAGCCTGTAACATGGTAGTTAGGAGCTGATTGGCTACTGCATACTTCCACCCCACCGTTTGGTATTCCTGTGAGGTGTACCTCCACTGGTTGCACACCCTGCCAGCAGCATCTAACACAGTGCACCCCAAATGGTGGACTCTGATGGTTCCTCTGTGGGCAGGTTGTGCCTCACGTGGATTGTTCATGCAGGTTATTATATCATACGACTACACAAGTGCCCGTTCTCCCATGTATGCATTGGGCCCATGTATGGCTTAACTCCCAGTGTAACTTCCGTAGTGCGTCCAACATGGCTACCTCATCTGGTACGCTTGTGGATGGGATGTAAATACATGGACCTGATAGTTTTGTTGGTACCCTACTCTGAACGTTAGGTCGCTGCAATCACCCCCATTTTGTGTAATCTCTTCTAGGGGTGGACTATTCCACCCAGGGTAATCCTACGCAGTGCGCCCAAGATGGCTGACGCACCTGGTACCCTGTAAGGGTGGAATACACAGCCCATGGAAGTTATTACCCAAAATGCCTACACCAATCCTGCATTATGATTACTCTATGCATTCTAGGTTTTCATTTTTATGTCTGTGTGTATTGCTGTATTAATCTTTTGTATTATGGGGGTCATTCCGAGTTGATCGCTCGCTAGCAGTTTTTTGCAGCCGTGCAAATGCTATGCCGCCGCCCACTGGGAGTGTATTTTAGCTTAGCAGAAGTGTGAACAAATGTATCGCTGAGCGGCTACAAAGTTTTTTTGTGCAGTTTCAGAGTAGCTCAAAACCTACTCAGCGCTTGCGATCACTTCAGACTGTTTAGTTCCTGTTTTGACATCACAAACCCGTCCAGCGTTCGCCCAGCCACAATTGCGTTTTTCCTGACACTAACTGAAAACGGTCAGTTGCCACCCAGAAATGCCCACTTCATGTTAATAACACTGCAGCCACCAGTGTGACTGAAATGCTTCGCTAGACCCTGTGCAAAACTACATTGTTCATTGTGCCCGTACGAAGCGCGTGCGCATTGCGCCGCATACGCATGCGTAGACTGCCGTTTTTTTAGCCTGCGCTGCGAACAAATGCAGCTAGCGATCAACTCAGAATGACCCCCACTGTGCATTGTTTTGATGTCTGTAAAGCGCCTTGAGTCCTGTTTGGAGAAAAAGCGCTATATAAATAAAATTATTATTATTATTATTATTATTATTATTACCCCAAATGCCTACACCAATCATCCATTATGCTTTCTGTGTGCTCATGGTTTTTCTTTTTTTTTTTATGTCTGTGTGGTTTATCTTTTGATGTGTTGCTTAAATCTTCTGTGTTATATGCATTGTTTGAGTTCAAGATGGCACCGCGGATGGCTGCCTCGGTGCTGCTCTGCCAAGCAGCCCTCTTTTTTAGTTTTACATGTATAATATGTCTAATATGTTGAGTCTATCGTACATTTGCAATGTGCAGTATCAACTCATACGTGTAATATTTGTAATGTATTCTACGATTTTCCCCCTTCTTATGCTATGTATTCCCCCTACATGTTGCTGCTTGGCAATGCATTGTACCACAAAAAAATTCCTAGTGTACGTGAGTACACCTGGCCAATAAAGCTGATTCTGAGAGACGATGCAGAGGGAGGTGATGGGGTGCTGAGAGACGATGCAGAGGGAGGTGATGGGGTGCTGAGAGACGATGCAGAGGGAGGTGATGGGGTGCTGAGAGACGATGCAGAGGGAGGTGATGGGGTGCTGAGAGACGATGCAGAGGGAGGTGATGGGGTGCTGAGTGACGATGCAGGGGGAGGTGATGGTGTGCTGAGAGCTGATGGTGGGGTAAGGGGATGGCATGCTGAGAGACGCAGGGCGAGATGGTGTGGCTGAGAGACGCAGGGGGCAGGATGTGACACAGGGGGCAGAATGTGAGTCTGGTTGAACCGCTGTTGTATGATGCTGACCTTGTTAATATTCTGCCTTGTTGACACCCAGGCATCTTCTGGATGGGATCTCCTACATGAATAGAGAATACCAATTGAAGTCACCGTCTGCCCTAGAGGATACATTTCTTCAGAGGTTCCACAGTGTGAGAAACCAGCATACAGGTAAGGTGCATGTGAAATTGAAAAGAATGAGGCCAGGATGATGTGACTCAGGTGGCGTGTCACACATAGTTGGTTTTCCGTTCTTTGGGGGGGCGCCACTCTTCATCTTGCCCTAGGCTCCAAAAACCCTAGTTACGCCTCTGACTCTTTTGCTCATATATTGCGTGTGAATCTGGCTCTGGTACTAGTCAGTGCCTCCTGAGCAATTTACCTCACCGCACGTCCCTGGAGTGCAGGTATTTAACATTCTTGAGATCTCTTTGTTTCCTAATTTTTCTTTACATATATAAATTAGTATCAAATGATATTGTTCACTGAGCCAATAGGACACTTTGTATTTTAGGGTGTGGATCATTAGGTTGACCAATATTAGGTCAACATCACTAGGTCAACCCCTTATGGTCGACATGCACATAGTCGACAAGGTCACAAGGTAGACGGGGTAAAAAGGATGACAGTGTAAAGATAGACACCTAAAAAGGTCAATAGGTATAAAAGGTCAACACAATGAAAAGGACATCATGGAAATAGTTGACACAAAAAAGTCGATATAGGTGTTTTTTTTACATTTTTGGGCGTCATTTTGCATGTTTAACAACATGTGAACCCAATTAGTGTACCACGTCTCCTTGCATGGCTTGCTTCATAGTCCAAATAAATGTTAAAGTATGAAAAAGTTGTTAAAAATTGAAAAAAAAAAATAATGTGTGTCACCCATATGTGTTGACCATTGGCATGTCGGCCATTTGAACCTGTCTACCTTTTGTACATGTTGACTTTAAGCATAGCTGACCTTTTACAAGTCGGCCATGTTGATCCTTTGTACCTGTCGAGGATATTGGATCGCCCTTTGCCTGTTGAACTTATTACTGTCGACCTATCATCCAGACACTGTATTTTGTTTATAGAATGCTCTCATAAAACGTATGTGATGATGCTGCTGTCCAAGCATCCATTGATATGTATCAATCTTTGTCAGCATTGCTCTCTCATAGCATTGGCCCACAGTTTACTGCATCTTGATTAGTTTTCCAATACCTATCTTTTTTCTGTTCAACAATTGTGCAGACACTGCAGCTGACAGCTACAGTATGCAAGTGTTGAACCTGGTACTAACAACTAGTCCTGGGAAGGTAAGAGCTGGTGAAAGAATACCTCAAAAAAGCAATAGGTGGTCCAGTCCTTAAAAACAATTGTCACAGCATTTAGAAAATAGATAACATTAATAGAATAAGAAGCTTATGTAACACCTAATCTGAATAGCAATGTATGCTTCTAGTTGGCAATGCAATCGGGAGCTGTTAGGAAAAAATCTCTGCCTTTCTGAAAACTTTCCCTTTAAGCATCTTTTTTTTTTTTTTTTTTAATATTTGAACTAAAAACAATATATTTTTCTTAATATCAATTGATGTAGATGTATAGTAGCACAAAGGGTAGACTTAAAGTTTCTGCTGCCCTAGATCATTTTTTCACTGTCATCTTGGGTTAGATAATGTTGTATTCTTGCAATTTTTCAAGGTGGCGGTGACAGGACTGTAAGCTAGACTGTATGTAAAGAGTAAAGCAGAGAACAGGTCAAGGGTGACACTATAGCAGCAAACTAGAGGAAATTTTGATGTTGTTACAGGCAATCAGAGGGGAGACAGTGACTATGGATATAGTGAAGACAATTACAGTGTACCTTTGTTTTGGGCGGATTGGGTATGGGTGACTGGCGGTTTGGATTGCCGACAGGGGGGAGGGGTGAGCGCAACAAAGCAGCTCGCCACAGGTTCTATTGCCACTCTATGGGTGTCGTGGACACCCACAAGTGGGAATAGTCCCAGTCAGTTGGCATGACGACTGGCTGTACACCGGTCAGGATCCTGGCGTTGGTATAGTGACCAGCGGTCTCCTGACCGCCGGTGACATAACTACATCCTGTTCTGGACAAATGAGCTTTAGCTACTTAGCATTCATACATCAATGTGGAAATAGCAGAAAGACTGTAGATCACATGAGATAGTAGAAAAGGGCAGAGATAGCAAGGGAGAAGTAGGGCATTGTCAGGGTATAGATGGTACTGACGGCTAAATGTGTTATATCGGTACCATGCAAAAAGCAGTGGGCTAAGAATAGAGTCTTGTAGGGTAGTGTGATTGTTATGGAAGATGTGTTAGAGGTAAAGACAGGAGAAGATGCATAGGAACGTTGTAAACCAAGAAAGAAATGTATCACGACAGCCAATGGACTAAATAGTATGAAGATGGGACTCTCAGGTCCACAAGTAGATTGCTGATAAATTTTGTGAGGGCAGTCTAAGTGAAATATACAAAATCAAGAAGGGCATGAAGGAACAGGCGCATAGGCAATGGTAAGAGAGTTGGAGAGACATAGGACAGTAGTTGGAGGGAGAAGCTAGCTAAAGAGATTGGACTAGATGCATCATCGCTTGGAGAGTTATAACATGGAGAAAGAAAAAGTACCAGCCATTCAGGTACTAACTGCCATATCTCAGACTGTGTTTGAAAAATGGCAGTTACTTTTTCTCTCTCCATTTTATCACTTTCCAAGTGATAATGCATCTGGCCCATAGTCTTTTAGATTTCTGAGATGAGTACATGTTTAAAGGTGGATAAGAGTGTGCCAGTGAAGAGAGAAACTTTGGAGAGGTAGTGCAGTGCAAGATATGCAACAGGGTAGTGGGAGAGTAAAGATTGGAGGAGAGATGTATAAAACCTTTGGAAGAGATAAAGTAGAGAATTTACCCATATTAGCAACCAATCAGCTTCTAGCTATCATTTATCTAGAACAGTCTATACAATGATAGAGGATGAATAGTTGGGCATGTGAAGTTTGGCATGAATGTTATTGAATTTGTCTTTTAAATACTGTAGGGTACAAAATCAGACTGTGAATGAGGAAAGCAGAGGTGTGCAAAGAAGTCCATTGAAGGTAGGAAATATTGGCAGATGCCTACAAGGTAGGTGCATAGCGGATATGAGCAAAGTTAGCCTGCATGTTGACTCCAAAACAGAATGAAGAAAGAGAAAAAAGGGACTGTATTGTTGGTGCACAAAAGGAAGAGTAACCTGGTTGTTACGTCGACCTGGAAATTCATAAAATTTAACTTTTATTATTATTGATTTAAAAAGATGTGAAATTCACTAATACGAGTATAGGCGAAACATAGAGGTTAAAAATTGTTTTGACATATACAAGACATACAAGGAGTGCAATAAGAATAATAGATGTGATTAAAGATTAAAAAAAAGGTGTGTCCGCGTGTTTATTCCAAATGCCCAAACACATATAATAATGTTCTCGTTTAATGCCAGTATGTTAGTTTATCTAATTGTCAGCAATTTATCTCTAATTGTCTTCTTAGCCACTTGTACCAATACTGATAGTACTAATGATACAATAGGTTGCTGTAAACACTATGTAAATAAATATGTTTCTCAATAATATTAAACCTTCTTGGTCCCAAGTAGCCACTTGTCACAGTTTAGTATAACTATTACTCTTCTTTGTCTAGATGAGGCTCTTGTATGGATATGTATTAGGGATGAGCGGGTTCGGTTCCTCGGAATCCGAACCCGCCCGAACTTCATGTTTTTTTACACGGGGCCGAGCAACTCGGATCTTCCCGCCTTGCTCGGTTAACCCGAGCGCGCCCGAACGTCATCATCCCGCTGTCGGATTCTCGCGAGGCTCGGATTCTATCGCGAGACTCGGATTCTATATAAGGAGCCGCGCGTCGCCGCCATTTTCACACGTGCATTGAGATTCATAGGGAGAGGACGTGGCTGGCGTCCTCTCCGTTTATAGAGAAGAGAGTGAGACAGTAGAGAGAGACACAGTAGTAATTTTGGGGAGCATTAGGAGGAGTACTAGTTACTTGCTGAAGTGATAGATAGTGTGACTGTATATTATCTGACTTGTGGGGGAGACACTGACAGTGGGGAGCAGTTAGAGTCTGAGAGCAGGACTCAGGAGTACATATAACGTACAGTGCACACTTTTGCTGCCAGAGTGCCACATTGCCATTGTGACCACACTGACCACCAGTATAATATATATTGTGATTGTCTGCTTAGGAGTACTACTTGCAAGTTGCTGATAGTGTGACCAGTGACCTGACCACCAGTCACCACCAGTTTAATATATATATATATATATATATATATATATATATAATTGTATATAATATATATATATATATATATAATATTGTATACCACCTACCCGTGGTTTTTTTTTTTTCTTTCTTCTTTATACATACTACTATAGTAGCTTACTGTAGCAGTCTGCGGTGCTGCTGAGCTGACTGTGTCCAGCAGGTCCGTCATCAGTCATTACATAATAAATATATATACCTGTCCGGCTGCAGTACTAGTGATATTATATATATATATATATATATATTGATTTCATCTCATTATCATCCAGTCTATATTAGCAGCAGACACAGTACGGTAGTCCACGGCTGTAGCTACCTCTGTGTCGGCAGTCGCTCGTCCATCCATAATTGTATACCACCTACCCGTGGTTTTTTTCTTTTCTTTCTTCTTTATACATACTACTATAGTAGCTTACTGTAGCAGTCTGCGGTGCTGCTGAGCTGACAGTGTCCAGCAGGTCCGTCATCAGTCATTACATAATAAATATATATACCTGTCCGGCTGCAGTACTAGTGATATTATATATATATATATATATTGATTTCATCTCATTATCATCCAGTCTATATTAGCAGCAGACACAGTACGGTAGTCCACGGCTGTAGCTACCTCTGTGTCGGCAGTCGCTCGTCCATCCATAATTGTATACCACCTACCCGTGGTTTTTTTTTTCTTTCTTCTTTATACATACTACTATAGTAGCTTACTGTAGCAGTCTGCGGTGCTGCTGAGCTGACAGTGTCCAGCAGGTCCGTCATCAGTCATTACATAATAAATATATCTACCTGTCCGGCTGCAGTACTAGTGTGATATAATATATATTGATTTCATCTCATTATCATCCAGTCTATATTAGCAGCAGACACAGTACGGTAGTCCACGGCTGTAGCTACCTCTGTGTCGGCAGTCGCTCGTCCATCCATAATTGTATACCACCTACCCGTGGTTTTTTTCTTTTCTTTCTTCTTTATACATACTACTATAGTAGCTTACTGTAGCAGTCTGCGGTGCTGCTGAGCTGACAGTGTCCAGCAGGTCCGTCATCAGTCATTACATAATAAATATATATACCTGTCCGGCTGCAGTACTAGTGATATTATATATATATATATTGATTTCATCTCATTATCATCCAGTCTATATTAGCAGCAGACACAGTACGGTAGTCCACGGCTGTAGCTACCTCTGTGTCGGCAGTCGCTCGTCCATCCATAAGTATACTAGTATCCATCCATCTCCATTGTTTACCTGAGGTGCCTTTTAGTTGTGCCTATTAAAATATGGAGAACAAAAATGTTGAGGTTCCAAAATTAGGGAAAGATCAAGATCCACTTCCACCTCGTGCTGAAGCTGCTGCCACTAGTCATGGCCGAGACGATGAAATGCCAGCAACGTCGTCTGCCAAGGCCGATGCCCAATGTCATAGTACAGAGCATGTAAAATCCAAAACACCAAATATCAGTAAAAAAAGGACTCCAAAATCTAAAATAAAATTGTCGGAGGAGAAGCGTAAACTTGCCAATATGCCATTTTCCACACGGAGTGGCAAGGAACGGCTGAGGCCCTGGCCTATGTTCATGGCTAGTGGTTCAGCTTCACATGAGGATGGAAGCACTCAGCCTCTCGCTAGAAAACTGAAAAGACTCAAGCTGGCAAAAGCACCGCAAAGAACTGTGCGTTCTTCGAAATCCCAAATCCACAAGGAGAGTCCAATTGTGTCGGTTGCGATGCCTGACCTTCCCAACACTGGACGTGAAGAGCATGCGCCTTCCACCATTTGCACGCCCCCTGCAAGTGCTGGAAGGAGCACCCGCAGTCCAGTTCCTGATAGTCAGATTGAAGATGTCAGTGTTGAAGTACACCAGGATGAGGAGGATATGGGTGTTGCTGGCGCTGGGGAGGAAATTGACAAAGAGGATTCTGATGGTGAGGTGGTTTGTTTAAGTCAGGCACCCGGGGAGTCACCTGTTGTCCGTGGGAGGAATAGGGCCGTTGACATGCCTGGTGAAAATACCAAAAAAATCAGCTCTTCGGTGTGGAAGTATTTCACCAGAAATGCGGACAACATTTGTCAAGCCGTGTGTTGCCTTTGTCAAGCTGTAATAAGTAGGGGTAAGGACGTTAACCACCTCGGAACATCCTCCCTTATACGTCACCTGCAGCGCATTCATAATAAGTCAGTGACAAGTTCAAAAACTTTGGGCGACAGCGGAAGCAGTCCACTGACCAGTAAATCCCTTCCTCTTGTAACCAAGCTCACGCAAACCACCCCACCAACTCCCTCAGTGTCAATTTCCTCCTTCCCCAGGAATGCCAATAGTCCTGCATGCCATGTCACTGGCAATTCTGACGAGTCCTCTCCTGCCTGGGATTCCTCTGATGCATCCTTGCGTGTAACGCCTACTGCTGCTGGCGCTGCTGTTGTTGCTGCTGGGAGTCGATGGTCATCCCAGAGGGGAAGTCGTAAGCCCACTTTTACTACTTCCACCAAGCAATTGACTGTCCAACAGTCCTTTGCGAGGAAGATGAAATATCACAGCAGTCATCCTGTTGCAAAGCGGATAACTGAGGCCTTGACAACTATGTTGGTGTTAGACGTGCGTCCGGTATCCGCCGTTAGTTCACAGGGAACTAGACAATTTATTGAGGCAGTGTGCCCCCGTTACCAAATACCATCTAGGTTCCACTTCTCTAGGCAGGCGATACCGAGAATGTACACGGACGTCAGAAAAAGACTCACCAGTGTCCTAAAAAATGCAGTTGTACCCAATGTCCACTTAACCACGGACATGTGGACAAGTGGAGCAGGGCAGGGTCAGGACTATATGACTGTTACAGCCCACTGGGTAGATGTATGGACTCCCGCCGCAAGAACAGCAGCGGCGGCACCAGTAGCAGCATCTCGCAAACGCCAACTCTTTCCTAGGCAGGCTACGCTTTGTATCACCGGTTTCCAGAATACGCACACAGCTGAAAACCTCTTACGGCAACTGAGGAAGATCATCGCGGAATGGCTTACCCCAATTGGACTCTCCTGTGGATTTGTGGCATCGGACAACGCCAGCAATATTGTGTGTGCATTAAATATGGGCAAATTCCAGCACGTCCCATGTTTTGCACATACCTTGAATTTGGTGGTGCAGAATTTTTTTAAAAACGACAGGGGCGTGCAAGAGATGCTGTCGGTGGCCAGAAGAATTGCGGGACACTTTCGGCGTACAGGCACCACGTACAGAAGACTGGAGCACCACCAAAAACGCCTGAACCTGCCCTGCCATCATCTGAAGCAAGAAGTGGTAACGAGGTGGAATTCAACCCTCTATATGCTTCAGAGGTTGGAGGAGCAGCAAAAGGCCATTCAAGCCTATACAATTGAGCACGATATAGGAGGTGGAATGTACCTGTCTCAAGCGCAGTGGAGAATGATTTCAACGTTGTGCAAGGTTCTGCAACCTTTTGAACTTGCCACACGTGAAGTCAGTTCAGACACTGCCAGCCTGAGTCAGGTCATTCCCCTCATCAGGCTTTTGCAGAAGAAGCTGGAGGCATTGAAGGAGGAGCTAAAAGGGAGCGATTCCGCTAGGCATGTGGGACTTGTGGATGGAGCCCTTAATTCGCTTAACAAGGATTCACAGGTGGTCAATCTGTTGAAATCAGAGCACTACATTTTGGCCACCGTGCTCGATCCTAGATTTAAAACCTACCTTGGATCTCTCTTTCCGGCAGACACAAGTCTGCTGGGGTTCAAAGACCTGCTGGTGAGAAAATTGTCAAGTCAAGCGGAACGCGACCTGTCAACATCTCCTCCTTCACATTCTCCCGCAACTGGGGGTGCGAGGAAAAGGCTCAGAATTCCGAGCCCACCCGCTGGCGGTGATGCAGGGCAGTCTGGAGCGACTGCTGATGCTGACATCTGGTCCGGACTGAAGGACCTGACAACGATTACGGACATGTCGTCTACTGTCACTGCATATGATTCTCTCACCATTGAAAGAATGGTGGAGGATTATATGAGTGACCGCATCCAAGTAGGCACGTCACACAGTCCGTACTTATACTGGCAGGAAAAAGAGGCAATTTGGAGGCCCTTGCACAAACTGGCTTTATTCTACCTAAGTTGCCCTCCCACAAGTGTGTACTCCGAAAGAGTGTTTAGTGCCGCCGCTCACCTTGTCAGCAATCTGCGTACGAGGTTACTTCCAGAAAATGTGGAGAAGATGATGTTCATTAAAATGAATTATAATCAATTCCTCCGCGGAGACATTGACCAGCAGCAATTGCCTCCACAAAGTACACAGGGAGCTGAGATGGTGGATTCCAGTGGGGACGAATTGATAATCTGTGAGGAGCGGGATGTACACGGTGATATATCGGAGGATGATGATGAGGTGGACATCTTGCCTCTGTAGAGCCAGTTTGTGCAAGGAGAGATTAATTGCTTCTTTTTCGGTGGGGGTCCAAACCAACCCGTCATTTCAGTCACAGTCGTGTGGCAGACCCTGTCACTGAAATGATGGGTTGGTTAAAGTGTGCATGTCCTGTTTATACAACATAAGGGTGGGTGGGAGGGCCCAAGGACAATTCCATCTTGCACCTCTTTTTTCTTTCATTTTTATTTGCGTCATGTGCTGTTTGGGGAGTGTTTTTTGGAAGGGCCATCCTGCGTGACACTGCAGTGCCACTCCTAGATGGGCCAGGTGTTTGTGTCGGCCACTAGGGTCGCTTAGCTTACTCACACAGCTACCTCATTGCGCCTCTTTTTTTCTTCTTTGCGTCATGTGCTGTTTGGGGAGTGTTTTTTGGAAGGGCCATCCTGCGTGACACTGCAGTGCCACTCCTAGATGGGCCAGGTGTTTGTGTCGGCCACTAGGGTCGCTTAGCTTACTCACACAGCTACCTCATTGCGCCTCTTTTTTTCTTCTTTGCGTCGTGCTGTTTGGGGAGTGTTTTTTGGAAGGGCCATCCTGCGTGACACTGCAGTGCCACTCCTAGATGGGCCAGGTGTTTGTGTCGGCCACTAGGGTCGCTTATCTTGCTCACACAGCTACCTCATTGCGCCTCTTTTTTTCTTCTTTGCATCATGTGCTGTTTGGGGAGTGTTTTTTGGAAGGGTCATCCTGCGTGACACTGCAGTGCCACTCCTAGATGGGCCAGGTGTTTGTGTCGGCCACTAGGGTCGCTTAGCTTACTCACACAGCTACCTCATTGCGCCTCTTTTTTTCTTCTTTGCGTCATGTGCTGTTTGGGGAGTGTTTTTTGGAAGGGCCATCCTGCGTGACACTGCAGTGCCACTCCTAGATGGGCCAGGTGTTTGTGTCGGCCACTAGGGTCGCTTAGCTTACTCACACAGCTACCTCATTGCGCCTCTTTTTTTCTTCTTTGCGTCATGTGCTGTTTGGGGAGTGTTTTTTGGAAGGGCCATCCTGCGTGACACTGCAGTGCCACTCCTAGATGGGCCAGGTGTTTGTGTCGGCCACTAGGGTCGCTTAGCTTACTCACACAGCTACCTCATTGCGCCTCTTTTTTTCTTCTTTGCATCATGTGCTGTTTGGGGAGTGTTTTTTGGAAGGGCCATCCTGCGTGACACTGCAGTGCCACTCCTAGATGGGCCAGGTGTTTGTGTCGGCCACTAGGGTCGCTTATCTTACTCACACAGCTACCTCATTGCGCCTCTTTTTTTCTTCTTTGCGTCATGTGCTGTTTGGGGAGTGTTTTTTGGAAGGGCCATCCTGCGTGACACTGCAGTGCCACTCCTAGATGGGCCAGGTGTTTGTGTCGGCCACTAGGGTCGCTTAGCTTACTCACACAGCTACCTCATTGCGCCTCTTTTTTTCTTCTTTGCGTCATGTGCTGTTTGGGGAGTGTTTTTTGGAAGGGCCATCCTGCGTGACACTGCAGTGCCACTCCTAGATGGGCCAGGTGTTTGTGTCGGCCACTAGGGTCGCTTATCTTACTCACACAGCTACCTCATTGCGCCTCTTTTTTTCTTCTTTGCGTCATGTGCTGTTTGGGGAGTGTTTTTTGGAAGGGCCATCCTGCGTGACACTGCAGTGCCTCTCCTAGATGGGCCAGGTGTTTGTGTCGGCCACTAGGGTCGCTTAGCTTACTCACACAGCTACCTCATTGCGCCTCTTTTTTTCTTCTTTGCGTCATGTGCTGTTTGGGGAGTGTTTTTTGGAAGGGCCATCCTGCGTGACACTGCAGTGCCACTCCTAGATGGGCCAGGTGTTTGTGTCGGCCACTAGGGTCGCTTAGCTTACTCACACAGCTACCTCATTGCGCCTCTTTTTTTCTTCTTTGCGTCATGTGCTGTTTGGGGAGTGTTTTTTGGAAGGGCCATCCTGCGTGACACTGCAGTGCCACTCCTAGATGGGCCAGGTGTTTGTGTCGGCCACTAGGGTCGCTTAGCTTAGTCATCCAGCGACCTCGGTGCAAATTTTAGGACTAAAAATAATATTGTGAGGTGTGAGGTATTCAGAATAGACTGAAAATGAGTGGAAATTATGGTTTTTGAGGTTAATAATACTTTGGGATCAAAATGACCCCCAAATTCTATGATTTAAGCTGTTTTTTAGGGTTTTTTGAAAAAAACACCCGAATCCAAAACACACCCGAATCCGACAAAAAAAATTCGGTGAGGTTTTGCCAAAACGCGGTCGAACCCAAAACACGGCCGCGGAACCGAACCCAAAACCAAAACACAAAACCCGAAAAATTTCATGTGCAGATCCCTAATATGTATACTATATCACTGGATTAATATGGTGATGAATATTATGGGTGTACATACACGTAATTTTCCCTGCCTAAGAAATGTCACATTCACTATAATAGTTTGTGACTATGGACAGTATCAGTCAGTTATATAAGCATATCTCCAAGAGATTTCAGTTATTGTATGCATGGCTTTCATGAGATTCCCTGCAGATATATATAGCATCCTTGTCAGGCATCATACAAAATTCAATAGTGACTTACGACAACTTAATTTAACTAGTAGTAAGCACAATGTGTAAATTTGGTTAAATTCAAAGCAAATGCAGTTCTGATATATAATACACAGCAGGGGGTAAATATCTCCCTTGCTTCCCCGATATTCGTGTATGATAGATAGATTGCTGTTATGGTCAGCTAATCACAGCGATCATATCTCTGCGAGGAGAAACCCCTCCAATAATGAAATATTCATCATTTTTCCACGTCACTGGCTATAATGCCATGGTTAAAGGTAGATATGTTTATTTAATCTGTATTATATATTCTCAATTGTGACGGTCTTGAATACAGATTTTATTATTGTATTCCAAATAAAACCTTACAAGACCAATACATTCACTGTGTAGCTACAAAAAAAAATTTGCTGAAAAATATGTTGTATTTATGTTCACCAGACTGTATCATAAATGTGTCCTTATAGCACAAGGTGGCTTAAAGTGTTAGCTTTGGAACATTTATTGCATTCATGCCTATTGATTATTGTCACAAGTGCCACATACCACTCCTCAGATAGAAATTTTATTATTCTATTTCAAATAATCCTTATGAGACCAGTACATTCACTGTGTAGCTATATAGGATACTGAAACATATGATGTGTCTAGATTCCTCAGACTGTATCATAAATGTATCTCTATGATCACTGATACCCCTTTCACATCGCACAAATAACCCGGTACCGACACGGCATATTGCCGTGTCGAACTGGGTCAGTGTGCGATGTGAGAGCACACTGGCCGATTTAGCGGGTCGCCTGACCCGGTAAATCAACCCGGTAAAAAAGAAGGGTTTTACCCGGGTTGATTACCAGGTCAGGTGCGGTGTGAATGGGAGCCGTGTCGATGCGACACGGTTCCCATTCACAAGATAGGGAGAGGCGGCGCTGGAGATGAGCTCATCTCCTGACGCCGCCTCCACCCCCGCCCCTGCTGCTGCTGCGCGCTCCGTTGTTATGGCAACCGACCCGGTATATTGCCGGGTCGGAAAGCCAGCAGCGGAGTGCAAATGCCGGATCCCACCCGGTAAGTACACGTTTGTCTTACCTGGTAGGATCCGGCATTTGCAGTCTGAATGCAGCATTAGTGGCTTGAGGAGAAAACTTTGAAACATTTGTTGCATTCGTGCTTATTGATTGTTGCCACTGATGCCTAATATCACTCCTAAATCACTGACATGAATGCACAGTGCATATTTAAAAAATCTATGCTGCTTCTATCCCTGTGTACTATAGTATCAGAGCGGCTGACAGTTAATATAGCATTAGTTATATTCTCCCTCAGATAGCTGCCCAACCTACAGGAATACAGATCTCTCTCATTTGAAATGATCATCTGCCTGCTATTTGGTGCTCATAATTATAGAAGTTAGCTATATTTGAAAGTCAGGACTGGCTATACATGCAGTAATAACATGAGATAAGGGCATGGAGAACACGCGGACACACACTGCCCACACGCATGTTCCGCCGTTACTCTGACAGCTTCGTCAGGGCTGAACCCGATTGCCTCTCCTGGAGGGGAATTTGAGCTCTCCCTGTCATCCAATCAGTGTGGATCAATCAGTCACATGCGGTTATTAGCCAATCACTGTGCCGCCTTCGTGGTCACATGACCCGTGTAGCCAATCACGGAGTGTTATGATCCCCATGGCAACGGCTATTGACAGCGCCGCGTTCCCGGACACTGCTGAACGCTGGTGCCCCTTCATCTGCATATACAAATAAGTACATACTGATTCTATTCAGGATATTGATCCTGAAATCAATTCTCCGGTGCTCCTAATCTTATTTGGTTAATGTGCACGCCAAAGACTCGGGTGCTGTTCATTTGGTATAGTAGATAATTGTTTTTACCGATAATACTATTATAAATATACCTGTTCGGCGTCAGTATCACCCTGTATCTGTACAAAACAGAGAAGGTTTTATTGAATAAAACATGTGATAAAAGACAAACAGCAGTCAATATGATAAGGTATCAATCTCTCTTGGGCTAAGTACTGTACAGCCGTACAACACTGTGGTACTCCAATAACACAGTGAGAGTCTTGTGCACATGCATATACTTTTACAGAGTAAAAAAGTCTTGCACTGGAGTCTAGATAGTCTGACCTTTTAGTTTGGTAAATACTATTTACTTAGACATGTGATGTTATTTAGACAGATGAGTCATTCACAATAAAACACAGTTAAGAGACAGCACTTAGCAATTAACCATTTAACTACATATCAACAGGAAAGAGTTGTGTGGTGAATATTACAGCAGGAAGGAAGGTTTCCTTGGGAAAAGAATAAGCAGTTTTGTTAGATGAAAGGACAAGTGTTCTATGTAAGAGTAGTTTTAAAGTGGGAATACATTAAGGTGCAGGGAGTGGAGCATGAGGTAAGGTGAGGCTGAAGGATATGATTTTTATGTCAGAGTTGGAGAAAAAAGAGGGAGGATGCATCATGAGTGGGAGGTAGATCACTGAACTCTCTGTGCAAAGTAAGCAAGAAAAAGATGTTTTGTAGTGACAGTGAGTCTGTTAATGGAAACGGTTAAATCACCTAGTATGAGTGGGTGGAATTCAAATGTTATTTTTGCTGATAGTCACTAGATGGCGTTGAATGGAGCTATTCAAATGTATCTAAGTATGGGTGAGATCGGCTGCAGGTATCTATATTTCAGCTCGTACCCGCCGAGGGTGGTGAGCTGAAATGTGTGAAGAGTGATCCGCTTTTCACCCAAATGGCACTTTTTTTCAATCACGCCCATTAGTTAAGTTGGGTTTAGCTGCTTTACGTGGATAAACCCGACACTAATGGGCGCGATCAGGGTGATCCATTTAAAAATATTCTTTATTAAGAGGTAAATCCGGGTAGAGAGAATTTTGTCACTCCTGGAATAGGTAATGTTGGGAAGCATGCGCAATCTAATATACTCCCCCCCCCTCCACTGGGCCCCCCTGTATTAAGTGCCCTGGGTCCCCAAGGCTTAATCCGGCCCTGATTTCTGAGTGGGGCTTGTGGCCAATCTGCTCCTGAGTGTATATGGCAGAGGGAATTTACAGGTCTCAGCGTGTTTTATGAGGATTCAGGTGCAGGGAGAGGAGCATGAGGTAAGGTTCAGTGGTTCTAGCAGTCAAACAGCAATAGCAACAGCAATATAAGGTGACTTTGTGGGTCCACCATCTTAATACTTTACCACCACCAGCAGGGCCAGATAAATATGGGACTGATGGGACTACACTCCCAAGTATCCACATAAAAACAGGCCCATCATCATGTCAGTATGATAATGACCAGCTGCCCAACAGACCACACAGTTGGCCATGAATCATAAATACTAAAATAGTATTTCTATTTTCCTCACAAAATAATTCCATTTATATACTTTTTGCTATTAGGGAGACTTTGGGACTGATAGTGTAGGTGGTGTACACGCCCACATGGCACTGGCCACACCCACACAGCATTGTCACACCTCATCTACTTCTCATAATAGGCCCTTGACCATTTTTAACCCCTAGGCCCTTGTGGCCCTTAATTCGGCCCTGGCAACCATCTTACACAGATTTAAGATGTTTAATGAGAAAAACGTTATGAGGGAGGTAAGGAATGCACTTGAATTAACCTTGTGCTATGGCAGTCATAAGAAATAACAATGAAGCTGTTAACAAAATGTCAACCTATGTTTTTGCTTTATACATATGTAAGCCTATCAAAAAATGCCTATATACACAAAACAATATTGTCAAATATTTAATACCATCAAATACATTGCTCAGGGCAATACATTCAAATTCTAGAAATTAAAGGGGTAATATTTCTTGCAATTACAGATTTTATTCTCTCAAATGTGTCTTTTTCTGGACAAGTATTTCTAATGATTCATGGCTGATTAAAATATTTTGATGGAGCTGGCACATTTATTTCTCTACGCAGCAAGCTAGATGAAAAGAGCAGTCAGTGTTTATGATGAAACCAGAAGAAAACATAACAGCAATCTGTGCTCTGCCGCTTCCCATGAGCCAGGAATATGTATGCAATGGAATAAAGAGTAAGCCGAAAGTCCACAGCTTTGTAGTTTAGGGAATATATGATTCAGTGACCATAACAGTCTAATTACATTTTGGTCTGCTTGATTGGGATGCAGCTACTGTAGAAGTATGAAATTTGAACAATTATTATATAGCAGGTTTAAAGACTTTAAGAGCTACACGGTTGATGTAGGGAAAATAAAACAATGTAATAAAATGTGACAGCGGATAAGGACCGTCAGTTCTTTTTCATGGTCAGTCTTAGAAACTTGGGTTAATAAAGAGACCTGCAGACAGTGTAAAGTCAAACAGGAGCAGATTTAGTATTTTTGATTATATAGAAATGTAAAAAGTTTTGGTTTCAATTTTCTTAAGTACTTTTATTCAGTATTCACTAATCTAGAGAAGAACTAAAAATTGTTCTGCAGAATATTTGCCACGTTGTGCATTTAGGCATATAATTATGTATGTTCAGAGCTATTGTAATATGTAGAAACACTGGACAGCTGCCCAAGGATCCACAATTCTGCAGGCATTCAAGCAGGGGAGGATGGTGGCTACACAATCAGGGCAGTGAGGCAGCATTCTCTACCTGCCTCCCAGCCTACAGCAAGACAATGATTGGCTGTCAATATCCTCATTGGTGGATGGCTGGAGCTAGAGTGTTGGCAGCCATTCACTGTATGGAAGCATGTGGAGAGATGGAGCAGGACTGCAGGAGGGGTATGTTATGATTTTTTTCAACTGGTTCCCGTGAATGGGTGGTTAGGGGTCCCAGTGCATTGGTTTGCCCAGGGCCTAAATGGTGTTAAGATGGCCCTTTGTATGCTTGGACAGCGGGATTTGGCCTATGTTTCCTGTGCATACATTATACACCATTGAGCTCTGTTTATATACTATCCTGCTATCCCATGGGACAGCTAGGAAAAAATGGAAGATTGTATCACCTAAACTCAGGTAAAGATGCATGTTCCTGCTGCAAAATTCTAATTGAAATCTCACTGCAACTTCACTTTTCTCTATTCCTATGTAACTGTATATTGCTTAGTAAAATTGCAATATTATAAGCTAATTGGAAGACATTTTTGAAGAAAAAGAATGGGATTTACATTTATGCAGATGGAAGACAGAGAGAAGAACTTTCAGGCTCTTGGTTCTAGGTCCGAAAACTTTTGCAGTCAATGTTGGAAGCACTGACTTCTTTCACTACCTTAGTCTCTTAATTACATTATTTCTTATTCTTCATACGTTAATGAGTCATCCTGTAAAAAAAAAAAAAAGTGAAACATTCAACATCAGATTTATTTATACAGTATCTGATTCAAATTCCTCTGACTCATGACACAAATCATTGTAAAGTAATTTTAGCAGCACAGATCTATAAATACATTGGTTTAATCTTCTTCTGAGAAGAAACATAATACCTGAAATATCAGGTTGATTTAAATTCTGAATGGAGCTTTGTATAGCCGTTCTGTACCAGCCGTTCTCACTATGCTGCCCTCCTTCCCGTTTTTGTAACCTCTCAGTTAGGGGTTGCTGGTAGGATCTGACTAGACCAGCGGGGGATTGGGGATATAACCAGTGGACCCCAAACTCTAGAGTGACCCATTGCTGGAAAATAAGAATGTGATCAGCTGTGACACATTCTACCTAAGGTGGTCCTGTTTGCGTGTGTGTGTGTGTGTGTGTGTGTGTGTGTGTTTTATTTCCCTGTATAAAGATGACGGTACAGCCATATGACTAGATGGTGGTTGAATGCTGTGCTGAGTAGAGATGAGCGGGTTCGGTTTCTCTGAATCCGAACCCGCCAGAACTTCATGTTTTTTTTCACGGGTCCGAGCGACTCGGATCTTCCCGCCTTGCTCGGTTAACCCGAGCGCGCCCGAACGTCAACATGACGCTGTCGGATTCTCGCGAGGCTCGGATTCTATCGCGAGACTCGGATTCTATATAAGGAGCCGCGCGTCGCCGCCATTTTCACACGTGCATTGAGATTGATAGGGAGAGGACGTGGCTGGCGTCCTCTCCGTTTAGAATAGATTAGAGAGACACTTGATTTACTAATTTTGGGGAGCATTAGGAGTACTCAGTACAGTGCAGAGTTTTGCTGATAGTGACCAGTGACCACCAGTTTTATTTATAATCCGTTCTCTGCCTGAAAAAAGCGATACACAGCACACAGTGACTCAGTCACATACCATATCTGTGTGCACTGCTCAGGCTCAGGCCAGTGTGCTGCATCATCTATTATCTATATATAATATTATATATATCTGTCTGACTGCTCAGCTCACACAGCTTATAATTGTGGGGGAGACTGGGGAGCACTACTGCAGTGCCAGTTATAGGTTATAGCAGGAGCCAGGAGTACATAATATATTATATAGTGAGTGACCACCAGACACACAGTGCAGTTTATTTAATATATCCGTTCTCTGCCAGAAAAAAGCGATACACACAGTGACTCAGTCAGTCACATACCATATCTGTGTGCACTGCTCAGGCTCAGGCCAGTGTGCTGCATCATCTATATATATTATATATCTGTCTGACTGCTCAGCTCACACAGCTTATAATTGTGGGGGAGACTGGGGAGCACTACTGCAGTGCCAGTTATAGGTTATAGCAGGAGCCAGGAGTACATAATATTATATTAAAATTAAACAGTGCACACTTTTGCTGCAGGAGTGCCACTGCCAGTGTGACTAGTGACCAGTGACCTGACCACCAGTATATATAATATTAGTAGTATACTATCTCTTTATCAACCAGTCTATATTAGCAGCAGACACAGTACAGTGCGGTAGTTCACGGCTGTGGCTACCTCTGTGTCGGCACTCGGCAGCCCGTCCATAATTGTATATACCACCTAACCGTGGTTTTTTTTTCTTTCTTTATACATACATACTAGTTACGAGTATACTATCTCTTTATCAACCAGTCTATATATTAGCAGCAGACACAGTACAGTGCGGTAGTTCACGGCTGTGGCTACCTCTGTGTCGGCACTCGGCAGCCCGTCCATAATTGTATATACCACCTAACCGTGGTTTTTTTTTCTTTCTTTATACATACATACTAGTTACGAGTATACTATCTCTTTATCAACCAGTCTATATATTAGCAGCAGACACAGTACAGTGCGGTAGTTCACGGCTGTGGCTACCTCTGTGTCGGCACTCGGCAGCCCGTCCATAATTGTATATACCACCTAACCGTGGTTTTTTTTTCTTTCTTTATACATACATACTAGTTACGAGTATACTATCTCTTTATCAACCAGTCTATATATTAGCAGCAGACACAGTACAGTGCGGTAGTTCACGGCTGTGGCTACCTCTGTGTCGGCACTCGGCAGCCCGTCCATAATTGTATATACCACCTAACCGTGGTTTTTTTTTCTTTCTTTATACATACATACTAGTTACGAGTATACTATCTCTTTATCAACCAGTCTATATATTAGCAGCAGACACAGTACAGTGCGGTAGTTCACGGCTGTGGCTACCTCTGTGTCGGCACTCGGCAGCCCGTCCATAATTGTATATACCACCTAACCGTGGTTTTTTTTTCATTCTTTATACATACATACTAGTTACGAGTATACTATCTCTTTATCAACCAGTCTATATTAGCAGCAGACACAGTACAGTGCGGTAGTTCACGGCTGTGGCTACCTCTGTGTCGGCACTCGGCAGCCCGTCCATAATTGTATATACCACCTAACCGTGGTTTTTTTTTCTTTCTTTATACATACATACTAGTTACGAGTATACTATCTCTTTATCAACCAGTCTATATATTAGCAGCAGACACAGTACAGTGCGGTAGTTCACGGCTGTGGCTACCTCTGTGTCGGCACTCGGCAGCCCGTCCATAATTGTATATACCACCTAACCGTGGTTTTTTTTTCTTTCTTTATACATACATACTAGTTACGAGTATACTATCTCTTTATCAACCAGTCTATATATTAGCAGCAGACACAGTACAGTGCGGTAGTTCACGGCTGTGGCTACCTCTGTGTCGGCACTCGGCAGCCCGTCCATAATTGTATACTAGTATCCAATCCATCCATCTCCATTGTTTACCTGAGGTGCCTTTTAGTTGTGCCTATTAAAATATGGAGAACAAAAATGTTGAGGTTCCAAAATTAGGGAAAGATCAAGATCCACTTCCACCTCGTGCTGAAGCTGCTGCCACTAGTCATGGCCGAGACGATGAAATGCCAGCAACGTCGTCTGCCAAGGCCGATGCCCAATGTCATAGTACAGAGCATGTCAAATCCAAAACACCAAATATCAGTAAAAAAAGTACTCCAAAACCTAAAATAAAATTGTCGGAGGAGAAGCGTAAACTTGCCAATATGCCATTTACCACACGGAGTGGCAAGGAACGGCTGAGGCCCTGGCCTATGTTCATGGCTAGTGGTTCAGCTTCACATGAGGATGGAAGCACTCAGCCTCTCGCTAGAAAAATGAAAAGACTCAAGCTGGCAAAAGCAGCACAGCAAAGAACTGTGCATTCTTCGAAATCCCAAATCCACAAGGAGAGTCCAATTGTGTCGGTTGCGATGCCTGACCTTCCCAACACTGGACGTGAAGAGCATGCGCCTTCCACCATTTGCACGCCCCCTGCAAGTGCTGGAAGGAGCACCCGCAGTCCAGTTCCTGATAGTCAGATTGAAGATGTCAGTGTTGAAGTACACCAGGATGAGGAGGATATGGGTGTTGCTGGCGCTGGGGAGGAAATTGACCAGGAGGATTCTGATGGTGAGGTGGTTTGTTTAAGTCAGGCACCCGGGGAGACACCTGTTGTCCGTGGGAGGAATATGGCCGTTGACATGCCAGGTGAAAATACCAAAAAAATCAGCTCTTCGGTGTGGAGGTATTTCACCAGAAATGCGGACAACAGGTGTCAAGCCGTGTGTTCCCTTTGTCAAGCTGTAATAAGTAGGGGTAAGGACGTTAACCACCTCGGAACATCCTCCCTTATACGTCACCTGCAGCGCATTCATAATAAGTCAGTGACAAGTTCAAAAACTTTGGGTGACAGCGGAAGCAGTCCACTGACCAGTAAATCCCTTCCTCTTGTAACCAAGCTCACGCAAACCACCCCACCAACTCCCTCAGTGTCAATTTCCTCCTTCCCCAGGAATGCCAATAGTCCTGCAGGCAATGTCACTGGCAATTCTGACGAGTCCTCTCCTGCCTGGGATTCCTCCGATGCATCCTTGCGTGTAACGCCTACTGCTGCTGGCGCTGCTGTTGTTGCCGCTGGGAGTCGATGGTCATCCCAGAGGGGAAGTCGTAAGCCCACTTGTACTACTTCCAGTAAGCAATTGACTGTTCAACAGTCCTTTGCGAGGAAGATGAAATATCACAGCAGTCATCCTACTGCAAAGCGGATAACTGAGTCCTTGACAACTATGTTGGTGTTAGACGTGCGTCCGGTATCCGCCGTTAGTTCACAGGGAACTAGACAATTTATTGAGGCAGTGTGCCCCCGTTACCAAATACCATCTAGGTTCCACTTCTCTAGGCAGGCGATACCGAGAATGTACACGGACGTCAGAAAAAGACTCACCAGTGTCCTAAAAAATGCAGTTGTACCCAATGTCCACTTAACCACGGACATGTGGACAAGTGGAGCAGGGCAGGGTCAGGACTATATGACTGTGACAGCCCACTGGGTAGATGTATGGACTCCCGCCGCAAGAACAGCAGCGGCGGCACCAGTAGCAGCATCTCGCAAACGCCAACTCTTTCCTAGGCAGGCTACGCTTTGTATCACCGCTTTCCAGAATACGCACACAGCTGAAAACCTCTTACGGCAACTGAGGAAGATCATCGCGGAATGGCTTACCCCAATTGGACTCTCCTGTGGATTTGTGGCATCGGACAACGCCAGCAATATTGTGTGTGCATTAAATATGGGCAAATTCCAGCACGTCCCATGTTTTGCACATACCTTGAATTTGGTGGTGCAGAATTTTTTAAAAAACGACAGGGGCGTGCAAGAGATGCTGTCGGTGGCCAGAAAAATTGCGGGACACTTTCGGCGTACAGGCACCACGTACAGAAGACTGGAGCACCACCAAAAACTACTGAACCTGCCCTGCCATCATCTGAAGCAAGAAGTGGTAACGAGGTGGAATTCAACCCTCTATATGCTTCAGAGGTTGGAGGAGCAG
This sequence comes from Pseudophryne corroboree, assembly GCF_028390025.1. Classification (NCBI taxonomy): domain Eukaryota; kingdom Metazoa; phylum Chordata; class Amphibia; order Anura; family Myobatrachidae; genus Pseudophryne; species Pseudophryne corroboree. The sequence goes on from NC_086449.1 coordinate 275,567,841, forward strand.
CAAAAGGCCATTCAAGCCTATACAATTGAGCACGATATAGTAGGTGGAATGCACCTGTCTCAAGTGCAGTGGAGAATGATTTCAACGTTGTGCAAGGTTCTGATGCCCTTTGAACTTGCCACACGTGAAGTCAGTTCAGACACTGCCAGCCTGAGTCAGGTCATTCCCCTCATCAGGCTTTTGCAGAAGAAGCTGGAGGCATTGAAGAAGGAGCTAAAAGGGAGCGATTCCGCTAGGCATGTGGGACTTGTGGATGGAGCCCTTAATTCGCTTAACAAGGATTCACGGGTGGTCAATCTGTTGAAATCAGAGCACTACATTTTGGCCACCGTGCTCGATCCTAGATTTAAAGCCTACCTTTGATCTCTCTTTCCGGCAGACACAGGTCTGCTGGGGTTGAAAGACCTGCTGGTGACAAAATTGTCAAGTCAAGCGGAACGCGACCTGTCAACATCTCCTCCTTCACATTCTCCCGCAACTGGGGGTGCGAGGAAAAGGCTCAGAATTCCGAGCCCACCCGCTGGCGGTGATGCAGGGCAGTCTGGAGCGACTGCTGATGCTGACATCTGGTCCGGACTGAAGGACCTGACAACGATTACGGACATGTCGTCTACTGTCACTGCATATGATTCTCTCAACATTGATAGAATGGTGGAGGATTATATGAGTGACCGCATCCAAGTAGGCACGTCACACAGTCCGTACTTATACTGGCAGGAAAAAGAGGCAATTTGGAGGCCCTTGCACAAACTGGCTTTATTCTACCTAAGTTGCCCTCCCACAAGTGTGTACTCCGAAAGAGTGTTTAGTGCCGCCGCTCACCTTGTCAGCAATCGGCGTACGAGGTTACATCCAGAAAATGTGGAGAAGATGATGTTCATTAAAATGAATTATAATCAATTCCTCCGCGGAGACATTGACCAGCAGCAATTGCCTCCACAAAGTACACAGGGAGCTGAGATGGTGGATTCCAGTGGGGACGAATTGATAATCTGTGAGGAGGGGGATGTACACGGTGATATATCGGAGGGTGAAGATGAGGTGGACATCTTGCCTCTGTAGAGCCAGTTTGTGCAAGGAGAGATTAATTGCTTCTTTTTTGGGGGGGGTCCAAACCAACCCGTCATATCAGTCACAGTCGTGTGGCAGACCCTGTCACTGAAATGATGGGTTGGTTAAAGTGTGCATGTCCTGTTTTGTTTATACAACATAAGGGTGGGTGGGAGGGCCCAAGGACAATTCCATCTTGCACCTCTTTTTTCTTTTCTTTTTCTTTGCATCATGTGCTGATTGGGGAGGGTTTTTTGGAAGGGACATCCTGCGTGACACTGCAGTGCCACTCCTAGATGGGCCCGGTGTTTGTGTCGGCCACTAGGGTCGCTAATCTTACTCACACAGTCAGCTACCTCATTGCGCCTCTTTTTTTCTTTGCGTCATGTGCTGTTTGGGGAGGGTTTTTTGGAAGGGACATCCTGCGTGATACTGCAGTGCCACTCCTAGATGGGCCCGGTGTTTGTGTCGGCCACTAGGGTCGCTAATCTTACTCACACAGCTACCTCATTGCGCCTCTTTTTTTCTTTGCGTCATGTGCTGTTTGGGGAGGGTTTTTTGGAAGGGACATCCTGCGTGACACTGCAGTGCCACTCCTAGATGGGCCCGGTGTTTGTGTCGGCCACTAGGGTCGCTAATCTTACTCACACAGCTACCTCATTGCGCCTCTTTTTTTCTTTGCGTCATGTGCTGTTTGGGGAGGGTTTTTTGGAAGGGCCATCCTGCGTGACACTGCAGTGCCACTCCTAGATGGGCCCGGTGTTTGTGTCGGCCACTAGGGTCGCTAATCTTACTCACACAGCTACCTCATTGCGCCTCTTTTTTTCTTTGCGTCATGTGCTGTTTGGGGAGGGTTTTTTGGAAGGGACATCCTGCGTGACACTGCAGTGCCACTCCTAGATGGGCCCGGTGTTTGTGTCGGCCACTAGGGTCGCTTATCTTACTCACACAGCGACCTCGGTGCAAATTTTAGGACTAAAAATAATATTGTGAGGTGTGAGGTATTCAGAATAGACTGAAAATGAGTGTAAATTATGGTTTTTGAGGTTAATAATACTTTGGGATCAAAATGACCCCCAAATTCTATGATTTAAGCTGTTTTTTAGTGTTTTTTGAAAAAAACACCCGAATCCAAAACACACCCGAATCCGACAAAAAAAATTCGGTGAGGTTTTGCCAAAACGCGTTCGAACCCAAAACACGGCCGCGGAACCGAACCCAAAACCAAAACACAAAACCCGAAAAATTTCAGGCGCTCATCTCTAGTGCTGAGCGGAGTGATTGGTTGAGGAAGAAGCAATGTTCTGTTTCAAGAGATATAATTAGCTGTGGTAAAGGCTAGTCTGACCGTGCTACCTCCCTATATTCTGGATATGCGATTACCTTTTTGGATCCTTCTAGACAGAAGGGTCTTTAGATCAGAAAATCTTTTGGGTCCCCTGTAAGTGCTCCAGATACAGGTCGCAGGGAGTGGTGGAGCTGGTGAGTAGGGTAAGATGGCAGTTGCTGGGGAGGACGGCAGCAGCACTTCTCCCCCTTTGCTGAAACTACCATTGAACAACACAAACATTGCCCTCACCCTGCATTACTAACCCCTTCTGCTACAAACCAAACACTGCTTCTCCACCACATTACCACTTCACTGACTTGTACCTTCAGGTTAAACACTGTGACCCCCCCCCCCCCCCCCCAATTCTACTTAGTACCACTACCACTGTGTTATACTTTCAGGTGGTTGTTGGGGGTAGATTTTGAATGGTCAGGTACTTGAATAGCTGCTGGTGGTGACAGGATTTTTTTTACTGTCCCCAGTGGATCCTTCTTAGCGGTGTGTATCCAATTTCATGGGGAGGGGGGAAAGGGGCGGGTGGAGCTGCACCCATTGTTTATCTGGCCCTGCATAACGAGTATTGTGCCTTTTCCTACTAAACTTGAAAGTTTTGGAAAATCTTCAGCCTCTTCTCCATTGTGTCTCTTCAGCAGTCTCACTCCTCCATGTTTTCCTGCAGCCTTAGCTCCGCCCCTTCCCACTCCTGTGTCTCTCTATAGCCTCATCACCCTCCATGTCTCTCTATAGCCTCAGCCCCTCCCCAGTCTCTCAAGTAGAATCAGCTCACCACAGTTTCTCTTCATGGCCTCAGATCCCCAAAGTCTCTCCATGGCATCAGAATCCCCTTTCCTGTGTCCCACCATGGCCTCAACTGCCCCCCTCCTGTGGCTCCCCATGGTCTCAGATCCTTGCCTGTGTCTCTCCATAGCCACAGCTTGATCCCTACCTGTTTCTCTATGGCCTCAGGTCCCCATCCCCCAACATGTCACTCATGCTGTGCTGAAAACTTTATTGCATCGAGTGATGCTGGTGCTCAAGCTCCCTGGCTCCTTGCTTCCAGCACTCTGCTGATTACTCCAGTGGCAGAGGCACAGAGCACCTTTGGAAGCCCTGGACTGGCAAAGGGGGCTGATAGTGTCCTCCTTGTACTCCCGTTTAGCCAGGCCTGCATGTGTGCCATCACTAGTTCATATCAGAGCAAGCCATTGTAGAATGTGACAGCTCAATTTAATTCCTCGCTTAGTTGTTTTTTTCCACCTAGTGATTTTTAAGCCCTTATTTAGCCTAACCATGCTCAGTATAAATGAACCAGTGTGTAACACAATCTATTGCCGAAATCCTCTACTGAACACAAAGGCACTCAATATTCCAAGGTGAGCTGCTTAAGGAAAACACATTCCAGAAGTTCGATTACTTAGTAAAAACATGTCGTGCTTATCTTTTAATTAAAGTTGCAAGATATTTTGTAAGCTTAATTGAGAGGCATTTAAATGCTGACACAGCTATCTTTGCAAACAGTGTTTAATAATGTTTCAGAAATATAGCACAGGAACAAACACAGCCCAGAGTCTCGGCACAACAAAGAAAGTGACAAAATGATTCCGAGCTCAGTTGGCACTGACATGATGGTACGGGGTTTTGTGAGATCTTCATCCAAGGCCAGATGTTCTCACAGGGTCATGTTATTATGAGATTTAGTAGCTTTCAGATGGTCACTACAAATCCCCACAGAGTTTTAGACTACAACAAAATGACTTTAATTTGCATGTTAATAGACTAAGGAGCTTCCTTTATAGGTTCCTGTTCAGCAATTCCTTCTACTTAACCCCATATGTACAATCGCTCCCTGCAGGTGGTGTGCTACCCTTGCATGGGAATCGTCATCTGCTGCTTCTGCTTATTTGTTATATACCAAATGACTCTGTAGCTTCAGACCTCAATATTTTCCTTGCTCTAAAGAAACAAAGCAATATGCCCAATGTTCTTCTGCTCATCTGGACATCTGCTTGGGGTCATGACTTTAACAGATTATGTTATGTGATGCTTTTGATGTATAAACACACATGGCCTTGGTCACAAAATTAGCTCTCTGCATGCAAGGATCAGGATGTCATGCACAGGTTCTGTGAAAGCCATAAGCTACAAAGAATAAGATCATCATCTTATCCTTCCTCTGTAATCAAATATTTGCTATTCATTATTTGAAAACCTGGGGGTGGACTGTTACTGTATAAACCTTCAGGGAAATGACTGGAAATTAAATTGAAGACACAAGGTCCTTGAGCCAAGCAATGAGGTCAGACCGTTAGACTGATTCAAAGCAGAATTAAATGATATTTAAGATGTCCACATGCTTGTGGAGGATGTAGAGCTGGTTATGTTTCATTTTTATATGTAATGGAAAAGTACACCTCCGTCTCTGTCTGTCTGTCTGTCTGTCTGTCTGTCTATCTATCTATCTATCACACACACACACACACACACACACACACACACACACACACACACACACACACACACAGACACAGACCCACACACACACACACACACACACACACACACACACACACACACACACACACACACACACACACACACACACACACACACAGACACAGACCCACACACACACACACACACACACACACACACACACACACACACACACTCATTCAGATAGTAGGCGGCATTCAGGCGACTGACTGTTCAATGTGGTGTCGACAGGCAGAGGCCAAAAACGTATGTAGGATGCTGATCCATTCTGTTGTGACAAATTAGTTCTATGCGGAGATAGTGTGTAGGGTGTGACAGATGTTTGCTGATTCTGAAGTGGCTGCTAAGGGAAGCCCTGATCCAATTTTATGAACAGATCATCATTATAAAACTCATGTTTTATGAGGTCTGATGTGATATCATTTATGTTATGTGGTTAATTTGACATTTTGGGATAATAGCTGTCATAGGGTGGGATGTACTAACCTGGCGGTGTACATCCTGCCACACATCGCCAGGCATCGCACCAATACAAATCCTATATGTACTAACATATGCGATTAGTTTTGCGAAGGACAGCTCTTCCGATAAGAGCTGTCCTTTGTACTGCTCTCCCGTCCCTGGACTTTCAGGTTTATGGCCCCGGAGTCCGTTTGTGCATGGTGCATGCACAGACGGACGCGGCTGCTGCAGGGCATGCTGGGAGCACAGCACAACGCAGCAAGAAGCCCATAGACTTCTGTAGGGTTACCCGCTGCATCGGAGCCCCGGCGACCGGGCTTAAGTACATTGGGAAATGCAATAAAAACACAGAAAACACATTTTTTTACAGCATTTCTGCTTTAGTACATCCCGCCCAGTGTGAGGCAGAGATGTGCTGCTTTCCTGTGAGCAGTGTCTCTGCGAGAGCTGTTGCTCTTTAGGCTTGTGGAGTGATATAACTGTGGCTTTGTGGTGATTAGTTTAAAATTACAGTTGGAAGTAGATCAGGCCCAAGGTGTACGATCGTTGGGAAATAATGCAAGGTCATGTGATCTAATGTGCACAATCATGTTGGTGAAATCTGTATCAATATTTTATAAATGTATATCACTATCTGCCACTCTGGTTGCTGCACACACATCTGATCCCTCTGTAGGAATTCTCAGTTGTGTTCAATTGAAAAGTAAGTCTGTATTGCCAAAGTTTTTCTCTACAACCCAATCATACTATGTGATTATCTAAAGTGACAGAAGAGAGACAGCTTAATTACAGAGCATGGATTATTTTAAAATATTTGAGGACTAGTAACCTCCCTCTGTTTTTAATGTAGTCACCACTTCTGACCCATCTAAAAAAAATCTCTTACCAGTATACAAGAGTTGGAAATTTATACTCAAATTCTAGGCTTATAAGTAAGTATTAATCTTCCAAACTGATCTGTTGGTCTCACTTGATGTGTGAAGCACATGGAAGCTATGTTATTTTAGAAGATACCTACCTCTGAAGAAGTCCTCTTTGGATGAAACGCGTAGGTATTATCAGAATTCTCGTTCACCTACCGGCTGTAAGAGTTTCCACCCTAGAGCTCACACCTTTTAAGGTGAGTGTGGCTAAATGTGTCAGCTACCCTAATGTTGGAATATGTGCACAGGTTTTTATTGTTAATTTTATAACTGTTCTATAGGAATTGTGCATTGTTAACTACCTCTGAACCTGTATAATAAACTGTCTGGTATCTTATACTAATTGATTCTCTCAAAAATACTTTGGGTGACTCTTTTTGGTGAGAGGGTATATCCACAGGCACCCATTGGGGTGATCTGAAAAGGTAAAAAAATTAAGAATACCTCTGAATAAAAGCTCCGAACTGGGCTTACTTCATACATTTAGACACATCCATATATCAACGCACTCTTGAATTTATTGTTTGTATTTTTATGTTTAGTTCCCACTAACAGGGGTTCCTCCTGTGGTGCTGCTGAGTCTCAGCTTGAGATAAGGGTATACTCTTGGCTAGATTCATCATCACTTGGAGAGTGATAAAATGGAGAGTAAAAAAGTGCCAGCCAATCAGGTCCCAACCGCCATGTCACAGGCTGTGTTTGAAAAATGGCAGTTAGGAGCTGATTGGCTGGCACATTTTCACTCTCCATTTTATCACTTTACAAGTGATGATGCATCTGGCCCTTTGTTATTTATATATATATATATATATATATACACTGTTCAAAAAGATAAAGGGAACACTTAAACAACACAATATAACGCCAAGTCAATCACACTTCTTTGAAATCCAACTGTCCACTTAGGAAGCAACACTGATTGACAATCAATTTCACATGCTGTTGTGCAAATGGAATAGACACCAGGTGGAAATTATAGGCAATTAGCAAGACACCCCCAATAAAGGAGTTGTTCTGCAGGTGGTGACCACAGACCACTTCTCAGCTCCTATGCTATCTGGCTGATGTTTTGGTCACTTTTGAAAGCTGGCGGTGCTTTCACTCTAGTGGTAGCATGAGATGGAGTCTACAACCCACACAAGTGGCTCAGGTAGGGCAGCTTATCCAGGATGGCACATCAATGCGAGCTGTGGCAAGAAGGTTTGCTGTGTCTGTCAGCGTAGTGTCCAGAGCATGGAGGCGCTACCAGGAGACAGGCCAGTACATCAGGAGACGTGGAGGAGGCTGTAGGAGGGCAACAACCCAGCAGCAGGACCGCTACCTCCGCCTTTGTGCAAGGAGGAACAGGAGGAGCACTGCGAGAGCCCTGCAAAATGACCTCCAGCAAGCCACAAATGTGCATGTGTCTACTCAAACGATCAGAAACAGACTCCATGAGGATGGTATGAGGGCCTGACGTCCACAGGTGGGGGTTGTGCTTACAGCCCAACACCATGCAGGACGTTTGGCATTTGCCAGAGAACACCAAGATTGGCAAATTCGCCACTGGTGCCCTGTGCTCTTCACAGATGAAAGCAGGTTCTCACTGAGCACATGTGACAGACGTGACAGAGTCTGGAGACACCAAGGAGAACGTTCTGCTGCCTGCAACATCCTCCAGCATGACCGGTTTGGCAGTGGGTCAATAATGGTGTGGGGTGGCATTTCTTTGGGGGGGCGCACAGCCCTCCAATGTGCTTGCCAGAGGTAGCCTGACTGCCATTAGGTACCGAGATGAGATCCTCAGACCCCTTGTGAGACCATATGCTGGTGCGGTCGGCTCTGGGTTCCTCCTAATGCAAGACAATGCTAGACCTCATGTGGCTGGAGTGTGTCAGCAGTTCCTGCAAGACGAAGGCATTGATGCTATGGACTGGCCTGCCCGTTCCCCAGACCTGAATCCAATTAAGCACATCTGGGACATCATGTCTCGCTCCATCCACCAACGCCACTTTGCACCACAGACTGTCCAGGAGTTGGCGGATGCTTTAGTCCAGGTCTGGGAGGAGATCCCTCAGGAGACCATCCACCACCTCATCAGGAGCATTCCCAGGTGTTGTAGGGAGGTCATACAGGCACGTGGAGGCCACACACACTACTGAGCCTCATTTTGACTTGTTTTAAGGACATTACATCAAAGTTGGATCAGCCTGTAGTGTGTTTTTCCACTTTAATTTTGAGTGTGACTCCAAATCCAGACCTCCATGGGTTAATAAATTTGTTTTCCATTGATAATTTATGTGTGATTTTGTTGCCAGCACATTCAACTATGTAAAGAACAAAGTACTTAATAAGAATATTTCATTCATTCAGATCTAGGATGTGTTATTTTAGTGTTCCCTTTATTTTTTTTTAGCAGTGTACATGCAAATAAGAAGAAAATGGAGGGCGTGTTAGGCGCCGGGGTCCGCTCGTCGGTGCGGCCCGGCGCCTAGCAACCAGGGATGCCGTACGCGGACAGCCGCCGGCTCCCTGGCAACGCTGGACGCCGGGCGCACTGAGCCGCACGGACCCTAGCAACGGGGACGCCACTGACGGACCGCGTTCCCCGTTGCTGGGTCCAGGGTTTAATGAACCTACACCTGTTTCCTGGCCGTGCAGCAAGGCAGCTGCACGGCATGTAGGTAATTAGCCCTGTCAGCACCTGATTGGAGGACTCCTGTTCATATGCACTCTCAGGGCTTCTCACAGACGCCGGTAATAGCTTCCTGCATGCTGTCTCTGTTTGCTGAGAGTCTGTTCCAGTCTTGCTGTATCCGGTCATTCCAGTATTCGGAAGTCCTGAACTCGGAAGTTGTCATCTTATTCCTGGAGTCCTGACTAATCACCGTATAACATCCAGTGGTGTTCGTGAGTCGCGGCTTTGCCGTGTGTTGCGGCTTGTCCGCTTTATTATTTATTATTTGTGTTTTGGAGCATTTCGCGGAGGGTTCCGCTTCCACAGGTCCACTCTGGTATCCAGCGGTGCTGGGTAGGAGTATTGGACAAGTGGATTTTGGTTGTGCTTTTCCCTGGCGGGTTTCCGCACATACTTCAGGTTTTGTTAGTTAGCTTGTTGCCCCTGGCCTGTTGTCAGTCAGAGGTCCTCTTGTTATCATCCTGCCTCGGATTTCCCTTTGTCTCTCACTAAGACCGGGGGGCACCGGAGTTGGGCAGACATAATCCGCCCTTCAAACGTGGCTGCCAGGGGCTCAAGAAACCATAGTCTCGCAGGGGATTTCCGATAGCACGGGTGAGACAATAGAGTCAGGGCGCCAGGGGCAACTAGTCTTTCCTGCTCCCGTTACCTGCATTCCATTCCAGCGCTCTGGTCCTTGTCATAAAATCTCCTCCGGTCAGGAGTGCTGGAATCATAACATTATTACCGGCCATACCAAAACTTAAAATTAAACGGAGTTTAATTTTTTCTTATTCAGTTTTTGTAAGAAATTGTCGGCCTCATGAATCCAACAGGGTTAGGACCAAATCCTGGTCAGCTCTTAGTCAGTCAGATTCAAGAACTTACTCAGATGGTTCAGGATCTTTCCCTTCGGGTGAAGTCGCAGGAAGATCTTTTACGAACTTCCCCGAGGGTAGTTCCTGAACCAAAAATGCATTTGCCTGACCGTTTTTCTGGTGATAGAAAAGAGTTTTTTAATTTTAAAGAATCCTGTAAACTTTATTTTCGTTTAAGACCGATCTCCTCGGGTACTGAATCTCAGCGGGTCGGGATTATTATTTCTTTGCTCCAGGGGGATCCCCAGACTTGGGCATTTGGTTTAAAAGCAGATGATCTGGTGTTTTTGTCAGTAGACACTTTTTTGGGGTCTTTAGGACTGTTATATGATGACCCTGATAGAGAGGCATCCGCTGAAGGTCAATTGCGCGCTCTCAGACAGGGTAGGAATCCTGCAGAGGTTTATTGTACTGAGTTTCGCCGGTGGTCGAACGACTGTGGCTGGAATGACCCAGCCCCGTCAGTTTCGCCTCGGCTTATCAGAATCTATTAAAGACAGTCTCCTCCAGTATCCCGCTCCTAAGACTCTCGATAAACTCATGGAGCTTTCTATTAATATTGATCGTCGTCTCAGAGAGCGGAAGGCTGAAAAAGGAGCATCGGTCAGGTCATCTCCATGTGTATATTCCATCCCTGAGGACATAGAGGAGCCCATGCAGATGGGTCTCTCCCGGTTGTCTCCTGAAGAGAGAGCCAGAAGGCAAAACTCTGGTCTTTGTTTGTACTGTGGGGGTAAGGGACATTTTGCTCGTAATTGTCCGAATAAGTCGGGAAACGCCTTAACCAGGTGAATTGTGAGGGGGTTCACCTAGGTCTGCAGCTTATCTCCTCGAATAACTCCCTTTTAGTCCCAGCTAAGGTTTCCTTTGGCAGCCTCAGTTCCTCGGTGTCGGCTTTTGTCGACAGTGGAGCCGCAGGAAACTTTATGGATTTAACTTGGGCTAAGGCCTTAGGCATTCCTCAGTTATCTTTGGGTAGGTGTGTCACCATGCATGGCTTAGATGGGAGTCCACTGTCCAATGGGGTTATTTCCCTCTGTACACCCCCTGTACTACTTACGGTAGGAGCTCTTCATTCTGAAAAAAATCGAGTTCTTCCTTACCCATTGCCCAGCAGTTCCAGTGGTTCTGGGTCACCCTTGGCTGGCCTTTCACAATCCCACCATTGATTGGCGGTCAGGGGAGATTTCTCAATGGGGTGCCTTCTGTGATAAGGAATGTATTTCGTTTCCAGTCAGAATAGCTGCTGGCATTCCTGAACTCATTCCCGTGGAGTACCAGGAGTTTGCTGATGTGTTCTCCAAGGGCAATGCAGACATTCTGCCTCCCCATCGGCCTTATGATTGCGCCATTGAGCTAATTCCTGGTGCCGCATTGCCAAAGGGAAGGTTATATGCCTTATCCGGGCCAGAAACTGCGGCCATGAATGACTATGTTAAAGAGAGCCTAGGGAAAGGATTTATTAGGCCATCTAAATCTCCTTTAAGTGCAGGCTTCTTCTTTGTGGAGAAAAAGGATGGCTCGCTGAGACCTTGCATTGACTATAGAGCCCTAAATAAAATCTCAGTTAAAAATACTTATCCTCTGCCGCTGATTTCTGTCCTCTTTGATCAGCTGCGTTCGGCTGTGATTTTTTCCAAAATTGATCTAAGAGGAGCGTATAACCTCATTCGAATCAGGTCCGGAGATGAGTGAAAGACAGCCTTCAGTACTCAGTCGGGTCACTACGAGTACCTAGTGATGCCGTTCGGCTTGTCTAACGCTCCAGCAGTTTTCCAGGACCTCATTAACGATGTGCTCCGTGACTTCCTAGGGAAATTCGTGGTCGTTTACTTAGACGACATCCTGATTTATTCTGACTCTATTGAACAACATGTTACCCAGGTGCGTCAGGTTCTTCAAAAGTTACGTGAGAATCATCTATATGCCAAACTGGAAAAATGCGAGTTTCATGTCACGGAGGTATCTTTTTTAGGGTACATTATTTCCCCTCGGGGATTTTTCATGGAACCAAAGAAGCTCCAGGCCATCCTTAGTTGGGCGCAACCCACCAATTTAAAAGCAATTCAGCGCTTTTTAGAGTTTGCGAATTATTACAGGAGGTTCATTCATTCTTTTTCCGACCTGGTTGCTCCCATTGTGGCCCTGACAAAGAAAGGAGCGGATCCTACCAACTGGTCGCGTGAAGCGGAGTTGTCCTTTCGGGCCTTGAAACAAGCTTTTGTCTCGGCTCCAGTCCTCAGACATCCCAATCCAGGATTGCCCTTCGTTGTGGAGGTTGATGCCTCGGAGGTTGGAGTAGGGGCTATACTATCTCAAAAGGATCCAGAGTCTCTGGAACTACATCCTTGTGCCTTTATGTCCAGGAAATTCTCCTCCGCTGAATCCAACTATGACGTTGGTAACCGGGAATTACTGGCAATAAAATGGGCTTTCGAGGAGTGGAGGCATTGGCTGGAGGGAGCAACACATACCATTTCAGTATTGACTGACCATAAGAATCTGCAATACATCGAATCAGCTAAGCGGCTGAATGCCCGGCAGGCTCGTTGGGCTTTGTTCTTTACTCGTTTCAAATTTATTATAACTTTCAGGCCAGGTTCCAAGAATACCAAGGCAGATGCTCTGTCACGCAGTTTTCTTCCGGTTCATGATAACAGTCCTGTTACTCCCATACTTCCATCTTCAGTCATTTGGGCAGGCCTCACACAAGATTTATTTACCCAGTTAAAACAGCTTCAACACCAAACTCCTGGAAATACTCCTGCTGGTCGTCTTTACGTCCCTGAGTTCTTGAGAACTACTGTTTTGACTGAGTTCCATGATAACAAAGTTTCCGGGCATCCAGGGATCTCTAAGACATTGGAGTTAGTCTCCCGCTCAGTATGTTGGCCTGGTCTTTCTAAAGACGTTAAGGAGTTTGTTTCTTCATGTCAGGTTTGTGCACAGCATAAGGTTCCCCGTTCCTTGCCTATCGGGCAACTTATGCCCTTGAATGTCCCTCTCAGGCCATGGTCTCATATTTCCATGGATTTTGTGGTGGACCTTCCCCTTTCAGCTGGATGCAGAGTCATTTGGGTGGTAGTAGACCGTTTTAGCAAGATGGCTCATTTCATTGCCCTTCCCCGACTGCCATCTGCCCAAGGATTGGCAGTGTTGTTTCTCCGCCATGTTTTCAGACTTCATGGGTTGCCCACTGATATTGTTTCTGATCGGGGTCCACAATTCATTGCACAATTCTGGAAGTGTTTTTGTGCTTCATTAAAGATGAGATTGTCATTAACATCTGGTTACCACCCACAGTCCAACGGGCAAACCGAGCGAGTTAACCAATCATTGAAACAGTTTTTGCGTTTGTACTCAGCCAAACTCCAGAATGATTGGTCCGAGTTTCTTCCATTGGCGGAGTTTGCTTACAATAATTCTTGTCATTCCTCCACCAACGTGTCTCCATTCTTTTCAGTTTTTGGTTTTCACCCCAGAGCTAATTCTTTTTTTCAACATTCCTCAGTTTCCTCGCTAACCTTAACCTCCCATCTCAGAGCCATTTGGAAAAAAGTGCACCTTGCTCTCAGAAAAGCGGCCTTTCGAGAGAATTTTTTTTCTGACCGGCTCCGACGTCCTTGCAATTTTAAGGTGGGCGATAGGGTATGGTTGTCGACTCATAACATTAGACTTCGACAATCTTCAGCTAGGTTGGGACCCACATTTTTTGGACCATTTCATATCATTAAAAAAGTTAACCCAGTTGCTTTCCGGTTACGTTTACCAAAATCTCTTCGGATTGGTAATACGTTTCATTGCTCCCTGTTGAAGCCATACATTTCTTCCAATAAATTTCCTCGGAAGATTTCTCAGGGAAGATCTCCAGTGGATGTACAGGGACAACAGGAGTTCCTGGTGGAGAAGGTTCTCGATTCCAAGTTGTCCAGGGGCCGGCTTTATTTTCTGGTTCACTGGAGAGGTTATGGTCCAGAGGAAAGGTCCTGGGTCCTGGATAAGGATCTTCATGCCCCAAGGCTCAAGAGGGCATTTTTTCAGGAATTTCCTTGGAAGCCTGGCTTTAGGGGTTCCTTGACCCCTCCTCAAGGGGGGGGTACTGTTAGGCGCCGGGGTCCGCTCGTCGGTGCGGCCCGGCGCCTAGCAACCAGGGACGCCGTACGCGGACAGCCGCCGGCTCCCTGGCAACGCTGGACGCCGGGCGCACTGAGCCGCACGGACCCTAGCAACGGGGACGCCACTGACGGACCGCGTTCCCCGTTGCTGGGTCCAGGGTTTAATGAACCTACACCTGTTTCCTGGCCGTGCAGCAAGGCAGCTGCACGGCATGTAGGTAATTAGCCCTGTCAGCACCTGATTGGAGGACTCCTGTTCATATGCACTCTCAGGGCTTCTCACAGACGCCGGTAATAGCTTCCTGCATGCTGTCTCTGTTTGCTGAGAGTCTGTTCCAGTCTTGCTGTATCCGGTCATTCCAGTATTCGGAAGTCCTGAACTCGGAAGTTGTCATCTTATTCCTGGAGTCCTGACTAATCACCGTATAACATCCAGTGGTGTTCGTGAGTCGCGGTTTTGCCGTGTGTTGCGGCTTGTCCGCTTTATTATTTATTATTTGTGTTTTGGAGCATTTCGTGGAGGGTTCCGCTTCCACAGGTCCACTCTGGTATCCAGCGGTGCTGGGTAGGAGTATTGGACAAGTGGATTTTGGTTGTCCTTTTCCCTGGCGGGTTTCCGCACATACTTCAGGTTTTGTTAGTTAGCTTGTTGCCCCTGGCCTGTTGTCAGTCAGAGGTCCTCTTGTTATCATCCTGCCTCGGATTTCCCTTTGTCTCTCACTAAGACCGGGGGGCACCGGAGTTGGGCAGACATAATCCGCCCTTCAAACGTGGCTGCCAGGGGCTCAAGAAACCATAGTCTCGCAGGGGATTTCCGATAGCACGGGTGAGACAATAGAGTCAGGGCGCCAGGGGCAACTAGTCTTTCCTGCTCCCGTTACCTGCATTCCATTCCAGCGCTCTGGTCCTTGTCATAAAATCTCCTCCGGTCAGGAGTGCTGGAATCATAACAGGGCGCAGGTATGAGTATAAAAATAAAATTCCATTTTATCATAATACATGCTCACATACATCTTAGCTTCTGTAAACAGGCTCTGTGATCCCGTGTGGTAGTTTGAGCACCCGGACAGCTCTCTCCCGCACAAGTTCAAACGACTAACCTCTAGCGCCGCAAGCACAGCTCGTTGCTAAGTGATGACCGACCAGGTGATGTCAACATGTCCAATGTTCCGTTAGCCACGCCCAACGCATTTCATTGATGGACTTTGACAAAACGCATTGGGCGTGGCTAACGGAACGATGTACGTGTTGACGTCACATATTCGGTCATCGCTTAGCAATGAGCTGTGCTCGCGGTGGTAGAGGCCAGTCATTTGAACTTGTGCGGGAGAGAGCTGTCCGGACGCTCAAACTACCATACGGGATCACGGAGCCTGTTTACAGAAGCTAAGATGTATGTGAGCATGTATTATGATTAAATGGAATTTTATTTTTATACTCATACCTGCGCCCTCCATTTTCTTCTTATTTGCATGTACAATTGAACCAGTGGCTCTGGTTCTAACACGGAAGAAGCGGCAGGATACATCTCAGAGCGGGACACAGACTGCTTATTGACAAAACTAACCCATGAGACTGAATAGGATCAGAATGTGCGACTTTTCAAACTATATATATATATATATATATATATATATGTAACAATAGAAGAATTGGCTCCCAGGGGTCGTATCAACACACAATAATTAATCAAACCCTTACAGGGTTTCACAAATTTAACTGATCAAACATTAAAACATAATGGTAACATGTTCCTTCATAAATGTATTATAAAAACACAATGACAAATTCAATGTCTGTAATTGCACAGAAATAATGTAGTGAGTTTCTCCCACAATTGACATAAATCAGTTGCTGCACTGAGGAAAAATGTAGGTGAATCTCTACAGTCTCCTCTTTCTCCTTATTGTAATTTCGGAGGTACTTTCATAAATATAGATAAAACAACGCGTTTCGTCTTGTTTTAAGACTTCATCAGGGGTGAATCTACAATCCTAGGACAACTTATCAGGACATTTTACTCATACAACAGCTTTAGAAACTCTAATTAAAAGGAGGAACATATCAAAAAGAAACGTGGAAGACATAGCATAACAGAGCAAAGAATAAAAGGAAGAGGAAGACATCAGAAAATACCATGATTTCGTCATAAAACATACCTCAATTGATTGGTAAGTATTGTCAAATGAATAAATAAAACAACGAAAAAAAATCATTCTTCAATGATTGAAAAAGACCCAATATACCACTGGGACTTTTGATGCGTAGTCAGTCAAGCCTAATTGGAAAATATTTAATTTAATTACGTTACATACGTCATTAACTTGATAATGTTAAACACTTCATGATGACCAATTAATACGTCTGAGTGGTATAGCACGTACCTTGTAGATCAAATACTTGAGTGTGAAATTCAGATACTCAGGTATGGGAGAAATTCATATGGGTATGGAACCTGGCAAATTCATTAATTGATGTTAATTGATATTAATGTTAGTAGGTGGGACCTCACCCACAACACATATTTAAACCATACTTCGGGCTAAGGGGTGGTCTCATAATAAAAATAATCTCCATAGATATAATTAGGAGAAATGTATATAACACCAATAAAGGTTGCTAACCATGACTTTGTCATATACCCCTTTTCCCGCCAAAAAATAATAAATAAACATGTATACATCTCTAATGTTGTATACATATTTATTTATTATTTTTGGGTGGGAAAAGTGGTATATGTCAAAGTCATGGTTATCAACCTTTATTGGTGTTATATACATTTCTCCTAATTATATCTATGGAGATTATTTTTATTATGAGACCACCCCTTAGCCCGAAGTATAGTTTAAATATGTGTGGTGGGTGAGGTCCCACCTACTAACATTAATATCAATTAACATCAATTAATAAATTTTGCCAGGTTCCTTACCCATATGAATTTCTCCCATACCTGAGTATCTGAATATCACACTCAAGTATTTGATCTACAAGGTACATGCTATACCACTCAGACGTATTAATTGGTTATCATGAAGTGTGTAACATTATCAAGTTAACAACGTATGTAACGTAATTAAATTAAATATTTTCCAATTAGGCTTGACTGACTACGCATCATAAGTCCCAGTGGTATATTGGGTCTTTTTCAAGCATTCAAGAATGATTTTTTTTCATTGTTTTATTTATTCGTTTGACAATACTTACCAATCAATTGAGGTATGTTTTATGAAGAAATCATGGTATTTTCTGATGTCTTCCTCTTCCTTTTTTTCTTTGCTATGTTATGCTATGTCTTGCACGTTTCTTTTTGATATGTTCCTCCTTTTAATTAGAGTTTCTAAAGCTGTTGTATGAGTAAAATGTCCTGATAAATTGTCCCACGATTGTAGATTCACCCCTGATGAAGTCTTGGAAAAAGACGAAACGCGTTGGTTTATCTATATTTATGACACTACCTCCGAATCTACAATAAGGAGAAGGAGGAGACTGTAGAGATTCACTTATATTTTTCCTCAGTGCAGCAACTGATTTGTGTAAATTGTGGGAGAAACTCACTGCATTATTTCTGTGCAATTACGGACATTGAATCTGTCATTGTGTTTTTATAATAAATTTTATGAAGGAACATGTTATCATTATGTTTTAATGTTTGATCAGTTAAATTTGTGAAACCCTGTAAGGGTTTGATTAATTATTGGGTGTTGATACGACCCCTGAGCGCCAATTCTTCTATTGTTACATATTTCCATTCTCTTAGTTCTTCCTAACAGGGAACTTAGCAGAATTAGGCAGCCTGTTCTAAACCTTTATTTATATAATCTAATTAGCGCAGAGGGAGAGTATTTGTATGATATATATATATATATATATATATATATATGAACATACACATATATAGAGCTAGTTATAAGAATTGAACACAAAAAAAAGGTACCAATAACCATTATAATCTAAGTAGTTCCTCTAATTATATCACTGGAGGTTTAATTATATTTTTTCCGGGTACTGAGATTTGTTAAATAACTGGATCATTCACAAAACATCCAGTGACATTTTTGTATAGTTCATACATCAGCACATATTTCCTTAGCCTGAATTAGCTCTAAGAAAGATTGGCAATCATTATAGGAGGTCAGCAGTAATGCTAAGGGTTGGATCTTTATAAGAACAGTTAAGTTCAAATTTATTTCATTGTATTTTTATAGTAAATCTATTTTTATAGTAATATTATCGTACCACTAAATGAAATACGTTTGCTAAACCAGAAGCATATATGAAGTCTGACTGAATAGTTAGGAAACACATTTTTACAGGGCTCCGCTGACAGCATTTTGGGTGAGACTGGACAATATCTTATTATTAAAATACAAGCATTGGGACAGTTCATTTTACAATACTTCATTAGCTAAGACATAAGAATTGTATTTTATTAATGATTAGTAAAATATATGGAAATCTATTTATCTTGTTTTCGTTTAGAACAATGGCCATGTTGGTTTGGAGATTACAGGTTATAAATAGAAGTATCATTGGTACAATGATGTGTTAGTTATTGATTGGTCCTGTGTTAGTATAGGCCTGTATAAAGCAATAAAATACAAAGATATAACCACATCACTGATGAAGTTTGCATTGGTGGTTACTGCTGGTATGATCAAGTTTGATTGGTAGTTATTGCAGGTTTGGATTAATTGGAACATCCATTTGAAGCTCAAATCTGCAATCAGGTGAAATGTTAGTATTGTATAATCTAATTTCCTTTACCGATATGGGGTGCAGTATATTTTGTTTACATTCATCATGCCAATATTCAAAATGTCAACATTAGAATTTCGATACTTGGGTAGTGCCGACATGCAGCTTGTCAACATGCTTGGCATGTTGATATTAACTACTTCAACATACACCATGTTGACACGGATTCCCATGTCGACATTCTGCAAATGCTAGTATGTTCACTGTCGACATTTCAACAATGTCAATATTATAACTTTCGACATGGTGCCAACATTGTAAATGTTGACTCAATGACTACATCCCTAGATAAGCATATAAGCTTTTTGTCATGTATAAAACTATATTCAATTTTTATTGTGTTTTTTTTTCTACACTGTGGCAGGCCTTGTCTCTGTGCAGAGCTGGCCCTAACCAATATGATGCCCTAGGCAAGATTTTGGCTAGTGCCCCCTTGCACAGACGCTAGTTCCGTCTCTCACTCTGTACCCCTTTCCCAGCACCATCACCCCTAAACCATAGCAGTCCTCATTTTGGTGCTCCTACCCCCTATATTTTAAATAGGAACAGTGTGTACATTCAGTGCGCAGCCCAAAACGGTGCATGTTCTTGCTGGGAAGGGGCATGGCCACACAATAATACCCCTAGTTGAAATTACGCCACACAGTACTGCAACTTTATTCACATTATATCATGCAATAGTGTCACTTATTCATGTTACATCACACAGTAGTACCACATTACTCCTCACAGTAGTGCCCCTTATTCACATTACACCACACCATATTGCTCTGTATTCACATTAGACCACACAGTAGTGCCCTTTCTATACGTTTCGCCACCATGTACTGTAGTACACCTTATACACATAATGCCGCACATTAGTAATGCATTTCGTATGCAGATAGAGCCGCAGTCACACACAGAAGATAGGCATGCTGTGTAATGTCAGCCCCTGTGATGGTGTACTGTCGTACCAGTGCTTCCAGATGACGCCTGCGGATTTAGGATCTCTCGTAGCTTCTTCCCCAGGAGAATGGTCACCCCAAGGAGGACCCCACATATAAAGGAAATGCAAATGGATGGTGACAGTACGTTTATTAAATCAGGGAAAAGAAAAGTCACCGTTTAATGTATTCAAGTGTCGGCTAGTAAGTCAACTCTACCTCAGAAGGCACATTGCGGAACATCACATATCATTTGCATAATAGGCATGTCACAACATCGACATAAGTGCTTTTCAGAACATAGAAGAACATCCAAATGTCACTTAACCAGGAGGGTTCAGGAATGTTCAAACAGTATACTAATGCACCACTAGGTGGCGATAGGAACTTAAATAGGGAAGTTTCTGACTCTATACACAATCCTGAAAAGTCCAAGTAAAAGTTTAAGTGAATCACAAAAGTCACCTTGTTAATGGTAATGTAGTAACAGTTTGTGGAAAAGTGTTAGCGTTGGACTTTGTAGAAGAGTCAGGCATTAGGATGGTAACATGCTGATAGCATCTGGGCTTTTTTGCTCCCGGCGGCTGTGGGTAGCGGCTTGTCTCTCCTCCTCCTCTTCCGGCGGCCTCACAGTGCACGGCTGTGGCTCGATTCCTGGCTGGGTGCTGATGGCGGCTCTGTCCCGGCGGCAGCAGATCCTCCTCAGTGCCGGTGCCCCGCTCTCTGTCTCACACAGCTGTGGCTCGTCCCAGCTCTCTACTGCCCACACACTTGGCGGCGGTGGTCAGCGGTCCTCACCCCCTCTGCTGCACAGCAAAAAACCTTTTTGTCACGGCCCTCCTTCTTCTTTCTGCACCCAAAACCAGCCAATCACACAGGACCCCCCAGGCTTCCTGCTCTCTGGTCACTGACGGACGGTCCTGGGTCCCAGTGCCCCAGCTGTTTACAGGCATCAGGTAAGGGGGTTTTAACTGTAACAGTGCCTCTTAATAAAACGTCTCTCAGGCAGCACTGGCTGCCATTATCCATTAACATGCAGCAGTGATACTCAAACGTGGGTATCACAGCTGCATATCATTTTAATCAGCAGAAGCTGCTTGTGCACCTAGGCATTCCAAATGCCCTAGGCATTTGCCTAGTTTGCCTATGACCACAAAGGTAAAAAACAAACAAAAAATGGCAGTATTTTAAACCATTCATTTTAGTTATTCCCCTTTAAACAATGCATCTATGATCTTGCCTCCAATATAGTCCTGCAGAGCAATGATAATGAACTAGTGCCTGTTGTCCTCCTCCCAGTGTTAATTGTGTTTACGAAAATTTTGTCGACTACAGATTATTTCAGAACTAAAATTAGACTAAAATGAAAACTGACATCCACTGACTAAATCTTAACTAAAACAAAGTAAAAAAAAAGTGACTAAGACTAAAACTTAATTTAAAATCCTTGTAAAAATTAACATTGGAGGTAAGTTTCACATTTTTAAAGAACAATTATGTATTGTAGATATTTTCAGAAAATATACCTGTTGTGAAGGAAATATGATTGTGTATTGCACTTGTTTGTTCTAACAAACTTAAGGCATTCATTTATATATGATATATGGGAGTACTACAGTAAGTCAGACTCAGTATTTAACACATCTTCAGCCTACTGAGCCTAGATTACTAATCATATAGTTAAAGATATGCAAACTTTCAAGGGAATATTAAAGAAATGTTCTTCAGCAAAATCCATTACGATATTATTACACTGTTTGCAACAGTTACGACTAAAACATTGACTAAAATTAGACTAAAATGAAAACTGAGATCTACTGACTAAATCTTGACAACAAAGCTAAAGACTAAAATGTGACTTTAAACCAACTACAATTTTACGTAAGCGACTAAGACTAAAACTTAATTGAAAATCCTTGTCAAAATGAACACTGCCTCCTCCGTGATGTATGACTCACTGAAGACATGCATATATTACCAGTAAAAATATCACAGCCAGATTGGCCTGATAAATAATATACAGTAACTATGACACACAGGTCAGAATGCCAGAAGGATCCAGGTATCATCTTATTTCCAGGGTGGGAACAGGCAGTTTTTTTTCCATTCTTTTCCCAGCAAAGTGCAGGCTTCCTGTGTTAATATTATTAGTTAGCAAATGCTCTGAGTAATCATCAATCACAGTCCTAAGTCATTCTGCTAGCAAATTGGATCCATCTGCTGGGAGTGCATTTTGGTTATTTTGGGACCTAAAAAAAAATGGATTATATTTGGCTGAGATAAAGAAAATAAAATTGACCTTCCCCGGTTGGTAGTGCACGTGCCAACCTAAATTAGCAACTAATGAGCGTAGTTTGTATTTAAAGGATTTTAATATAATTTAAGTTAATGGCAACACACTGAAAACAGTGCACTCAAATCAGTTTGTAATAACAGGGTAACAGATGTTGGTATTTTTATCATTAATTATACATTTCATTAACATATGATTTTTGTCAAAACATTATTTAGTGAAAAAAAATGTGCTTGAGTGATTTCTACAGATCTGGAATATAACAACAACTGGAAATGTCTGTTACGGTTAATGTTTAGACTTTAACATGCAGATGTAAAATAATGATCTATCCAGGATTCAAAGAATGTATGAAGTCTGCAGAGAATCTTAAATGTGGTTGTCCATTATCCCCTCTTAAAATATATACAAGAGAACAAGATTCACCATTGTGTTTTGATACTGTAGAAAGAATAAACTTTAATGAGCCACAGATGTTCAGGTAATGTACTGGAGTTCCATCATTTTGGCAAAGGTAATATTTCACCTGACCAGATAAAGATCTTGTTTCCTAACAATAAATGAGGCTTGGTTTAGTGGCTTCATGCTAGAGATGAAAGACATGACATTAACATTTTGAGCAAATGAAGTTTTGCTGCGGAACAGGCCTTTTCTCAGAAGTGCCAAGCCCAGGTGATACGGTATTTAGGCTGCACTGTGCTTTGCTATTCAGCACTGTATTTGTGAATTTGGGGTTGGCTGAATTAAAAGGCCCGATTCTGAGGTGGGAGCAAAGCCGAAAGAGCAAGTAACTGTGCACCTTGTTAAAACCATGGTGCACTGCAGGTGGGGCAGATGTAACATGTGCAGAAAGACAGACTTGGGTGATAGTATGTCCAACCTGAAATGTATATTACAATGTAAAATAAAGCTGTCCAGCATTTGTAGGCTACATGCGAACTCAGCCATTATTTACTCTGCATGCAAAAACAAAACAAAAAAATGCATTTGCTTTGCCTCCAACTCAAAATCAGGCACATGGTCTATAAAGAGCTGAACCAACAATGGTCAGTTTATTTTGCTGTATGTTGTGGTTGGTGCATGACAAATCAGATTTGCCTACCCTCCAGGAACAGGCGGGAGGTTGCTGAAAATTGTGTGACCCTCCTGGACCCCCGGAAAGGCAGGCAAGTGTTTTGGATCTGGCTCGCACCTTGCATGCCCTCTTCAGCTTTTAGTAAAATTGGTCGGTGCAGAAGGGCCGATGACGTGATTGCAATGAATCATCATAGCACCTCCCCCTGCTCTTCAGTGCCTGTTTCCTTGGCCATGTAGAGCTGGGGGGTTTGGGGGCCAGAACCACGATTACATTTTCTCAAAACCACACCTCCAGCATGCCCACCATCCTGCCAACTACTCCCCAGCAAGACCAGCACCTGCCAGCCACGCCCCCTATGCGCGGACCAGGCTGCCCCTCCACAGAAGAGGTTGGCAAGTATGGGACATATACCTGTGAACATATGACTAATTTAGAAAACTTTGCTCTAATTTACACACAGACAAGTCCAGTGGTGCTAAAGGGAAGGGGGTTGGGCTAATATTTACACAAATCTTCAAAAGGAATCATTTTCACAGCAGCCATGGCCACACCCCCATGTTAGGCCACACCCCCTTCTTTAGCACTAGGGCCCCAAGATGTCTTGGTAGCACTGGACAGACCCTATATGTTGCTGCTCTATTTTACATTCCATTCTGAACATTGGTGGTCATTCCGAGTTGTTCGCTCTGTAATTTTCTTCGCATCGCAGCGAATTTCCGCTAATTGCGCATGCGCAATGTTCGCATTGCGACAGCGCCAAGTAAATTTGCTAAGAACTTTGGTATTTTACTCACGGCATTACGAGGTTTTTTCTTCGTTCTGGTGATCGTAATGTGATTGACAGGAAGTGGGTGTTTCTGGGCGGAAACTGGCCGTTTTATGGGAGTGTGTGAAAAAACGCTACCGTTTCTGGGAAAAACGCGGGAGTGGCTGGAGAAACGGAGGAGTGTCTGGGCGAACGCTGGGTGTGTTTGTGACGTCAAACCAGGAACGAAACTGACTGAACTGATCGCAGTGGCAGAGTAAGTCCCGAGCTACTCAGAAACTGCAAAGAAATTTCTATTCGCAATTTTGAGAATCTTTTGTTCGCAATTTTGCTAAGCTAAGATTCACTCCCAGTAGGCGGCGGCTTAGCGTGTGCAATGCTGCTAAAAGCAGCTTGTGAGCGAACAACTCGGAATTAGAGATGAGCGGGTTCGGTTCCTCGGAATCCGAACCCGCCCGAACTTCAGCTTTTTTTACACGGATCCGAGCGACTCGGATCTTCCCGCCTTGCTCGGTTAACCCGAGCGCGCCCGAACGTCATCATGACGCTGTCGGATTCTCGCGAGGCTCGGATTCTATCGCGAGACTCAGATTCTATATAAGGAGCCGCGCGTCGCCGCCATTTTCACACGTGCATTGCGATTGATAGGGAGAGGACGTGGCTGGCGTCCTCTCCATTTAGATTAGAAGAGAGAGAGTGAGATTGAGACAGAGACACTTGATTTACTGGAGCTTAGGAGTACTAGAGAGTGCAGAGTTTACTAGTGACTGACCACTGACCAGTGACCACCAGTGCAGTTTTATTTAATATAATCCGTTCTCTGCCTGAAAAAAACGATACACAGTGACTCAGTCACATACCATATCTGTGCTCAGCCCAGTGTGCTGCATCATCTATGTATAATATCTGACTGTGCTCACACAGCTTAATTGTGGAGGAGACTGGGGAGCAGTTATAGGTTATAGCAGGAGCCAGGAGTACATATTATTAAAATTAAACAGTGCACACTTTTGCTGCAGGAGTGCCACTGCCAGTGTGACTGACCAGTGACCTGACCACACTGACCACCAGTATAGTATACTATATTGTGATTGCCTGAAAAAGTTAAACACTCGTCGTGTGACTTGTGTGGTGTTTTTTTATTCTATAAAAAACTCATTCTGCTGACAGACAGTGTCCAGCAGGTCCGTCATTATATAATATATACCTGTCCGGCTGCAGTAGTGATATATATATATTTTTTATATCATTATTTATCATCCAGTCGCAGCAG
This sequence comes from Pseudophryne corroboree, assembly GCF_028390025.1. Taxonomy (NCBI): domain Eukaryota; kingdom Metazoa; phylum Chordata; class Amphibia; order Anura; family Myobatrachidae; genus Pseudophryne; species Pseudophryne corroboree. The sequence continues at coordinate 275,592,839 of NC_086449.1, forward strand.
ACACAGTACGGTAGTTCACGGCTGTAGCTACCTCTGTGTCGGCACTCGGCAGTCCATCCATAATTGTATACCACCTACCCGTGGTTTTTTTTTTCTTTCTTCTTTATACATACTACATCTCATTATCATCCAGTCTATATTAGCAGCAGACACAGTACAGTACGGTAGTCCACGGCTGTAGCTACCTCTGTGTCGGCACTCGGCAGTCCATCCATAATTGTATACCACCTACCCGTGTTTTTTTTTTTCTTCTTTATACATACTACATCTCATTATCATCCAGTCTATATTAGCAGCAGACACAGTACAGTACGGTAGTCCACGGCTGTAGCTACCTCTGTGTCGGCACTCGGCAGTCCATCCATAATTGTATACCACCTACCCGTGTTTTTTCTTTCTTTCTTCTTTATACATACTACATCTCATTATCAACCAGTCTATATTAGCAGCAGACACAGTACAGTACGGTAGTCCACGGCTGTAGCTACCTCTGTGTCGGCACTCGGCAGTCCGTCCATAATTGTATACCACCTACCCGTGGTTTTTTTTTTCTTTCTTCTTTATACATACTACATCTCATTATCATCCAGTCTATATTAGCAGCAGACACAGTACAGTACGGTAGTCCACGGCTGTAGCTACCTCTGTGTCGGCACTCGGCAGTCCGTCCATAATTGTATACCACCTACCCGTGGTTTTTTTTTCTTTCTTCTTTATACATACTACATCTCATTATCATCCAGTCTATATTAGCAGCAGACACAGTACAGTACGGTAGTCCACGGCTGTAGCTACCTCTGTGTCGGCACTCGGCAGTCCGTCCATAATTGTATACCACCTACCCGTGGTTTTTTTTTCTTTCTTCTTTATACTTACATACTACATCTCATTATCAACCAGTCTATATTAGCAGCAGACACAGTACAGTACGGTAGTCCACGGCTGTAGCTACCTCTGTGTCGGCACTCGGCAGTCCATCCATAATTGTATACCACCTACCCGTGTTTTTTTTTTTCTTCTTTATACATACTACATCTCATTATCATCCAGTCTATATTAACAGCAGACACAGTACAGTACGGTAGTCCACGGCTGTAGCTACCTCTGTGTCGGCACTCGGCAGTCCGTCCATAATTGTATACCACCTACCCGTGGTTTTTTTTTCTTTCTTCTTTATACATACATACTACATCTCATTATCAACCAGTCTATATTAGCAGCAGACACAGTACAGTACGGTAGTCCACGGCTGTAGCTACCTCTGTGTCGGCACTCGGCAGTCCATCCATAATTGTATACTAGTATCCATCCATCTCCATTGTTTACCTGAGGTGCCTTTTAGTTGTGCCTATTAAAATATGGAGAACAAAAATGTTGAGGTTCCAAAATTAGGGAAAGATCAAGATCCACTTCCACCTCGTGCTGAAGCTGCCGCCACTAGTCATGGCCGAGACGATGAAATGCCAGCAACGTCGTCTGCCAAGGCCGATGCCCAATGTCATAGTACAGAGCATGTCAAATCCAAAACACCAAATATCAGTAAAAAAAGGACTCCAAAACCTAAAATAAAATTGTCGGAGGTGAAGCGTAAACTTGCCAATATGCCATTTACCACACGGAGTGGCAAGGAACGGCTGAGGCCCTGGCCTATGTTCATGACTAGTGGTTCAGCTTCACATGAGGATGGAAGCACTCAGCCTCTCGCTAGAAAAATGAAAAGACTCAAGCTGGAAAAAGCACAGCAAAGAACTGTGCGTTCTTCGAAATCCCAAATCCACAAGGAGAGTCCAATTGTGTCGGTTGCGATGCCTGACCTTCCCAACACTGGACGTGAAGAGCATGCGCCTTCCACCATTTGCACGCCCCCTGCAAGTGCTGGAAGGAGCACCCGCAGTCCAGTTCCTGATAGTCAGATTGAAGATGTCAGTGTTGAAGTACACCAGGATGAGGAGGATATGGGTGTTGCTGGCGCTGGGGAGGAAATTGACCAGGAGGATTCTGATGGTGAGGTGGTTTGTTTAAGTCAGGCACCCGGGGAGACACCTGTTGTCCGTGGGAGGAATATGGCCGTTGACATGCCTGGTGAAAATACCAAAAAAATCAGCTCTTCGGTGTGGAAGTATTTCACCAGAAATGCGGACAACATTTGTCAAGCCGTGTGTTCCCTTTGTCAAGCTGTAATAAGTAGGGGTAAGGACGTTAACCACCTCGGAACATCCTCCCTTATACGTCACCTGCAGCGCATTCATAATAAGTCAGTGACAAGTTCAAAAACTTTGGGTGACAGCGGAAGCAGTCCACTGACCAGTAAATCCCTTCCTCTTGTAACCAAGCTCACGCAAACCACCCCACCAACTCCCTCAGTGTCAATTTCCTCCTTCCCCAGGAATGCCAATAGTCCTGCAGGCCATGTCACTGGCAATTCTGATGATTCCTCTCCTGCCTGGGATTCCTCCGATGCATCCTTGCGTGTAACGCCTACTGCTGCTGGCGCTGCTGTTGTTGCTGCTGGGAGTCGATGGTCATCCCAGAGGGGAAGTCGTAAGCCCACTTGTACTACTTCCAGTAAGCAATTGACTGTTCAACAGTCCTTTGCGAGGAAGATGAAATATCACAGCAGTCATCCTGCTGCAAAGCGGATAACTGAGGCCTTGACAACTATGTTGGTGTTAGACGTGCGTCCGGTATCCGCCGTTAGTTCACAGGGAACTAGACAATTTATTGAGGCAGTGTGCCCCCGTTACCAAATACCATCTAGGTTCCACTTCTCTAGGCAGGCGATACCGAGAATGTACACGGACGTCAGAAAAAGACTCACCAGTGTCCTAAAAAATGCAGTTGTACCCAATGTCCACTTAACCACGGACATGTGGACAAGTGGAGCAGGGCAGGGTCAGGACTATATGACTGTGACAGCCCACTGGGTAGATGTATGGACTCCTGCCGCAAGAACAGCAGCGGCGGCACCAGTAGCAGCATCTCGCAAACGCCAACTCTTTCCTAGGCAGGCTACGCTTTGTATCACCGGTTTCCAGAATACGCACACAGCTGAAAACCTCTTACGGCAACTGAGGAAGATCATCGCGGAATGGCTTACCCCAATTGGACTCTCCTGTGGATTTGTGGCATCGGACAACGCCAGCAATATTGTGTGTGCATTAAATATGGGCAAATTCCAGCACGTCCCATGTTTTGCACATACCTTGAATTTGGTGGTGCAGAATTTTTTAAAAAACGACAGGGGCGTGCAAGAGATGCTGTCGGTGGCCAGAAGAATTGCGGGACACTTTCGGCGTACAGGCACCACGTACAGAAGACTGGAGCACCACCAAAAACTACTGAACCTGCCCTGCCATCATCTGAAGCAAGAAGTGGTAACGAGGTGGAATTCAACCCTCTATATGCTTCAGAGGTTGGAGGAGCAGCAAAAGGCCATTCAAGCCTATACAATTGAGCACGATATAGGAGGTGGAATGCACCTGTCTCAAGCGCAGTGGAGAATGATTTCAACGTTGTGCAAGGTTCTGATGCCCTTTGAACTTGCCACACGTGAAGTCAGTTCAGACACTGCCAGCCTGAGTCAGGTCATTCCCCTCATCAGGCTTTTGCAGAAGAAGCTGGAGACATTGAAGGAGGAGCTAACACGGAGCGATTCCGCTAGGCATGTGGGACTTGTGGATGGAGCCCTTAATTCGCTTAACAAGGATTCACGGGTGGTCAATCTGTTGAAATCAGAGCACTACATTTTGGCCACCGTGCTCGATCCTAGATTTAAAGCCTACCTTGGATCTCTCTTTCCGGCAGACACAAGTCTGCTGGGGTTGAAAGACCTGCTGGTGAGAAAATTGTCAAGTCAAGCGGAACGCGACCTGTCAACATCTCCTCCTTCACATTCTCCCGCAACTGGGGGTGCGAGGAAAAGGCTCAGAATTCCGAGCCCACCCGCTGGCGGTGATGCAGGGCAGTCTGGAGCGACTGCTGATGCTGACATCTGGTCCGGACTGAAGGACCTGACAACGATTACGGATACGGACATGTCGTCTACTGGCACTGCATATGATTCTCTCCCTATTGAAAGAATGGTGGAGGATTATATGAGTGACCGCATCCAAGTAGGCACGTCACACAGTCCGTACTTATACTGGCAGGAAAAAGAGGCAATTTGGAGGCCCTTGCACAAACTGGCTTTATTCTACCTAAGTTGCCCTCCCACAAGTGTGTACTCCGAAAGAGTGTTTAGTGCCGCCGCTCACCTTGTCAGCAATCGGCGTACGAGGTTACATCCAGAAAATGTGGAGAAGATGATGTTCATTAAAATGAATTATAATCAATTCCTCCGCGGAGACATTGACCAGCAGCAATTGCCTCCACAAAGTACACAGGGAGCTGAGATGGTGGATTCCAGTGGGGACGAATTGATAATCTGTGAGGAGGGGGATGTACACGGTGATATATCGGAGGATGATGATGAGGTGGACATCTTGCCTCTGTAGAGCCAGTTTGTGCAAGGAGAGATTAATTGCTTCTTTTTTTGGGGGGGTCCAAACCAACCCGTCATATCAGTCACAGTCGTGTGGCAGACCCTGTCACTGAAATGATGGGTTGGTTAAAGTGTGCATGTCCTGTTTTGTTTATACAACATAAGGGTGGGTGGGAGGGCCCAAGGACAATTCCATCTTGCACCTCTTTTTTCTTTTATTTTTCTTTGCGTCTTGTGCTGTTTGGGGAGGGTTTTTTGGAAGGGCCATCCTGCGTGACACTGCAGTGCCACTCCTAGATGGGCCCGGTGTTTGTGTCGGCCACTAGGGTCGCTTATCTTACTCACACAGTCAGCTACCTCATTGCGCCTCTTTTTTTCTTTGCGTCATGTGCTGTTTGGGGAGGGTTTTTTGGAAGGGACATCCTGCGTGACACTGCAGTGCCACTCCTAGATGGGCCCGGTGTTTGTGTCGGCCACTAGGGTCGCTTATCTTACTCACACAGTCAGCTACCTCATTGCGCCTCTTTTTTTCTTTGCGTCATGTGCTGTTTGGGGAGGGTTTTTTGGAAGGGACATCCTGCGTGACACTGCAGTGCCACTCCTAGATGGGCCCGGTGTTTGTGTCGGCCACTAGGGTCGCTTATCTTACTCACACAGTCAGCTACCTCATTGCGCCTCTTTTTTTCTTTGCGTCATGTGCTGTTTGGGGAGGGTTTTTTGGAAGGGACATCCTGCGTGACACTGCAGTGCCACTCCTAGATGGGCCCGGTGTTTGTGTCGGCCACTAGGGTCGCTTATCTTACTCACACAGTCAGCTACCTCATTGCGCCTCTTTTTTTCTTTGCGTCATGTGCTGTTTGGGGAGGGTTTTTTGGAAGGGACATCCTGCGTGACACTGCAGTGCCACTCCTAGATGGGCCCGATGTTTGTGTCGGCCACTAGGGTCGCTTATCTTACTCACACAGCTACTTCATTGCGCCTCTTTTTTTCTTTGCGTCATGTGCTGTTTGGGGAGGGTTTTTTGGAAGGGACATCCTGCGTGACACTGCAGTGCCACTCCTAGATGGGCCCGGTGTTTGTGTCGGCCACTAGGGTCGCTTATCTTACTCACACAGCGACCTCGGTGCAAATTTTAGGACTAAAAATAATATTGTGAGGTGTGAGGTATTCAGAATAGACTGAAAATGAGTGGAAATTATGGTTTTTGAGGTTAATAATACTTTGGGATCAAAATGACCCCCAAATTCTATGATTTAAGCTGTTTTTTAGGGTTTTTTGAAAAAAACACCCGAATCCGACAAAAAAAATTCGGTGAGGTTTTGCCAAAACGCGGTCGAACCCAAAACACGGCCGCGGAACCGAACCCAAAACCAAAACACAAAACCCGAAAAATTTCCGGCGCTCATCTCTACTCGGAATGAGGGCCATTGTGTAAGTCTTTGGCTAATAGTTAACTAGTTACTCCTAATATCTGCTGAAGAGAGGTGAGAACGATGGCAGACTGGCACTTATTGTGGCTGATAGGGTACATGACGCAAAGTACTGATGTTCGTCGGAAGCAGAACAGGTGCAGACGTCAGCTGATTGACATTCTGCAGCCGTTTGGGGGAGGGAAGGGGAGGGGTTGGCGATGGATGCCATTTCCCAAAACTGAAGCATTTAGCCCTCATTTTGGGGGAGTGCCGAGGCCAGGGTCTCCATTTTCCAATGGAGATTTCTTGGCCTCTTTATAGCAGCAGTGGCACACAGCCAGCCGATGGAGTCATAAGCGATGCAATGCTGCGTCCTAGGACGGAACACAGGATCATAAATGCATGTAGGAAGAGTGTACTTATACTAGAAGCAGCAGCAGCGATGTACACTCCAATTATACCTGAATCAGGCGCCTGGTGCAATCATTTCCCACCAGCTTATTATACTGAGAAAATCCCTTTCATTTGAAAGCAATGTTTTATATTACTGTACTTCTTGCATGGAAAATGCAGACCCACACAAGCAAGCATTCTAATATTGTTCATGTTTCTGGGTTACTGTTGTATTACATTTTTTTAAATTACATTAAACTTTGAGGATACAATAATACTGAATATAGAAATACGTTTCTTTATATAAAAATGTATGCTAGTATGTTCTACTGAATACTTACAGTATGCGACCCAGCACCTGTTTACTGAATAAGTAGAGGCGGCGCTTGCAGATCATTTCATCTCCAGTGGCAACTCCGCACGTGATGATGGTGACATCACCAACCTGGCATATTACCGGATTGGGCTGCCTGTCTGAAAAGGATCTCAGCCAAGTCGCACCTGGGAAGGAGCCGTGTACAAATCCCGGGTGTGACTCGTCATTTAGATATAAAAGTGGTATTATATGATCCACTTCACCTCATACAACATGCTCAGCTCCCAAATTCTCCATCATTTACTACTGCAGGTATCTGGCCTGAATTAATCAGTTAATGTAAATGGAGTTTTCATACATCAATTAATAAATTCAGCCCAGGTAAATGCTGTAGTAAATTAAGTGGGTGGTGCAGGAGGCGCATTACAAAAATAAATCCAGACTAATGAGTAAATATTAGTTACAAATTAGATTGCAAAAAATATTCCTTACAAATTAGATTGCAAAATCCTTTCATTATTATTGAAATAATTTATTGCTATAATTGCTGTCATTATTAGTTTCTTTCTGTTGCATATTTTTTGAAGGACCATTTAAATCAGCAACATGATTACAAGTCTATCAAGTTGGTAAATATTTACCCACCCTCCCTCTCAGCCATTAGTGCTACGCTAGAGACTGGTCACCAGATAATCAGGCTACTGAGATGAGATGCATTCTTGTGGCTGAGCAATTTGGTCATTTAACTTGTGTGCCAAAATGGACAAATGCAGTGAGAGGACTGAACAAATGGATTGCATGGGGCACATAATTACCTGACACCAAATGGCCATACACACAGTCTAGTCTGGTCGCCAGTGACAAGGTGTACCACCTGGCCCAGTCCATATCAGCTTTATTACATGTATACCTTGGATTGAAATCTTATTGGACCTGGCAATCATTTTGAGCCCATAGTAAAAGTAAAAATAACTAAACTGGTCTTTGAAACTTCAGCATGTTTATTACATTTATTCTTATAGTTATCTTTATGACTGTTATTTTAATAATACTATGGGGGTAATTCAGACCTGATCGTAGCCAGGGCTGTCTTTTCATATGGGCTCAATGGGCACTTGCCCAAGGGTCCCCAGGAGTCTAGGCTGATAGCTGAGGGTCCCCTTTTTCCAGGGGTACCAGATTTTGGAAAATCGGCCATGGGGAACCGGAGATATCCGACCTCTAAGTAGTGGTCCCCATCCGAGCATGTTAATTGCTTTTCCCAGCCAGATATCTCAGGTTCTGTCTGACTTAGAGTTTTTCTGAGGGTATACTCCAAAAGCTGGGACTCTCCCCTTTCAGTGGATTCTGACAACTTGTCTCAACTATGCTCAGACCAAAGATATCAGCCTTCCAGAAGCTGGTCCCTGCTCCATCTCCACACGCATGGTATGCAGTTTTATATTTTTGTCGGTGGATTGCTCTGGCTCCTGAATGCTGATCCCCAAGTCCCCAATACCTCCTGAAAGGTGGGACTCTCTAGTTTTTTATCCCATTGAAAATTAAGAAATCTATTTCCAGGAACTGGAGATATCTGCAGTCAAGCATGCTGCCCTCCCTCTGGAAAATGATGAATATTAAGCCCACTCCAATATCCACCCCTCCCCTGCATATTAAGCACTCCCTACCAGCAGTTGGACAAAACCATGTGCACTGCAGGTGTGGCAGATATAACATGTGCAGAGAGAGTTAGATTTGGGTGGGGTATATTGTTTCTGTGCTGAGTAAATACTGCCTGCTTTATTTCTACACTGCAATTTTGATTTCAGTTTGAACACACCCCACCCAAATCTAACTCTCTCTGTACATGTTATATCTGCCCACTCTGCAGTGCACATTGTTTTGCCCAACTGCTAAAAAATTTGCTGCTACGACCAGGGTCATCTTAACAGCAGTGTAGGCCCTTGGGCAAAGCAATAAACTGGGGCCCCTACCCATCCTGCAGTGGTAGGGGCGGGAGGTGCTGTCAGCGGCAGCTTTGATGGGCGGTAGGGGGTGTTCTATCTTCCGCTCAGCATGTAGGACCTGGAGCAGTAATTTCTGCTAATTACTCTTTTACTGCACAGATGGTGCGAGATGGGGCAGGAGGTAGAACACTAAACTGTAGAAGGGGGCATTGGGATGAATGAAGGGGCCCTGGTACATGACTTCCGGTCTGAATTACCCCCTATATTATATTATAGTTAAAAAAAATGTGAAAGTACTTATAAAAATGAAAAACATTTAATTTAACCAACAGTTGGAAGAGATATAGAAAAATCGCAATAATGACAAAAGAGCATCGGGTAGACTGCTGTGTGAAAGCGCAAGCCGGGTTATCAGAATCAGAATCAAAATCAGCTTTAATGGCCAGGTATACTTGCGTATACTAGGATTTTGTCTTCGGTATGCTATATCAACAGCCAAGTAGGTATCAGATAAGCGGGTGAGGTGTGTGTGTGTGTGTGGGGGGGGGGTGGGGGGGGGGAGGTACAATCATACAGATAGGTATACCGCAGCGACACAAGTGAGTTACATGTACGTCTAGTCAGTCAAAGTTCAGGAGTTCAGCAGGTGGACCGCTTGGGGAAAGAAACTTTTGAGGCTTCTGGTGGACCCGGCGGGGACGGCCTTGTAACGCCTGCCTCAAGGAACAAGTTAAACATGCTCTGGCCGGGGTGTAGCTGGTCCTTTACTATCTTCGTTGCCCGCTTTTTAGCTCTGTACTGGTACAGGTCCTGGATTGAGGGAAAGTCGGCCCCGATGATCTTCTCTGCGGTTCTGACCACCTTTTGGAGCCTGCATCTGTCCCTCGCGCTGGCTGAGCTGTACCATACGAGGGACAGATGCAGGCTCCAAAAGGTTGCAATATTATTCACCATGGAAAAAACTTTTTAATGTGATGATAACAGAACAAGTATTTTGTTTGTATTTGTACCTTTGCATTCCTTGTTAAATAGGATTACCTATGTTGTGTGAATTGTACCACTGCTGTGGTGGTGACCCCTTGAAGAGTAGGGAAAAGCCCTATTGTCAGCTAAAATGAGTAGGGATTTTAGGGGTCTATGTACTAAGCCTTGGAGAGAGATAAAGTGTACAGAAATAAAATACCAACCAACCAGCTCCTACAACTGTCATTATTGAAACAGAGCCTGTAACATGGCAGTTAGGTGCTGATTACCTGGTACTTTATCTCCACCCACTTTATCTCTCTCCCAAGGCTTATTACATACTTGTACATGTACTAAGCCTTGGAGAGAGATTTAGTGAATAAAGTACCAGCCGATCAGCTCTTACCTGCCATGTTACAGGCTCTGTTTCAATAATGACAGTTATAGGAGCTAGTTGGTTGGTACTTTATTTCTGTCCACTTTATCTCTTTTATAATGCTTAGTACATAGGCCCCTTAACCCTTTTAATATATATATACCCCAAAATCTTCTTTTGCGGGTCAAAAGTTTTTGCTTCATTCTCATGGGGATCACTCTGTCTTTGGGGGAGATGTTCTTATCAGTGAAAAGAGTGGAGAATTCAGCCAGTGGAGAAGGTGCCCATGGCAACCAATCAACATTGAAGTAACGTTTATCATTTGCATACTATAAAATTATACAGAGAAGCTGATTGATTGCCATGGGCAACTTCTCCACTGGCCCACTTCTCCAGTCTTTTCACTGCTTATTACTTCTCCCCAGGGCTGTAACTAGGTGTGTGCGGAGTGTGCCTTGCACACAGCGCACTTGTGGAGGGAGCAGATCGCTGTGCTGCGGTGTCAGCTGAGAGCCAGGACACCTAATAGAGGAACAAACAAGCAGGACAGCTCCTGAGCTGTCCCCTTGCCTGCCCGAGCAGCCCCGCCTCCCACTCGACACTCCCAGTCCCAATGCACCTGGTAGTGTCTAGTTGCCCCTCTCCAGAATGTCCCACCTTCCCACAATGCCGGTGCAGGTGCGAGGTCTTTGTGCACGGCATTCTTCTGGGAGCGGACGCGGTGGTGGTAGTGACGGTGTGTGGTGTTCTAAACGCGCCGGCCGCCTACCTGTCACAAGCACCAGCCAGGCCTGCCGAGCCCACACCACTGAGAAGTCCTGGCGGCTGCCATCCACGCAGCCCAGGATCCCGGCAACAGCACAGCACTGGAGGGAGAGTGCTGACTCTTCCTCCCGGTGAGTGCAGATGTTTCTGTTCTCTC